>NC_138188.1:12866224-13466224 GCF_964194105.1 Spermophilus citellus | reverse complement strand
ACTTTCATGTAATGATCAGTACACTAAGGCGACTTGGTTCCCCAAATTTCGTTCTTCTATGTTGAAGCATTCGTTTCCAGTAACAGTTTGAATTTTTAGGTTTCACTCTGTTTTCTCCTATATTGATAGATGTATTTGGAACTCTAAATCCAACACGGTTTGTGCTAGCTTCTTGAAACTTGACACAATAAAGTAGTTTCACGTTCTATCTCTATGTTTTGTTTCCTCATGATGTAGCCCTAAGCATTGACTGGCGAGAAACACTTTCATGGAAAGGGGTGGCTTCCCAAAATTACGAATCTCCAGAAATCGCAGCAAATATTTTTTCACCCAAACTGGATGATACTTTCAGGTAATGATCAGTACACTAAGGCGACTTGGTTCCCCAAATTTCGTTCTTCTATGTTGAAGTGTTCGTTTCCAGTAACAGTTTGAATTTTTAGGTTTCACTCTGTTTTCTCCTATATTGATAGAGGTATTTGGAACTCTGAATCCAACACGGTTTGTGCTAGCTTCTTGAAACTTGACACAATAAAGTAGTTTCACGTTCTATCTCTATGTTTTGTTTCCTCTTGATGTAGCCCTAACAGTGACTGGCGAGAAACACTTTCATGGAAAGGGGTTGCCAGGCTTCCCAAATATACGAATCTCCAGAAATCTCAGCAAATATTTTTTCACCCAAACAGGATGATACTTTCAGGTAATGATCAGTACACTAAGGCGACTTGGTTCCCCAAATTTCGTTCTTCTATGTTGAATCGTTCGTTTCCAGTAACAGTTTGAATTTTTAGGTTTCACTCTGTTTTCTCCTATATTGATAGATGTATTTGGAACTCTAAATCCAACACGGTTTGTGCTAGCTTCTTGAAACTTGACACAATAAAGTAGTTTCACGTTCTATCTCTATGTTTTGTTTCCTCTTGATGTAGCCCTAAGCATTGACTGGCGAGAAACACTTTCATGGAAAGGGGTGGCTTCCCAAAATTACGAATCTCCAGAAATCTCAGCAAATATTTTTTCACCCAAACTGGATGATACTTTCAGGTAATGATCACTACACTAACGCGACTTGGTTCCCCAAATTTCGTTCTTCTATGTTGAAGCGTTCGTTTCCAGTAACAGTTTGAATTTTTAGGTTTCACTCTGTTTTCTCCTATATTGATAGATGTATTTGGAACTCTGAATACAACACGGTTTGTGCTAGCTTCTTGAAACTTGACACAATAAAGTAGTTTCACGTTCTATCTCTATGTTTTGTTTCCTCTTGATGTAGCCCTAAGCAGTGACTGACGAGAAACACTTTCATGGAAAGGGGTTGCCAGGCTTCCCAAAATTACGAATCTCCAGAAATCTCAGCAAATATTTTTTCACCCAAACTGGATGATACTTTCAGGTAATGATCAGTACACTAAGGCGACTTGGTTCCCCAAATTTCGTTCTTCTATATTGAAGCGTTCGTTTCCAGTAACAGTTTGAATTTTTAGGTTTCACTCTGTTTTCTCCTATATTGATAGATGTATTTGGAACTCTAAATCCAACACGGTTTGTGCTAGCTTCTTGAAACTTGACACAATAAAGTAGTTTCACGTTCTATCTCTATGTTTTGTTTCCTCTTGATGTAGCCCTAACAGTGACCGGCGAGAAACACTTTCATGTAAAGGGGTTGCCAGGCTTCCCAAATATACGAATCTCCAGAAATCTCAGGAAATATTTTTTCACCCAAACAGGATGATACTTTCAGGTAATGATCAGTACACTATGGCGACTTGGTTCCCCAAATTTCGTTTTTCTATATTGAAGCGTTCGTTTCCAGTAACAGTTTGAATTTTTAGGTTTCACTCTGTTTTCTCCTATATTGATAGATGTATTTGGAACTCTAAAACGAACACGGTTTTTGCTAGCTTCATGAAACTTGACACAATAAAGTAGTTTCACGTTCTATCTCTATGTTTTGTTTCCTCTTGATGTAGCCCTAACAGTGACTGGCGAGAAACACTTTCATGGAAAGGGGTTGCCAGGCTTCCCAAATATACGAATCTCCAGAAATCTCAGGAAATATTTTTTCACCCAAACAGGGTGATACTTTCAGGTAATGATCAGTACACTATGGCGACTTGGTTCCCCAAATTTCGTTTTTCTATATTGAAGCGTTCGTTTCCAGTAACAGTTTGAATTTTTAGGTTTCACTCTGTTTTCTCCTATATTGATAGATGTATTTGGAACTCTAAATCCAACACGGTTTGTGCTAGCTTCTTGAAACTTGACACAATAAAGTAGTTTCACGTTCTATCTCTATGTTTTGTTTCCTCTTGATGTAGCCCTAAGCATTGACTGGCGAGAAACACTTTCATGGAAAGGGGTGGCTTCCCAAAATTACGAATCTCCAGAAATCTCAGCAAATATTTTTTCACCCAAACTGGATGATACTTTCAGGTAATGATCACTACACTAACGCGACTTGGTTCCCCAAATTTCGTTCTTCTATGTTGAAGCGTTCGTTTCCAGTAACAGTTTGAATTTTTAGGTTTCACTCTGTTTTCTCCTATATTGATAGATGTATTTGGAACTCTGAATACAACACGGTTTGTGCTAGCTTCTTGAAACTTGACACAATAAAGTAGTTTCACGTTCTATCTCTACGTTTTGTTTCCTCTTGATGTAGCCCTAAGCAGTGACTGACGAGAAACACTTTCATGGAAAGGGGTTGCCAGGCTTCCCAAAATTACGAATCTCCAGAAATCTCAGCAAATATTTTTTCACCCAAACTGGATGATACTTTCAGGTAATGATCAGTACACTAAGGCGACTTGGTTCCCCAAATTTCGTTCTTCTATATTGAAGCGTTCGTTTCCAGTAACAGTTTGAATTTTTAGGTTTCACTCTGTTTTCTCCTATATTGATAGATGTATTTGGAACTCTAAATCCAACACGGTTTGTGCTAGCTTCTTGAAACTTGACACAATAAAGTAGTTTCACGTTCTATCTCTATGTTTTGTTTCCTCTTGATGTAGCCCTAACAGTGACTGGCGAGAAACACTTTCATGGAAAGGGGTTGCCAGGCTTCCCAAATATACGAATCTCCAGAAATCTCAGGAAATATTTTTTCACCCAAACAGGATGATACTTTCAGGTAATGATCAGTACACTATGGCGAGTTGGTTCCCCAAATTTCGTTTTTCTATATTGAAGCGTTCGTTTCCAGTAACAGTTTGAATTTTTAGGTTTCACTCTGTTTTCTCCTATATTGATAGATGTATTTGGAACTCTAAATCCAACACGGTTTTTGCTAGCTTCATGAAACTTGACACAATAAAGTAGTTTCACGTTCTATCTCTATGTTTTGTTTCCTCTTGATGTAGCCCTAACAGTGACTGGCGAGAAACACTTTCATGGAAAGGGGTTGCCAGGCTTCCCAAATATACGAATCTCCAGAAATCTCAGCAAATATTTTTTCACCCAAACTGGATGATACTTTCAGGTAATGATCAGTACACTATGGCGACTTGGTTCCCCAAATTTCGTTTTTCTATGTTGAAGCGTTCGTTTCCAGTAACAGTTTGAATTTTTAGGTTTCACTCTGTTTTCTCCTATATTGATAGATGTATTTGGAACTCTAAATCCAACACGGTTTGTGCTAGCTTCTTGAAACTTGACACAATAAAGTAGTTTCACGTTCTATCTCTATGTTTTGTTTCCTCTTGATGTAGCCCTAAGCAGTGACTGGCGAGAAACACTTTCATGGAAAGGGGTTGCCAGGCTTCCCAAAATTACGAATCTCCAGAAATCTCAGCAAATATTTTTTCACCCAAACTGGATGATACTTTCAGGTAATGATCAGTACACTAAGGCGACTTGGTTCCCCAAATTTCGTTCTTCTATGTTGAAGCGTTCGTTTCCAGTAACAGTTTGAATTTTTAGGTTTCACTCTGTTTTCTCCTATATTGATAGAGGTATTTGGAACTCTGAATCCAACACGGTTTGTGCTAGCTTCTTGAAACTTGACACAATAAAGTAGTTTCACGTTCTATCTCTATGTTTTGTTTCCTCTTGATGTAGCCCTAACAGTGACTGGCGAGAAACACTTTCATGGAAAGGGGTTGCCAGGCTTCCCAAAATTACGAATCTCCAGAAATCTCAGGAAATATTTTTTCACCCAAACAGGATGATACTTTAAGAGAATGATCAGTACACTAAGGCGACTTGGTTCCCCAAATTTCGTTCTTCTATGTTGAAGCGTTCGTTTCCAGTAACAGTTTGAATTTTTAGGTTTCACTCTGTTTTCTCCTATATTGATAGATGTATTTGGAACTCTAAATCCAACACGGTTTGTGCTAGCTTCTTGAAACTTGACACAATAAAGTAGTTTCACGTTCTATCTCTATGTTTTGTTTCCTCTTGATGTAGCCCTAACAGTGACCGGCGAGAAACACTTTCATGTAAAGGGGTTGCCAGGCTTCCCAAAATTACGAATCTCCAGAAATCTCAGCAAATATTTTTTCACCCAAAGAGGATGATACTTTCAGGTAATGATCAGTACACTAAGGCGACTTGGTTCCCCAAATTTTGTTCTTCTATGTTGAAGCGTTCGTTTCCAGTAACAGTTTGAATTTTTAGGTTTCACTCTGTTTTCTCCTATATTGATAGATGTATTTGGAACTCTAAATCCAACACGGTTTGTGCTAGCTTCTTGAAACTTGACACAATAAAGTAGTTTCACGTTCTATCTCTATGTTTTGTTTCCTCTTGATGTAGCCCTAACAGTGACCGGCGAGAAACACTTTCATATAAAGGGGTTGCCAGGCTTCCCAAAATTACGAATCTCCAAAAATCTCAGCAAATATTTTTTCACCCAAACAGGATGATACTTTCAGGTAATGATCAGTACACTAAGGGACTTGGTTCCCCAAATTTCGTTCTTCTATGTTGAAGCGTTCGTTTCCAGTAACAGTTTGAATTTTTAGGTTTCACTCTGTTTTCTCCTATATTGATAGATGTATTTGGAACTCTAAATCCAACACGGTTTGTGCTAGCTTCTTGAAACTTGACACAATAAAGTAGTTTCACGTTCTATCTCTATGTTTTGTTTCCTCTTGATGTAGCCCTAAGCATTGACTGGCGAGAAACACTTTCATGGAAAGGGGTGGCTTCCCAAAATTACGAATCTCCAGAAATCTCAGCAAATATTTTTTCACCCAAACAGGATGATACTTTCAGGTAATGATCACTACACTAACGCGACTTGGTTCCCCAAATTTCGTTCTTCTATGTTGAAGCGTTCGTTTCCAGTAACAGTTTGAATTTTTAGGTTTCACTCTGTTTTCTCCTATATTGATAGATGTATTTGGAACTCTAAATCCAACACGGTTTGTGCTAGCTTCTTGAAACTTGACACAATAAAGTAGTTTCACGTTCTATCTCTATGTTTTGTTTCCTCTTGATGTAGCCCTAACAGTGACTGGCGAGAAACACTTTCATGGAAAGGGGTTGCCAGGCTTCCCAAATATACGAATCTCCAGAAATCTCAGGAAATATTTTTTCACCCAAACAGGATGATACTTTCAGGTAATGATCAGTACACTAAGGCGACTTGGTTCCCCAAATTTCGTTCTTCTATGTTGAAGCGTTCGTTTCCAGTAACAGTTTGAATTTTTAGGTTTCACTCTGTTTTCTCCTATATTGATAGATGTATTTGGAACTCTAAATCCAACACGGTTTGTGCTAGCTTCTTGAAACTTGACACAATAAAGTAGTTTCACGTTCTAGCTCTATGTTTTGTTTCCTCATGATGTAGCCCTAAGCAGTGACGGGCGATAAACACTTTCATGGAAAGGGGTGGCTTCCCAAACTTACGAATCTCCAGAAATCGCAGAAATATTTTTTCACCCAAACTGGATGATACTTTCAGGTAATGGTCAGTACACTAAGGCGACTTGGTTCCCCAAATTTCGTTCTTCTATGTTGAAGCGTTCGTTTCCAGTAACAGTTTGAATTTTTAGGTTTCACTCTGTTTTCTCCTATATTGATAGAGGTATTTGGAACTCTAAATCCAACACGGTTTGTGCTAGCTTCTTGAAACTTGACACAATAAAGTAGTTTCACGTTCTATCTCTATGTTTTGTTTCCTCTTGATGTAGCCCTAACAGTGACTGGCGAGAAACACTTTCATGGAAAGGGGTTGCCAGGCTTCCCAAATATGCGAATCTCCAGAAATCTCAGCAAATATTTTTTCACCCAAACAGGATGATACTTTCAGGTAATGATCCGTACACTAAGGCGACTTGGTTCCCCAAATTTCGTTCTTCTATGTTGAAGCGTTCGTTTCCAGTAACAGTTTGAATTTTTAGGTTTCACTCTGTTTTCTCCTATATTGATAGATGTATTTGGAACTCTAAATCCAACACGGTTTGTGCTAGCTTCTTGAAACTTGACACAATAAAGTAGTTTCACGTTCTATCTCTATGTTTTGTTTCCTCTTGATGTAGCCCTAACAGTGACCGGCGAGAAACACTTTCATGTAAAGGGGTTGCCAGGCTTCCCAAAATTACGAATCTCCAGAAATCTCAGCAAATATTTTTTCACCCAAACTGGATGATACTTTCAGGTAATGATCAGTACACTAAGGCGACTTGGTTCCCCAAATTTCGTTCTTCTATGTTGAAGCGTTCGTTTCCAGTAACAGTTTGAATTTTTAGGTTTCACTCTGTTTTCTCCTATATTGATAGATGTATTTGGAACTCTAAATCCAACACGGTTTGTGCTAGCTTCTTGAAACTTGACACAATAAAGTAGTTTCACGTTCTATCTCTATGTTTTGTTTCCTCTTGATGTAGCCCTAACAGTGACCGGCGAGAAACACTTTCATATAAAGGGGTTGCCAGGCTTCCCAAAGTTACGAATCTCCAGAAATCTCAGCAAATATTTTTTCACCCAAACAGGATGATACTTTCAGGTAATGATCAGTACACTAAGGCGACTTGGTTCCCCAAATTTCGTTCTTCTATGTTGAAGCGTTCGTTTCCAGTAACAGTTTGAATTTTTAGGTTTCACTCTGTTTTCTCCTATATTGATAGATGTATTTGGAACTCTAAATCCAACACGGTTTGTGCTAGCTTCTTGAAACTTGACACAATAAAGTAGTTTCACGTTCTATCTCTATGTTTTGTTTCCTCTTGATGTAGCCCTAAGCATTGACTGGCGAGAAACACTTTCATGGAAAGGGGTGGCTTCCCAAAATTACGAATCTCCAGAAATCTCAGCAAATATTTTTTCACCCAAACTGGATGATACTTTCAGGTAATGATCACTACACTAACGCGACTTGGTTCCCCAAATTTCGTTCTTCTATGTTGAAGCGTTCGTTTCCAGTAACAGTTTGAATTTTTAGGTTTCACTCTGTTTTCTCCTATATTGATAGATGTATTTGGAACTCTGAATACAACACGGTTTGTGCTAGCTTCTTGAAACTTGACACAATAAAGTAGTTTCACGTTCTATCTCTATGTTTTGTTTCCTCTTGATGTAGCCCTAAGCAGTGACTGACGAGAAACACTTTCATGGAAAGGGGTTGCCAGGCTTCCCAAAATTACGAATCTCCAGAAATCTCAGCATATATTTTTTCACCCAAACTGGATGATACTTTCAGGTAATGATCAGTACACTAAGGCGACTTGGTTCCCCAAATTTCGTTCTTCTATATTGAAGCGTTCGTTTCCAGTAACAGTTTGAATTTTTAGGTTTCACTCTGTTTTCTCCTATATTGATAGATGTATTTGGAACTCTAAATCCAACACGGTTTGTGCTAGCTTCTTGAAACTTGACACAATAAAGTAGTTTCACGTTCTATCTCTATGTTTTGTTTCCTCTTGATGTAGCCCTAACAGTGACTGGCGAGAAACACTTTCATTGAAAGGGGTTGCCAGGCTTCCCAAATATACGAATCTCCAGAAATCTCAGGAAATATTTTTTCACCCAAACAGGATGATACTTTCAGGTAATGATCAGTACACTAAGGCGACTTGGTTCCCCAAATTTCGTTCTTCTATGTTGAAGCGTTCGTTTCCAGTAACAGTTTGAATTTTTAGGTTTCACTCTGTTTTCTCCTATATTGATAGATGTATTTGGAACTCTAAATCCAACACGGTTTGTGCTAGCTTCTTGAAACTTGACACAATAAAGTAGTTTCACGTTCTATCTCTATGTTTTGTTTCCTCATGATGTAGCCCTAAGCATTGACTGGCGAGAAACACTTTCATGGAAAGGGGTGGCTTCCCAAAATTACGAATCTCCAGAAATCGCAGCAAATATTTTTTCACCCAAACTGGATGATACTTTCAGGTAATGATCAGTACACTAAGGCGACTTGGTTC
Organism: Spermophilus citellus; assembly: GCF_964194105.1. NCBI lineage: Eukaryota > Metazoa > Chordata > Mammalia > Rodentia > Sciuridae > Spermophilus > Spermophilus citellus. The sequence continues at coordinate 13,457,858 of NC_138188.1, read as the reverse complement.
CCCAAATTTCGTTCTTCTATGTTGAACCGTTCGTTTCCAGTAACAGTTTGAATTTTTAGGTTTCACTCTGTTTTCTCCTATATTGATAGAGGTATTTGGAACTCTAAATCCAACACGGTTTGTGCTAGCTTCTTGAAACTTGACACAATAAAGTAGTTTCACGTTCTATCTCTATGTTTTGTTTCCTATTGATGTAGCCCTAAGCATTGACTGGCGAGAAACACTTTCATGGAAAGGGGTGGCTTCCCAAAATTACGAATCTCCAGAAATCTCAGCAAATATTTTTTCACCCAAACTGGATGATACTTTCAGGTAATGATCACTACACTAACGCGACTTGGTTCCCCAAATTTCGTTCTTCTATGTTGAAGCGTTCGTTTCCAGTAACAGTTTGAATTTTTAGGTTTCACTCTGTTTTCTCCTATATTGATAGATGTATTTGGAACTCTGAATACAACACGGTTTGTGCTAGCTTCTTGAAACTTGACACAATAAAGTAGTTTCACGTTCTATCTCTATGTTTTGTTTCCTCTTGATGTAGCCCTAAGCAGTGACTGACGAGAAACACTTTCATGGAAAGGGGTTGCCAGGCTTCCCAAAATTACGAATCTCCAGAAATCTCAGCAAATATTTTTTCACCCAAACTGGATGATACTTTCAGGTAATGATCAGTACACTAAGGCGACTTGGTTCCCCAAATTTCGTTCTTCTATATTGAAGCGTTCGTTTCCAGTAACAGTGTGAATTTTTAGGTTTCACTCTGTTTTCTCCTATATTGATAGATGTATTTGGAACTCTAAATCCAACACGGTTTGTGCTAGCTTCTTGAAACTTGACACAATAAAGTAGTTTCACGTTCTATCTCTATGTTTTGTTTCCTCTTGATGTAGCCCTAACAGTGACTGGCGAGAAACACTTTCATGGAAAGGGGTTGCCAGGCTTCCCAAATATACGAATCTCCAGAAATCTCAGGAAATATTTTTTCACCCAAACAGGATGATACTTTCAGGTAATGATCAGTACACTATGGCGACTTGGATCCCCAAATTTCGTTTTTCTATATTGAAGCGTTCGTTTCCAGTAACAGTTTGAATTTTTAGGTTTCACTCTGTTTTCTCCTATATTGATAGATGTATTTGGAACTCTGAATACAACACGGTTTGTGCTAGCTTCTTGAAACTTGACACAATAAAGTAGTTTCACGTTCTATCTCTATGTTTTGTTTCCTCTTGATGTAGCCCTAAGCAGTGACTGACGAGAAACACTTTCATGTAAAGGGGTTGCCAGGCTTCCCAAAATTACGAATCTCCAGAAATCTCAGCAAATATTTTTTCACCCAAACAGGATGATACTTTCAGGTAATGATCAGTACACTAAGGCGACTTGGTTCCCCAAATTTCGTTCTTCTATGTTGAAGCGTTCGTTTCCAGTAACAGTTTGAATTTTTAGGTTTCACTCTGTTTTCTCCTATATTGATAGATGTATTTGGAACTCTAAATCCAACACGGTTTGTGCTAGCTTCTTGAAACTTGACACAATAAAGTAGTTTCACGTTCTATCTCTATGTTTTGTTTCCTCTTGATGTAGCCCTAACAGTGACCGGCGAGAAACACTTTAATATAAAGGGGTTGCCAGGCTTCCCAAAGTTACGAATCTCCAGAAATCTCAGCAAATATTTTTTCACCCAAACAGGATGATACTTTCAGGTAATGATCAGTACACTAAGGCGACTTGGTTCCCCAAATTTCGTTCTTCTATGTTGAAGCGTTCGTTTCCAGTAACAGTTTGAATTTTTAGGTTTCACTCTGTTTTCTCCTATATTGATAGATGTATTTGGAACTCTAAATCCAACACGGTTTGTGCTAGCTTCTTGAAACTTGACACAATAAAGTAGTTTCACGTTCTATCTCTATGTTTTGTTTCCTCTTGATGTAGCCCTAAGCAGTGACTGGCGAGAAACACTTTCATGGAAAGGGGTGGCTTCCCAAAATTACGAATCTCCAGAAATCTCAGCAAATATTTTTTCACCCAAACTGGATGATACTTTCAGGTAATGATCACTACACTAACGCGACTTGGTTCCCCAAATTTCGTTCTTCTATGTTGAAGCGTTCGTTTCCAGTAACAGTTTGAATTTTTAGGTTTCACTCTGTTTTCTCCTATATTGATAGATGTATTTGGAACTCTGAATACAACACGGTTTGTGCTAGCTTCTTGAAACTTGACACAATAAAGTAGTTTCACGTTCTATCTCTATGTTTTGTTTCCTCTTGATGTAGCCCTAAGCAGTGACTGACGAGAAACACTTTCATGGAAAGGGGTTGCCAGGCTTCCCAAAATTACGAATCTCCAGAAATCTCAGCAAATATTTTTTCACCCAAACTGGATGATACTTTCAGGTAATGATCAGTACACTAAGGCGACTTGGTTCCCCAAATTTCGTTCTTCTATATTGAAGCGTTCGTTTCCAGTAACAGTTTGAATTTTTAGGTTTCACTCTGTTTTCTCCTATATTGATAGATGTATTTGGAACTCTAAATCCAACACGGTTTGTGCTAGCTTCTTGAAACTTGACACAATAAAGTAGTTTCACGTTCTATCTCTATGTTTTGTTTCCTCTTGATGTAGCCCTAACAGTGACTGGCGAGAAACACTTTCATGGAAAGGGGTTGCCAGGCTTCCCAAATATACGAATCTCCAGAAATCTCAGGACATATTTTTTCACCCAAACAGGATGATACTTTCAGGTAATGATCAGTACACTAAGGCGACTTGGTTCCCCAAATTTCGTTCTTCTATGTTGAAGCGTTCGTTTCCAGTAACAGTTTGAATTTTTAGGTTTCACTCTGTTTTCTCCTATATTGATAGATGTATTTGGAACTCTAAATCCAACACGGTTTGTGCTAGCTTCTTGAAACTTGACACAATAAAGTAGTTTCACGTTCTATCTCTATGTTTTGTTTCCTCATGATGTAGCCCTAAGCATTGACTGGCGAGAAACACTTTCATGGAAAGGGGTGGCTTCCCAAAATTACGAATCTCCAGAAATCGCAGCAAATATTTTTTCACCCAAACTGGATGATACTTTCAGGTAATGATCAGTACACTAAGGCGACTTGGTTCCCCAAATTTCGTTCTTCTATGTTGAAGCGTTCGTTTCCAGTAACAGTTTGAATTTTTAGGTTTCACTCTGTTTTCTCCTATATTGATAGAGGTATTTGGAACTCTAAATCCAACACGGTTTGTGCTAGCTTCTTGAAACTTGACACAATAAAGTAGTTTCACGTTCTATCTCTATGTTTTGTTTCCTCTTGATGTAGCCCTAACAGTGACTGGCGAGAAACACTTTCATGGAAAGGGGTTGCCAGGCTTCCCAAATATGCGAATCTCCAGAAATCTCAGGAAATATTTTTTCACCCAAACAGGATGATACTTTCAGGTAATGATCAGTACACTAAGGCGACTTGGTTCCCCAAATTTCGTTCTTCTATGTTGAAGCGTTCGTTTCCAGTAACAGTTTGAATTTTTAGGTTTCACTCTGTTTTCTCCTATATTGATAGATGTATTTATAACTCTAAATCCAACACGGTTTGTGCTAGCTTCTTGAAACTTGACACAATAAAGTAGTTTCACGTTCTATCTCTATGTTTTGTTTCCTCTTGATGTAGCCCTAAGCATTGACTGGCGAGAAACACTTTCATGGAAAGGGGTGGCTTCCCAAAATTACGAATCTCCAGAAATCTCAGCAAATATTTTTTCACCCAAACTGGATGATACTTTCAGGTAATGATCACTACACTAACGCGACTTGGTTCCCCAAATTTCGTTCTTCTATGTTGAAGCGTTCGTTTCCAGTAACAGTTTGAATTTTTAGGTTTCACTCTGTTTTCTCCTATATTGATAGATGTATTTGGAACTCTGAATACAACACGGTTTGTGCTAGCTTCTTGAAACTTGACACAATAAAGTAGTTTCACGTTCTATCTCTATGTTTTGTTTCCTCTTGATGTAGCCCTAAGCAGTGACTGACGAGAAACACTTTCATGGAAAGGGGTTGCCAGGCTTCCCAAAATTACGAATCTCCAGAAATCTCAGCAAATATTTTTTCACCCAAACTGGATGATACTTTCAGGTAATGATCAGTACACTAAGGCGACTTGGTTCCCCAAATTTCGTTCTTCTATATTGAAGCGTTCGTTTCCAGTAACAGTTTGAATTTTTAGGTTTCACTCTGTTTTCTCCTATATTGATAGATGTATTTGGAACTCTAAATCCAACACGGTTTGTGCTAGCTTCTTGAAACTTGACACAATAAAGTAGTTTCACGTTCTATCTCTATGTTTTGTTTCCTCTTGATGTAGCCCTAACAGTGACTGGCGAGAAACACTTTCATGGAAAGGGGTTGCCAGGCTTCCCAAATATACGAATCTCCAGAAATCTCAGGAAATATTTTTTCACCCAAACAGGATGATACTTTCAGGTAATGATCAGTACACTATGGCGACTTGGTTCCCCAAATTTCGTTTTTCTATATTGAAGCGTTCGTTTCCAGTAACAGTTTGAATTTTTAGGTTTCACTCTGTTTTCTCCTATATTGATAGATGTATTTGGAACTCTGAATACAACACGGTTTGTGCTAGCTTCTTGAAACTTGACACAATAAAGTAGTTTCACGTTCTATCTCTATGTTTTGTTTCCTCTTGATGTAGCCCTAAGCAGTGACTGACGAGAAACACTTTCATGTAAAGGGGTTGCCAGGCTTCCCAAAATTACGAATCTCCAGAAATCTCAGCAAATATTTTTTCACCCAAACAGGATGATACTTTCAGGTAATGATCAGTACACTAAGGCGACTTGGTTCCCCAAATTTCGTTCTTCTATGTTGAAGCGTTCGTTTCCAGTAACAGTTTGAATTTTTAGGTTTCACTCTGTTTTCTCCTATATTGATAGATGTATTTGGAACTCTAAATCCAACACAGTTTGTGCTAGCTTCTTGAAACTTGACACAATAAAGTAGTATCACGTTCTATCTCTATGTTTTGTTTCCTCTTGATGTAGCCCTAACAGTGACCGGCGAGAAACACTTTAATATAAAGGGGTTGCCAGGCTTCCCAAAGTTACGAATCTCCAGAAATCTCAGCAAATATTTTTTCACCCAAACAGGATGATACTTTCAGGTAATGATCAGTACACTAAGGCGACTTGGTTCCCCAAATTTCGTTCTTCTATGTTGAAGCGTTCGTTTCCAGTAACAGTTTGAATTTTTAGGTTTCACTCTGTTTTCTCCTATATTGATAGATGTATTTGGAACTCTAAATCCAACACGGTTTGTGCTAGCTTCTTGAAACTTGACACAATAAAGTAGTTTCACGTTCTATCTCTATGTTTTGTTTCCACTTGATGTAGCCCTAAGCAGTGACTGGCGAGAAACACTTTCATGGAAAGGGGTGGCTTCCCAAAATTACGAATCTCCAGAAATCTCAGCAAATATTTTTTCACCCAAACTGGATGATACTTTCAGGTAATGATCACTACACTAACGCGACTTGGTTCCCCAAATTTCGTTCTTCTATGTTGAAGCGTTCGTTTCCAGTAACAGTTTGAATTTTTAGGTTTCACTCTGTTTTCTCCTATATTGATAGATGTATTTGGAACTCTAAATCCAACACGGTTTGTGCTAGCTTCTTGAAACTTGACACAATAAAGTAGTTTCACGTTCTATCTCTATGTTTTGTTTCCTCATGATGTAGCCCTAAGCATTGACTGGCGAGAAACACTTTCATGGAAAGGGGTGGCTTCCCAAAATTACGAATCTCCAGAAATCTCAGCAAATATTTTTTCACCCAAACTGGATGATACTTTCAGGTAATGATCAGTACACTAAGGCGACTTGGTTCCCCAAATTTCGTTCTTCTATGTTGAAGCGTTCGTTTCCAGTAACAGTTTGAATTTTTAGGTTTCACTCTGTTTTCTCCTATATTGATAGAGGTATTTGGAACTCTGAATCCAACACGGTTTGTGCTAGCTTCTTGAAACTTGACACAATAAAGTAGTTTCACGTTCTATCTCTATGTTTTGTTTCCTCTTGATGTAGCCCTAACAGTGACCGGCGAGAAACACTTTCATGTAAAGGGGTTGCCAGGCTTCCCAAAATTACGAATCTCCAGAAATCTCAGCAAATATTTTTTCACCCAAACAGGATGATACTTTCAGGTAATGATCAGTACACTAAGGCGACTTGGTTCCCCAAATTTCGTTCTTCTATGTTGAAGCGTTCGTTTCCAGTAACAGTTTGAATTTTTAGGTTTCACTCTGTTTTCTCCTATATTGATAGATGTATTTGGAACTCTAAATCCAACACGGTTTGTGCTAGCTTCTTGAAACTTGACACAATAAAGTAGTTTCACGTTCTATCTCTATGTTTTGTTTCCTCTTGATGTAGCCCTAACAGTGACCGGCGAGAAACACTTTCATGTAAAGGGGTTGCCAGGCTTCCCAAAATTACGAATCTCCAGAAATCTCAGCAAATATTTTTTCACCCAAACAGGATGATACTTTCAGGTAATGATCAGTACACTAAGGTGACTTGGTTCCCCAAATTTCGTTCTTCTATGTTGAAGCGTTCGTTTCCAGTAACAGTTTGAAATTTAGGTTTCACTCTGTTTTCTCCTATATTGATAGATGTATTTGGAACTCTAAATCCAACACGGTTTGTGCTAGCTTCTTGAAACTTGACACAATAAAGTAGTTTCACGTTCTATCTCTATGTTTTGTTTCCTCTTGATGTAGCCCTAACAGTGACCGGCGAGAAACACTTTCATGTAAAGGGGTTGCCAGGCTTCCCAAAATTACGAATCTCCAGAAATCTCAGCAAATATTTTTTCACCCAAACAGGATGATACTTTCAGGTAATGATCAGTACACTAAGGCGACTTGGTTCCCCAAATTTCGTTCTTCTATGTTGAAGCGTTCGTTTCCAGTAACAGTTTGAATTTTTAGGTTTCACTCTGTTTTCTCCTATATTGATAGATGTATTTGGAACTCTAAATCCAACACGGTTTGTGCTAGCTTCTTGAAACTTGACACAATAAAGTAGTTTCACGTTCTATCTCTATGTTTTGTTTCCTCTTGATGTAGCCCTAACAGTGACCGGCGAGAAACACTTTCATGTAAAGGGGTTGCCAGGCTTCCCAAAATTACGAATCTCCAGAAATCTCAGCAAATATTTTTTCACCCAAACAGGATGATACTTTCAGGTAATGATCAGTACACTAAGGCGACTTGGTTCCCCAAATTTCGTTCTTCTATGTTGAAGCGTTCGTTTCCAGTAACAGTTTGAATTTTTAGGTTTCACTCTGTTTTCTCCTATATTGATAGATGTATTTGGAACTCTGAATACAACACGGTTTGTGCTAGCTTCTTGAAACTTGACACAATAAAGTAGTTTCACGTTCTATCTCTATGTTTTGTTTCCTCTTGATGTAGCCCTAAGCAGTGACTGACGAGAAACACTTTCATGGAAAGGGGTTGCCAGGCTTCCCAAAATTACGAATCTCCAGAGATCTCAGCAAATATTTTTTCACCCAAACTGGATGATACTTTCAGGTAATGATCAGTACACTAAGGCAACTTGGTTCCCCAAATTTCGTTCTTCTATATTGAAGCGTTCGTTTCCAGTAACAGTTTGAATTTTTAGGTTTCACTCTGTTTTCTCCTATATTGATAGATGTATTTGGAACTCTAAATCCAACACGGTTTGTGCTAGCTTCTTGAAACTTGACACAATAAAGTAGTTTCACGTTCTATCTCTATGTTTTGTTTCCTCTTGATGTAGCCCTAACAGTGACTGGCGAGAAACACTTTCAGGGAAAGGGGTTGCCAGGCTTCCCAAATATACGAATCTCCAGAAATCTCAGGAAATATTTTTTCACCCAAACAGGATGATACTTTCAGGTAATGATCAGTACACTATGGCGACTTGGTTCCCCAAATTTCGTTTTTCTATATTGAAGCGTTCGTTTCCAGTAACAGTTTGAATTTTTAGGTTTCACTCTGTTTTCTCCTATATTGATAGATGTATTTGGAACTCTAAATCCAACACGGTTTTTGCTAGCTTCATGAAACTTGACACAATAAAGTAGTTTCACATTCTATCTCTATGTTTTGTTTCCTCTTGATGTAGCCCTAACAGTGACTGGCGAGAAACACTTTCATGGAAAGGGGTTGCCAGGCTTCCCAAATATACGAATCTCCAGAAATCTCAGCAAATATTTTTTCACCCAAACTGGATGATACTTTCAGGTAATGATCAGTACACTATGGCGACTTGGTTCCCCAAATTTCGTTTTTCTATGTTGAAGCGTTCGTTTCCAGTAACAGTTTGAATTTTTAGGTTTCACTCTGTTTTCTCCTATATTGATAGATGTATTTGGAACTCTAAATCCAACACGGTTTGTGCTAGCTTCTTGAAACTTGACACAATAAAGTAGTTTCACGTTCTATCTCTATGTTTTGTTTCCTCTTGATGTAGCCCTAAGCAGTGACTGGCGAGAAACACTTTCATGGAAAGGGGTTGCCAGGCTTCCCAAAATTACGAATCTCCAGAAATCTCAGCAAATATTTTTTCACCCAAACAGGATGATACTTTCAGGTAATGATCAGTACACTAAGGCGACTTGGTTCCCCAAATTTCGTTCTTCTATGTTGAAGCGTTCGTTTCCAGTAACAGTTTGAATTTTTAGGTTTCACTCTGTTTTCTCCTATATTGATAGATGTATTTGGAACTCTAAATCCAACACGGTTTGTGCTAGCTTCTTGAAACTTGACACAATAAAGTAGTTTCACGTTCTATCTCTATGTTTTGTTTCCTCATGATGTAGCCCTAAGCATTGACTGGTGAGAAACACTTTCATGGAAAGGGGTGGCTTCCCAAAATTACGAATCTCCAGAAATCGCAGCAAATATTTTTTCACCCAAACTGGATGATACTTTGAGGTAATGATCAGTACACTAAGGCGACTTGGTTCCCCAAATTTCGTTCTTCTATGTTGAAGCGTTCGTTTCCAGTAACAGTTTGAATTTTTAGGTTTCACTCTGTTTTCTCCTATATTGATAGAGGTATTTGGAACTCTGAATCCAACACGGTTTGTGCTAGCTTCTTGAAACTTGACACAATAAAGTAGGTTCACGTTCTATCTCTATGTTTTGTTTCCTCTTGATGTAGCCCTAAGCATTGACTGGCGAGAAACACTTTCATGGAAAGGGGTGGCTTCCCAAAATTACGAATCTCCAGAAATCTCAGCAAATATTTTTTCACCCAAACTGGATGATACTTTCAGGTAATGATCACTACACTAACGCGACTTGGTTCCCCAAATTTCGTTCTTCTATGTTGAAGCGTTCGTTTCCAGTAACAGTTTGAATTTTTAGGTTTCACTCTGTTTTCTCCTATATTGATAGATGTATTTGGAACTCTGAATACAACACGGTTTGTGCTAGCTTCTTGAAACTTGACACAATAAAGTAGTTTCACGTTCTATCTCTATGTTTTGTTTCCTCTTGATGTAGCCCTAAGCAGTGACTGACGAGAAACACTTTCATGTAAAGGGGTTGCCAGGCTTCCCAAAATTACGAATCTCCAGAAATCTCAGCAAATATTTTTTCACCCAAACAGGATGATACTTTCAGGTAATGATCAGTACACTAAGGCGACTTGGTTCCCCAAATTTCGTTCTTCTATGTTGAAGCGTTCGTTTCCAGTAACAGTTTGAATTTTTAGGTTTCACTCTGTTTTCTCCTATATTGATAGAGGTATTTGGAACTCTAAATCCAACACGGTTGGTGCTAGCTTCTTGAAACTTGACACAATAAAGTAGTTTCACGTTCTATCTCTATGTTTTGTTTCCTCTTGATGTAGCCCTAACAGTGACCGGCGAGAAACACTTTCATGTAAAGGGGTTGCCAGGCTTCCCAAAATTACGAATCTCCAGAAATCTCAGCAAATATTTTTTCACCCAAACAGGATGATACTTTCAGGTAATGATCAGTACACTAAGGCGACTTGGTTCCCCAAATTTCGTTCTTCTATGTTGAAGCGTTCGTTTCCAGTAACAGTTTGAATTTTTAGGTTTCACTCTGTTTTCTCCTATATTGATAGATGTATTTGGAACTCTAAATCCAACACGGTTTGTGCTAGCTTCTTGAAACTTGACACAATAAAGTAGTTTCACGTTCTATCTCTATGTTTTGTTTCCTCTTGATGTAGCCCTAACAGTGACCGGCGAGAAACACTTTCATGTAAAGGGGTTGCCAGGCTTCCCAAAATTACGAATCTCCAGAAATCTCAGCAAATATTTTTTCACCCAAACAGGATGATACTTTCAGGTAATGATCAGTACACTAAGGCGACTTGGTTCCCCAAATTTCGTTCTTCTATGTTGAAGCGTTCGTTTCCAGTAACAGTTTGAAATTTAGGTTTCACTCTGTTTTCTTCTATATTGATAGATGTATTTGGAACTCTGAATACAACACGGTTTTTGCTAGCTTCTTGAAACTTGACACAATAAAGTAGTTTCACGTTGTATCTCTATGTTTTGTTTCCTCTTGATGTAGCCCTAACAGTGACTGGCGAGAAACACTTTCATGGAAAGGGGTTGCCAGGCTTCCCAAATATACGAATCTCCAGAAATCTCAGGAAATATTTTTTCACCCAAACAGGATGATACTTTCAGGTAATGATCAGTACACTAAGGCGACTTGGTTCCCCAAATTTCGTTCTTCTATGTTGAAGCGTTCGTTTCCAGTAACAGTTTGAATTTTTAGGTTTCACTCTGTTTTCTCCTATATTGATAGATGTATTTGGAACTCTGAATCCAACAAGGTTTGTGCTAGGTTCTTGAAACTTGACACAATAAAGTAGTTTCACGTTCTATCTCTATGTTTTGTTTCCTCTTGATGTAGCCCTAAGCAGTGACTGGCGATAAACACTTTCATGGAGAGGGGTGGCTTCCCAAAATTACGAATCTCCAGAAATCTCAGCAAATATTTTTTCACCCAAACTGGATGATACATTCAGGTAATGATCAGTACACTAAGGCGACTTGGTTCCCCAAATTTCGTTCTTCTATGTTGAAGCGTTCGTTTCCAGTAACAGTTTGAATTTTTAGGTTTCACTCTGTTTTCTCCTATATTGATAGATGTATTTTGAACTCTAAATCCAACACGGTTTGTGCTAGCTTCTTGAAACTTGACACAATAAAGCAGTTTCACGTTCTATCTCTATGTTTTGTTTCCTCTTGATGTAGCCCTAAGCAGTGACTGGCAAGAAACACTTTCATGGAAAGGGGTTGCCATGCTTCCCAAAATTACGAATCTCCAGAAATCTCAGCAAATATTTTTTCACCCAAACTGGATGATACTTTCAGGTAATGATCAGTACACTAAGGCGACTTGGTTCCCCAAATGTCGTTCTTCTATGTTGAAGCGTTCGTTTCCAGTAACAGTTTGAATTTTTAGGTTTCACTCTGTTTTCTCCTATATTGATAGATGTATTTGGAACTCTAAATCCAACACGGTTTGTGCTAGCTTCTTGAAACTTGACACAATATAGTAATTTCACGTTCTATCTCTATGTTTTGTTTCCTCTTGATGTAGCCCCAAGCAGTGACTGAGGAGAAACACTTTCATGGAAAGGGGTAGCCAAGCTTCCTAAAATTACAAATCTCCAGAAATCTCAGCAAATATTTTTTCACCCAAACAGGATGATACTTTCAGGTAATGATCAGTACACTAAGGTGACTTGGTTCCCCAAATTTCGTTCTTCTATGTTGAAGCGTTCGTTTCCAGTAACAGTTTGAAATTTAGGTTTCACTCTGTTTTCTCCTATATTGATAGATGTATTTGGAACTCTAAATCCAACACGGTTTGTGCTAGCTTCTTGAAACTTGACACAATAAAGTAGTTTCACGTTGTATCTCTATGTTTTGTTTCCTCTTGATGTAGCCCTAACAGTGACTGGCGAGAAACACTTTCATGGAAAGGGGTTGCCAGGCTTCCCAAATATACGAATCTCCAGAAATCTCAGGAAATATTTTTTGACCCAAACAGGATGATACTTTCAGGTAATGATCAGTACACTAAGGCGACTTGGTTCCCCAAATTTCGTTCTTCTATGTTGAAGCATTCGTTTCCAGTAACAGTTTGAATTTTTAGGTTTCACTCTGTTTTCTCCTATATTGATAGATGTATTTGGAACTCTGAATCCAACAAGGTTTGTGCTAGGTTCTTGAAACTTGACACAATAAAGTAGTTTCACGTTCTATCTCTATGTTTTGTTTCCTATTGAGGTAGCCCTAAGCAGTGACTGTCGATAAACACTTTCATGGAGAGGGGTGGCTTCCCAAAATTACGAATCTCCAGAAATCTCAGCAAATATTTTTTCACCCAAACTGGATGATACTTTCAGGTAATGATCAGTACACTAAGGCGACTTGGTTCCCCAAATTTCGTTCTTCTATGTTGAAGCGTTCGTTTCCAGTAACAGTTTGAATTTTTAGGTTTCACTCTGTTTTCTCCTATATTGATAGATGTATTTGGAACTCTAAATCCAACACGGTTTGTGCTAGCTTCTTGAAACTTGACACAATAAAGTAGTTTCACGTTCTATCTCTATGTTTTGTTTCCTCTTGATGTAACCCTAACAGTGACTGGCGAGAAACACTTTCATGGAAAGGGGTTGCCAGGCTTCCCAAATATACGAATCTCCAGAAATCTCAGCAAATATTTTTTCACCCAAACAGGATGATACTTTCAGGTAATGATCAGTACACTAAGGCGACTTGGTTCCCCAAATTTCGTTCTTCTATGTTGAAGCGTTCGTTTCCAGTAACAGTTTGAATTTTTAGGTTTCACTCTGTTTTCTCCTATATTGATAGATGTATTTGGAACTCTAAATCCAACACGGTTTGTGCTAGCTTCTTGAAACTTGACACAATAAAGTAGTTTCACGTTCTATCTCTATGTTTTGTTTCCTCTTGATGTAGCCCTAAGCATTGACTGGCGAGAAACACTTTCATGGAAAGGGGTGGCGTCCCAAAATTACGAATCTCCAGAAATCTCAGCAAATATTTTTTCACCCAAACTGGATGATACTTTCAGGTAATGATCACTACACTAACGCGACTTGGTTCCCCAAATTTCGTTCTTCTATGTTGAAGCGTTCGTTTCCAGTAACAGTTTGAATTTTTAGGTTTCACTCTGTTTTCTCCTATATTGATAGATGTATTTGGAACTCTGAATACAACACGGTTTGTGCTAGCTTCTTGAAACTTGACACAATAAAGTAGTTTCACGTTCTATCTCTATGTTTTGTTTCCTCTTGATGTAGCCCTAAGCAGTGACTGACGAGAAACACTTTCATGGAAAGGGGTTGCCAGGCTTCCCAAAATTACGAATCTCCAGAAATCTCAGCAAATATTTTTTCACCCAAACTGGATGATACTTTCAGGTAATGATCAGTACACTAAGGCGACTTGGTTCCCCAAATTTCGTTCTTCTATATTGAAGCGTTCGTTTCCAGTAACAGTTTGAATTTTTAGGTTTCACTCTGTTTTCTCCTATATTGATAGATGTATTTGGAACTCTAAATCCAACACGGTTTGTGCTAGCTTCTTGAAACTTGACACAATAAAGTAGTTTCACGTTCTATCTCTATGTTTTGTTTCCTCTTGATGTAGCCCTAACAGTGACTGGCGAGAAACACTTTCATGGAAAGGGGTTGCCAGGCTTCCCAAATATACGAATCTCCAGAAATCTCAGGAAATATTTTTTCACCCAAACAGGATGATACTTTCAGGTAATGATCAGTACACTATGGCGACTTGGTTCCCCAAATTTCGTTTTTCTATATTGAAGCGTTCGTTTCCAGTAACAGTTTGAATTTTTAGGTTTCACTCTGTTTTCTCCTATATTGATAGATGTATTTGGAACTCTAAATCCAACACGGTTTTTGCTAGCTTCATGAAACTTGACACAATAAAGTAGTTTCACGTTCTATCTCTATGTTTTGTTTCCTCTTGATGTAGCCCTAACAGTGACTGGCGAGAAACACTTTCATGGAAAGGGGTTGCCAGGCTTCCCAAATATACGAATCTCCAGAAATCTCAGCAAATATTTTTTCACCCAAACTGGATGATACTTTCAGGTAATGATCAGTACACTATGGCGACTTGGTTCCCCAAATTTCGTTTTTCTATGTTGAAGCGTTCGTTTCCAGTAACAGTTTGAATTTTTAGGTTTCACTCTGTTTTCTCCTATATTGATAGATGTATTTGGAACTCTAAATCCAACACGGTTTGTGCTAGCTTCTTGAAACTTGACACAATAAAGTAGTTTCACGTTCTATCTCTATGTTTTGTTTCCTCTTGATGTAGCCCTAACAGTGACCGGCGAGAAACACTTTCATGTAAAGGGGTTGCCAGGCTTCCCAAAATTACGAATCTCCAGAAATCTCAGCAAATATTTTTTCACCCAAACAGGATGATACTTTCAGGTAATGATCAGTACACTAAGGCGACTTGGTTCCCCAAATTTCGTTCTTCTATGTTGAAGCGTTCGTTTCCAGTAACAGTTTGAATTTTTAGGTTTCACTCTGTTTTCTTCTATATTGATAGATGTATTTGGAACTCTAAATCCAACACGGTTTGTGCTAGCTTCTTGAAACTTGACACAATAAAGTAGTTTCACGTTCTATCTCTATGTTTTGTTTCCTCTTGATGTAGCCCTAAGCATTGACTGGCGAGAAACACTTTCATGGAAAGGGGTGGCTTCCCAAAATTACGAATCTCCAGAAATCTCAGCAAATATTTTTTCACCCAAACTGGATGATACTTTCAGGTAATGATCAGTACACTAAGGCGACTTGGTTCCCCAAATTTCGTTCTTCTATGTTGAAGCGTTCGTTTCCAGTAACAGTTTGAATTTTTAGGTTTCACTCTGTTTTCTCCTATATTGATAGATGTATTTGGAACTCTGAATACAACACGGTTTGTGCTAGCTTCTTGAAACTTGACACAATAAAGTAGTTTCACGTTCTATCTCTATGTTTTGTTTCCTCTTGATGTAGCCCTAAGCAGTGACTGACGAGAAACACTTTCATGGAAAGGGGTTGCCAGGCTTCCCAAAATTACGAATCTCCAGAAATCTCAGCAAATATTTTTTCACCCAAACTGGATGATACTTTCAGGTAATGATCAGTACACTAAGGCGACTTGGTTCCCCAAATTTCGTTCTTCTATATTGAAGCGTTCGTTTCCAGTAACAGTTTGAATTTTTAGGTTTCACTCTGTTTTCTCCTATATTGATAGATGTATTTGGAACTCTAAATCCAACACGGTTTGTGCTAGCTTCTTGAAACTTGACACAATAAAGTAGTTTCACGTTCTATCTCTATGTTTTGTTTCCTCTTGATGTAGCCCTAACAGTGACTGGCGAGAAACACTTTCATGGAAAGGGGTTGCCAGGCTTCCCAAATATACGAATCTCCAGAAATCTCAGCAAATATTTTTTCACCCAAACTGGATGATACTTTCAGGTAATGATCAGTACACTATGGCGACTTGGTTCCCCAAATTTCGTTTTTCTATGTTGAAGCGTTCGTTTCCAGTAACAGTTTGAAATTTTAGGTTTCACTCTGTTTTCTCCTATATTGATAGATGTATTTGGAACTCTAAATCCAACACGGTTTGTGCTAGCTTCTTGAAACTTGACACAATAAAGTAGTTTCACGTTCTATCTCTATGTTTTGTTTCCTCTTGATGTAGCCCTAACAGTGACCGGCGAGAAACACTTTCATGTAAAGGGGTTGCCAGGCTTCCCAAAATTACGAATCTCCAGAAATCTCAGCAAATATTTTTTCACCCAAACAGGATGATACTTTCAGGTAATGATCAGTACACTAAGGCGACTTGGTTCCCCAAATTTCGTTCTTCTATGTTGAAGCGTTCGTTTCCAGTAACAGTTTGAATTTTTAGGTTTCACTCTGTTTTCTCCTATATTGATAGATGTATTTGGAACTCTAAATCCAACACGGTTTGTGCTAGCTTCTTGAAACTTGACACAATAAAGTAGTTTCACGTTCTATCTCTATGTTTTGTTTCCTCTTGATGTAGCCCTAACAGTGACCGGCGAGAAACACTTTCATGTAAAGGGGTTGCCAGGCTTCCCAAAATTACGAATCTCCAGAAATCTCAGCAAATATTTTTTCACCCAAACAGGATGATACTTTCAGGTAATGATCAGTACACTAAGGCGACTTGGTTCCCCAAATTTCGTTCTTCTATGTTGAAGCGTTCGTTTCTAGTAACAGTTTGAATTTTTAGGTTTCACTCTGTTTTCTCCTATATTGATAGATGTATTTGGAACTCTAAATCCAACACGGTTTGTGCTAGCTTCTTGAAACTTGACACAATAAAGTAGTTTCACGTTCTATCTCTATGTTTTGTTTCCTCTTGATGTAGCCCTAAGCATTGACTGGCGAGAAACACTTTCATGGAAAGGGGTGGCTTCCCAAAATTACGAATCTCCAGAAATCTCAGCAAATATTTTTTCACCCAAACTGGATGATACTTTCAGGTAATGATCAGTACACTAAGGCGACTTGGTTCCCCAAATTTCGTTCTTCTATGTTGAAGCGTTCGTTTCCAGTAACAGTTTGAATTTTTAGGTTTCACTCTGTTTTCTCCTATATTGATAGATGTATTTGGAACTCTGAATACAACACGGTTTGTGCTAGCTTCTTGAAACTTGACACAATAAAGTAGTTTCACGTTCTATCTCTATGTTTTGTTTCCTCTTGATGTAGCCCTAAGCAGTGACTGACGAGAAACACTTTCATGGAAAGGGGTTGCCAGGCTTCCCAAAATTACGAATCTCCAGAAATCTCAGCAAATATTTTTTCACCCAAACTGGATGATACTTTCAGGTAATGATCAGTACACTAAGGCGACTTGGTTCCCCAAATTTCGTTCTTCTATATTGAAGCGTTCGTTTCCAGTAACAGTTTGAATTTTTAGGTTTCACTCTGTTTTCTCCTATATTGATAGATGTATTTGGAACTCTAAATCCAACACGGTTTGTGCTAGCTTCTTGAAACTTGACACAATAAAGTAGTTTCACGTTCTATCTCTATGTTTTGTTTCCTCTTGATGTAGCCCTAACAGTGACTGGCGAGAAACACTTTCATGGAAAGGGGTTGCCAGGCTTCCCAAATATACGAATCTCCAGAAATCTCAGCAAATATTTTTTCACCCAAACTGGATGATACTTTCAGGTAATGATCAGTACACTATGGCGACTTGGTTCCCCAAATTTCGTTTTTCTATGTTGAAGCGTTCGTTTCCAG
Source organism: Spermophilus citellus (assembly GCF_964194105.1). Classification (NCBI taxonomy): domain Eukaryota; kingdom Metazoa; phylum Chordata; class Mammalia; order Rodentia; family Sciuridae; genus Spermophilus; species Spermophilus citellus. The sequence goes on along the minus strand of NC_138188.1, from coordinate 13,440,460 downwards.
TAACAGTTTGAATTTTTAGGTTTCACTCTGTTTTCTCCTATATTGATAGATGTATTTGGAACTCTAAATCCAACACGGTTTGTGCTAGCTTCTTGAAACTTGACACAATAAAGTAGTTTCACGTTCTATCTCTATGTTTTGTTTCCTCTTGATGTAGCCCTAACAGTGACCGGCGAGAAACACTTTCATGTAAAGGGGTTGCCAGGCTTCCCAAAATTACGAATCTCCAGAAATCTCAGCAAATATTTTTTCACCCAAACAGGATGATACTTTCAGGTAATGATCAGTACACTAAGGCGACTTGGTTCCCCAAATTTCGTTCTTCTATGTTGAAGCGTTCATTTCCAGTAACAGTTTGAATTTTTAGGTTTCACTCTGTTTTCTCCTATATTGATAGATGTATTTGGAACTCTAAATCCAACACGGTTTGTGCTAGCTTCTTGAAACTTGACACAATAAAGTAGTTTCACGTTCTATCTCTATGTTTTGTTTCCTCATGATGTAGACCTAAGCATTGACTGGCGAGAAACACTTTCATGGAAAGGGGTGGCTTCCCAAAATTACGAATCTCCAGAAATCTCAGCAAATATTTTTTCACCCAAACTGGATGATACTTTCAGGTAATGATCAGTACACTAAGGCGACTTGGTTCCCCAAATGTCGTTTTTCTATATTGAAGCGTTCGTTTCCAGTAACAGTTTGAATTTTTAGGTTTCACTCTGTTTTCTCCTATATTGATAGAGGTATTTGGAACTCTAAATCCAACACGGTTTGTGCTAGCTTCTTGAAACTTGACACAATAAAGTAGTTTCATGTTCTATCTCTATGTTTTGTTTCCTCTTGAGGTAGCCCTAACAGTGACTGGCGAGAAACACTTTCATGGAAAGGGGTTGCCAGGCTTCCCAAATATACGAATCTCCAGAAATCTCAGGAAATATTTTTTCACCCAAACAGGATGATACTTTCAGGTAATGATCAGTACACTATGGCGACTTGGTTCCCCAAATTTCGTTTTTCTATGTTGAAGCGTTTGTTTCCAGTAACAGTTTGAATTTTTAGGTTTCACTCTGTTTTCTCCTATATTGATAGATGTATTTGGAACTCTAAATCCAACACGGTTTGTGCTAGCTTCTTGAAACTTGACACAATAAAGTAGTTTCACGTTCTATCTCTATGTTTTGTTTCCTCTTGATGTAGCCCTAAGCAGTGACTGGCGAGAAACACTTTCATGGAAAGGGGTAGCCAGGCTTCCCAAAATTACGAATCTCCAGAAATCTCAGCAAATATTTTTTCACCCAAACAGGATGATACTTTCAGGTAATGATCAGTACACTAAGGCGACTTGGTTCCCCAAATTTCGTTCTTCTATGTTGAAGCGTTCGTTTCCAGTAACAGTTTGAATTTTTAGGTTTCACTCTGTTTTCTCCTATATTGATAGATGTATTTGGAACTCTAAATCCAACACGGTTTGTGCTAGCTTCTTGAAACTTGACACAATAAAGTAGTTTCACGTTCTATCTCTATGTTTTGTTTCCTCATGATGTAGCCCTAAGCATTGACTGGCGAGAAACACTTTCATGGAAAGGGGTGGCTTCCCAAAATTACGAATCTCCAGAAATCGCAGCAAATATTTTTTCACCCAAACTGGATGATACTTTCAGGTAATGATCAGTACACTAAGGCGACTTGGTTCCCCAAATTTCGTTCTTCTATGTTGAAGCGTTCGTTTCCAGTAACAGTTTGAATTTTTAGGTTTCACTCTGTTTTCTCCTATATTGATAGAGGTATTTGGAACTCTGAATCCAACACGGTTTGTGCTAGCTTCTTGAAACTTGACACAATAAAGTAGGTTCACGTTCTATCTCTATGTTTTGTTTCCTCTTGATGTAGCCCTAAGCATTGACTGGCGAGAAACACTTTCATGGAAAGGGGTGGCTTCCCAAAATTACGAATCTCCAGAAATCTCAGCAAATATTTTTTCACCCAAACTGGATGATACTTTCAGGTCATGATCACTACACTAACGCGACTTGGTTCCCCAAATTTCGTTCTTCTATGTTGAAGCGTTCGTTTCCAGTAACAGTTTGAATTTTTAGGTTTCACTCTGTTTTCTCCTATATTGATAGATGTATTTGGAACTCTGAATACAACATGGTTTGTGCTAGCTTCTTGAAACTTGACACAATAAAGTAGTTTCACGTTCTATCTCTATGTTTTGTTTCCTCTTGATGTAGCCCTAAGCAGTGACTGACGAGAAACACTTTCATGTAAAGGGGTTGCCAGGCTTCCCAAATTTACGAATCTCCAGAAATCTCAGCAAATATTTTTTCACCCAAACAGGATGATACTTTCAGGTAATGATCAGTACACTAAGGCGACTTGGTTCCCCAAATTTCGTTCTTCTATGTTGAAGCGTTCGTTTCCAGTAACAGTTTGAATTTTTAGGTTTCACTCTGTTTTCTCCTATATTGATAGATGTATTTGGAACTCTAAATCCAACACGGTTTGTGCTAGCTTCTTGAAACTTGACACAATAAAGTAGTTTCACGTTCTATCTCTATGTTTTGTTTCCTCTTGATGTAGCCCTAACAGTGACCGGCGAGAAACACTTTCATGTAAAGGGGTTGCCAGGCTTCCCAAAATTACGAATCTCCAGAAATCTCAGCAAATATTTTTTCACCCAAACAGGATGATACTTTCAGGTAATGATCAGTACACTAAGGCGACTTGGTTCCCCAAATTTCGTTCTTCTATGTTGAAGCGTTCGTTTCCAGTAACAGTTTGAATTTTTAGGTTTCACTCTGTTTTCTCCTATATTGATAGATGTATTTGGAACTCTAAATCCAACACGGTTTGTGCTAGCTTCTTGAAACTTGACACAATAAAGTAGTTTCACGTTCTATCTCTATGTTTTGTTTCCTCTTGATGTAGCCCTAACAGTGACCGGCGAGAAACACTTTCATGTAAAGGGGTTGCCAGGCTTCCCAAAATTACGAATCTCCAGAAATCTCAGCAAATATTTTTTCACCCAAACAGGATGATACTTTCAGGTAATGATCAGTACACTAAGGCGACTTGGTTCCCCAAATTTCGTTCTTCTATGTTGAAGCGTTCGTTTCCAGTAACAGTTTGAATTTTTAGGTTTCACTCTGTTTTCTCCTATATTGATAGATGTATTTGGAACTCTAAATCCAACACGGTTTGTGCTAGCTTCTTGAAACTTGACACAATAAAGTAGTTTCACGTTCTATCTCTATGTTTTGTTTCCTCATGATGTAGCCCTAAGCATTGACTGGCGAGAAACACTTTCATGGAAAGGGGTGGCTTCCCAAAATTACGAATCTCCAGAAATCGCAGCAAATATTTTTTCACCCAAACTGGATGAAACTTTCAGGTAATGATCAGTACACTAAGGCGACTTGGTTCCCCAAATGTCGTTTTTCTATATTGAAGCGTTCGTTTCCAGTAACAGTTTGAATTTTTAGGTTTCACTCTGTTTTCTCCTATATTGATAGAGGTATTTGGAACTCTAAATCCAACACGGTTTGTGCTAGCTTCTTGAAACTTGACACAATAAAGTAGTTTCATGTTCTATCTCTATGTTTTGTTTCCTCTTGAGGTAGCCCTAACAGTGACTGGCGAGAAACACTTTCATGGAAAGGGGTTGCCAGGCTTCCCAAATATACAAATCTCCAGAAATCTCAGGAAATATTTTTTTACCCAAACAGGATGATACTTTCAGGTAATGATCAGTACACTATGGCGACTTGGTTCCCCAAATTTCGTTTTTCTATGTTGAAGCGTTCGTTTCCAGTAACAGTTTGAATTTTTAGGTTTCACTCTGTTTTCTCCTATATTGATAGATGTATTTGGAACTCTAAATCCAACACGGTTTGTGCTAGCTTCTTGAAACTTGACACAATAAAGTAGTTTCACGTTCTATCTCTATGTTTTGTTTCCTCTTGATGTAGCCCTAAGCAGTGACTGGCGAGAAACACTTTCATGGAAAGGGGTTGCCAGGCTTCCCAAAATTACGAATCTCCAGAAATCTCAGCAAATATTTTTTCACCCAAACAGGATGATACTTTCAGGTAATGATCAGTACACTAAGGCGACTTGGTTCCCCAAATTTCGTTCTTCTATGTTGAAGCGTTCGTTTCCAGTAACAGTTTGAATTTTTAGGTTTCACTCTGTTTTCTCCTATATTGATAGATGTATTTGGAACTCTAAATCCAACACGGTTTGTGCTAGCTTCTTGAAACTTGACACAATAAAGTAGTTTCACGTTCTATCTCTATGTTTTGTTTCCTCTTGATGTAGCCCTAAGCAGTGACTGGCGAGAAACACTTTCATGGAAAGGGGTTGCCAGGCTTCCCAAAATTACGAATCTCCAGAAATCTCAGCAAATATTTTTTCATCCAAACAGGATGATACTTTCAGGTAATGATCAGTACACTAAGGCGACTTGGTTCCCCAAATTTCGTTCTTCTATGTTGAAGCGTTCGTTTCCAGTAACAGTTTGAATTTTTAGGTTTCACTCTGTTTTCTCCTATAGTGATAGATGTATTTGGAACTCTAAATCCAACACGGTTTGTGCTAGCTTCTTGAAACTTGACACAATAAAGTAGTTTCACGTTCTATCTCTATGTTTTGTTTCCTCATGATGTAGCCCTAAGCATTGACTGGCGAGAAACACTTTCATGGAAAGGGGTGGCTTCCCAAAATTACGAATCTCCAGAAATCGCAGCAAATATTTTTTCACCCAAACTGGATGATACTTTCAGGTAATGATCAGTACACTAAGGCGACTTGGTTCCCCAAATTTCGTTCTTCTATGTTGAAGCGTTCGTTTCCAGTAACAGTTTGAATTTTTAGGTTTCACTCTGTTTTCTCCTATATGATAGAGGTATTTGGAACTCTGAATCCAACACGGTTTGTGCTAGCTTCTTGAAACTTGACACAATAAAGTAGGTTCACGTTCTATCTCTATGTTTTGTTTCCTCTTGATGTAGCCCTAAGCATTGACTGGCGAGAAACACTTTCATGGAAAGGGGTGGCTTCCCAAAATTACGAATCTCCAGAAATCTCAGCAAATATTTTTTCACCCAAACTGGATGATACTTTCAGGTAATGATCACTACACTAACGCGACTTGGTTCCCCAAATTTCGTTCTTCTATGTTGAAGCGTTCGTTTCCAGTAACAGTTTGAATTTTTAGGTTTCACTCTGTTTTCTCCTATATTGATAGATGTATTTGGAACTCTGAATACAACACGGTTTGTGCTAGCTTCTTGAAACTTGACACAATAAAGTAGTTTCACGTTCTATCTCTATGTTTTGTTTCCTCTTGATGTAGCCCTAAGCAGTGACTGAAGAGAAACACTTTCATGTAAAGGGGTTGCCAGGCTTCCCAAAATTACGAATCTCCAGAAATCTCAGCAAATATTTTTTCACCCAAACAGGATGATACTTTCAGGTAATGATCAGTACACTAAGGCGACTTGGTTCCCCAAATTTCGTTCTTCTATGTTGAAGCGTTCGTTTCCAGTAACAGTTTGAATTTTTAGGTTTCACTCTGTTATCTCCTATATTGATAGATGTATTTGGAACTCTAAATCCAACACGGTTTGTGCTAGCTTCTTGAAACTTGACACAATAAAGTAGTTTCACGTTCTATCTCTATGTTTTGTTTCCTCTTGATGTAGCCCTAACAGTGACCGGCGAGAAACACTTTCATGTAAAGGGGTTGCCAGGCTTCCCAAAATTACGAATCTCCAGAAATCTCAGCAAATATTTTTTCACCCAAACAGGATGATACTTTCAGGTAATGATCAGTACACTAAGGCGACTTGGTTCCCCAAATTTCGTTCTTCTATGTTGAAGCGTTCGTTTCCAGTAACAGTTTGAATTTTTAGGTTTCACTCTGTTTTCTCCTATATTGATAGATGTATTTGGAACTCTAAATCCAACACGGTTTGTGCTAGCTTCTTGAAACTTGACACAATAAAGTAGTTTCACGTTCTATCTCTATGTTTTGTTTCCTCTTGATGTAGCCCTAACAGTGACCGGCGAGAAACACTTTCAAGTAAAGGGGTTGCCAGGCTTCCCAAAATTACAAATCTCCAGAAATCTCAGCAAATATTTTTTCACCCAAACAGGATGATACTTTCAGGTAATGATCAGTACACTAAGGCGACTTGGTTCCCCAAATTTCGTTCTTCTATGTTGAAGCGTTCGTTTCCAGTAACAGTTTGAATTTTTAGGTTTCACTCTGTTTTCTCCTATATTGATAGATGTATTTGGAACTCTAAATCCAACACGGTTTGTGCTAGCTTCTTGAAACTTGACACAATAAAGTAGTTTCACGTTCTATCTCTATGTTTTGTTTCCTCATGATGTAGCCCTAAGCATTGACTGGCGAGAAACACTTTCATGGAAAGGGGTGGCTTCCCAAATTACGAATCTCCAGAAATCGCAGCAAATATTTTTTCACCCAAACTGGATGATACTTTCAGGTAATGATCAGTACACTAAGGCGACTTGGTTCCCCAAATGTCGTTTTTCTATATTGAAGCGTTCGTTTCCAGTAACAGTTTGAATTTTTAGGTTTCACTCTGTTTTCTCCTATATTGATAGAGGTATTTGGAACTCTAAATCCAACACGGTTTGTGCTAGCTTCTTGAAACTTGACACAATAAAGTAGTTTCATGTTCTATCTCTATGTTTTGTTTCCTCTTGAGGTAGCCCTAACAGTGACTGGCGAGAAACACTTTCATGGAAAGGGGTTGCCAGGCTTCCCAAATATACGAATCTCCAGAAATCTCAGGAAATATTTTTTCACCCAAACAGGATGATACTTTCAGGTAATGATCAGTACACTATGGCGACTTGGTTCCCCAAATTTCGTTTTTCTATGTTGAAGCGTTCGTTTCCAGTAACAGTTTGAATTTTTAGGTTTCACTCTGTTTTCTCCTATATTGATAGATGTATTTGGAACTCTAAATCCAACACGGTTTGTGCTAGCTTCTTGAAACTTGACACAATAAAGTAGTTTCACGTTCTATCTCTATGTTTTGTTTCCTCTTGATGTAGCCCTAAGCAGTGACTGGCGAGAAACACTTTCATGGAAAGGGGTTGCCAGGCTTCCCAAAATTACGAATCTCCAGAAATCTCAGCAAATATTTTTTCACCCAAACAGGATGATACTTTCAGGTAATGATCAGTACACTAAGGCGACTTGGTTCCCCAAATTTCGTTCTTCTATGTTGAAGCGTTCGTTTCCAGTAACAGTTTGAATTTTTAGGTTTCACTCTGTTTTCTCCTATATTGATAGATGTATTTGGAACTCTAAATCCAACACGGTTTGTGCTAGCTTCTTGAAACTTGACACAATAAAGTAGTTTCACGTTCTATCTCTATGTTTTGTTTCCTCATGATGTAGCCCTAAGCATTGACTGGCGAGAAACACTTTCATGGAAAGGGGTGGCTTCCCAAAATTACGAATCTCCAGAAATCGCAGCAAATATTTTTTCACCCAAACTGGATGATACTTTCAGGTAATGATCAGTACACTAAGGCGACTTGGTTCCCCAAATTTCGTTCTTCTATGTTGAAGCGTTCGTTTCCAGTAACAGTTTGAATTTTTAGGTTTCACTCTGTTTTCTCCTATATTGATAGAGGTATTTGGAACTCTGAATCCAACACGGTTTGTGCTAGCTTCTTGAAACTTGACACAATAAAGTAGGTTCACGTTCTATCTCTATGTTTTGTTTCCTCTTGATGTAGCCCTAAGCATTGACTGGCGAGAAACACTTTCATGGAAAGGGGTGGCTTCCCAAAATTACGAATCTCCAGAAATCTCAGCAAATATTTTTTCACCCAAACTGGATGATACTTTCAGGTAATGATCACTACACTAACGCGACTTGGTTCCCCAAATTTCGTTCTTCTATGTTGAAGCGTTCGTTTCCAGTAACAGTTTGAATTTTTAGGTTTCACTCTGTTTTCTCCTATATTGATAGATGTATTTGGAACTCTAAATCCAACACGGTTTGTGCTAGCTTCTTGAAACTTGACACAATAAAGTAGTTTCACGTTCTATCTCTATGTTTTGTTTCCTCTTGATGTAGCCCTAACAGTGACCGGCGAGAAACACTTTCATGTAAAGGGGTTGCCAGGCTTCCCAAAATTACGAATCTCCAGAAATCTCAGCAAATATTTTTTCACCCAAACAGGATGATACTTTCAGGTAATGATCAGTACACTAAGGCGACTTGGTTCCCCAAATTTCGTTCTTCTATGTTGAAGCGTTCGTTTCCAGTAACAGTTTGAATTTTTAGGTTTCACTCTGTTTTCTCCTATATTGATAGATGTATTTGGAACTCTAAATCCAACACGGTTTGTGCTAGCTTCTTGAAACTTGACACAATAAAGTAGTTTCACGTTCTATCTCTATGTTTTGTTTCCTCTTGATGTAGCCCTAACAGTGACCGGCGAGAAACACTTTCATGTAAAGGGGTTGCCAGGCTTCCCAAAATTACGAATCTCCAGAAATCTCAGCAAATATTTTTTCACCCAAACAGGATGATACTTTCAGGTAATGATCAGTACACTAAGGCGACTTGGTTCCCCAAATTTCGTTCTTCTATGTTGAAGCGTTCGTTTCCAGTAACAGTTTGAATTTTTAGGTTTCACTCTGTTTTCTCCTATATTGATAGATGTATTTGGAACTCTAAATCCAACACGGTTTGTGCTAGCTTCTTGAAATTTGACACAATAAAGTAGTTTCACGTTCTATCTCTAAGTTTTGTTTCCTCATGATGTAGCCCTAAGCATTGACTGGCGAGAAACACTTTCATGGAAAGGGGTGGCTTCCCAAAATTACGAATCTCCAGAAATCGCAGCAAATATTTTTTCACCCAAACTGGATGATACTTTCAGGTAATGATCAGTACACTAAGGCGACTTGGTTCCCCAAATGTCATTTTTCTATATTGAAGCGTTCGTTTCCAGTAACAGTTTGAATTTTTAGGTTTCACTCTGTTTTCTCCTATATTGATAGAGGTATTTGGAACTCTAAATCCAACACGGTTTGTGCTAGCTTCTTGAAACTTGACACAATAAAGTAGTTTCATGTTCTATCTCTATGTTTTGTTTCCTCTTGAGGTAGCCCTAACAGTGACTGGCGAGAAACACTTTCATGGAAAGGGGTTGCCAGGCTTCCCAAATATACGAATCTCCAGAAATCTCAGGAAATATTTTTTCACCCAAACAGGATGATACTTTCAGGTAATGATCAGTACACTATGGCGACTTGGTTCCCCAAATTTCGTTTTTCTATGTTGAAGCGTTCGTTTCCAGTAACAGTTTGAATTTTTAGGTTTCACTCTGTTTTCTCCTATATTGATAGATGTATTTGGAACTCTAAATCCAACACGGTTTGTGCTAGCTTCTTGAAACTTGACACAATAAAGTAGTTTCACGTTCTATCTCTATGTTTTGTTTCCTCTTGATGTAGCCCTAAGCAGTGACTGGCGAGAAACACTTTCATGGAAAGGGGTTGCCAGGCTTCCCAAAATTACGAATCTCCAGAAATCTCAGCAAATATTTTTTCACCCAAACAGGATGATACTTTCAGGTAATGATCAGTACACTAAGGCGACTTGGTTCCCCAAATTTCGTTCTTCTATGTTGAAGCGTTCGTTTCCAGTAACAGTTTGAATTTTTAGGTTTCACTCTGTTTTCTCCTATATTGATAGATGTATTTGGAACTCTAAATCCAACACGGTTTGTGCTAGCTTCTTGAAACTTGACACAATAAAGTAGTTTCACGTTCTATCTCTATGTTTTGTTTCCTCATGATGTAGCCCTAAGCATTGACTGGCGAGAAACACTTTCATGGAAAGGGGTGGCTTCCCAAAATTACGAATCTCCAGAAATCGCAGCAAATATTTTTTCACCCAAACTGGATGATACTTTCAGGTAATGATCAGTACACTAAGGCGACTTGGTTCCCCAAATTTCGTTCTTCTATGTTGAAGCGTTCGTTTCCAGTAACAGTTTGAATTTTTAGGTTTCACTCTGTTTTCTCCTATATTGATAGATGTATTTGGAACTCTAAATCCAACACGGTTTGTGCTAGCTTCTTGAAACTTGACACAATAAAGTAGTTTCACGTTCTATCTCTATGTTTTGTTTCCTCTTGATGTAGCCCTAACAGTGACCGGCGAGAAACACTTTCATGTAAAGGGGTTGCCAGGCTTCCCAAAATTACGAATCTCCAGAAATCTCAGCAAATATTTTTTCACCCAAACAGGATGATACTTTCAGGTAATGATCAGTACACTAAGGCGACTTGGTTCCCCAAATTTCGTTCTTCTATGTTGAAGCGTTCGTTTCCAGTAACAGTTTGAATTTTTAGGTTTCACTCTGTTTTCTCCTATATTGATAGATGTATTTGGAACTCTAAATCCAACACGGTTTGTGCTAGCTTCTTGAAACTTGACACAATAAAGTAGTTTCACGTTCTATCTCTATGTTTTGTTTCCTCTTGATGTAGCCCTAACAGTGACCGGCGAGAAACACTTTCAAGTAAAGGGGTTGCCAGGCTTCCCAAAATTACAAATCTCCAGAAATCTCAGCAAATATTTTTTCACCCAAACAGGATGATACTTTCAGGTAATGATCAGTACACTAAGGCGACTTGGTTCCCCAAATTTCGTTCTTCTATGTTGAAGCGTTCGTTTCCAGTAACAGTTTGAATTTTTAGGTTTCACTCTGTTTTCTCCTATATTGATAGATGTATTTGGAACTCTAAATCCAACACGGTTTGTGCTAGCTTCTTGAAACTTGACACAATAAAGTAGTTTCACGTTCTATCTCTATGTTTTGTTTCCTCATGATGTAGCCCTAAGCATTGACTGGCGAGAAACACTTTCATGGAAAGGGGTGGCTTCCCAAAATTACGAATCTCCAGAAATCGCAGCAAATATTTTTTCACCCAAACTGGATGATACTTTCAGGTAATGATCAGTACACTAAGGCGACTTGGTTCCCCAAATGTCGTTTTTCTATATTGAAGCGTTCGTTTCCAGTAACAGTTTGAATTTTTAGGTTTCACTCTGTTTTCTCCTATATTGATAGAGGTATTTGGAACTCTAAATCCAACACGGTTTGTGCTAGCTTCTTGAAACTTGACACAATAAAGTAGTTTCATGTTCTATCTCTATGTTTTGTTTCCTCTTGAGGTAGCCCTAACAGTGACTGGCGAGAAACACTTTCATGGAAAGGGGTTGCCAGGCTTCCCAAATATACGAATCTCCAGAAATCTCAGCAAATATTTTTTCACCCAAACAGGATGATACTTTCAGGTAATGATCAGTACACTATGGCGACTTGGTTCCCCAAATTTCGTTTTTCTATGTTGAAGCGTTCGTTTCCAGTAACAGTTTGAATTTTTAGGTTTCACTCTGTTTTCTCCTATATTGATAGATGTATTTGGAACTCTAAATCCAACACGGTTTGTGCTAGCTTCTTGAAACTTGACACAATAAAGTAGTTTCACGTTCTATCTCTATGTTTTGTTTCCTCTTGATGTAGCCCTAAGCAGTGACTGGCGAGAAACACTTTCATGGAAAGGGGTTGCCAGGCTTCCCAAAATTACGAATCTCCAGAAATCTCAGCAAATATTTTTTCACCCAAACAGGATGATACTTTCAGGTAATGATCAGTACACTAAGGCGACTTGGTTCCCCAAATTTCGTTCTTCTATGTTGAAGCGTTCGTTTCCAGTAACAGTTTGAATTTTTAGGTTTCACTCTGTTTTCTCCTATATTGATAGATGTATTTGGAACTCTAAATCCAACACGGTTTGTGCTAGCTTCTTGAAACTTGACACAATAAAGTAGTTTCACGTTCTATCTCTATGTTTTGTTTCCTCATGATGTAGCCCTAAGCATTGACTGGCGAGAAACACTTTCATGGAAAGGGGTGGCTTCCCAAAATTACGAATCTCCAGAAATCTCAGCAAATATTTTTTCACCCAAACTGGATGATACTTTCAGGTAATGATCACTACACTAACGCGACTTGGTTCCCCAAATTTCGTTCTTCTATGTTGAAGCGTTCGTTTCCAGTAACAGTTTGAATTTTTAGGTTTCACTCTGTTTTCTCCTATATTGATAGATGTATTTGGAACTCTAAATCCAACACGGTTTGTGCTAGCTTCTTGAAACTTGACACAATAAAGTAGTTTCACGTTCTATCTCTATGTTTTGTTTCCTCTTGATGTAGCCCTAACAGTGACCGGCGAGAAACACTTTCATGTAAAGGGGTTGCCAGGCTTCCCAAAATTACGAATCTCCAGAAATCTCAGCAAATATTTTTTCACCCAAACAGGATGATACTTTCAGGTAATGATCAGTACACTAAGGCGACTTGGTTCCCCAAATTTCGTTCTTCTATGTTGAAGCGTTCGTTTCCAGTAACAGTTTGAATTTTTAGGTTTCACTCTGTTTTCTCCTATATTGATAGATGTATTTGGAACTCTAAATCCAACACGGTTTGTGCTAGCTTCTTGAAACTTGACACAATAAAGTAGTTTCACGTTCTATCTCTATGTTTTGTTTCCTCTTGATGTAGCCCTAACAGTGACCGGCGAGAAACACTTTCATGTAAAGGGGTTGCCAGGCTTCCCAAAATTACGAATCTCCAGAAATCTCAGCAAATATTTTTTCACCCAAACAGGATGATACTTTCAGGTAATGATCAGTACACTAAGGCGACTTGGTTCCCCAAATTTCGTTCTTCTATGTTGAAGCGTTCGTTTCCAGTAACAGTTTGAATTTTTAGGTTTCACTCTGTTTTCTCCTATATTGATAGATGTATTTGGAACTCTAAATCCAACACGGTTTGTGCTAGCTTCTTGAAACTTGACACAATAAAGTAGTTTCACGTTCTATCTCTATGTTTTGTTTCCTCATGATGTAGCCCTAAGCATTGACTGGCGAGAAACACTTTCATGGAAAGGGGTGGCTTCCCAAAATTACGAATCTCCAGAAATCGCAGCAAATATTTTTTCACCCAAACTGGATGATACTTTCAGGTAATGATCAGTACACTAAGGCGACTTGGTTCCCCAAATGTCGTTTTTCTATATTGAAGCGTTCGTTTCCAGTAACAGTTTGAATTTTTAGGTTTCACTCTGTTTTCTCCTATATTGATAGAGGTATTTGGAACTCTAAATCCAACACGGTTTGTGCTAGCTTCTTGAAACTTGACACAATAAAGTAGTTTCATGTTCTATCTCTATGTTTTGTTTCTTCTTGAGGTAGCCCTAACAGTGACTGGCGAGAAACACTTTCATGGAAAGGGGTTGCCAGGCTTCCCAAATATACGAATCTCCAGAAATCTCAGGAAATATTTTTTCACCCAAACAGGATGATACTTTCAGGTAATGATCAGTACACTATGGCGACTTGGTTCCCCAAATTTCGTTTTTCTATGTTGAAGCGTTCGTTTCCAGTAACAGTTTGAATTTTTAGGTTTCACTCTGTTTTCTCCTATATTGATAGATGTATTTAGAACTCTAAATCCAACACGGTTTGTGCTAGCTTCTTGAAACTTGACACAATAAAGTAGTTTCACGTTCTATCTCTATGTTTTGTTTCCTCATGATGTAGCCCTAAGCATTGACTGGCGAGAAACACTTTCATGGAAAGGGGTGGCTTCCCAAAATTACGAATCTCCAGAAATCGCAGCAAATATTTTTTCACCCAAACTGGATGATACTTTCAGGTAATGATCAGTACACTAAGGCGACTTGGTTCCCCAAATTTCGTTCTTCTATGTTGAAGCGTTCGTTTCCAGTAACAGTTTGAATTTTTAGGTTTCACTCTGTTTTCTCCTATATTGATAGAGGTATTTGAAACTCTGAATCCAACACGGTTTGTGCTAGCTTCTTGAAACTTGACACAATAAAGTAGGTTCACGTTCTATCTCTATGTTTTGTTTCCTCTTGATGTAGCCCTAAGCATTGACTGGCGAGAAACACTTTCATGGAAAGGGGTGGCTTCCCAAAATTACGAATCTCCAGAAATCTCAGCAAATATTTTTTCACCCAAACTGGATGATACTTTCAGGTAATGATCACTACACTAACGCGACTTGGTTCCCCAAATTTCGTTCTTCTATGTTGAAGCGTTCGTTTCCAGTAACAGTTTGAATTTTTAGGTTTCACTCTGTTTTCTCCTATATTGATAGATGTATTTGGAACTCTAAATCCAACACGGTTTGTGCTAGCTTCTTGAAACTTGACACAATAAAGTCGTTTCAGGTTCTATCTCTATGTTTTGTTTCCTCTTGATGTAGCCCTAAGCAGTGACTGACGAGAAACACTTTCATGTAAAGGGGTTGCCAGGCTTCCCAAAATTACGAATCTCCAGAAATCTCAGCAAATATTTTTTCACCCAAACAGGATGATACTTTCAGGTAATGATCAGTACACTAAGGCGACTTGGTTCCCCAAATTTCGTTCTTCTATGTTGAAGCGTTCGTTTCCAGTAACAGTTTGAATTTTTAGGTTTCACTCTGTTTTCTCCTATATTGATAGATGTATTTGGAACTCTAAATCCAACACGGTTTGTGCTAGCTTCTTGAAACTTGACACAATAAAGTAGTTTCACGTTCTATCTCTATGTTTTGTTTCCTCTTGATGTAGCCCTAACAGTGACCGGCGAGAAACACTTTCATGTAAAGGGGTTGCCAGGCTTCCCAAAATTACGAATCTCCAGAAATCTCAGCAAATATTTTTTCACCCAAACAGGATGATACTTTCAGGTAATGATCAGTACACTATGGCGACTTGGTTCCCCAAATTTCGTTTTTCTATGTTGAAGCGTTCGTTTCCAGTAACAGTTTGAATTTTTAGGTTTCACTCTGTTTTCTCCTATATTGATAGATGTATTTGGAACTCTAAATCCAACACGGTTTGTGCTAGCTTCTTGAAACTTGACACAATAAAGTAGTTTCACGTTCTATCTCTATGTTTTGTTTCCTCATGATGTAGCCCTAAGCATTGACTGGCGAGAAACACTTTCATGGAAAGGGGTGGCTTCCCAAAATTACGAATCTCCAGAAATCGCAGCAAATATTTTTTCACCCAAACTGGATGATACTTTCAGGTAATGATCAGTACACTAAGGCGACTTGGTTCCCCAAATTTCGTTCTTCTATGTTGAAGCGTTCGTTTCCAGTAACAGTTTGAATTTTTAGGTTTCACTCTGTTTTCTCCTATATTGATAGAGGTATTTGAAACTCTGAATCCAACACGGTTTGTGCTAGCTTCTTGAAACTTGACACAATAAAGTAGGTTCACGTTCTATCTCTATGTTTTGTTTCCTCTTGATGTAGCCCTAAGCATTGACTGGCGAGAAACACTTTCATGGAAAGGGGTGGCTTCCCAAAATTACGAATCTCCAGAAATCTCAGCAAATATTTTTTCACCCAAACTGGATGATACTTTCAGGTAATGATCACTACACTAACGCGACTTGGTTCCCCAAATTTCGTTCTTCTATGTTGAAGCGTTCGTTTCCAGTAACAGTTTGAATTTTTAGGTTTCACTCTGTTTTCTCCTATATTGATAGATGTATTTGGAACTCTAAATCCAACACGGTTTGTGCTAGCTTCTTGAAACTTGACACAATAAAGTCGTTTCACGTTCTATCTCTATGTTTTGTTTCCTCTTGATGTAGCCCTAAGCAGTGACTGACGAGAAACACTTTCATGTAAAGGGGTTGCCAGGCTTCCCAAAATTACGAATCTCCAGAAATCTCAGCAAATATTTTTTCACCCAAACAGGATGATACTTTCAGGTAATGATCAGTACACTAAGGCGACTTGGTTCCCCAAATTTCGTTCTTCTATGTTGAAGCGTTCGTTTCCAGTAACAGTTTGAATTTTTAGGTTTCACTCTGTTTTCTCCTATATTGATAGATGTATTTGGAACTCTAAATCCAACACGGTTTGTGCTAGCTTCTTGAAACTTGACACAATAAAGTAGTTTCACGTTCTATCTCTATGTTTTGTTTCCTCATGATGTAGCCCTAAGCATTGACTGGCGAGAAACACTTTCATGGAAAGGGGTGGCTTCCCAAAATTACGAATCTCCAGAAATCGCAGCAAATATTTTTTCACCCAAACTGGATGATACTTTCAGGTAATGATCACTACACTAACGCGACTTGGTTCCCCAAATTTCGTTCTTCTATGTTGAAGCGTTCGTTTCCAGTAACAGTTTGAATTTTTAGGTTTCACTCTGTTTTCTCCTATATTGATAGATGTATTTGGAACTCTAAATCCAACATGGTTTGTGCTAGCTTCTTGAAACTTGACACAATAAAGTCGTTTCACGTTCTATCTCTATGTTTTGTTTCCTCTTGATGTAGCCCTAAGCAGTGACTGACGAGAAACACTTTCATGTAAAGGGGTTGCCAGGCTTCCCAAAATTACGAATCTCCAGAAATCTCAGCAAATATTTTTTCACCCAAACAGGATGATACTTTCAGGTAATGATCAGTACACTAAGGCGACTTGGTTCCCCAAATTTCGTTCTTCTATGTTGAAGCGTTCGTTTCCAGTAACAGTTTGAATTTTTAGGTTTCACTCTGTTTTCTCCTATATTGATAGATGTATTTGGAACTCTAAATCCAACACGGTTTGTGCTAGCTTCTTGAAACTTGACACAATAAAGTAGTTTCACGTTCTATCTCTATGTTTTGTTTCCTCTTGATGTAGCCCTAACAGTGACCGGCGAGAAACACTTTCATGTAAAGGGGTTGCCAGGCTTCCCAAAATTACGAATCTCCAGAAATCTCAGCAAATATTTTTTCACCCAAACAGGATGATACTTTCAGGTAATGATCAGTACACTAAGGCGACTTGGTTCCCCAAATTTCGTTCTTCTATGTTGAAGCGTTCGTTTCCAGTAACAGTTTGAATTTTTAGGTTTCACTCTGTTTTCTCCTATATTGATAGATGTATTTGGAACTCTAAATCCAACACGGTTTGTGCTAGCTTCTTGAAACTTGACACAATAAAGTAGTTTCACGTTCTATCTCTATGTTTTGTTTCCTCTTGATGTAGCCCTAACAGTGACCGGCGAGAAACACTTTCATGTAAAGGGGTTGCCAGGCTTCCCAAAATTACGAATCTCCAGAAATCTCAGCAAATATTTTTTCACCCAAACAGGATGATACTTTCAGGTAATGATCAGTACACTAAGGCGACTTGGTTCCCCAAATTTCGTTCTTCTATGTTGAAGCGTTCGTTTCCAGTAACAGTTTGAATTTTTAGGTTTCACTCTGTTTTCTCCTATATTGATAGATGTATTTGGAACTCTAAATCCAACACGGTTTGTGCTAGCTTCTTGAAACTTGACACAATAAAGTAGTTTCACGTTCTATCTCTATGTTTTGTTTCCTCTTGATGTAGCCCTAACAGTGACCGGCGAGAAACACTTTCATGTAAAGGGGTTGCCAGGCTTCCCAAAATTACGAATCTCCAGAAATCTCAGCAAATATTTTTTCACCCAAACAGGATGATACTTTCAGGTAATGATCAGTACACTAAGGCGACTTGGTTCCCCAAATTTCGTTCTTCTATGTTGAAGCGTTCGTTTCCAGTAACAGTTTGAATTTTTAGGTTTCACTCTGTTTTCTCCTATATTGATAGATGTATTTGGAACTCTAAATCCAACACGGTTTGTGCTAGCTTCTTGAAACTTGACACAATAAAGTAGTTTCACGTTCTATCTCTATGTTTTGTTTCCTCTTGATGTAGCCCTAACAGTGACCGGCGAGAAACACTTTCATGTAAAGGGGTTGCCAGGCTTCCCAAAATTACGAATCTCCAGAAATCTCAGCAAATATTTTTTCACCCAAACAGGATGATACTTTCAGGTAATGATCAGTACACTAAGGCGACTTGGTTCCCCAAATGTCGTTCTTCTATGTTGAAGCGTTCGTTTCCAGTAACAGTTTGAATTTTTAGGTTTCACTCTGTTTTCTCCTATATTGATAGATGTATTTGGAACTCTAAATCCAACACGGTTTGTGCTAGCTTCTTGAAACTTGACACAATAAAGTAGTTTCACGTTCTATCTCTAAGTTTTGTTTCCTCATGATGTAGCCCTAAGCATTGACTGGCGAGAAACACTTTCATGGAAAGGGGTGGCTTCCCAAAATTACGAATCTCCAGAAATCGCAGCAAATATTTTTTCACCCAAACTGGATGATACTTTCAGGTAATGATCAGTACACTAAGGCGACTTGGTTCCCCAAATGTCGTTTTTCTATATTGAAGCGTTCGTTTCCAGTAACAGTTTGAATTTTTAGGTTTCACTCTGTTTTCTCCTATATTGATAGAGGTATTTGGAACTCTGAATCCAACACGGTTTGTGCTAGCTTCTTGAAACTTGACACAATAAAGTAGGTTCACGTTCTATCTCTATGTTTTGTTTCCTCTTGATGTAGCCCTAAGCATTGACTGGCGAGAAACACTTTCATGGAAAGGGGTGGCTTCCCAAAATTACGAATCTCCAGAAATCTCAGCAAATATTTTTTCACCCAAACTGGATGATACTTTCAGGTAATGATCACTACACTAACGCGACTTGGTTCCCCAAATTTCGTTCTTCTATGTTGAAGCGTTCGTTTCCAGTAACAGTTTGAATTTTTAGGTTTCACTCTGTTTTCTCCTATATTGATAGATGTATTTGGAACTCTAAATCCAACACGGTTTGTGCTAGCTTCTTGAAACTTGACACAATAAAGTAGTTTCACGTTCTATCTCTATGTTTTGTTTCCTCATGATGTAGCCCTAAGCATTGATTGGCGAGAAACACTTTCATGGAAAGGGGTGGCTTCCCAAAATTACGAATCTCCAGAAATCGCAGCAAATATTTTTTCACCCAAACTGGATGATACTTTCAGGTAATGATCAGTACACTAAGGCGACTTGGTTCCCCAAATTTCGTTCTTCTATGTTGAAGCGTTCGTTTCCAGTAACAGTTTGAATTTTTAGGTTTCACTCTGTTTTCTCCTATATTGATAGAGGTATTTGGAACTCTGAATCCAACACGGTTTGTGCTAGCTTCTTGAAACTTGACACAATAAAGTAGGTTCACGTTCTATCTCTATGTTTTGTTTCCTCTTGATGTAGCCCTAAGCATTGACTGGCGAGAAACACTTTCATGGAAAGGGGTGGCTTCCCAAAATTACGAATCTCCAGAAATCTCAGCAAATATTTTTTCACCCAAACTGGATGATACTTTCAGGTAATGATCACTACACTAACGCGACTTGGTTCCCCAAATTTCGTTCTTCTATGTTGAAGCGTTCGTTTCCAGTAACAGTTTGAATTTTTAGGTTTCACTCTGTTTTCTCCTATATTGATAGATGTATTTGGAACTCTAAATCCAACACGGTTTGTGCTAGCTTCTTGAAACTTGACACAATAAAGTAGTTTCACGTTCTATCTCTATGTTTTGTTTCCTCATGATGTAGCCCTAAGCATTGACTGGCGAGAAACACTTTCATGGAAAGGGGTGGCTTCCCAAAATTACGAATCTCCAGAAATCGCAGCAAATATTTTTTCACCCAAACTGGATGATACTTTCAGGTAATGATCAGTACACTAAGGCGACTTGGTTCCCCAAATTTCGTTCTTCTATGTTGAAGCGTTCGTTTCCAGTAACAGTTTGAATTTTTAGGTTTCACTCTGTTTTCTCCTATATTGATAGAGGTATTTGGAACTCTGAATCCAACACGGTTTGTGCTAGCTTCTTGAAACTTGACACAATAAAGTAGGTTCACGTTCTATCTCTAGGTTTTGTTTCCTCTTGATGTAGCCCTAAGCATTGACTGGCGAGAAACACTTTCATGGAAAGGGGTGGCTTCCCAAAATTACGAATCTCCAGAAATCTCAGCAAATATTTTTTCACCCAAACTGGATGATACTTTCAGGTAATGATCACTACACTAACGCGACTTGGTTCCCCAAATTTCGTTCTTCTATGTTGAAGCGTTCGTTTCCAGTAACAGTTTGAATTTTTAGGTTTCACTCTGTTTTCTCCTATATTGATAGAGGTATTTGGAACTCTAAATCCAACACGGTTTGTGCTAGCTTCTTGAAACTTGACACAATAAAGTAGTTTCATGTTCTATCTCTATGTTTTGTTTCCTCTTGAGGTAGCCCTAACAGTGACTGGCGAGAAACACTTTCATGGAAAGGGGTTGCCAGGCTTCCCAAATATACGAATCTCCAGAAATCTCAGGAAATATTTTTTCACCCAAACAGGATGATACTTTCAGGTAATGATCAGTACACTATGGCGACTTGGTTCCCCAAATTTCGTTTTTCTATGTTGAAGCGTTCGTTTCCAGTAACAGTTTGAATTTTTAGGTTTCACTCTGTTTTCTCCTATATTGATAGATGTATTTGGAACTCTAAATCCAACACGGTTTGTGCTAGCTTCTTGAAACTTGACACAATAAAGTAGTTTCACGTTCTATCTCTATGTTTTGTTTCCTCTTGATGTAGCCCTAAGCAGTGACTGGCGAGAAACACTTTCATGGAAAGGGGTTGTCAGGCTTCCCAAAATTACGAATCTCCAGAAATCTCAGCAAATATTTTTTCACCCAAACAGGATGATACTTTCAGGTTATGATCAGTACACTAAGTCGACTTGGTTCCCCAAATTTCGTTCTTCTATGTTGAAGCGTTCGTTTCCAGTAACAGTTTGAATTTTTAGGTTTCACTCTGTTTTCTCCTATATTGATAGATGTATTTGGAACTCTAAATCCAACACGGTTTGTGCTAGCTTCTTGAAACTTGACACAATAAAGTAGTTTCACGTTCTATCTCTATGTTTTGTTTCCTCATGATGTAGCCCTAAGCATTGACTGGCGAGAAACACTTTCATGGAAAGGGGTGGCTTCCCAAAATTACGAATCTCCAGAAATCGCAGCAAATATTTTTTCACCCAAACTGGATGATACTTTCAGGTAATGATCAGTACACTAAGGCGACTTGGTTCCCCAAATTTCGTTCTTCTATGTTGAAGCGTTCGTTTCCAGTAACAGTTTGAATTTTTAGGTTTCACTCTGTTTTCTCCTATATTGATAGAGGTATTTGGAACTCTGAATCCAACACGGTTTGTGCTAGCTTCTTGAAACTTGACACAATAAAGTAGGTTCACGTTCTATCTCTATGTTTTGTTTCCTCTTGATGTAGCCCTAAGCAGTGACTGACGAGAAACACTTTCATGGAAAGGGGTTGCCAGGCTTCCCAAAATTACGAATCTCCAGAAATCTCAGCAAATATTTTTTCACCCAAACTGGATGATACTTTCAGGTAATGATCAGTACACTAAGGCGACTTGGTTCCCCAAATTTCGTTCTTCTATATTGAAGCGTTCGTTTCCAGTAACAGTTTGAATTTTTAGGTTTCACTCTGTTTTCTCCTATATTGATAGATGTATTTGGAACTCTAAATCCAACACGGTTTGTGCTAGCTTCTTGAAACTTGACACAATAAAGTAGTTTCACGTTCTATCTCTATGTTTTGTTTCCTCTTGATGTAGCCCTAAGCAGTGACTGACGAGAAACATTTTCATGTAAAGGGGTTGCCAGGCTTCCCAAAATTACGAATCTCCAGAAATCTCAGCAAATATTTTTTCACCCAAACAGGATGATACTTTCAGGTAATGATCAGTACACTAAGGCGACTTGGTTCCCCAAATTTCGTTCTTCTATGTTGAAGCGTTCGTTTCCAGTAACAGTTTGAATTTTTAGGTTTCACTCTGTTTTCTCCTATATTGATAGATGTATTTGGAACTCTAAATCCAACACGGTTTGTGCTAGCTTCTTGAAACTTGACACAATAAAGTAGTTTCACGTTCTATCTCTATGTTTTGTTTCCTCTTGATGTAGCCCTAACAGTGACCGGCGAGAAACACTTTCATGTAAAGGGGTTGCCAGGCTTCCCAAAATTACGAATCTCCAGAAATCTCAGCAAATATTTTTTCACCCAAACAGGATGATACTTTCAGGTAATGATCAGTACACTAAGGCGACTTGGTTCCCCAAATTTCGTTCTTCTATGTTGAAGCGTTCGTTTCCAGTAACAGTTTGAATTTTTAGGTTTCACTCTGTTTTCTCCTATATTGATAGATGTATTTGGAACTCTAAATCCAACACGGTTTGTGCTAGCTTCTTGAAACTTGACACAATAAAGTAGTTTCACGTTCTATCTCTATGTTTTGTTTCCTCTTGATGTAGCCCTAACAGTGACCGGCGAGAAACACTTTCATGTAAAGGGGTTTCCAGGCTTCCCAAAATTACGAATCTCCAGAAATCTCAGCAAATATTTTTTCACCCAAACAGGATGATACTTTCAGGTAATGATCAGTACACTAAGGCGACTTGGTTCCCCAAATTTCGTTCTTCTATGTTGAAGCGTTCGTTTCCAGTAACAGTTTGAATTTTTAGGTTTCACTCTGTTTTCTCCTATATTGATAGAGGTATTTGGAACTCTGAATCCAACACGGTTTGTGCTAGCTTCTTGAAACTTGACACAATAAAGTAGGTTCACGTTCTATCTCTAGGTTTTGTTTCCTCTTGATGTAGCCCTAAGCATTGACTGGCGAGAAACACTTTCATGGAAAGGGGTGGCTTCCCAAAATTACGAATCTCCAGAAATCTCAGCAAATATTTTTTCACCCAAACTGGATGATACTTTCAGGTAATGATCACTACACTAACGCGACTTGGTTCCCCAAATTTCGTTCTTCTATGTTGAAGCGTTCGTTTCCAGTAACAGTTTGAATTTTTAGGTTTCACTCTGTTTTCTCCTATATTGATAGAGGTATTTGGAACTCTAAATCCAACACGGTTTGTGCTAGCTTCTTGAAACTTGACACAATAAAGTAGTTTCATGTTCTATCTCTATGTTTTGTTTCCTCTTGAGGTAGCCCTAACAGTGACTGGCGAGAAACACTTTCATGGAAAGGGGTTGCCAGGCTTCCCAAATATACGAATCTCCAGAAATCTCAGGAAATATTTTTTCACCCAAACAGGATGATACTTTCAGGTAATGATCAGTACACTATGGCGACTTGGTTCCCCAAATTTCGTTTTTCTATGTTGAAGCGTTCGTTTCCAGTAACAGTTTGAATTTTTAGGTTTCACTCTGTTTTCTCCTATATTGATAGATGTATTTGGAACTCTAAATCCAACACGGTTTGTGCTAGCTTCTTGAAACTTGACACAATAAAGTAGTTTCACGTTCTATCTCTATGTTTTGTTTCCTCTTGATGTAGCCCTAAGCAGTGACTGGCGAGAAACACTTTCATGGAAAGGGGTTGTCAGGCTTCCCAAAATTACGAATCTCCAGAAATCTCAGCAAATATTTTTTCACCCAAACAGGATGATACTTTCAGGTTATGATCAGTACACTAAGTCGACTTGGTTCCCCAAATTTCGTTCTTCTATGTTGAAGCGTTCGTTTCCAGTAACAGTTTGAATTTTTAGGTTTCACTCTGTTTTCTCCTATATTGATAGATGTATTTGGAACTCTAAATCCAACACGGTTTGTGCTAGCTTCTTGAAACTTGACACAATAAAGTAGTTTCACGTTCTATCTCTATGTTTTGTTTCCTCATGATGTAGCCCTAAGCATTGACTGGCGAGAAACACTTTCATGGAAAGGGGTGGCTTCCCAAAATTACGAATCTCCAGAAATCGCAGCAAATATTTTTTCACCCAAACTGGATGATACTTTCAGGTAATGATCAGTACACTAAGGCGACTTGGTTCCCCAAATTTCGTTCTTCTATGTTGAAGCGTTCGTTTCCAGTAACAGTTTGAATTTTTAGGTTTCACTCTGTTTTCTCCTATATTGATAGAGGTATTTGGAACTCTGAATCCAACACGGTTTGTGCTAGCTTCTTGAAACTTGACACAATAAAGTAGGTTCACGTTCTATCTCTATGTTTTGTTTCCTCTTGATGTAGCCCTAAGCAGTGACTGACGAGAAACACTTTCATGGAAAGGGGTTGCCAGGCTTCCCAAAATTACGAATCTCCAGAAATCTCAGCAAATATTTTTTCACCCAAACTGGATGATACTTTCAGGTAATGATCAGTACACTAAGGCGACTTGGTTCCCCAAATTTCGTTCTTCTATATTGAAGCGTTCGTTTCCAGTAACAGTTTGAATTTTTAGGTTTCACTCTGTTTTCTCCTATATTGATAGATGTATTTGGAACTCTAAATCCAACACGGTTTGTGCTAGCTTCTTGAAACTTGACACAATAAAGTAGTTTCACGTTCTATCTCTATGTTTTGTTTCCTCTTGATGTAGCCCTAAGCAGTGACTGACGAGAAACACTTTCATGTAAAGGGGTTGCCAGGCTTCCCAAAATTACGAATCTCCAGAAATCTCAGCAAATATTTTTTCACCCAAACAGGATGATACTTTCAGGTAATGATCAGTACACTAAGGCGACTTGGTTCCCCAAATTTCGTTCTTCTATGTTGAAGCGTTCGTTTCCAGTAACAGTTTGAATTTTTAGGTTTCAATCTGTTTTCTCCTATATTGATAGATGTATTTGGAACTCTAAATCCAACACGGTTTGTGCTAGCTTCTTGAAACTTGACACAATAAAGTAGTTTCACGTTCTATCTCTATGTTTTGTTTCCTCTTGATGTAGCCCTAACAGTGACCGGCGAGAAACACTTTCATGTAAAGGGGTTGCCAGGCTTCCCAAAATTACGAATCTCCAGAAATCTCAGCAAATATTTTTTCACCCAAACAGGATGATACTTTCAGGTAATGATCAGTACACTAAGGCGACTTGGTTCCCCAAATTTCGTTCTTCTATGTTGAAGCGTTCGTTTCCAGTAACAGTTTGAATTTTTAGGTTTCACTCTGTTTTCTCCTATATTGATAGATGTATTTGGAACTCTAAATCCAACACGGTTTGTGCTAGCTTCTTGAAACTTGACACAATAAAGTAGTTTCACGTTCTATCTCTATGTTTTGTTTCCTCTTGATGTAGCCCTAACAGTGACCGGCGAGAAACACTTTCATGTAAAGGGGTTGCCAGGCTTCCCAAAATTACGAATCTCCAGAAATCTCAGCAAATATTTTTTCACCCAAACAGGATGATACTTTCAGGTAATGATCAGTACACTAAGGCGACTTGGTTCCCCAAATTTCGTTCTTCTATGTTGAAGCGTTCGTTTCCAGTAACAGTTTGAATTTTTAGGTTTCACTCTGTTTTCTCCTATATTGATAGATGTATTTGGAACTCTAAATCCAACACGGTTTGTGCTAGCTTCTTGAAACTTGACACAATAAAGTAGTTTCACGTTCTATCTCTATGTTTGTTTCCTCTTGATGTAGCCCTAACAGTGACCGGCGAGAAACACTTTCATGTAAAGGGGTTTCCAGGCTTCCCAAAATTACGAATCTCCAGAAATCTCAGCAAATATTTTTTCACCCAAACAGGATGATACTTTCAGGTAATGATCAGTACACTAAGGCGACTTGGTTCCCCAAATTTCGTTCTTCTATGTTGAAGCGTTCGTTTCCAGTAACAGTTTGAATTTTTAGGTTTCACTCTGTTTTCTCCTATATTGATAGATGTATTTGGAACTCTAAATCCAACACGGTTTGTGCTAGCTTCTTGAAACTTGACACAATAAAGTAGTTTCACGTTCTATCTCTATGTTTTGTTTCCTCATGATGTAGCCCTAAGCATTGACTGGCGAGAAACACTTTCATGGAAAGGGGTGGCTTCCCAAAATTACGAATCTCCAGAAATCGCAGCAAATATTTTTTCACCCAAACTGGATGATACTTTCAGGTAATGATCAGTACACTAAGGCGACTTGGTTCCCCAAATTTCGTTCTTCTATGTTGAAGCGTTCGTTTCCAGTAACAGTTTGAATTTTTAGGTTTCACTCTGTTTTCTCCTATATTGATAGAGGTATTTGAAACTCTGAATCCAACACGGTTTGTGCGAGCTTCTTGAAACTTGACACAATAAAGTAGGTTCACGTTCTATCTCTATGTTTTGTTTCCTCTTGATGTAGCCCTAAGCATTGACTGGCGAGAAACACTTTCATGGAAAGGGGTGGCTTCCCAAAATTACGAATCTCCAGAAATCTCAGCAAATATTTTTTCACCCAAACTGGATGATACTTTCAGGTAATGATCAGTACACTAAGGCGACTTGGTTCCCCAAATTTCGTTCTTCTATGTTGAAGCGTTCGTTTCCAGTAACAGTTTGAATTTTTAGGTTTCACTCTGTTTTCTCCTATATTGATAGATGTATTTGGAACTCTAAATCCAACACGGTTTGTGCTAGCTTCTTGAAACTTGACACAATAAAGTCGTTTCACGTTCTATCTCTATGTTTTGTTTCCTCTTGATGTAGCCCTAAGCAGTGACTGACGAGAAACACTTTCATGTAAAGGGGTTGCCAGGCTTCCCAAAATTACGAATCTCCAGAAATCTCAGCAAATATTTTTTCACCCAAACAGGATGATACTTTCAGGTAATGATCAGTACACTAAGGCGACTTGGTTCCCCAAATTTCGTTCTTCTATGTTGAAGCGTTCGTTTCCAGTAACAGTTTGAATTTTTAGGTTTCACTCTGTTTTCTCCTATATTGATAGATGTATTTGGAACTCTAAATCCAACACGGTTTGTGCTAGCTTCTTGAAACTTGACACAATAAAGTAGTTTCACGTTCTATCTCTATGTTTTGTTTCCTCTTGATGTAGCCCTAACAGTGACCGGCGAGAAACACTTTCATGTAAAGGGGTTGCCAGGCTTCCCAAAATTACGAATCTCCAGAAATCTCAGCAAATATTTTTTCACCCAAACAGGATGATACTTTCAGGTAATGATCAGTACACTAAGGCGACTTGGTTCCCCAAATTTCGTTCTTCTATGTTGAAGCGTTCGTTTCCAGTAACAGTTTGAATTTTTAGGTTTCACTCTGTTTTCTCCTATATTGATAGATGTATTTGGAACTCTAAATCCAACACGGTTTGTGCTAGCTTCTTGAAACTTGACACAATAAAGTAGTTTCACGTTCTATCTCTATGTTTTGTTTCCTCTTGATGTAGCCCTAACAGTGACCGGCGAGAAACACTTTCATGTAAAGGGGTTGCCAGGCTTCCCAAAATTACGAATCTCCAGAAATCTCAGCAAATATTTTTTCACCCAAACAGGATGATACTTTCAGGTAATGATCAGTACACTAAGGCGACTTGGTTCCCCAAATTTCGTTCTTCTATGTTGAAGCGTTCGTTTCCAGTAACAGTTTGAATTTTTAGGTTTCACTCTGTTTTCTCCTATATTGATAGATGTATTTGGAACTCTAAATCCAACACGGTTTGTGCTAGCTTCTTGAAACTTGACACAATAAAGTAGTTTCACGTTCTATCTCTATGTTTTGTTTCCTCTTGATGTAGCCCTAACAGTGACCGGCGAGAAACACTTTCATGTAAAGGGGTTGCCAGGCTTCCCAAAATTACGAATCTCCAGAAATCTCAGCAAATATGTTTTCACCCAAACAGGATGATACTTTCAGGTAATGATCAGTACACTAAGGCGACTTGGTTCCCCAAATTTCGTTCTTCTATGTTGAAGCGTTCGTTTCCAGTAACAGTTTGAATTTTTAGGTTTCACTCTGTTTTCTCCTATATTGATAGATGTATTTGGAACTCTAAATCCAACACGGTTTGTGCTAGCTTCTTGAAACTTGACACAATAAAGTAGTTTCACGTTCTATCTCTATGTTTTGTTTCCTCTTGATGTAGCCCTAACAGTGACCGGCGAGAAACACTTTCATGTAAAGGGGTTGCCAGGCTTCCCAAAATTACGAATCTCCAGAAATCTCAGCAAATATTTTTTCACCCAAACAGGATGATACTTTCAGGTAATGATCAGTACACTAAGGCGACTTGGTTCCCCAAATTTCGTTCTTCTATGTTGAAGCGTTCGTTTCCAGTAACAGTTTGAATTTTTAGGTTTCACTCTGTTTTCTCCTATATTGATAGATGTATTTGGAACTCTAAATCCAACACGGTTTGTGCTAGCTTCTTGAAACTTGACACAATAAAGTAGTTTCACGTTCTATCTCTAAGTTTTGTTTCCTCATGATGTAGCCCTAAGCATTGACTGGCGAGAAACACTTTCATGGAAAGGGTTGGCTTCCCAAAATTACGAATCTCCAGAAATCGCAGCAAATATTTTTTCACCCAAACTGGATGATACTTTCAGGTAATGATCAGTACACTAAGGCGACTTGGTTCCCCAAATGTCGTTTTTCTATATTGAAGCGTTCGTTTCCAGTAACAGTTTGAATTTTTAGGTTTCACTCTGTTTTCTCCTATATTGATAGAGGTATTTGGAACTCTAAATCCAACACGGTTTGTGCTAGCTTCTTGAAACTTGACACAATAAAGTAGTTTCATGTTCTATCTCTATGTTTTGTTTCCTCTTGAGGTAGCCCTAACAGTGACTGGCGAGAAACACTTTCATGGAAAGGGGTTGCCAGGCTTCCCAAATATACGAATCTCCAGAAATCTCAGGAAATATTTTTTCACCCAAACAGGATGATACTTTCAGGTAATGATCAGTACACTATGGCGACTTGGTTCCCCAAATTTCGTTTTTCTATGTTGAAGCGTTCGTTTCCAGTAACAGTTTGAATTTTTAGGTTTCACTCTGTTTTCTCCTATATTGATAGATGTATTTGGAACTCTAAATCCAACACGGTTTGTGCTAGCTTCTTGAAACTTGACACAATAAAGTAGTTTCACGTTCTATCTCTATGTTTTGTTTCCTCTTGATGTAGCCCTAAGCAGTGACTGGCGAGAAACACTTTCATGGAAAGGGGTTGCCAGGCTTCCCAAAATTACGAATCTCCAGAAATCTCAGGAAATATTTTTTCACCCAAACAGGATGATACTTTCAGGTAATGATCAGTACACTAAGGCGACTTGGTTCCCCAAATTTCGTTCTTCTATGTTGAAGCGTTCGTTTCCAGTAACAGTTTGAATTTTTAGGTTTCACTCTGTTTTCTCCTATATTGATAGATGTATTTGGAACTCTAAATCCAACACGGTTTGTGCTAGCTTCTTGAAACTTGACACAGTAAAGTAGTTTCACGTTCTATCTCTATGTTTTGTTTCCTCATGATGTAGCCCTAAGCATTGACTGGCGAGAAACACTTTCATGGAAAGGGGTGGCTTCCCAAAATTACGAATCTCCAGAAATCGCAGCAAATATTTTTTCACCCAAACTGGATGATACTTTCAGGTAATGATCAGTACACTAAGGCGACTTGGTTCCCCAAATTTCGTTCTTCTATGTTGAAGCGTTCGTTTCCAGTAACAGTTTGAATTTTTAGGTTTCACTCTGTTTTCTCCTATATTGATAGAGGTATTTGGAACTCTGAATCCAACACGGTTTGTGCTAGCTTCTTGAAACTTGACACAATAAAGTAGGTTCACGTTCTATCTCTATGTTTTGTTTCCTCTTGATGTAGCCCTAAGCATTGACTGGCGAGAAACACTTTCATGGAAAGGGGTGGCTTCCCAAAATTACGAATCTCCAGAAATCTCAGCAAATATTTTTTCACCCAAACTGGATGATACTTTCAGGTAATGATCACTACACTAACGCGACTTGGTTCCCCAAATTTCGTTCTTCTATGTTGAAGCGTTCGTTTCCAGTAACAGTTTGAATTTTTAGGTTTCACTCTGTTTTCTCCTATATTGATAGAGGTATTTGGAACTCTAAATCCAACACGGTTTGTGCTAGCTTCTTGAAACTTGACACAATAAAGTAGTTTCATGTTCTATCTCTATGTTTTGTTTCCTCTTGAGGTAGCCCTAACAGTGACTGGCGAGAAACACTTTCATGGAAAGGGGTTGCCAGGCTTCCCAAATATACGAATCTCCAGAAATCTCAGGAAATATTTTTTCACCCAAACAGGATGATACTTTCAGGTAATGATCAGTACACTATGGCGACTTGGTTCCCCAAATTTCGTTTTTCTATGTTGAAGCGTTCGTTTCCAGTAACAGTTTGAATTTTTAGGTTTCACTCTGTTTTCTCCTATATTGATAGATGTATTTGGAACTCTAAATCCAACACGGATTGTGCTAGCTTCTTGAAACTTGACACAATAAAGTAGTTTCACGTTCTATCTCTATGTTTTGTTTCCTCTTGATGTAGCCCTAAGCAGTGACTGGCGAGAAACACTTTCATGGAAAGGGGTTGTCAGGCTTCCCAAAATTACGAATCTCCAGAAATCTCAGCAAATATTTTTTCACCCAAACTGGATGATACTTTCAGGTAATGATCAGTACACTAAGGCGACTTGGTTCCCCAAATTTCGTTCTTCTATATTGAAGCGTTCGTTTCCAGTAACAGTTTGAATTTTTAGGTTTCACTCTGTTTTCTCCTATATTGATAGATGTATTTGGAACTCTAAATCCAACACGGTTTGTGCTAGCTTCTTGAAACTTGACACAATAAAGTCGTTTCACGTTCTATCTCTATGTTTTGTTTCCTCTTGATGTAGCCCTAAGCAGTGACTGACGAGAAACACTTTCATGTAAAGGGGTTGCCAGGCTTCCCAAAATTACGAATCTCCAGAAATCTCAGCAAATATTTTTTCACCCAAACAGGATGATACTTTCAGGTAATGATCAGTACACTAAGGCGACTTGGTTCCCCAAATTTCGTTCTTCTATGTTGAAGCGTTCGTTTCCAGTAACAGTTTGAATTTTTAGGTTTCACTCTGTTTTCTCCTATATTGATAGATGTATTTGGAACTCTAAATCCAACACGGTTTGCGCTAGCTTCTTGAAACTTGACACAATAAAGTAGTTTCACATTCTATCTCTATGTTTTGTTTCCTCTTGATGTAGCCCTAACAGTGACCGGCGAGAAACACTTTCATGTAAAGGGGTTGCCAGGCTTCCCAAAATTACGAATCTCCAGAAATCTCAGCAAATATTTTTTCACCCAAACAGGATGATACTTTCAGGTAATGATCAGTACACTAAGGCGACTTGGTTCCCCAAATTTCGTTCTTCTATGTTGAAGCGTTCGTTTCCAGTAACAGTTTGAATTTTTAGGTTTCACTCTGTTTTCTCCTATATTGATAGATGTATTTGGAACTCTAAATCCAACACGGTTTGTGCTAGCTTCTTGAAACTTGACACAATAAAGTAGTTTCACGTTCTATCTCTATGTTTTGTTTCCTCTTGATGTAGCCCTAAGCAGTGACTGACGAGAAACACTTTCATGTAAAGGGGTTGCCAGGCTTCCCAAAATTACGAATCTCCAGAAATCTCAGCAAATATTTTTTCACCCAAACAGGATGATACTTTCAGGTAATGATCAGTACACTAAGGCGACTTGGTTCCCCAAATTTCGTTCTTCTATGTTGAAGCGTTCGTTTCCAGTAACAGTTTGAATTTTTAGGTTTCACTCTGTTTTCTCCTATATTGATAGATATATTTGGAACTCTAAATCCAACACGGTTTGTGCTAGCTTCTTGAAACTTGACACAATAAAGTAGTTTCACGTTCTATCTCTATGTTTTGTTTCCTCTTGATGTAGCCCTAACAGTGACCGGCGAGAAACACTTTCATGTAAAGGGGTTGCCAGGCTTCCCAAAATTACGAATCTCCAGAAATCTCAGCAAATATTTTTTCACCCAAACAGGATGATACTTTCAGGTAATGATCAGTACACTAAGGCGACTTGGTTCCCCAAATTTCGTTCTTCTATGTTGAAGCGTTCGTTTCCAGTAACAGTTTGAATTTTTAGGTTTCACTCTGTTTTCTCCTATATTGATAGATGTATTTGGAACTCTAAATCCAACACGGTTTGTGCTAGCTTCTTGAAACTTGACACAATAAAGTAGTTTCACGTTCTATCTCTATGTTTTGTTTCCTCTTGATGTAGCCCTAACAGTGACCGGCGAGAAACACTTTCATGTAAAGGGGTTGCCAGGCTTCCCAAAATTACGAATCTCCAGAAATCTCAGCAAATATTTTTTCACCCAAACAGGATGATACTTTCAGGTAATGATCAGTACACTAAGGCGACTTGGTTCCCCAAATTTCGTTCTTCTATGTTGAAGCGTTCGTTTCCAGTAACAGTTTGAATTTTTAGGTTTCACTCTGTTTTCTCCTATATTGATAGATGTATTTGGAACTCTAAATCCAACACGGTTTGTGCTAGCTTCTTGAAACTTGACACAATAAAGTAGTTTCACGTTCTATCTCTATGTTTTGTTTCCTCATGATGTAGCCCTAAGCATTGACTGGCGAGAAACACTTTCATGGAAAGGGGTGGCTTCCCAAAATTACGAATCTCCAGAAATCGCAGCAAATATTTTTTCACCCAAACTGGATGATACTTTCAGGTAATGATCAGTACACTAAGGCGACTTGGTTCCCCAAATGTCGTTTTTCTATATTGAAGCGTTCGTTTCCAGTAACAGTTTGAATTTTTAGGGTTCACTCTGTTTTCTCCTATATTGATAGAGGTATTTGGAACTCTAAATCCAACACGGTTTGTGCTAGCTTCTTGAAACTTGACACAATAAAGTAGTTTCATGTTCTATCTCTATGTTTTGTTTCCTCTTGAGGTAGCCCTAACAGTGACTGGCGAGAAACACTTTCATGGAAAGGGGTTGCCAGGCTTCCCAAATATACGAATCTCCAGAAATCTCAGGAAATATTTTTTCACCCAAACAGGATGATACTTTCAGGTAATGATCAGTACACTATGGCGACTTGGTTCCCCAAATTTCGTTTTTCTATGTGGAAGCGTTCGTTTCCAGTAACAGTTTGAATTTTTAGGTTTCACTCTGTTTTCTCCTATATTGATAGATGTATTTGGAACTCTAAATCCAACACGGTTTGTGCTAGCTTCTTGAAACTTGACACAATAAAGTAGTTTCACGTTCTATCTCTATGTTTTGTTTCCTCTTGATGTAGCCCTAAGCAGTGACTGGCGAGAAACACTTTCATGGAAAGGGGTTGCCAGGCTTCCCAAAATTACGAATCTCCAGAAATCTCAGCAAATATTTTTTCACCCAAACAGGATGATACTTTCAGGTAATGATCAGTACACTAAGGCGACTTGGTTCCCCAAATTTCGTTCTTCTATGTTGAAGCGTTCGTTTCCAGTAACAGTTTGAATTTTTAGGTTTCACTCTGTTTTCTCCTATATTGATAGATGTATTTGGAACTCTAAATCCAACACGGTTTGTGCTAGCTTCTTGAAACTTGACACAATAAAGTAGTTTCACGTTGTATCTCTATGTTTTGTTTCCTCATGATGTAGCCCTAAGCATTGACTGGCGAGAAACACTTTCATGGAAAGGGGTGGCTTCCCAAAATTACGAATCTCCAGAAATCGCAGCAAATATTTTTTCACCCAAACTGGATGATACTTTCAGGTAATGATCAGTACACTAAGGCGACTTGGTTCCCCAAATTTCGTTCTTCTATGTTGAAGCGTTCGTTTCCAGTAACAGTTTGAATTTTTAGGTTTCACTCTGTTTTCTCCTATATTGATAGAGGTATTTGGAACTCTGAATCCAACACGGTTTGTGCTAGCTTCTTGAAACTTGACACAATAAAGTAGGTTCACGTTCTATCTCTATGTTTTGTTTCCTCTTGATGTAGCCCTAAGCATTGACTGGCGAGAAACACTTTCATGGAAAGGGGTGGCTTCCCAAAATTACGAATCTCCAGAAATCTCAGCAAATATTTTTTCACCCAAACTGGATGATACTTTCAGGTAATGATCACTACACTAACGCGACTTGGTTCCCCAAATTTCGTTCTTCTATGTTGAAGCGTTCGTTTCCAGTAACAGTTTGAATTTTTAGGTTTCACTCTGTTTTCTCCTATATTGATAGAGGTATTTGGAACTCTAAATCCAACACGGTTTGTGCTAGTTTCTTGAAACTTGACACAATAAAGTAGTTTCATGTTGTATCTCTATGTTTTGTTTCCTCTTGAGGTAGCCCTAACAGTGACTGGCGAGAAACACTTTCATGGAAAGGGGTTGCCAGGCTTCCCAAATATACGAATCTCCAGAAATCTCAGGAAATATTTTTTCACCCAAACAGGATGATACTTTCAGGTAATGATTAGTACACTATGGCGACTTGGTTCCCCAAATTTCGTTTTTCTATGTTGAAGCGTTCGTTTCCAGTAACAGTTTGAATTTTTAGGTTTCACTCTGTTTTCTCCTATATTGATAGATGTATTTGGAACTCTAAATCCAACACGGTTTGTGCTAGCTTCTTGAAACTTGACACAATAAAGTAGTTTCACGTTCTATCTCTATGTTTTGTTTCCTCTTGATGTAGCCCTAAGCAGTGACTGGCGAGAAACACTTTCATGGAAAGGGGTTGCCAGGCTTCCCAAAATTACGAATCTCCAGAAATCTCAGCAAATATTTTTTCACCCAAACAGGATGATACTTTCAGGTTATGATCAGTACACTAAGGCGACTTGGTTCCCCAAATTTCGTTCTTCTATGTTGAAGCGTTCGTTTCCAGTAACAGTTTGAATTTTTAGGTTTCACTCTGTTTTCTCCTATATTGATAGATGTATTTGGTACTCTAAATCCAACACGGTTTGTGCTAGCTTCTTGAAACTTGACACAATAAAGTAGTTTCACGTTCTATCTCTATGTTTTGTTTCCTCATGATGTAGCCCTAAGCATTGCCTGGCGAGAAACACTTTCATGGAAAGGGGTGGCTTCCCAAAATTATGAATCTCCAGAAAACGCAGCAAATATTTTTTCACCCAAACTGGATGATACTTTCAGGTAATGATCAGTACACTAAGGCGACTTGGTTCCCCAAATTTCGTTCTTCTATGTTGAAGCGTTCGTTTCCAGTAACAGTTTGAATTTTTAGGTTTCACTCTGTTTTCTCCTATATTGATAGAGGTATTTGGAACTCTGAATCCAACACGTTTGTGCTAGCTTCTTGAAACTTGACACAATAAAGTAGGTTCACGTTCTATCTCTATGTTTTGTTTCCTCTTGATGTAGCGCTAAGCAGTGACTGACGAGAAACACTTTCATGGAAAGGGGTTGCCAGGCTTCCCAAAATTACGAATCTCCAGAAATCTCAGCAAATATTTTTTCACCCAAACTGGATGATACTTTCAGGTAATGATCAGTACACTAAGGCGACTTGGTTCCCCAAATTTCGTTCTTCTATATTGAAGCGTTCGTTTCCAGTAACAGTTTGAATTTTTAGGTTTCACTCTGTTTTCTCCTATATTGATAGATGTATTTGGAACTCTAAATCCAACACGGTTTGTGCTAGCTTCTTGAAACTTGACACAATAAAGTAGTTTCACGTTCTATCTCTATGTTTTGTTTCCTCTTGATGTAGCCCTAACAGTGACTGGCGAGAAACACTTTCATGGAAAGGGGTTGCCAGGCTTCCCAAATATACGAATCTCCAGAAATCTCAGGAAATATTTTTTCACCCAAACAGGATGATACTTTCAGGTAATGATCAGTACACTATGGCGACTTGGTTCCCCAAATTTCGTTTTTCTATATTGAAGCGTTCGTTTCCAGTAACAGTTTGAATTTTTAGGTTTCACTCTGTTTTCTCCTATATTGATAGATGTATTTGGAACTCTAAATCCAACACGGTTTTTGCTAGCTTCATGAAACTTGACACAATAAAGTAGTTTCACGTTCTATCTCTATGTTTTGTTTCCTCTTGATGTAGCCCTAAGCAGTGACTGACGAGAAACACTTTCATGGAAAGGGGTTGCCAGGCTTCCCAAAATTACGAATCTCCAGAAATCTCAGCAAATATTTTTTCACCCAAACTGGATGATACTTTCAGGTAATGATCAGTACACTAAGGCGACTTGGTTCCCCAAATTTCGTTCTTCTATATTGAAGCGTTCGTTTCCAGTAACAGTTTGAATTTTTAGGTTTCACTCTGTTTTCTCCTATATTGATAGATGTATTTGGAACTCTAAATCCAACACGGTTTGTGCTAGCTTCTTGAAACTTGACACAATAAAGTAGTTTCACGTTCTATCTCTATGTTTTGTTTCCTCTTGATGTAGCCCTAAGCAGTGACTGACGAGAAACACTTTCATGTAAAGGGGTTGCCAGGCTTCCCAAAATTACGAATCTCCAGAAATCTCAGCAAATATTTTTTCACCCAAACAGGATGATACTTTCAGGTAATGATCAGTACACTAAGGCGACTTGGTTCCCCAAATTTCGTTCTTCTATGTTGAAGCGTTCGTTTCCAGTAACAGTTTGAATTTTTAGGTTTCACTCTGTTTTCTCCTATATTGATAGATGTATTTGGAACTCTAAATCCAACACGGTTTGTGCTAGCTTCTTGAAACTTGACACAATAAAGTAGTTTCACGTTCTATCTCTATGTTTTGTTTCCTCTTGATGTAGCCCTAACAGTGACCGGCGAGAAACACTTTCATGTAAAGGGGTTGCCAGGCTTCCCAAAATTACGAATCTCCAGAAATCTCAGCAAATATTTTTTCACCCAAACAGGATGATACTTTCAGGTAATGATCAGTACACTAAGGCGACTTGGTTCCCCAAATTTCGTTCTTCTATGTTGAAGCGTTCGTTTCCAGTAACAGTTTGAATTTTTAGGTTTCACTCTGTTTTCTCCTATATTGATAGATGTATTTGGAACTCTAAATCCAACACGGTTTGTGCTAGCTTCTTGAAACTTGACACAATAAAGTAGTTTCACGTTCTATCTCTATGTTTTGTTTCCTCTTGATGTAGCCCTAACAGTGACCGGCGAGAAACACTTTCATGTAAAGGGGTTGCCAGGCTTCCCAAAATTACGAATCTCCAGAAATCTCAGCAAATATTTTTTCACCCAAACAGGATGATACTTTCAGGTAATGATCAGTACACTAAGGCGACTTGGTTCCCCAAATTTCGTTCTTCTATGTTGAAGCGTTCGTTTCCAGTAACAGTTTGAATTTTTAGGTTTCACTCTGTTTTCTCCTATATTGATAGATGTATTTGGAACTCTAAATCCAACACGGTTTGTGCTAGCTTCTTGAAACTTGACACAATAAAGTAGTTTCACGTTCTATCTCTATGTTTTGTTTCCTCTTGATGTAGCCCTAACAGTGACCGGCGAGAAACACTTTCATGTAAAGGGGTTTCCAGGCTTCCCAAAATTACGAATCTCCAGAAATCTCAGCAAATATTTTTTCACCCAAACAGGATGATACTTTCAGGTAATGATCAGTACACTAAGGCGACTTGGTTCCCCAAATTTCGTTCTTCTATGTTGAAGCGTTCGTTTCCAGTAACAGTTTGAATTTTTAGGTTTCACTCTGTTTTCTCCTATATTGATAGATGTATTTGGAACTCTAAATCCAACACGGTTTGTGCTAGCTTCTTGAAACTTGACACAATAAAGTAGTTTCACGTTCTATCTCTATGTTTTGTTTCCTCATGATGTAGCCCTAAGCATTGACTGGCGAGAAACACTTTCATGGAAAGGGGTGGCTTCCCAAAATTACGAATCTCCAGAAATCGCAGCAAATATTTTTTCACCCAAACTGGATGATACTTTCAGGTAATGATCAGTACACTAAGGCGACTTGGTTCCCCAAATTTCGTTCTTCTATGTTGAAGCGTTCGTTTCCAGTAACAGTTTGAATTTTTAGGTTTCACTCTGTTTTCTCCTATATTGATAGAGGTATTTGAAACTCTGAATCCAACACGGTTTGTGCTAGCTTCTTGAAACTTGACACAATAAAGTAGGTTCACGTTCTATCTCTATGTTTTGTTTCCTCTTGATGTAGCCCTAAGCATTGACTGGCGAGAAACACTTTCATGGAAAGGGGTGGCTTCCCAAAATTACGAATCTCCAGAAATCTCAGCAAATATTTTTTCACCCAAACTGGATGATACTTTCAGGTAATGATCAGTACACTAAGGCGACTTGGTTCCCCAAATTTCGTTCTTCTATGTTGAAGCGTTCGTTTCCAGTAACAGTTTGAATTTTTAGGTTTCACTCTGTTTTCTCCTATATTGATAGATGTATTTGGAACTCTAAATCCAACACGGTTTGTGCTAGCTTCTTGAAACTTGACACAATAAAGTCGTTTCACGTTCTATCTCTATGTTTTGTTTCCTCTTGATGTAGCCCTAAGCAGTGACTGACGAGAAACACTTTCATGTAAAGGGGTTGCCAGGCTTCCCAAAATTACGAATCTCCAGAAATCTCAGCAAATATTTTTTCACCCAAACAGGATGATACTTTCAGGTAATGATCAGTACACTAAGGCGACTTGGTTCCCCAAATTTCGTTCTTCTATGTTGAAGCGTTCGTTTCCAGTAACAGTTTGAATTTTTAGGTTTCACTCTGTTTTCTCCTATATTGATAGATGTATTTGGAACTCTAAATCCAACACGGTTTGTGCTAGCTTCTTGAAACTTGACACAATAAAGTAGTTTCACGTTCTATCTCTATGTTTTGTTTCCTCTTGATGTAGCCCTAACAGTGACCGGCGAGAAACACTTTCATGTAAAGGGGTTGCCAGGCTTCCCAAAATTACGAATCTCCAGAAATCTCAGCAAATATTTTTTCACCCAAACAGGATGATACTTTCAGGTAATGATCAGTACACTAAGGCGACTTGGTTCCCCAAATTTCGTTCTTCTATGTTGAAGCGTTCGTTTCCAGTAACAGTTTGAATTTTTAGGTTTCACTCTGTTTTCTCCTATATTGATAGATGTATTTGGAACTCTAAATCCAACACGGTTTGTGCTAGCTTCTTGAAACTTGACACAATAAAGTAGTTTCACGTTCTATCTCTATGTTTTGTTTCCTCTTGATGTAGCCCTAACAGTGACCAGCGAGAAACACTTTCATGTAAAGGGGTTGCCAGGCTTCCCAAAATTACGAATCTCCAGAAATCTCAGCAAATATTTTTTCACCCAAACAGGATGA
The DNA here is from genome assembly GCF_964194105.1 of Spermophilus citellus. Taxonomy (NCBI): domain Eukaryota; kingdom Metazoa; phylum Chordata; class Mammalia; order Rodentia; family Sciuridae; genus Spermophilus; species Spermophilus citellus. The sequence goes on along the minus strand of NC_138188.1, from coordinate 13,401,349 downwards.
TACTTTCAGGTAATGATCAGTACACTAAGGCGACTTGGTTCCCCAAATTTCGTTCTTCTATGTTGAAGCGTTCGTTTCCAGTAACAGTTTGAATTTTTAGGTTTCACTCTGTTTTCTCCTATATTGATAGATGTATTTGGAACTCTAAATCCAACACGGTTTGTGCTAGCTTCTTGAAACTTGACACAATAAAGTAGTTTCACGTTCTATCTCTATGTTTTGTTTCCTCTTGATGTAGCCCTAACAGTGACCGGCGAGAAACACTTTCATGTAAAGGGGTTGCCAGGCTTCCCAAAATTACGAATCTCCAGAAATCTCAGCAAATATTTTTTCACCCAAACAGGATGATACTTTCAGGTAATGATCAGTACACTAAGGCGACTTGGTTCCCCAAATTTCGTTCTTCTATGTTGAAGCGTTCGTTTCCAGTAACAGTTTGAATTTTTAGGTTTCACTCTGTTTTCTCCTATATTGATAGATGTATTTGGAACTCTAAATCCAACACGGTTTGTGCTAGCTTCTTGAAACTTGACACAATAAAGTAGTTTCACGTTCTATCTCTATGTTTTGTTTCCTCTTGATGTAGCCCTAACAGTGACCGGCGAGAAACACTTTCATGTAAAGGGGTTGCCAGGCTTCCCAAAATTACGAATCTCCAGAAATCTCAGCAAATATTTTTTCACCCAAACAGGATGATACTTTCAGGTAATGATCAGTACACTAAGGCGACTTGGTTCCCCAAATTTCGTTCTTCTATGTTGAAGCGTTCGTTTCCAGTAACAGTTTGAATTTTTAGGTTTCACTCTGTTTTCTCCTATATTGATAGATGTATTTGGAACTCTAAATCCAACACGGTTTGTGCTAGCTTCTTGAAACTTGACACAATAAAGTAGTTTCACGTTCTATCTCTAAGTTTTGTTTCCTCATGATGTAGCCCTAAGCATTGACTGGCGAGAAACACTTTCATGGAAAGGGTTGGCTTCCCAAAATTACGAATCTCCAGAAATCGCAGCAAATATTTTTTCACCCAAACTGGATGATACTTTCAGGTAATGATCAGTACACTAAGGCGACTTGGTTCCCCAAATGTCGTTTTTCTATATTGAAGCGTTCGTTTCCAGTAACAGTTTGAATTTTTAGGTTTCACTCTGTTTTCTCCTATATTGATAGAGGTATTTGGAACTCTAAATCCAACACGGTTTGTGCTAGCTTCTTGAAACTTGACACAATAAAGTAGTTTCATGTTCTATCTCTATGTTTTGTTTCCTCTTGAGGTAGCCCTAACAGTGACTGGCGAGAAACACTTTCATGGAAAGGGGTTGCCAGGCTTCCCAAATATACGAATCTCCAGAAATCTCAGGAAATATTTTTTCACCCAAACAGGATGATACTTTCAGGTAATGATCAGTACACTATGGCGACTTGGTTCCCCAAATTTCGTTTTTCTATGTTGAAGCGTTCGTTTCCAGTAACAGTTTGAATTTTTAGGTTTCACTCTGTTTTCTCCTATATTGATAGATGTATTTGGAACTCTAAATCCAACACGGTTTGTGCTAGCTTCTTGAAACTTGACACAATAAAGTAGTTTCACGTTCTATCTCTATGTTTTGTTTCCTCTTGATGTAGCCCTAAGCAGTGACTGGCGAGAAACACTTTCATGGAAAGGGGTTGCCAGGCTTCCCAAAATTACGAATCTCCAGAAATCTCAGCAAATATTTTTTCACCCAAACAGGATGATACTTTCAGGTAATGATCAGTACACTAAGGCGACTTGGTTCCCCAAATTTCGTTCTTCTATGTTGAAGCGTTCGTTTCCAGTAACAGTTTGAATTTTTAGGTTTCACTCTGTTTTCTCCTATATTGATAGATGTATTTGGAACTCTAAATCCAACACGGTTTGTGCTAGCTTCTTGAAACTTGAAACAGTAAAGTAGTTTCACGTTCTATCTCTATGTTTTGTTTCCTCATGATGTAGCCCTAAGCATTGACTGGCGAGAAACACTTTCATGGAAAGGGGTGGCTTCCCAAAATTACGAATCTCCAGAAATCGCAGCAAATATTTTTTCACCCAAACTGGATGATACTTTCAGGTAATGATCAGTACACTAAGGCGACTTGGTTCCCCAAATTTCGTTCTTCTATGTTGAAGCGTTCGTTTCCAGTAACAGTTTGAATTTTTAGGTTTCACTCTGTTTTCTCCTATATTGATAGAGGTATTTGGAACTCTGAATACAACACGGTTTGTGCTAGCTTCTTGAAACTTGACACAATAAAGTAGGTTCACGTTCTATCTCTATGTTTTGTTTCCTCTTGATGTAGCCCTAAGCATTGACTGGCGAGAAACACTTTCATGGAAAGGGGTGGCTTCCCAAAATTACGAATCTCCAGAAATCTCAGCAAATATTTTTTCACCCAAACTGGATGATACTTTCAGGTAATGATCACTACACTAACGCGACTTGGTTCCCCAAATTTCGTTCTTCTATGTTGAAGCGTTCGTTTCCAGTAACAGTTTGAATTTTTAGGTTTCACTCTGTTTTCTCCTATATTGATAGAGGTATTTGGAACTCTAAATCCAACACGGTTTGTGCTAGCTTCTTGAAACTTGACACAATAAAGTAGTTTCATGTTCTATCTCTATGTTTTGTTTCCTCTTGAGGTAGCCCTAACAGTGACTGGCGAGAAACACTTTCATGGAAAGGGGTTGCCAGGCTTCCCAAATATACGAATCTCCAGAAATCTCAGGAAATATTTTTTCACCCAAACAGGATGATACTTTCAGGTAATGATCAGTACACTATGGCGACTTGGTTCCCCAAATTTCGTTTTTCTATGTTGAAGCGTTCGTTTCCAGTAACAGTTTGAATTTTTAGGTTTCACTCTGTTTTCTCCTATATTGATAGATGTATTTGGAACTCTAAATCCAACACGGTTTGTGCTAGCTTCTTGAAACTTGACACAATAAAGTAGTTTCACGTTCTATCTCTATGTTTTGTTTCCTCTTGATGTAGCCCTAAGCAGTGACTGGCGAGAAACACTTTCATGGAAAGGGGTTGCCAGGCTTCCCAAAATTACGAATCTCCAGAAATCGCAGCAAATATTTTTTCACCCAAACAGGATGATACTTTCAGGTAATGATCAGTACACTAAGGCGACTTGGTTCCCCAAATTTCGTTCTTCTATGTTGAAGCGTTCGTTTCCAGTAACAGTTTGAATTTTTAGGTTTCACTCTGTTTTCTCCTATATTGATAGATGTATTTGGAACTCTAAATCCAACACGGTTTGTGCTAGCTTCTTGAAACTTGACACAATAAAGTAGTTTCACGTTCTATCTCTATGTTTTGTTTCCTCATGATGTAGCCCTAAGCATTGACTGGCGAGAAACACTTTCATGGAAAGGGGTGGCTTCCCAAAATTACGAATCTCCAGAAATCGCAGCAAATATTTTTTCACCCAAACTGGATGATACTTTCAGGTAATGATCAGTACACTAAGGCGACTTGGTTCCCCAAATTTCGTTCTTCTATGTTGAAGCGTTCGTTTCCAGTAACAGTTTGAATTTTTAGGTTTCACTCTGTTTTCTCCTATATTGATAGAGGTATTTGGAACTCTGAATCCAACACGGTTTGTGCTAGCTTCTTGAAACTTGACACAAAAAAGTAGGTTCACGTTCTATCTCTATGTTTTGTTTCCTCTTGATGTAGCCCTAAGCATTGACTGGCGAGAAACACTTTCATGGAAAGGGGTGGCTTCCCAAAATTACGAATCTCCAGAAATCTCAGCAAATATTTTTTCACCCAAACTGGATGATACTTTCAGGTAATGATCACTACACTAACGCGACTTGGTTCCCCAAATTTCGTTCTTCTATGTTGAAGCGTTCGTTTCCAGTAACAGTTTGAATTTTTAGGTTTCACTCTGTTTTCTCCTATATTGATAGATGTATTTGGAACTCTAAATCCAACACGGTTTGTGCTAGCTTCTTGAAACTTGACACAATAAAGTAGTTTCACGTTCTATCTCTATGTTTTGTTTCCTCTTGATGTAGCCCTAAGCAGTGACTGACGAGAAACACTTTCATGTAAAGGGGTTGCCAGGCTTCCCAAAATTACGAATCTCCAGAAATCTCAGCAAATATTTTTTCACCCAAACAGGATGATACTTTCAGGTAATGATCAGTACACTAAGGCGACTTGGTTCCCCAAATTTCGTTCTTCTATGTTGAAGCGTTCGTTTCCAGTAACAGTTTGAATTTTTAGGTTTCACTCTGTTTTCTCCTATATTGATAGATGTATTTGGAACTCTAAATCCAACACGGTTTGTGCTAGCTTCTTGAAACTTGACACAATAAAGTAGTTTCACGTTCTATCTCTATGTTTTGTTTCCTCTTGATGTAGCCCTAACAGTGACCGGCGAGAAACACTTTCATGTAAAGGGGTTGCCAGGCTTCCCAAAATTACGAATCTCCAGAAATCTCAGCAAATATTTTTTCACCCAAACAGGATGATACTTTCAGGTAATGATCAGTACACTAAGGCGACTTGGTTCCCCAAATTTCGTTCTTCTATGTTGAAGCGTTCGTTTCCAGTAACAGTTTGAATTTTTAGGTTTCACTCTGTTTTCTCCTATATTGATAGATGTATTTGGAACTCTAAATCCAACACGGTTTGTGCTAGCTTCTTGAAACTTGACACAATAAAGTAGTTTCACGTTCTATCTCTATGTTTTGTTTCCTCTTGATGTAGCCCTAAGCAGTGACTGGCGAGAAACACTTTCATGGAAAGGGGTTGCCAGGCTTCCCAAAATTACGAATCTCCAGAAATCGCAGCAAATATTTTTTCACCCAAACAGGATGATACTTTCAGGTAATGATCAGTACACTAAGGCGACTTGGTTCCCCAAATTTCGTTCTTCTATGTTGAAGCGTTCGTTTCCAGTAACAGTTTGAATTTTTAGGTTTCACTCTGTTTTCTCCTATATTGATAGATGTATTTGGAACTCTAAATCCAACACGGTTTGTGCTAGCTTCTTGAAACTTGACACAATAAAGTAGTTTCACGTTCTATCTCTATGTTTTGTTTCCTCATGATGTAGCCCTAAGCATTGACTGGCGAGAAACACTTTCATGGAAAGGGGTGGCTTCCCAAAATTACGAATCTCCAGAAATCGCAGCAAATATTTTTTCACCCAAACTGGATGATACTTTCAGGTAATGATCAGTACACTAAGGCGACTTGGTTCCCCAAATTTCGTTCTTCTATGTTGAAGCGTTCGTTTCCAGTAACAGTTTGAATTTTTAGGTTTCACTCTGTTTTCTCCTATATTGATAGAGGTATTTGGAACTCTGAATCCAACACGGTTTGTGCTAGCTTCTTGAAACTTGACACAAAAAAGTAGGTTCACGTTCTATCTCTATGTTTTGTTTCCTCTTGATGTAGCCCTAAGCATTGACTGGCGAGAAACACTTTCATGGAAAGGGGTGGCTTCCCAAAATTACGAATCTCCAGAAATCTCAGCAAATATTTTTTCACCCAAACTGGATGATACTTTCAGGTAATGATCACTACACTAACGCGACTTGGTTCCCCAAATTTCGTTCTTCTATGTTGAAGCGTTCGTTTCCAGTAACAGTTTGAATTTTTAGGTTTCACTCTGTTTTCTCCTATATTGATAGATGTATTTGGAACTCTAAATCCAACACGGTTTGTGCTAGCTTCTTGAAACTTGACACAATAAAGTAGTTTCACGTTCTATCTCTATGTTTTGTTTCCTCTTGATGTAGCCCTAAGCAGTGACTGACGAGAAACACTTTCATGTAAAGGGGTTGCCAGGCTTCCCAAAATTACGAATCTCCAGAAATCTCAGCAAATATTTTTTCACCCAAACAGGATGATACTTTCAGGTAATGATCAGTACACTAAGGCGACTTGGTTCCCCAAATTTCGTTCTTCTATGTTGAAGCGTTCGTTTCCAGTAACAGTTTGAATTTTTAGGTTTCACTCTGTTTTCTCCTATATTGATAGATGTATTTGGAACTCTAAATCCAACACGGTTTGTGCTAGCTTCTTGAAACTTGACACAATAAAGTAGTTTCACGTTCTATCTCTATGTTTTGTTTCCTCTTGATGTAGCCCTAACAGTGACCGGCGAGAAACACTTTCATGTAAAGGGGTTGCCAGGCTTCCCAAAATTACGAATCTCCAGAAATCTCAGCAAATATTTTTTCACCCAAACAGGATGATACTTTCAGGTAATGATCAGTACACTAAGGCGACTTGGTTCCCCAAATTTCGTTCTTCTATGTTGAAGCGTTCGTTTCCAGTAACAGTTTGAATTTTTAGGTTTCACTCTGTTTTCTCCTATATTGATAGATGTATTTGGAACTCTAAATCCAACACGGTTTGTGCTAGCTTCTTGAAACTTGACACAATAAAGTAGTTTCACGTTCTATCTCTATGTTTTGTTTCCTCTTGATGTAGCCCTAACAGTGACCGGCGAGAAACACTTTCATGTAAAGGGGTTGCCAGGCTTCCCAAAATTACGAATCTCCAGAAATCTCAGCAAATATTTTTTCACCCAAACAGGATGATACTTTCAGGTAATGATCAGTACACTAAGGCGACTTGGTTCCCCAAATTTCGTTCTTCTATGTTGAAGCGTTCGTTTCCAGTAACAGTTTGAATTTTTAGGTTTCACTCTGTTTTCTCCTATATTGATAGATGTATTTGGAACTCTAAATCCAACACGGTTTGTGCTAGCTTCTTGAAACTTGACACAATAAAGTAGTTTCACGTTCTATCTCTATGTTTTGTTTCCTCATGATGTAGCCCTAAGCATTGACTGGCGAGAAACACTTTCATGGAAAGGGGTGGCTTCCCAAAATTACGAATCTCCAGAAATCGCAGCAAATATTTTTTCACCCAAACTGGATGATACTTTCAGGTAATGATCAGTACACTAAGGCGACTTGGTTCCCCAAATGTCGTTTTTCTATATTGAAGCGTTCGTTTCCAGTAACAGTTTGAATTTTTAGGGTTCACTCTGTTTTCTCCTATATTGATAGAGGTATTTGGAACTCTAAATCCAACACGGTTTGTGCTAGCTTCTTGAAACTTGACACAATAAAGTAGTTTCATGTTCTATCTCTATGTTTTGTTTCCTCTTGAGGTAGCCCTAACAGTGACTGGCGAGAAACACTTTCATGGAAAGGGGTTGCCAGGCTTCCCAAATATACGAATCTCCAGAAATCTCAGGAAATATTTTTTCACCCAAACAGGATGATACTTTCAGGTAATGATCAGTACACTATGGCGACTTGGTTCCCCAAATTTCGTTTTTCTATGTGGAAGCGTTCGTTTCCAGTAACAGTTTGAATTTTTAGGTTTCACTCTGTTTTCTCCTATATTGATAGATGTATTTGGAACTCTAAATCCAACACGGTTTGTGCTAGCTTCTTGAAACTTGACACAATAAAGTAGTTTCACGTTCTATCTCTATGTTTTGTTTCCTCTTGATGTAGCCCTAAGCAGTGACTGGCGAGAAACACTTTCATGGAAAGGGGTTGCCAGGCTTCCCAAAATTACGAATCTCCAGAAATCTCAGCAAATATTTTTTCACCCAAACAGGATGATACTTTCAGGTAATGATCAGTACACTAAGGCGACTTGGTTCCCCAAATTTCGTTCTTCTATGTTGAAGCGTTCGTTTCCAGTAACAGTTTGAATTTTTAGGTTTCACTCTGTTTTCTCCTATATTGATAGATGTATTTGGAACTCTAAATCCAACACGGTTTGTGCTAGCTTCTTGAAACTTGACACAATAAAGTAGTTTCACGTTGTATCTCTATGTTTTGTTTCCTCATGATGTAGCCCTAAGCATTGACTGGCGAGAAACACTTTCATGGAAAGGGGTGGCTTCCCAAAATTACGAATCTCCAGAAATCGCAGCAAATATTTTTTCACCCAAACTGGATGATACTTTCAGGTAATGATCAGTACACTAAGGCGACTTGGTTCCCCAAATTTCGTTCTTCTATGTTGAAGCGTTCGTTTCCAGTAACAGTTTGAATTTTTAGGTTTCACTCTGTTTTCTCCTATATTGATAGAGGTATTTGGAACTCTGAATCCAACACGGTTTGTGCTAGCTTCTTGAAACTTGACACAATAAAGTAGGTTCACGTTCTATCTCTATGTTTTGTTTCCTCTTGATGTAGCCCTAAGCATTGACTGGCGAGAAACACTTTCATGGAAAGGGGTGGCTTCCCAAAATTACGAATCTCCAGAAATCTCAGCAAATATTTTTTCACCCAAACTGGATGATACTTTCAGGTAATGATCACTACACTAACGCGACTTGGTTCCCCAAATTTCGTTCTTCTATGTTGAAGCGTTCGTTTCCAGTAACAGTTTGAATTTTTAGGTTTCACTCTGTTTTCTCCTATATTGATAGAGGTATTTGGAACTCTAAATCCAACACGGTTTGTGCTAGTTTCTTGAAACTTGACACAATAAAGTAGTTTCATGTTGTATCTCTATGTTTTGTTTCCTCTTGAGGTAGCCCTAACAGTGACTGGCGAGAAACACTTTCATGGAAAGGGGTTGCCAGGCTTCCCAAATATACGAATCTCCAGAAATCTCAGGAAATATTTTTTCACCCAAACAGGATGATACTTTCAGGTAATGATTAGTACACTATGGCGACTTGGTTCCCCAAATTTCGTTTTTCTATGTTGAAGCGTTCGTTTCCAGTAACAGTTTGAATTTTTAGGTTTCACTCTGTTTTCTCCTATATTGATAGATGTATTTGGAACTCTAAATCCAACACGGTTTGTGCTAGCTTCTTGAAACTTGACACAATAAAGTAGTTTCACGTTCTATCTCTATGTTTTGTTTCCTCTTGATGTAGCCCTAAGCAGTGACTGGCGAGAAACACTTTCATGGAAAGGGGTTGCCAGGCTTCCCAAAATTACGAATCTCCAGAAATCTCAGCAAATATTTTTTCACCCAAACAGGATGATACTTTCAGGTTATGATCAGTACACTAAGGCGACTTGGTTCCCCAAATTTCGTTCTTCTATGTTGAAGCGTTCGTTTCCAGTAACAGTTTGAATTTTTAGGTTTCACTCTGTTTTCTCCTATATTGATAGATGTATTTGGAACTCTAAATCCAACACGGTTTGTGCTAGCTTCTTGAAACTTGACACAATAAAGTAGTTTCACGTTCTATCTCTATGTTTTGTTTCCTCATGATGTAGCCCTAAGCATTGCCTGGCGAGAAACACTTTCATGGAAAGGGGTGGCTTCCCAAAATTACGAATCTCCAGAAATCGCAGCAAATATTTTTTCACCCAAACTGGATGATACTTTCAGGTAATGATCAGTACACTAAGGCGACTTGGTTCCCCAAATTTCGTTCTTCTATGTTGAAGCGTTCGTTTCCAGTAACAGTTTGAATTTTTAGGTTTCACTCTGTTTTCTCCTATATTGATAGAGGTATTTGGAACTCTGAATCCAACACGTTTGTGCTAGCTTCTTGAAACTTGACACAATAAAGTAGGTTCACGTTCTATCTCTATGTTTTGTTTCCTCTTGATGTAGCGCTAAGCAGTGACTGACGAGAAACACTTTCATGGAAAGGGGTTGCCAGGCTTCCCAAAATTACGAATCTCCAGAAATCTCAGCAAATATTTTTTCACCCAAACTGGATGATACTTTCAGGTAATGATCAGTACACTAAGGCGACTTGGTTCCCCAAATTTCGTTCTTCTATATTGAAGCGTTCGTTTCCAGTAACAGTTTGAATTTTTAGGTTTCACTCTGTTTTCTCCTATATTGATAGATGTATTTGGAACTCTAAATCCAACACGGTTTGTGCTAGCTTCTTGAAACTTGACACAATAAAGTAGTTTCACGTTCTATCTCTATGTTTTGTTTCCTCTTGATGTAGCCCTAACAGTGACTGGCGAGAAACACTTTCATGGAAAGGGGTTGCCAGGCTTCCCAAATATACGAATCTCCAGAAATCTCAGGAAATATTTTTTCACCCAAACAGGATGATACTTTCAGGTAATGATCAGTACACTATGGCGACTTGGTTCCCCAAATTTCGTTTTTCTATATTGAAGCGTTCGTTTCCAGTAACAGTTTGAATTTTTAGGTTTCACTCTGTTTTCTCCTATATTGATAGATGTATTTGGAACTCTAAATCCAACACGGTTTTTGCTAGCTTCATGAAACTTGACACAATAAAGTAGTTTCACGTTCTATCTCTATGTTTTGTTTCCTCTTGATGTAGCCCTAACAGTGACTGGCGAGAAACACTTTCATGGAAAGGGGTTGCCAGGCTTCCCAAAATTACGAATCTCCAGAAATCTCAGCAAATATTTTTTCACCCAAACAGGATGATACTTTCAGGTAATGATCAGTACACTAAGGCGACTTGGTTCCCCAAATTTCGTTCTTCTATGTTGAAGCGTTCGTTTCCAGTAACAGTTTGAATTTTTAGGTTTCACTCTGTTATCTCCTATATTGATAGATGTATTTGGAACTCTAAATCCAACACGGTTTGTGCTAGCTTCTTGAAACTTGACACAATAAAGTAGTTTCACGTTCTATCTCTATGTTTTGTTTCCTCATGATGTAGCCCTAAGCATTGACTGGCGAGAAACACTTTCATGGAAAGGGGTGGCTTCCCAAAATTACGAATCTCCAGAAATCTCAGGAAATATTTTTTCACCCAAACAGGATGATACTTTCAGGTAATGATCAGTACACTATGGCGACTTGGTTCCCCAAATTTCGTTTTTCTATATTGAAGCGTTCGTTTCCAGTAACAGTTTGAATTTTTAGGTTTCACTCTGTTTTCTCCTATATTGATAGATGTATTTGGAACTCTAAATCCAACACGGTTTTTGCTAGCTTCATGAAACTTGACACAATAAAGTAGTTTCACGTTCTATCTCTATGTTTTGTTTCCTCTTGATGTAGCCCTAACAGTGACTGGCGAGAAACACTTTCATGGAAAGGGGTTGCCAGGCTTCCCAAAATTACGAATCTCCAGAAATCTCAGCAAATATTTTTTCACCCAAACAGGATGATACTTTCAGGTAATGATCAGTACACTAAGGCGACTTGGTTCCCCAAATTTCGTTCTTCTATGTTGAAGCGTTCGTTTCCAGTAACAGTTTGAATTTTTAGGTTTCACTCTGTTATCTCCTATATTGATAGATGTATTTGGAACTCTAAATCCAACACGGTTTGTGCTAGCTTCTTGAAACTTGACACAATAAAGTAGTTTCATGTTCTATCTCTATGTTTTGTTTCCTCTTGAGGTAGCCCTAACAGTGACTGGCGAGAAACACTTTCATGGAAAGGGGTTGCCAGGCTTCCCAAATATACGAATCTCCAGAAATCTCAGGAAATATTTTTTCACCCAAACAGGATGATACTTTCAGGTAATGATCAGTACACTATGGCGACTTGGTTCCCCAAATTTCGTTTTTCTATGTTGAAGCGTTCGTTTCCAGTAACAGTTTGAATTTTTAGGTTTCACTCTGTTTTCTCCTATATTGATAGATGTATTTGGAACTCTAAATCCAACACGGTTTGTGCTAGCTTCTTGAAACTTGACACAATAAAGTAGTTTCACGTTCTATCTCTATGTTTTCTTTCCTCTTGATGTAGCCCTAAGCAGTGACTGGCGAGAAACACTTTCATGGAAAGGGGTTGCCAGGCTTCCCAAAATTACGAATCTCCAGAAATCTCAGCAAATATTTTTTCACCCAAACAGGATGATACTTTCAGGTTATGATCAGTACACTAAGGCGACTTGGTTCCCCAAATTTCGTTCTTCTATGTTGAAGCGTTCGTTTCCAGTAACAGTTTGAATTTTTAGGTTTCACTCTGTTTTCTCCTATATTGATAGATGTATTTGGAACTCTAAATCCAACATGGTTTGTGCTAGCTTCTTGAAACTTGACACAATAAAGTAGTTTCACGTTCTATCTCTATGTTTTGTTTCCTCATGATGTAGCCCTAAGCATTGACTGGCGAGAAACACTTTCATGGAAAGGGGTGGCTTCCCAAAATTACGAATCTCCAGAAATCGCAGCAAATATTTTTTCACCCAAACTGGATGATACTTTCAGGTAATGATCAGTACACTAAGGCGACTTGGTTCCCCAAATTTCGTTCTTCTATGTTGAAGCGTTCGTTTCCAGTAACAGTTTGAATTTTTAGGTTTCACTCAGTTTTCTCCTATATTGATAGAGGTATTTGGAACTCTGAATCCAACACGGATTGTGCTAGCTTCTTGAAACTTCACACAATAAAGTAGGTTCACGTTCTATCTCTATGTTTTGTTTCCTCTTGATGTAGCCCTAAGCATTGACTGGCGAGAAACACTTTCATGGAAAGGGGTGGCTTCCCAAAATTACGAATCTCCAGAAATCTCAGCAAATATTTTTTCACCCAAACAGGATGATACTTTCAGGTAATGATCAGTACACTAAGGCGACTTGGTTCCCCAAATTTCGTTCTTCTATGTTGAAGCGTTCGTTTCCAGTAACAGTTTGAATTTTTAGGTTTCACTCTGTTTTCTCCTATATTGATAGATGTATTTGGAACTCTAAATCCAACACGGTTTGTGCTAGCTTCTTGAAACTTGACACAATAAAGTAGTTTCACGTTCTATCTCTATGTTTTGTTTCCTCTTGATGTAGCCCTAACAGTGACCGGCGAGAAACACTTTCATGTAAAGGGGTTGCCAGGCTTCCCAAATATACGAATCTCCAGAAATCTCAGGAAATATTTTTTCACCCAAACAGGATGATACTTTCAGGTAATGATCAGTACACTAAGGCGACTTGGTTCCCCAAATTTCGTTCTTCTATGTTGAAGCGTTCGTTTCCAGTAACAGTTTGAATTTTTAGGTTTCACTCTGTTTTCTCCTATATTGATAGATGTATTTGGAACTCTAAATCCAACACGGTTTGTGCTAGCTTCTTGAAACTTGACACAATAAAGTAGTTTCACGTTCTATCTCTATGTTTTGTTTCCTCTTGATGTAGCCCTAAGCAGTGACTGGCGATAAACACTTTCATGAAAAGGGGTGGCTTCCCAAAATTACGAATCTCCAGAAATCTCAGGAAATGTTTTTTCACCCAAACTGGATGATACTTTCAGGTAATGATCACTACACTAACGCGACTTGGTTCCCCAAATTTCGTTCTTCTATGTTGAAGCGTTCGTTTCCAGTAACAGTTTGAATTTTTAGGTTTCAATCTGTTTTCTCCTATATTGATAGATGTATTTGGAACTCTAAATCCAACACGGTTTGTGCTAGCTTCTTGAAACTTGACACAATAAAGCAGTTTCACGTTCTATCTCTATGTTTTGTTTCCTCTTGATGTAGCCCTAAACAGTGACTGGCAAGAAACACTTTCATGGAAAGGGGTTGCCATGCTTCCCAAATTACGAATCTCCAGAAATCTCAGCAAATATTTTTTCACCCAAACTGGATGATACTTTCAGGTAATGATCAGTACACTAAGGCGACTTGGTTCCCCAAATTTCGTTCTTCTATGTTGAAGCGTTCGTTTCCAGTAACAGTTTGAATTTTTAGGTTTCACTCTGTTTTCTCCTATATTGATAGAGGTATTTGGAACTCTGAATCCAACACGGTTTGTGCTAGCTTCTTGAAACTTGACACAATAAAGTAGTTTCACGTTCTATCTCTATGTTTTGTTTCCTCTTGATGTAGCCCTAACAGTGACTGGCGAGAAACACTTTCATGGAAAGGGGTTGCCAGGCTTCCCAAATATGCGAATCTCCAGAAATCTCAGCAAATATTTTTTCACCCAAACAGGATGATACTTTCAGGTAATGATCACTACACTAACGCGACTTGGTTCCCCAAATTTCGTTCTTCTATGTTGAAGCGTTCGTTTTCAGTAACAGTTTGAATTTTTAGGTTTCACTCTGTTTTCTCCTATATTGATAGATGTATTTGGAACTCTAAATCCAACACGGTTTGTGCTAGCTTCTTGAAACTTGACACAATAAAGTAGTTTCACGTTCTATCTCTATGTTTTGTTTCCTCTTGATGTAGCCCTAACAGTGACCGGCGAGAAACACTTTCATGGAAAGGGGTTGCCAGGCTTCCCAAATATACGAATCTCCAGAAATCTCAGGATATATTTTTCCACCCAAACAGGATGATACTTTCAGGTAATGATCAGTACACTAAGGCGACTTGGTTCCCCAAATTTCGTTCTTCTATGTTGAAGCGTTCGTTTCCAGTAACAGTTTGAATTTTTAGGTTTCACTCTGTTTTCTCCTATATTGATAGATGTATTTGGAACTCTAAATCCAACACGGTTTGTGCTAGCTTCTTGAAACTTGACACAATAAAGTAGTTTCACGTTCTATCTCTATGTTTTGTTTCCTCTTGATGTAGCCCTAAGCAGTGACTGGCGATAAACACTTTCATGGAAAGGGGTGGCTTCCCAAAATTACGAATCTCCAGAAATCTCAGGAAATATTTTTTCACCCAAACTGGATGATACTTTCAGGTAATGATCACTACACTAACGCGACTTGGTTCCCCAAATTTCGTTCTTCTATGTTGAAGCGTTCGTTTCCAGTAACAGTTTGAATTTTTAGGTTTCACTCTGTTTTCTCCTATATTGATAGATGTATTTGGAACTCTAAATCCAACACGGTTTGTGCTAGCTTCTTGAAACTTGACACAATAAAGCAGTTTCACGTTCTATCTCTATGTTTTGTTTCCTCTTGATGTAGCCCTAAACAGTGACTGGCAAGAAACACTTTCATGGAAAGGGGTTGCCATGCTTCCCAAAATTACGAATCTCCAGAAATCTCAGCAAATATTTTTTCACCCAAACTGGATGATACTTTCAGGTAATGATCAGTACACTAAGGCGACTTGGTTCCCCAAATTTCGTTCTTCTATGTTGAAGCGTTCGTTTCCAGTAACAGTTTGAATTTTTAGGTTTCACTCTGTTTTCTCCTATATTGATAGAGGTATTTGGAACTCTGAATCCAACACGGTTTGTGCTAGCTTCTTGAAACTTGACACAATAAAGTAGTTTCACGTTCTATCTCTATGTTTTGTTTCCTCTTGATGTAGCCCTAACAGTGACTGGCGAGAAACACTTTCATGGAAAGGGGTTGCCAGGCTTCCCAAATATGCGAATCTCCAGAAATCTCAGGAAATATTTTTTCACCCAAACAGGATGATACTTTCAGGTAATGATCAGTACACTAAGGCGACTTGGTTCCCCAAATTTCGTTCTTCTATGTTGAAGCGTTCGTTTCCAGTAACAGTTTGAATTTTTAGGTTTCACTCTGTTTTCTCCTATATTGATAGATGTATTTGGAACTCTAAATCCAACACGGTTTGTGCTAGCTTCTTGAAACTTGACACAATAAAGTAGTTTCACGTTCTATCTCTATGTTTTGTTTCCTCTTGATGTAGCCCTAACAGTGACCGGCGAGAAACACTTTCATGTAAAGGGGTTGCCAGGCTTCCCAAAATTAAGAATCTCCAGAAATCTCAGCAAATATTTTTTCACCCAAACAGGATGATACTTTCAGGTAATGATCAGTACACTAAGGCGACTTGGTTCCCCAAATTTCGTTCTTCTATATTGAAGCGTTCGTTTCCAGTAACAGTTTGAATTTTTAGGTTTCACTCTGTTTTCTCCTATATTGATAGATGTATTTGGAACTCTAAATCCAACACGGTTTGTGCTAGCTTCTTGAAACTTGACACAATAAAGTAGTTTCACGTTCTATCTCTATGTTTTGTTTCCTCATGATGTAGCCCTAAGCATTGACTGGCGAGAAACACTTTCATGGAAAGGGGTGGCTTCCCAAAATTACGAATCTCCAGAAATCGCAGCAAATATTTTTTCACCCAAACTGGATGATACTTTCAGGTAATGATCAGTACACTAAGGCGACTTGGTTCCCCAAATGTCGTTTTTCTATATTGAAGCGTTCGTTTCCAGTAACAGTTTGAATTTTTAGGTTTCACTCTGTTTTCTCCTATATTGATAGATGTATTTGGAACTCTAAATCCAACACGGTTTGTGCTAGCTTCTTGAAACTTGACACAATAAAGTAGTTTCATGTTCTATCTCTATGTTTTGTTTCCTCTTGAGGTAGCCCTAACAGTGACTGGCGAGAAACACTTTCATGGAAAGGGGTTGCCAGGCTTCCCAAATATACGAATCTCCAGAAATCTCAGGAAATATTTTTTAACCCTAACAGGATGATACTTTCAGGTAATGATCAGTACACTATGGCGACTTGGTTCCCCAAATTTCGTTTTTCTATGTTGAAGCGTTCGTTTCCAGTAACAGTTTGAATTTTTAGGTTTCACTCTGTTTTCTCCTATATTGATAGATGTATTTGGAACTCTAAATCCAACACAGTTTGTGCTAGCTTCTTGAAACTTGACACAATAAAGTAGTTTCACGTTCTATCTCTATGTTTTGTTTCCTCTTGATGTAGCCCTAAGCAGTGACTGGCGAGAAACACTTTCATGGAAAGGGGTTGCCAGGCTTCCCAAAATTACGAATCTCCAGAAATCTCAGCAAATATTTTTTCAACCAAACAGGATGATACTTTCAGGTAATGATCAGTACACTAAGGCGACTTGGTTCCCCAAATTTCGTTCTTCTATGTTGAAGCGTTCGTTTCCAGTAACAGTTTGAATTTTTAGGTTTCACTCTGTTTTCTCCTACATTGATAGATGTATTTGGAACTCTAAATCCAACACGGTTTGTGCTAGCTTCTTGAAACTTGACACAATAAAGTAGTTTCACGTTCTATCTCTATGTTTTGTTTCCTCTTGATGTAGCCCTAACAGTGACTGGCGAGAAACACTTTCATGGAAAGGGGTTGCCAGGCTTCCCAAATATACGAATCTCCAGAAATCTCAGGAAATATTTTTTCACCCAAACTGGATGATACTTTCAGGTAATGATCACTACACTAACGCGACTTGGTTCCCCAAATTTCGTTCTTCTATGTTGAAGCGTTCGTTTCCAGTAACAGTTTGAATTTTTAGGTTTCACTCTGTTTTCTCCTATATTGATAGATGTATTTGGAACTCTAAATACAACACGGTTTGTGCTAGGTTCTTGAAACTTGACACAATAAAGTAGTTTCACGTTCTATCTCTATGTTTTGTTTCCTCTTGATGTAGCCCTAAGCAGTGACTGGCGATAAACACTTTCATGGAGAGGGGTGGCTTTCCAAAATTACGAATCTCCAGAAATCTCAGCAAATATTTTTTCACCCAAACTGGATGATACTTTCAGGTAATGATCAGTACACTAAGGCGACTTGGTTCCCCAAATTTCGTTCTTCTATGTTGAAGCGTTCGTTTCCAGTAACAGTTTGAATTTTTAGGTTTCACTCTGTTTTCTCCTATATTGATAGATGTATTTGGAACTCTAAATCCAACACGGTTTGTGCTAGCTTCTTGAAACTTGACACAATAAAGTAGTTTCACGTTCTATCTCTATGTTTTGTTTCCTCTTGATGTAGCCCTAAGCAGTGACTGGCAAGAAACACTTTCATGGAAAGGGGTTGCCATGCTTCCCAAAATTACGAATCTCCAGAAATCTCAGCAAATATTTTTTCACCCAAACTGGATGATACTTTCAGGTAATGATCAGTACACTAAGGCGACTTGGTTCCCCAAATGTCGTTCTTCTATGTTGAAGCGTTCGTTTCCAGTAACAGTTTGAATTTTTAGGTTTCACTCTGTTTTCTCCTATATTGATAGATGTATTTGGAACTCTAAATCCAACACGGTTTGTGCTAGCTTCTTGAAACTTGACACAATATAGTAATTTCACGTTCTATCTCTATGTTTTGTTTCCTCTTGATGTAGCCCCAAGCAGTGACTGAGGAGAAACACTTTCATGGAAAGGGGTTGCCAAGCTTCCTAAAATTACAAATCTCCAGAAATCTCAGGAAATATTTTTTCACCCAAACAGGATGATACTTTCAGGTAATGATCAGTACACTAAGGCGACTTGGTTCCCCAAATTTCGTTCTTCTATGTTGAAGCGTTCGTTTCCAGTAACAGTTTGAATTTTTAGGTTTCACTCTGTTTTCTCCTATATTGATAGATGTATTTGGAACTCTGAATCCAACAAGGTTTGTGCTAGGTTCTTGAAACTTGACACAATAAAGTAGTTTCACGTTCTATCTCTATGTTTTGTTTCCTCTTGATGTAGCCCTAAGCAGTGACTGGCGATAAACACTTTCATGGAGAGGGGTGGCTTCCCAAAATTACGAATCTCCAGAAATCTCAGCAAATATTTTTTCACCCAAACAGGATGATACTTTCAGGTAATGATCAGTACACTAAGGCGACTTGGTTCCCCAAATTTCGTTCTTCTATGTTGAAGCGTTCGTTTCTAGTAACAGTTTGAATTTTTAGGTTTCACTCTGTTTTCTCCTATATTGATAGATGTATTTGGAACTCTAAATCCAACACGGTTTGTGCTAGCTTCTTGAAACTTGACACAATAAAGTAGTTTCACGTTGTATCTCTATGTTTTGTTTCCTCTTGATGTAGCCCTAACAGTGACTGGCGAGAAACACTTTCATGGAAAGGGGTTGCCAGGCTTCCCAAATATACGAATCTCCAGAAATCTCAGCAAATATTTTTTCACCCAAACAGGATGATACTTTCATGTAATGATCAGTACACTAAGGCGACTTGGTTCCCCAAATGTCGTTCTTCTATGTTGAAGCATTCGTTTCCAGTAACAGTTTGAATTTTTAGGTTTCACTCTGTTTTCTCCTATATTGATAGATGTATTTGGAACTCTAAATCCAACACGGTTTGTGCTAGCTTCTTGAAACTTGACACAATAAAGTAGTTTCACGTTCTATCTCTATGTTTTGTTTCCTCATGATGTAGCCCTAAGCATTGACTGGCGAGAAACACTTTCATGGAAAGGGGTGGCTTCCCAAAATTACGAATCTCCAGAAATCGCAGCAAATATTTTTTCACCCAAACTGGATGATACTTTCAGGTAATGATCAGTACACTAAGGCGACTTGGTTCCCCAAATTTCGTTCTTCTATGTTGAAGCGTTCGTTTCCAGTAACAGTTTGAATTTTTAGGTTTCACTCTGTTTTCTCCTATATTGATAGAGGTATTTGGAACTCTGAATCCAACACGGTTTGTGCTAGCTTCTTGAAACTTGACACAATAAAGTAGTTTCACGTTCTATCTCTATGTTTTGTTTCCTCTTGATGTAGCCCTAACAGTGACTGGCGAGAAACACTTTCATGGAAAGGGGTTGCCAGGCTTCCCAAATATACGAATCTCCAGAAATCTCAGCAAATATTTTTTCACCCAAACAGGATGATACTTTCAGGTAATGATCAGTACACTAAGGCGACTTGGTTCCCCAAATTTCGTTCTTCTATGTTGAATCGTTCGTTTCCAGTAACAGTTTGAATTTTTAGGTTTCACTCTGTTTTCTCCTATATTGATAGATGTATTTGGAACTCTAAATCCAACACGGTTTGTGCTAGCTTCTTGAAACTTGACACAATAAAGTAGTTTCACGTTCTATCTCTATGTTTTGTTTCCTCTTGATGTAGCCCTAAGCATTGACTGGCGAGAAACACTTTCATGGAAAGGGGTGGCTTCCCAAAATTACGAATCTCCAGAAATCTCAGCAAATATTTTTTCACCCAAACTGGATGATACTTTCAGGTAATGATCACTACACTAACGCGACTTGGTTCCCCAAATTTCGTTCTTCTATGTTGAAGCGTTCGTTTCCAGTAACAGTTTGAATTTTTAGGTTTCACTCTGTTTTCTCCTATATTGATAGATGTATTTGGAACTCTGAATACAACACGGTTTGTGCTAGCTTCTTGAAACTTGACACAATAAAGTAGTTTCACGTTCTATCTCTATGTTTTGTTTCCTCTTGATGTAGCCCTAAGCAGTGACTGACGAGAAACACTTTCATGGAAAGGGGTTGCCAGGCTTCCCAAAATTACGAATCTCCAGAAATCTCAGCAAATATTTTTTCACCCAAACTGGATGATACTTTCAGGTAATGATCAGTACACTAAGGCGACTTGGTTCCCCAAATTTCGTTCTTCTATATTGAAGCGTTCGTTTCCAGTAACAGTTTGAATTTTTAGGTTTCACTCTGTTTTCTCCTATATTGATAGATGTATTTGGAACTCTAAATCCAACACGGTTTGTGCTAGCTTCTTGAAACTTGACACAATAAAGTAGTTTCACGTTCTATCTCTATGTTTTGTTTCCTCTTGATGTAGCCCTAACAGTGACCGGCGAGAAACACTTTCATGTAAAGGGGTTGCCAGGCTTCCCAAATATACGAATCTCCAGAAATCTCAGGAAATATTTTTTCACCCAAACAGGATGATACTTTCAGGTAATGATCAGTACACTATGGCGACTTGGTTCCCCAAATTTCGTTTTTCTATATTGAAGCGTTCGTTTCCAGTAACAGTTTGAATTTTTAGGTTTCACTCTGTTTTCTCCTATATTGATAGATGTATTTGGAACTCTAAAACCAACACGGTTTTTGCTAGCTTCATGAAACTTGACACAATAAAGTAGTTTCACGTTCTATCTCTATGTTTTGTTTCCTCTTGATGTAGCCCTAACAGTGACTGGCGAGAAACACTTTCATGGAAAGGGGTTGCCAGGCTTCCCAAAATTACGAATCTCCAGAAATCTCAGCAAATATTTTTTCACCCAAACTGGATGATACTTTCAGGTAATGATCAGTACACTAAGGCGACTTGGTTCCCCAAATGTCGTTCTTCTATGTTGAAGCGTTCGTTTCCAGTAACAGTTTGAATTTTTAGGTTTCACTCTGTTTTCTCCTATATTGATAGATGTATTTGGAACTCTAAATCCAACACGGTTTGTGCTAGCTTCTTGAAACTTGACACAATAAAGTAGTTTCACGTTCTATCTCTATGTTTTGTTTCCTCTTGATGTAGCCCTAAGCATTGACTGGCGAGAAACACTTTCATGGAAAGGGGTGGCTTCCCAAAATTACGAATCTCCAGAAATCTCAGCAAATATTTTTTCACCCAAACTGGATGATACTTTCAGGTAATGATCACTACACTAACGCGACTTGGTTCCCCAAATTTCGTTCTTCTATGTTGAAGCGTTCGTTTCCAGTAACAGTTTGAATTTTTAGGTTTCACTCTGTTTTCTCCTATATTGATAGATGTATTTGGAACTCTGAATACAACACGGTTTGTGCTAGCTTCTTGAAACTTGACACAATAAAGTAGTTTCACGTTCTATCTCTACGTTTTGTTTCCTCTTGATGTAGCCCTAAGCAGTGACTGACGAGAAACACTTTCATGGAAAGGGGTTGCCAGGCTTCCCAAAATTACGAATCTCCAGAAATCTCAGCAAATATTTTTTCACCCAAACTGGAAGATACTTTCAGGTAATGATCAGTACACTAAGGCGACTTGGTTCCCCAAATTTCGTTCTTCTATATTGAAGCGTTCGTTTCCAGTAACAGTTTGAATTTTTAGGTTTCACTCTGTTTTCTCCTATATTGATAGATGTATTTGGAACTCTAAATCCAACACGGTTTGTGCTAGCTTCTTGAAACTTGACACAATAAAGTAGTTTCACGTTCTATCTCTATGTTTTGTTTCCTCTTGATGTAGCCCTAACAGTGACTGGCGAGAAACACTTTCATGGAAAGGGGTTGCCAGGCTTCCCAAATATACGAATCTCCAGAAATCTCAGGAAATATTTTTTCACCCAAACAGGATGATACTTTCAGGTAATGATCAGTACACTATGGCGACTTGGTTCCCCAAATTTCGTTTTTCTATATTGAAGCGTTCGTTTCCAGTAACAGTTTGAATTTTTAGGTTTCACTCTGTTTTCTCCTATATTGATAGATGTATTTGGAACTCTAAATCCAACACGGTTTTTGCTAGCTTCATGAAACTTGACACAATAAAGTAGTTTCACGTTCTATCTCTATGTTTTGTTTCCTCTTGATGTAGCCCTAACAGTGACTGGCGAGAAACACTTTCATGGAAAGGGGTTGCCAGGCTTCCCAAATATACGAATCTCCAGAAATCTCAGCAAATATTTTTTCACCCAAACTGGATGATACTTTCAGGTAATGATCAGTACACTATGGCGACTTGGTTCCCCAAATTTCGTTTTTCTATGTTGAAGCGTTCGTTTCCAGTAACAGTTTGAATTTTTAGGTTTCACTCTGTTTTCTCCTATATTGATAGATGTATTTGGAACTCTAAATCCAACACGGTTTGTGCTAGCTTCTTGAAACTTGACACAATAAAGTAGTTTCACGTTCTATCTCTATGTTTTGTTTCCTCTTGATGTAGCCCTAAGCAGTGACTGGCGAGAAACACTTTCATGGAAAGGGGTTGCCAGGCTTCCCAAAATTACGAATCTCCAGAAATCTCAGCAAATATTTTTTCACCCAAACAGGATGATTCTTTCAGGTAATGATCAGTACAGTAAGGCGACTTGGTTCCCCAAATTTCGTTCTTCTATGTTGAAGCGTTCGTTTCCAGTAACAGTTTGAATTTTTAGGTTTCACTCTGTTTTCTCCTATATTGATAGATGTATTTGGAACTCTAAATCCAACACGGTTTGTGCTAGCTTCTTGAAACTTGACACAATAAAGTAGTTTCACGTTCTATCTCTATGTTTTGTTTCCTCATGATGTAGCCCTAAGCATTGACTGGCGAGAAACACTTTCATGGAAAGGGGTGGCTTCCCAAAATTACGAATCTCCAGAAATCTCAGCAAATATTTTTTCACCCAAACTGGATGATACTTTCAGGTAATGATCAGTACACTAAGGCGACTTGGTTCCCCAAATTTCGTTCTTCTATGTTGAAGCGTTCGTTTCCAGTAACAGTTTGAATTTTTAGGTTTCACTCTGTTTTCTCCTATATTGATAGAGGTATTTGGAACTCTGAATCCAACACGGTTTGTGCTAGCTTCTTGAAACTTGACACAATAAAGTAGTTTCACGTTCTATCTCTATGTTTTGTTTCCTCTTGATGTAGCCCTAACAGTGACTGGCGAGAAACACTTTCATGGAAAGGGGTTGCCAGGCTTCCCAAAATTACGAATCTCCAGAAATCTCAGGAAATATTTTTTCACCCAAACAGGATGATACTTTCAGGTAATGATCAGTACACTAAGGCGACTTGGTTCCCCAAATTTCGTTCTTCTATGTTGAAGCGTTCGTTTCCAGTAACAGTTTGAATTTTTAGGTTTCACTCTGTTTTCTCCTATATTGATAGATGTATTTGGAACTCTAAATCCAACACGGTTTGTGCTAGCTTCTTGAAACTTGACACAATAAAGTAGTTTCACGTTCTATCTCTATGTTTTGTTTCCTCTTGATGTAGCCCTAACAGTGACCGGCGAGAAACACTTTCATGTAAAGGGGTTGCCAGGCTTCCCAAAATTACGAATCTCCAGAAATCTCAGCAAATATTTTTTCACCCAAAGAGGATGATACTTTCAGGTAATGATCAGTACACTAAGGCGACTTGGTTCCCCAAATTTTGTTCTTCTATGTTGAAGCGTTCGTTTCCAGTAACAGTTTGAATTTTTAGGTTTCACTCTGTTTTCTCCTATATTGATAGATGTATTTGGAACTCTAAATCCAACACGGTTTGTGCTAGCTTCTTGAAACTTGACACAATAAAGTAGTTTCACGTTCTATCTCTATGTTTTGTTTCCTCTTGATGTAGCCCTAACAGTGACCGGCGAGAAACACTTTCATATAAAGGGGTTGCCAGGCTTCCCAAAATTACGAATCTCCAAAAATCTCAGCAAATATTTTTTCACCCAAACAGGATGATACTTTCAGGTAATGATCAGTACACTAAGGCGACTTGGTTCCCCAAATTTCGTTCTTCTATGTTGAAGCGTTCGTTTCCAGTAACAGTTTGAATTTTTAGGTTTCACTCTGTTTTCTCCTATATTGATAGATGTATTTGGAACTCTAAATCCAACACGGTTTGTGCTAGCTTCTTGAAACTTGACACAATAAAGTAGTTTCACGTTCTATCTCTATGTTTTGTTTCCTCTTGATGTAGCCCTAAGCATTGACTGGCGAGAAACACTTTCATGGAAAGGGGTGGCTTCCCAAAATTACGAATCTCCAGAAATCTCAGCAAATATTTTTTCACCCAAACAGGATGATACTTTCAGGTAATGATCACTACACTAACGCGACTTGGTTCCCCAAATTTCGTTCTTCTATGTTGAAGCGTTCGTTTCCAGTAACAGTTTGAATTTTTAGGTTTCACTCTGTTTTCTCCTATATTGATAGATGTATTTGGAACTCTAAATCCAACACGGTTTGTGCTAGCTTCTTGAAACTTGACACAATAAAGTAGTTTCACGTTCTATCTCTATGTTTTGTTTCCTCTTGATGTAGCCCTAACAGTGACCGGCGAGAAACACTTTCATGTAAAGGGGTTGCCAGGCTTCCCAAAATTACGAATCTCCAGAAATCTCAGCAAATATTTTTTCACCCAAACAGGATGATACTTTCAGGTAATGATCAGTACACTAAGGCGACTTGGTTCCCCAAATTTCGTTCTTCTATGTTGAAGCGTTCGTTTCCAGTAACAGTTTGAATTTTTAGGTTTCACTCTGTTTTCTCCTATATTGATAGATGTATTTGGAACTCTAAATCCAACACGGTTTGTGCTAGCTTCTTGAAACTTGACACAATAAAGTAGTTTCAAGTTCTATCTCTATGTTTTGTTTCCTCTTGATGTAGCCCTAACAGTGACCGGCGAGAAACACTTTCATGTAAAGGGGTTGCCAGGCTTCCCAAAATTACGAATCTCCAGAAATCTCAGCAAATATTTTTTCACCCAAACAGGATGATACTTTCAGGTAATGATCAGTACACTAAGGCGACTTGGTTCCCCAAATTTCGTTCTTCTATGTTGAAGCGTTCGTTTCCAGTAACAGTTTGAATTTTTAGGTTTCACTCTGTTTTCTCCTATATTGATAGATGTATTTGGAACTCTAAATCCAACACGGTTTGTGCTAGCTTCTTGAAACTTGACACAATAAAGTAGTTTCACGTTCTATCTCTATGTTTTGTTTCCTCTTGATGTAGCCCTAACAGTGACCGGCGAGAAACACTTTCATATAAAGGGGTTGCCAGGCTTCCCAAAATTACGAATCTCCAGAAATCTCAGCAAATATTTTTTCACCCAAACAGGATGATACTTTCAGGTAATGATCAGTACACTAAGGCGACTTGGTTCCCCAAATTTCGTTCTTCTATGTTGAAGCGTTCGTTTCCAGTAACAGTTTGAATTTTTAGGTTTCACTCTGTTTTCTCCTATATTGATAGATGTATTTGGAACTCTGAATACAACACGGTTTGTGCTAGCTTCTTGAAACTTGACACAATAAAGTAGTTTCACGTTCTATCTCTATGTTTTGTTTCCTCTTGATGTAGCCCTAAGCAGTGACTGACGAGAAACACTTTCATGGAAAGGGGTTGCCAGGCTTCCCAAAATTACGAATCTCCAGAAATCTCAGCAAATATTTTTTCACCCAAACTGGATGATACTTTCAGGTAATGATCAGTACACTAAGGCGACTTGGTTCCCCAAATTTCGTTCTTCTATATTGAAGCGTTCGTTTCCAGTAACAGTTTGAATTTTTAGGTTTCACTCTGTTTTCTCCTATATTGATAGATGTATTTGGAACTCTAAATCCAACACGGTTTGTGCTAGCTTCTTGAAACTTGACACAATAAAGTAGTTTCACGTTCTATCTCTATGTTTTGTTTCCTCTTGATGTAGCCCTAACAGTGACTGGCGAGAAACACTTTCATGGAAAGGGGTTGCCAGGCTTCCCAAATATACGAATCTCCAGAAATCTCAGGAAATATTTTTTCACCCAAACAGGATGATACTTTCAGGTAATGATCAGTACACTAAGGCGACTTGGTTCCCCAAATTTCGTTCTTCTATGTTGAAGCGTTCGTTTCCAGTAACAGTTTGAATTTTTAGGTTTCACTCTGTTTTCTCCTATATTGATAGATGTATTTGGAACTCTAAATCCAACACGGTTTGTGCTAGCTTCTTGAAACTTGACACAATAAAGTAGTTTCACGTTCTAGCTCTATGTTTTGTTTCCTCATGATGTAGCCCTAAGCAGTGACGGGCGATAAACACTTTCATGGAAAGGGGTGGCTTCCCAAACTTACGAATCTCCAGAAATCGCAGAAATATTTTTTCACCCAAACTGGATGATACTTTCAGGTAATGGTCAGTACACTAAGGCGACTTGGTTCCCCAAATTTCGTTCTTCTATGTTGAAGCGTTCGTTTCCAGTAACAGTTTGAATTTTTAGGTTTCACTCTGTTTTCTCCTATATTGATAGAGGTATTTGGAACTCTAAATCCAACACGGTTTGTGCTAGCTTCTTGAAACTTGACACAATAAAGTAGTTTCACGTTCTATCTCTATGTTTTGTTTCCTCTTGATGTAGCCCTAACAGTGACTGGCGAGAAACACTTTCATGGAAAGGGGTTGCCAGGCTTCCCAAATATGCGAATCTCCAGAAATCTCAGCAAATATTTTTTCACCCAAACAGGATGATACTTTCAGGTAATGATCCGTACACTAAGGCGACTTGGTTCCCCAAATTTCGTTCTTCTATGTTGAAGCGTTCGTTTCCAGTAACAGTTTGAATTTTTAGGTTTCACTCTGTTTTCTCCTATATTGATAGATGTATTTGGAACTCTAAATCCAACACGGTTTGTGCTAGCTTCTTGAAACTTGACACAATAAAGTAGTTTCACGTTCTATCTCTATGTTTTGTTTCCTCTTGATGTAGCCCTAACAGTGACCGGCGAGAAACACTTTCATGTAAAGGGGTTGCCAGGCTTCCCAAAATTACGAATCTCCAGAAATCTCAGCAAATATTTTTTCACCCAAACTGGATGATACTTTCAGGTAATGATCAGTACACTAAGGCGACTTGGTTCCCCAAATTTCGTTCTTCTATGTTGAAGCGTTCGTTTCCAGTAACAGTTTGAATTTTTAGGTTTCACTCTGTTTTCTCCTATATTGATAGATGTATTTGGAACTCTAAATCCAACACGGTTTGTGCTAGCTTCTTGAAACTTGACACAATAAAGTAGTTTCACGTTCTATCTCTATGTTTTGTTTCCTCTTGATGTAGCCCTAACAGTGACCGGCGAGAAACACTTTCATATAAAGGGGTTGCCAGGCTTCCCAAAGTTACGAATCTCCAGAAATCTCAGCAAATATTTTTTCACCCAAACAGGATGATACTTTCAGGTAATGATCAGTACACTAAGGCGACTTGGTTCCCCAAATTTCGTTCTTCTATGTTGAAGCGTTCGTTTCCAGTAACAGTTTGAATTTTTAGGTTTCACTCTGTTTTCTCCTATATTGATAGATGTATTTGGAACTCTAAATCCAACACGGTTTGTGCTAGCTTCTTGAAACTTGACACAATAAAGTAGTTTCACGTTCTATCTCTATGCTTTGTTTCCTCATGATGTAGCCCTAAGCATTGACTGGCGAGAAACACTTTCATGGAAAGGGGTGGCTTCCCAAAATTACGAATCTCCAGAAATCTCAGCAAATATTTTTTCACCCAAACTGGATGATACTTTCAGGTAATGATCAGTACACTAAGGCGACTTGGTTCCCCAAATTTCGTTCTTCTATGTTGAAGCGTTCGTTTCCAGTAACAGTTTGAATTTTTAGGTTTCACTCTGTTTTCTCCTATATTGATAGAGGTATTTGGAACTCTAAATCCAACACGGTTTGTGCTAGCTTCTTGAAACTTGACACAATAAAGTAGTTTCACGTTCTATCTCTATGTTTTGTTTCCTATTGATGTAGCCCTAAGCATTGACTGGCGAGAAACACTTTCATGGAAAGGGGTGGCTTCCCAAAATTACGAATCTCCAGAAATCTCAGCAAATATTTTTTCACCCAAACTGGATGATACTTTCAGGTAATGATCACTACACTAACGCGACTTGGTTCCCCAAATTTCGTTCTTCTATGTTGAAGCGTTCGTTTCCAGTAACAGTTTGAATTTTTAGGTTTCACTCTGTTTTCTCCTATATTGATAGATGTATTTGGAACTCTGAATACAACACGGTTTGTGCTAGCTTCTTGAAACTTGACACAATAAAGTAGTTTCACGTTCTATCTCTATGTTTTGTTTCCTCTTGATGTAGCCCTAAGCAGTGACTGACGAGAAACACTTTCATGGAAAGGGGTTGCCAGGCTTCCCAAAATTACGAATCTCCAGAAATCTCAGCAAATATTTTTTCACCCAAACTGGATGATACTTTCAGGTAATGATCAGTACACTAAGGCGACTTGGTTCCCCAAATTTCGTTCTTCTATATTGAAGCGTTCGTTTCCAGTAACAGTTTGAATTTTTAGGTTTCACTCTGTTTTCTCCTATATTGATAGATGTATTTGGAACTCTAAATCCAACACGGTTTGTGCTAGCTTCTTGAAACTTGACACAATAAAGTAGTTTCACGTTCTATCTCTATGTTTTGTTTCCTCTTGATGTAGCCCTAACAGTGACCGGCGAGAAACACTTTCATGTAAAGGGGTTGCCAGGCTTCCCAAATATACGAATCTCCAGAAATCTCAGGAAATATTTTTTCACCCAAACAGGATGATACTTTCAGGTAATGATCAGTACACTATGGCGACTTGGTTCCCCAAATTTCGTTTTTCTATATTGAAGCGTTCGTTTCCAGTAACAGTTTGAATTTTTAGGTTTCACTCTGTTTTCTCCTATATTGATAGATGTATTTGGAACTCTAAAACCAACACGGTTTTTGCTAGCTTCATGAAACTTGACACAATAAAGTAGTTTCACGTTCTATCTCTATGTTTTGTTTCCTCTTGATGTAGCCCTAACAGTGACTGGCGAGAAACACTTTCATGGAAAGGGGTTGCCAGGCTTCCCAAAATTACGAATCTCCAGAAATCTCAGCAAATATTTTTTCACCCAAACTGGATGATACTTTCAGGTAATGATCAGTACACTAAGGCGACTTGGTTCCCCAAATGTCGTTCTTCTATGTTGAAGCGTTCGTTTCCAGTAACAGTTTGAATTTTTAGGT
This sequence comes from Spermophilus citellus, assembly GCF_964194105.1. Taxonomy (NCBI): domain Eukaryota; kingdom Metazoa; phylum Chordata; class Mammalia; order Rodentia; family Sciuridae; genus Spermophilus; species Spermophilus citellus. The sequence goes on along the minus strand of NC_138188.1, from coordinate 13,372,107 downwards.
TTCACTCTGTTTTCTCCTATATTGATAGATGTATTTGGAACTCTAAATCCAACACGGTTTGTGCTAGCTTCTTGAAACTTGACACAATAAAGTAGTTTCACGTTCTATCTCTATGTTTTGTTTCCTCTTGATGTAGCCCTAAGCATTGACTGGCGAGAAACACTTTCATGGAAAGGGGTGGCTTCCCAAAATTACGAATCTCCAGAAATCTCAGCAAATATTTTTTCACCCAAACTGGATGATACTTTCAGGTAATGATCACTACACTAACGCGACTTGGTTCCCCAAATTTCGTTCTTCTATGTTGAAGCGTTCGTTTCCAGTAACAGTTTGAATTTTTAGGTTTCACTCTGTTTTCTCCTATATTGATAGATGTATTTGGAACTCTGAATACAACACGGTTTGTGCTAGCTTCTTGAAACTTGACACAATAAAGTAGTTTCACGTTCTATCTCTACGTTTTGTTTCCTCTTGATGTAGCCCTAAGCAGTGACTGACGAGAAACACTTTCATGGAAAGGGGTTGCCAGGCTTCCCAAAATTACGAATCTCCAGAAATCTCAGCAAATATTTTTTCACCCAAACTGGAAGATACTTTCAGGTAATGATCAGTACACTAAGGCGACTTGGTTCCCCAAATTTCGTTCTTCTATATTGAAGCGTTCGTTTCCAGTAACAGTTTGAATTTTTAGGTTTCACTCTGTTTTCTCCTATATTGATAGATGTATTTGGAACTCTAAATCCAACACGGTTTGTGCTAGCTTCTTGAAACTTGACACAATAAAGTAGTTTCACGTTCTATCTCTATGTTTTGTTTCCTCTTGATGTAGCCCTAACAGTGACTGGCGAGAAACACTTTCATGGAAAGGGGTTGCCAGGCTTCCCAAATATACGAATCTCCAGAAATCTCAGGAAATATTTTTTCACCCAAACAGGATGATACTTTCAGGTAATGATCAGTACACTATGGCGACTTGGTTCCCCAAATTTCGTTTTTCTATATTGAAGCGTTCGTTTCCAGTAACAGTTTGAATTTTTAGGTTTCACTCTGTTTTCTCCTATATTGATAGATGTATTTGGAACTCTAAATCCAACACGGTTTTTGCTAGCTTCATGAAACTTGACACAATAAAGTAGTTTCACGTTCTATCTCTATGTTTTGTTTCCTCTTGATGTAGCCCTAACAGTGACTGGCGAGAAACACTTTCATGGAAAGGGGTTGCCAGGCTTCCCAAATATACGAATCTCCAGAAATCTCAGCAAATATTTTTTCACCCAAACTGGATGATACTTTCAGGTAATGATCAGTACACTATGGCGACTTGGTTCCCCAAATTTCGTTTTTCTATGTTGAAGCGTTCGTTTCCAGTAACAGTTTGAATTTTTAGGTTTCACTCTGTTTTCTCCTATATTGATAGATGTATTTGGAACTCTAAATCCAACACGGTTTGTGCTAGCTTCTTGAAACTTGACACAATAAAGTAGTTTCACGTTCTATCTCTATGTTTTGTTTCCTCTTGATGTAGCCCTAAGCAGTGACTGGCGAGAAACACTTTCATGGAAAGGGGTTGCCAGGCTTCCCAAAATTACGAATCTCCAGAAATCTCAGCAAATATTTTTTCACCCAAACAGGATGATTCTTTCAGGTAATGATCAGTACAGTAAGGCGACTTGGTTCCCCAAATTTCGTTCTTTTATGTTGAAGCGTTCGTTTCCAGTAACAGTTTGAATTTTTAGGTTTCACTCTGTTTTCTCCTATATTGATAGATGTATTTGGAACTCTAAATCCAACACGGTTTGTGCTAGCTTCTTGAAACTTGACACAATAAAGTAGTTTCACGTTCTATCTCTATGTTTTGTTTCCTCATGATGTAGCCCTAAGCATTGACTGGCGAGAAACACTTTCATGGAAAGGGGTGGCTTCCCAAAATTACGAATCTCCAGAAATCTCAGCAAATATTTTTTCACCCAAACTGGATGATACTTTCAGGTAATGATCAGTACACTAAGGCGACTTGGTTCCCCAAATTTCGTTCTTCTATGTTGAAGCGTTCGTTTCCAGTAACAGTTTGAATTTTTAGGTTTCACTCTGTTTTCTCCTATATTGATAGAGGTATTTGGAACTCTGAATCCAACACGGTTTGTGCTAGCTTCTTGAAACTTGACACAATAAAGTAGTTTCACGTTCTATCTCTATGTTTTGTTTCCTCTTGATGTAGCCCTAACAGTGACTGGCGAGAAACACTTTCATGGAAAGGGGTTGCCAGGCTTCCCAAAATTACGAATCTCCAGAAATCTCAGGAAATATTTTTTCACCCAAACAGGATGATACTTTCAGGTAATGATCAGTACACTAAGGCGACTTGGTTCCCCAAATTTCGTTCTTCTATGTTGAAGCGTTCGTTTCCAGTAACAGTTTGAATTTTTAGGTTTCACTCTGTTTTCTCCTATATTGATAGATGTATTTGGAACTCTAAATCCAACACGGTTTGTGCTAGCTTCTTGAAACTTGACACAATAAAGTAGTTTCACGTTCTATCTCTATGTTTTGTTTCCTCTTGATGTAGCCCTAACAGTGACCGGCGAGAAACACTTTCACGTAAAGGGGTTGCCAGGCTTCCCAAAATTACGAATCTCCAGAAATCTCAGCAAATATTTTTTCACCCAAAGAGGATGATACTTTCAGGTAATGATCAGTACACTAAGGCGACTTGGTTCCCCAAATTTTGTTCTTCTATGTTGAAGCGTTCGTTTCCAGTAACAGTTTGAATTTTTAGGTTTCACTCTGTTTTCTCCTATATTGATAGATGTATTTGGAACTCTAAATCCAACACGGTTTGTGCTAGCTTCTTGAAACTTGACACAATAAAGTAGTTTCACGTTCTATCTCTATGTTTTGTTTCCTCTTGATGTAGCCCTAACAGTGACCGGCGAGAAACACTTTCATATAAAGGGGTTGCCAGGCTTCCCAAAATTACGAATCTCCAAAAATCTCAGCAAATATTTTTTCACCCAAACAGGATGATACTTTCAGGTAATGATCAGTACACTAAGGCGACTTGGTTCCCCAAATTTCGTTCTTCTATGTTGAAGCGTTCGTTTCCAGTAACAGTTTGAATTTTTAGGTTTCACTCTGTTTTCTCCTATATTGATAGATGTATTTGGAACTCTAAATCCAACACGGTTTGTGCTAGCTTCTTGAAACTTGACACAATAAAGTAGTTTCACGTTCTATCTCTATGTTTTGTTTCCTCTTGATGTAGCCCTAAGCATTGACTGGCGAGAAACACTTTCATGGAAAGGGGTGGCTTCCCAAAATTACGAATCTCCAGAAATCTCAGCAAATATTTTTTCACCCAAACAGGATGATACTTTCAGGTAATGATCACTACACTAACGCGACTTGGTTCCCCAAATTTCGTTCTTCTATGTTGAAGCGTTCGTTTCCAGTAACAGTTTGAATTTTTAGGTTTCACTCTGTTTTCTCCTATATTGATAGATGTATTTGGAACTCTAAATCCAACACGGTTTGTGCTAGCTTCTTGAAACTTGACACAATAAAGTAGTTTCACGTTCTATCTCTATGTTTTGTTTCCTCTTGATGTAGCCCTAACAGTGACCGGCGAGAAACACTTTCATGTAAAGGGGTTGCCAGGCTTCCCAAAATTACGAATCTCCAGAAATCTCAGCAAATATTTTTTCACCCAAACAGGATGATACTTTCAGGTAATGATCAGTACACTAAGGCGACTTGGTTCCCCAAATTTCGTTCTTCTATGTTGAAGCGTTCGTTTCCAGTAACAGTTTGAATTTTTAGGTTTCACTCTGTTTTCTCCTATATTGATAGATGTATTTGGAACTCTAAATCCAACACGGTTTGTGCTAGCTTCTTGAAACTTGACACAATAAAGTAGTTTCAAGTTCTATCTCTATGTTTTGTTTCCTCTTGATGTAGCCCTAACAGTGACCGGCGAGAAACACTTTCATGTAAAGGGGTTGCCAGGCTTCCCAAAATTACGAATCTCCAGAAATCTCAGCAAATATTTTTTCACCCAAACAGGATGATACTTTCAGGTAATGATCAGTACACTAAGGCGACTTGGTTCCCCAAATTTCGTTCTTCTATGTTGAAGCGTTCGTTTCCAGTAACAGTTTGAATTTTTAGGTTTCACTCTGTTTTCTCCTATATTGATAGATGTATTTGGAACTCTAAATCCAACACGGTTTGTGCTAGCTTCTTGAAACTTGACACAATAAAGTAGTTTCACGTTCTATCTCTATGTTTTGTTTCCTCTTGATGTAGCCCTAACAGTGACCGGCGAGAAACACTTTCATATAAAGGGGTTGCCAGGCTTCCCAAAATTACGAATCTCCAGAAATCTCAGCAAATATTTTTTCACCCAAACAGGACGATACTTTCAGGTAATGATCAGTACACTAAGGCGACTTGGTTCCCCAAATTTCGTTCTTCTATGTTGAAGCGTTCGTTTCCAGTAACAGTTTGAATTTTTAGGTTTCACTCTGTTTTCTCCTATATTGATAGATGTATTTGGAACTCTGAATACAACACGGTTTGTGCTAGCTTCTTGAAACTTGACACAATAAAGTAGTTTCACGTTCTATCTCTATGTTTTGTTTCCTCTTGATGTAGCCCTAAGCAGTGACTGACGAGAAACACTTTCATGGAAAGGGGTTGCCAGGCTTCCCAAAATTACGAATCTCCAGAAATCTCAGCAAATATTTTTTCACCCAAACTGGATGATACTTTCAGGTAATGATCAGTACACTAAGGCGACTTGGTTCCCCAAATTTCGTTCTTCTATATTGAAGCGTTCGTTTCCAGTAACAGTTTGAATTTTTAGGTTTCACTCTGTTTTCTCCTATATTGATAGATGTATTTGGAACTCTAAATCCAACACGGTTTGTGCTAGCTTCTTGAAACTTGACACAATAAAGTAGTTTCACGTTCTATCTCTATGTTTTGTTTCCTCTTGATGTAGCCCTAACAGTGACTGGCGAGAAACACTTTCATGGAAAGGGGTTGCCAGGCTTCCCAAATATACGAATCTCCAGAAATCTCAGGAAATATTTTTTCACCCAAACAGGATGATACTTTCAGGTAATGATCAGTACACTAAGGCGACTTGGTTCCCCAAATTTCGTTCTTCTATGTTGAAGCGTTCGTTTCCAGTAACAGTTTGAATTTTTAGGTTTCACTCTGTTTTCTCCTATATTGATAGATGTATTTGGAACTCTAAATCCAACACGGTTTGTGCTAGCTTCTTGAAACTTGACACAATAAAGTAGTTTCACGTTCTAGCTCTATGTTTTGTTTCCTCATGATGTAGCCCTAAGCAGTGACGGGCGATAAACACTTTCATGGAAAGGGGTGGCTTCCCAAACTTACGAATCTCCAGAAATCGCAGAAATATTTTTTCACCCAAACTGGATGATACTTTCAGGTAATGGTCAGTACACTAAGGCGACTTGGTTCCCCAAATTTCGTTCTTCTATGTTGAAGCGTTCGTTTCCAGTAACAGTTTGAATTTTTAGGTTTCACTCTGTTTTCTCCTATATTGATAGAGGTATTTGGAACTCTAAATCCAACACGGTTTGTGCTAGCTTCTTGAAACTTGACACAATAAAGTAGTTTCACGTTCTATCTCTATGTTTTGTTTCCTCTTGATGTAGCCCTAACAGTGACTGGCGAGAAACACTTTCATGGAAAGGGGTTGCCAGGCTTCCCAAATATGCGAATCTCCAGAAATCTCAGCAAATATTTTTTCACCCAAACAGGATGATACTTTCAGGTAATGATCCGTACACTAAGGCGACTTGGTTCCCCAAATTTCGTTCTTCTATGTTGAAGCGTTCGTTTCCAGTAACAGTTTGAATTTTTAGGTTTCACTCTGTTTTCTCCTATATTGATAGATGTATTTGGAACTCTAAATCCAACACGGTTTGTGCTAGCTTCTTGAAACTTGACACAATAAAGTAGTTTCACGTTCTATCTCTATGTTTTGTTTCCTCTTGATGTAGCCCTAACAGTGACCGGCGAGAAACACTTTCATGTAAAGGGGTTGCCAGGCTTCCCAAAATTACGAATCTCCAGAAATCTCAGCAAATATTTTTTCACCCAAACTGGATGATACTTTCAGGTAATGATCAGTACACTAAGGCGACTTGGTTCCCCAAATTTCGTTCTTCTATGTTGAAGCGTTCGTTTCCAGTAACAGTTTGAATTTTTAGGTTTCACTCTGTTTTCTCCTATATTGATAGATGTATTTGGAACTCTAAATCCAACACGGTTTGTGCTAGCTTCTTGAAACTTGACACAATAAAGTAGTTTCACGTTCTATCTCTATGTTTTGTTTCCTCTTGATGTAGCCCTAACAGTGACCGGCGAGAAACACTTTCATATAAAGGGGTTGCCAGGCTTCCCAAAGTTACGAATCTCCAGAAATCTCAGCAAATATTTTTTCACCCAAACAGGATGATACTTTCAGGTAATGATCAGTACACTAAGGCGACTTGGTTCCCCAAATTTCGTTCTTCTATGTTGAAGCGTTCGTTTCCAGTAACAGTTTGAATTTTTAGGTTTCACTCTGTTTTCTCCTATATTGATAGATGTATTTGGAACTCTAAATCCAACACGGTTTGTGCTAGCTTCTTGAAACTTGACACAATAAAGTAGTTTCACGTTCTATCTCTATGTTTTGTTTCCTCATGATGTAGCCCTAAGCATTGACTGGCGAGAAACACTTTCATGGAAAGGGGTGGCTTCCCAAAATTACGAATCTCCAGAAATCTCAGCAAATATTTTTTCACCCAAACTGGATGATACTTTCAGGTAATGATCAGTACACTAAGGCGACTTGGTTCCCCAAATTTCGTTCTTCTATGTTGAAGCGTTCGTTTCCAGTAACAGTTTGAATTTTTAGGTTTCACTCTGTTTTCTCCTATATTGATAGAGGTATTTGGAACTCTAAATCCAACACGGTTTGTGCTAGCTTCTTGAAACTTGACACAATAAAGTAGTTTCACGTTCTATCTCTATGTTTTGTTTCCTATTGATGTAGCCCTAAGCATTGACTGGCGAGAAACACTTTCATGGAAAGGGGTGGCTTCCCAAAATTACGAATCTCCAGAAATCTCAGCAAATATTTTTTCACCCAAACTGGATGATACTTTCAGGTAATGATCACTACACTAACGCGACTTGGTTCCCCAAATTTCGTTCTTCTATGTTGAAGCGTTCGTTTCCAGTAACAGTTTGAATTTTTAGGTTTCACTCTGTTTTCTCCTATATTGATAGATGTATTTGGAACTCTGAATACAACACGGTTTGTGCTAGCTTCTTGAAACTTGACACAATAAAGTAGTTTCACGTTCTATCTCTATGTTTTGTTTCCTCTTGATGTAGCCCTAAGCAGTGACTGACGAGAAACACTTTCATGGAAAGGGGTTGCCAGGCTTCCCAAAATTACGAATCTCCAGAAATCTCAGCAAATATTTTTTCACCCAAACTGGATGATACTTTCAGGTAATGATCAGTACACTAAGGCGACTTGGTTCCCCAAATTTCGTTCTTCTATATTGAAGCGTTCGTTTCCAGTAACAGTTTGAATTTTTAGGTTTCACTCTGTTTTCTCCTATATTGATAGATGTATTTGGAACTCTAAATCCAACACGGTTTGTGCTAGCTTCTTGAAACTTGACACAATAAAGTAGTTTCACGTTCTATCTCTATGTTTTGTTTCCTCTTGATGTAGCCCTAACAGTGACTGGCGAGAAAAACTTTCATGGAAAGGGGTTGCCAGGCTTCCCAAATATACGAATCTCCAGAAATCTCAGGACATATTTTTTCACCCAAACAGGATGATACTTTCAGGTAATGATCAGTACAATAAGGCGACTTGGTTCCCCAAATTTCGTTCTTCTATGTTGAAGCGTTCGTTTCCAGTAACAGTTTGAATTTTTAGGTTTCACTCTGTTTTCTCCTATATTGATAGATGTATTTGGAACTCTAAATCCAACACGGTTTGTGCTAGCTTCTTGAAACTTGACACAATAAAGTAGTTTCACGTTCTATCTCTATGTTTTGTTTCCTCATGATGTAGCCCTAAGCATTGACTGGCGAGAAACACTTTCATGGAAAGGGGTGGCTTCCCAAAATTACGAATCTCCAGAAATCGCAGCAAATATTTTTTCACCCAAACTGGATGATACTTTCAGGTAATGATCAGTACACTAAGGCGACTTGGTTCCCCAAATTTCGTTCTTCTATGTTGAAGCGTTCGTTTCCAGTAACAGTTTGAATTTTTAGGTTTCACTCTGTTTTCTCCTATATTGATAGAGGTATTTGGAACTCTAAATCCAACACGGTTTGTGCTAGCTTCTTGAAAATTGACACAATAAAGTAGTTTCACGTTCTATCTCTATGTTTTGTTTCCTCTTGATGTAGCCCTAACAGTGACTGGCGAGAAACACTTTCATGGAAAGGGGTTGCCAGGCTTCCCAAATATGCGAATCTCCAGAAATCTCAGGAAATATTTTTTCACCCAAACAGGATGATACTTTCAGGTAATGATCAGTACACTAAGGCGACTTGGTTCCCCAAATTTCGTTCTTCTATGTTGAAGCGTTCGTTTCCAGTAACAGTTTGAATTTTTAGGTTTCACTCTGTTTTCTCCTATATTGATAGATGTATTTATAACTCTAAATCCAACACGGTTTGTGCTAGCTTCTTGAAACTTGACACAATAAAGTAGTTTCACGTTCTATCTCTATGTTTTGTTTCCTCTTGATGTAGCCCTAAGCATTGACTGGCGAGAAACACTTTCATGGAAAGGGGTGGCTTCCCAAAATTACGAATCTCCAGAAATCTCAGCAAATATTTTTTCACCCAAACTGGATGATACTTTCAGGTAATGATCACTACACTAACGCGACTTGGTTCCCCAAATTTCGTTCTTCTATGTTGAAGCGTTCGTTTCCAGTAACAGTTTGAATTTTTAGGTTTCACTCTGTTTTCTCCTATATTGATAGATGTATTTGGAACTCTGAATACAACACGGTTTGTGCTAGCTTCTTGAAACTTGACACAATAAAGTAGTTTCACGTTCTATCTCTATGTTTTGTTTCCTCTTGATGTAGCCCTAAGCAGTGACTGACGAGAAACACTTTCATGGAAAGGGGTTGCCAGGCTTCCCAAAATTACGAATCTCCAGAAATCTCAGCAAATATTTTTTCACCCAAACTGGATGATACTTTCAGGTAATGATCAGTACACTAAGGCGACTTGGTTCCCCAAATTTCGTTCTTCTATATTGAAGCGTTCGTTTCCAGTAACAGTTTGAATTTTTAGGTTTCACTCTGTTTTCTCCTATATTGATAGATGTATTTGGAACTCTAAATCCAACACGGTTTGTGCTAGCTTCTTGAAACTTGACACAATAAAGTAGTTTCACGTTCTATCTCTATGTTTTGTTTCCTCTTGATGTAGCCCTAACAGTGACTGGCGAGAAACACTTTCATGGAAAGGGGTTGCCAGGCTTCCCAAATATACGAATCTCCAGAAATCTCAGGAAATATTTTTTCACCCAAACAGGATGATACTTTCAGGTAATGATCAGTACACTATGGCGACTTGGTTCCCCAAATTTCGTTTTTCTATATTGAAGCGTTCGTTTCCAGTAACAGTTTGAATTTTTAGGTTTCACTCTGTTTTCTCCTATATTGATAGATGTATTTGGAACTCTGAATACAACACGGTTTGTGCTAGCTTCTTGAAACTTGACACAATAAAGTAGTTTCACGTTCTATCTCTATGTTTTGTTTCCTCTTGATGTAGCCCTAAGCAGTGACTGACGAGAAACACTTTCATGTAAAGGGGTTGCCAGGCTTCCCAAAATTACGAATCTCCAGAAATCTCAGCAAATATTTTTTCACCCAAACAGGATGATACTTTCAGGTAATGATCAGTACACTAAGGCGACTTGGTTCCCCAAATTTCGTTCTTCTATGTTGAAGCGTTCGTTTCCAGTAACAGTTTGAATTTTTAGGTTTCACTCTGTTTTCTCCTATATTGATAGATGTATTTGGAACTCTAAATCCAACACAGTTTGTGCTAGCTTCTTGAAACTTGACACAATAAAGTAGTTTCACGTTCTATCTCTATGTTTTGTTTCCTCTTGATGTAGCCCTAACAGTGACCGGCGAGAAACACTTTAATATAAAGGGGTTGCCAGGCTTCCCAAAGTTACGAATCTCCAGAAATCTCAGCAAATATTTTTTCACCCAAACAGGATGATACTTTCAGGTAATGATCAGTACACTAAGGCGACTTGGTTCCCCAAATTTCGTTCTTCTATGTTGAAGCGTTCGTTTCCAGTAACAGTTTGAATTTTTAGGTTTCACTCTGTTTTCTCCTATATTGATAGATGTATTTGGAACTCTAAATCCAACACGGTTTGTGCTAGCTTCTTGAAACTTGACACAATAAAGTAGTTTCACGTTCTATCTCTATGTTTTGTTTCCACTTGATGTAGCCCTAAGCAGTGACTGGCGAGAAACACTTTCATGGAAAGGGGTGGCTTCCCAAAATTACGAATCTCCAGAAATCTCAGCAAATATTTTTTCACCCAAACTGGATGATACTTTCAGGTAATGATCACTACACTAACGCGACTTGGTTCCCCAAATTTCGTTCTTCTATGTTGAAGCGTTCGTTTCCAGTAACAGTTTGAATTTTTAGGTTTCACTCTGTTTTCTCCTATATTGATAGATGTATTTGGAACTCTGAATACAACACGGATTGTGCTAGCTTCTTGAAACTTGACACAATAAAGTAGTTTCACGTTCTATCTCTATGTTTTGTTTCCTCTTGATGTAGCCCTAAGCAGTGACTGACGAGAAACACTTTCATGGAAAGGGGTTGCCAGGCTTCCCAAAATTACGAATCTCCAGAAATCTCAGCAAATATTTTTTCACCCAAACTGGATGATACTTTCAGGTAATGATCAGTACACTAAGGCGACTTGGTTCCCCAAATTTCGTTCTTCTATGTTGAAGCGTTCGTTTCCAGTAACAGTTTGAATTTTTAGGTTTCACTCTGTTTTCTCCTATATTGATAGATGTATTTGGAACTCTAAATCCAACACGGTTTGTGCTAGCTTCTTGAAACTTGACACAATAAAGTAGTTTCACGTTCTATCTCTATGTTTTGTTTCCTCTTGATGTAGCCCTAACAGTGACCGGCGAGAAACACTTTCATGTAAAGGGGTTGCCAGGCTTCCCAAAATTACGAATCTCCAGAAATCTCAGCAAATATTTTTTCACCCAAACAGGATGATACTTTCAGGTAATGATCACTACACTAACGCGACTTGGTTCCCCAAATTTCGTTCTTCTATGTTGAAGCGTTCGTTTCCAGTAACAGTTTGAATTTTTAGGTTTCACTCTGTTTTCTCCTATATTGATAGAGGTATTTGGAACTCTAAATCCAACACGGTTTGTGCTAGCTTCTTGAAACTTGACACAATAAAGTAGTTTCACGTTCTATCTCTATGTTTTGTTTCCTCATGATGTAGCCCTAAGCATTGACTGGCGAGAAACACTTTCATGGAAAGGGGTGGCTTCCCAAAATTACGAATCTCCAGAAATCGCAGCAAATATTTTTTCACCCAAACTGGATGATACTTTCAGGTAATGATCAGTACACTAAGGCGACTTGGTTCCCCAAATTTCGTTCTTCTATGTTGAAGCGTTCGTTTCCAGTAACAGTTTGAATTTTTAGGTTTCACTCTGTTTTCTCCTACATTGATAGATGTATTTGGAACTCTAAATCCAACACGGTTTGTGCTAGCTTCTTGAAACTTGACACAATAAAGTAGTTTCACGTTCTATCTCTATGTTTTGTTTCCTCTTGATGTAGCCCTAAGCATTGACTGGCGAGAAACACTTTCATGGAAAGGGGTGGCTTCCCAAAATTACGAATCTCCAGAAATCTCAGCAAATATTTTTTCACCCAAACTGGATGATACTTTCAGGTAATGATCACTACACTAACGCGACTTGGTTCCCCAAATTTCGTTCTTCTATGTTGAAGCGTTCGTTTCCAGTAACAGTTTGAATTTTTAGGTTTCACTCTGTTTTCTCCTATATTGATAGATGTATTTGGAACTCTGAATACAACACGGTTTGTGCTAGCTTCTTGAAACTTGACACAATAAAGTAGTTTCACGTTCTATCTCTATGTTTTGTTTCCTCTTGATGTAGCCCTAAGCAGTGACTGACGAGAAACACTTTCATGGAAAGGGGTTGCCAGGCTTCCCAAAATTACGAATCTCCAGAAATCTCAGCAAATATTTTTTCACCCAAACTGGATGATACTTTCAGGTAATGATCAGTACACTAAGGCGACTTGGTTCCCCAAATTTCGTTCTTCTATATTGAAGCGTTCGTTTCCAGTAACAGTTTGAATTTTTAGGTTTCACTCTGTTTTCTCCTATATTGATAGATGTATTTGGAACTCTAAATCCAACACGGTTTGTGCTAGCTTCTTGAAACTTGACACAATAAAGTGGTTTCACGTTCTATCTCTATGTTTTGTTTCCTCTTGATGTAGCCCTAACAGTGACTGGCGAGAAACACTTTCATGGAAAGGGGTTGCCAGGCTTCCCAAATATACGAATCTCCAGAAATCTCAGGAAATATTTTTTCACCCAAACAGGATGATACTTTCAGGTAATGATCAGTACACTATGGCGACTTGGTTCCCCAAATTTCGTTTTTCTATATTGAAGCGTTCGTTTCCAGTAACAGTTTGAATTTTTAGGTTTCACTCTGTTTTCTCCTATATTGATAGATGTATTTGGAACTCTGAATACAACACGGTTTGTGCTAGCTTCTTGAAACTTGACACAATAAAGTAGTTTCACGTTCTATCTCTATGTTTTGTTTCCTCCTGATGTAGCCCTAAGCAGTGACTGACGAGAAACACTTTCATGGAAAGGGGTTGCCAGGCTTCCCAAAATTACGAATCTCCAGAAATCTCAGCAAATATTTTTTCACCCAAACCGGATGATACTTTCAGGTAATGATCAGTACACTAAGGCGACTTGGTTCCCCAAATTTCGTTCTTCTATGTTGAAGCGTTCGTTTCCAGTAACAGTTTGAATTTTTAGGTTTCACTCTGTTTTCTCCTATATTGATAGATGTATTTGGAACTCTAAATCCAACACGGTTTGTGCTAGCTTCTTGAAACTTGACACAATAAAGTAGTTTCACGTTCTATCTCTATGTTTTGTTTCCTCTTGATGTAGCCCTAACAGTGACTGGCGAGAAACACTTTCATGGAAAGGGGTTGCCAGGCTTCCCAAATATACGAATCTCCAGAAATCTCAGGAAATATTTTTTCACCCAAACAGGATGATACTTTCAGGTAATGATCAGTACACTAAGGCGACTTGGTTCCCCAAATTTCGTTCTTCTATGTTGAAGCGTTCGTTTCCAGTAACAGTTTGAATTTTTAGGTTTCACTCTGTTTTCTCCTATATTGATAGATGTATTTGGAACTCTAAATCCAACACGGTTTGTGCTAGCTTCTTGAAACTTGACACAATAAAGTAGTTTCACGTTCTATCTCTATGTTTTGTTTCCTCATGATGTAGCCCTAAGCATTGACTGGCGAGAAACACTTTCATGGAAAGGGGTGGCTTCCCATAATTACGAATCTCCAGAAATCGCAGCAAATATTTTTTCACCCAAACTGGATGATACTTTCAGGTAATGATCAGTACACTAAGGCGACTTGGTTCCCCAAATTTCGTTCTTCTATGTTGAAGCGTTCGTTTCCAGTAACAGTTTGAATTTTTAGGTTTCACTCTGTTTTCTCCTATATTGATAGAGGTATTTGGAACTCTAAATCCAACACGGTTTGTGCTAGCTTCTTGAAACTTGACACAATAAAGTAGTTTCACGTTCTATCTCTATGTTTTGTTTCCTCTTGATGTAGCCCTAACAGTGACTGGCGAGAAACACTTTCATGGAAAGGGGTTGCCAGGCTTCCCAAATATGCGAATCTCCAGAAATCTCAGGAAATATTTTTTCACCCAAACAGGATGATACTTTCAGGTAATGATCAGTACACTAAGGCGACTTGGTTCCCCAAATTTCGTTCTTCTATGTTGAAGCGTTCGTTTCCAGTAACAGTTTGAATTTTTAGGTTTCACTCTGTTTTCTCCTATATTGATAGATGTATTTGGAACTCTAAATCCAACACGGTTTGTGCTAGCTTCTTGAAACTTGACACAATAAAGTAGTTTCACGTTCTATCTCTATGTTTTGTTTCCTCTTGATGTAGCCCTAAGCATTGACTGGCGAGAAACACTTTCATGGAAAGGGGTGGCTTCCCAAAATTACGAATCTCCAGAAATCTCAGCAAATATTTTTTCACCCAAACTGGATGATACTTTCAGGTAATGATCACTACACTAACGCGACTTGGTTCCCCAAATTTCGTTCTTCTATGTTGAAGCGTTCGTTTCCAGTAACAGTTTGAATTTTTAGGTTTCACTCTGTTTTCTCCTATATTGATAGATGTATTTGGAACTCTGAATACAACACGGTTTGTGCTAGCTTCTTGAAACTTGACACAATAAAGTAGTTTCACGTTCTATCTCTATGTTTTGTTTCCTCTTGATGTAGCCCTAAGCAGTGACTGACGAGAAACACTTTCATGGAAAGGTGTTGCCAGGCTTCCCAAAATTACGAATCTCCAGAAATCTCAGCAAATATTTTTTCACCCAAACTGGATGATACTTTCAGGTAATGATCAGTACACTAAGGCGACTTGGTTCCCCAAATTTCGTTCTTCTATATTGAAGCGTTCGTTTCCAGTAACAGTTTGAATTTTTAGGTTTCACTCTGTTTTCTCCTATATTGATAGTTGTATTTGGAACTCTAAATCCAACACGGTTTGTGCTAGCTTCTTGAAACTTGACACAATAAAGTAGTTTCACGTTCTATCTCTATGTTTTGTTTCCTCTTGATGTAGCCCTAACAGTGACTGGCGAGAAACACTTTCATGGAAAGGGGTTGCCAGGCTTCCCAAAAATACGAATCTCCAGAAATCTCAGGAAATATTTTTTCACCCAAACAGGATGATACTTTCAGGTAATGATCAGTACACTATGGCGACTTGGTTCCCCAAATTTCGTTTTTCTATATTGAAGCGTTCGTTTCCAGTAACAGTTTGAATTTTTAGGTTTCACTCTGTTTTCTCCTATATTGATAGATGTATTTGGAAGTCTAAATCCAACACGGTTTTTGCTAGCTTCATGAAACTTGACACAATAAAGTAGTTTCACGTTCTATCTCTATGTTTTGTTTCCTCTTGATGTAGCCCTAACAGTGACTGGCGAGAAACACTTTCATGGAAAGGGGTTGCCAGGCTTCTCAAATATACGAATCTCCAGAAATCTCAGCAAATATTTTTTCACCCAAACTGGATGATACTTTCAGGTAATGATCAGTACACTATGGCGACTTGGTTCCCCAAATTTCGTTTTTCTATGTTGAAGCGTTCGTTTCCAGTAACAGTTTGAATTTTTAGGTTTCACTCTGTTTTCTCCTATATTGATAGATGTATTTGGAACTCTAAATCCAACACGGTTTGTGCTAGCTTCTTGAAACTTGACACAATAAAGTAGTTTCACGTTCTATCTCTATGTTTTGTTTCCTCTTGATGTAGCCCTAAGCAGTGACTGGCGAGAAACACTTTCATGGAAAGGGGTTGCCAGGCTTCCCAAAATTACGAATCTCCAGAAATCTCAGCAAATATTTTTTCACCCAAACAGGATGATACTTTCAGGTAATGATCAGTACAGTAAGGCAACTTGGTTCCCCAAATTTCGTTCTTCTATGTTGAAGCGTTCGTTTCCAGTAACAGTTTGAATTTTTAGGTTTCACTCTGTTTTCTCCTATATTGATAGATGTATTTGGAACTCTAAATCCAACACGGTTTGTGCTAGCTTCTTGAAACTTGACACAATAAAGTAGTTTCACGTTCTATCTCTATGTTTTGTTTCCTCATGATGTAGCCCTAAGCATTGACTGGCGAGAAACACTTTCATGGAAAGGGGTGGCTTCCCAAAATTACGAATCTCCAGAAATCTCAGCAAATATTTTTTCACCCAAACTGAATGATACTTTCAGGTAATGATCAGTACACTAAGGCGACTTGGTTCCCCAAATTTCGTTCTTCTATGTTGAAGCGTTCGTTTCCAGTAACAGTTTGAATTTTTAGGTTTCACTCTGTTTTCTCCTATATTGATAGATGTATTTGGAACTCTAAATCCAACACGGTTTGTGCTAGCTTCTTGAAACTTGACACAATAAAGTAGTTTCACGTTCTATCTCTATGTTTTGTTTCCTCTTGATGTAGCCCTAAGCATTGACTGGCGAGAAACACTTTCATGGAAAGGGGTGGCTTCCCAAAATTACGAATCTCCAGAAATCTCAGCAAATATTTTTTCACCCAAACTGGATGATACTTTCAGGTAATGATCACTACACTAACGCGACTTGGTTCCCCAAATTTCGTTCTTCTATGTTGAAGCGTTCGTTTCCAGTAACAGTTTGAATTTTTAGGTTTCACTCTGTTTTCTCCTATATTGATAGATGTATTTGGAACTCTGAATACAACACGGTTTGTGCTAGCTTCTTGAAACTTGACACAATAAAGTAGTTTCACGTTCTATCTCTATGTTTTGTTTCCTCTTGATGTAGCCCTAAGCAGTGACTGACGAGAAACACTTTCATGGAAAGGGGTTGCCAGGCTTCCCAAAATTACGAATCTCCAGAAATCTCAGCAAATATTTTTTCACCCAAACTGGATGATACTTTCAGGTAATGATCAGTACACTAAGGCGACTTGGTTCCCCAAATTTCGTTCTTCTATATTGAAGCGTTCGTTTCCAGTAACAGTTTGAATTTTTAGGTTTCACTCTGTTTTCTCCTATATTGATAGATGTATTTGGAACTCTAAATCCAACACGGTTTGTGCTAGCTTCTTGAAACTTGACACAATAAAGTAGTTTCACGTTCTATCTCTATGTTTTGTTTCCTCTTGATGTAGCCCTAACAGTGACTGGCGAGAAACACTTTCATGGAAAGGGGTTGCCAGGCTTCCCAAATATACGAATCTCCACAAATCTCAGGAAATATTTTTTCACCCAAACAGGATGATACTTTCAGGTAATGATCAGTACACTAAGGCGACTTGGTTCCCCAAATTTCGTTCTTCTATGTTGAAGCGTTCGTTTCCAGTAACAGTTTGAATTTTTAGGTTTCACTCTGTTTTCTCCTATATTGATAGATGTATTTGGAACTCTAAATCCAACACGGTTTGTGCTAGCTTCTTGAAACTTGACACAATAAAGTAGTTTCACGTTCTATCTCTATGTTTTGTTTCCTCTTGATGTAGCCCTAACAGTGACTGGCGAGAAACACTTTCATGGAAAGGGGTTGCCAGGCTTCCAAAATATACGAATCTCCAGAAATCGCAGCAAATATTTTTTCACCCAAACTGGATGATACTTTCAGGTAATGATCAGTACACTAAGGCGACTTGGTTCCCCAAATTTCGTTCTTCTATGTTGAAGCGTTCGTTTCCAGTAACAGTTTGAATTTTTAGGTTTCACTCTGTTTTCTCCTATATTGATAGATGTATTTGGAACTCTAAATCCAACACGGTTTGTGCTAGCTTCTTGAAACTTGACACAATAAAGTAGTTTCACGTTCTATCTCTATGTTTTGTTTCCTCATGATGTAGCCCTAAGCATTGACTGGCGAGAAACACTTTCATGGAAAGGGGTGGCTTCCCAAAATTACGAATCTCCAGAAATCGCAGCAAATATTTTTTCACCCAAACTGGATGATACTTTCAGGTAATGATCAGTACACTAAGGCGACTTGGTTCCCCAAATGTCGTTTTTCTATATTGAAGCGTTCGTTTCCAGTAACCGTTTGAATTTTTAGGTTTCACTCTGTTTTCTCCTATATTGATAGAGGTATTTGGAACTCTAAATCCAACACGGTTTGTGCTAGCTTCTTGAAACTTGACACAATAAAGTAGTTTCATGTTCTATCTCTATGTTTTGTTTCCTCTTGAGGTAGCCCTAACAGTGACTGGCGAGAAACACTTTCATGGAAAGGGGTTGCCAGGCTTCCCAAATATACGAATCTCCAGAAATCTCAGGAAATATTTTTTCACCCAAACAGGATGATACTTTCAGGTAATGATCAGTACACTAAGGCGACTTGGTTCCCCAAATTTCGTTTTTCTATGTTGAAGCGTTCGTTTCCAGTAACAGTTTGAATTTTTAGGTTTCACTCTGTTTTCTCCTATATTGATAGATGTATTTGGAACTCTAAATCCAACACGGTTTGTGCTAGCTTCTTGAAACTTGACACAATAAAGTAGTTTCACGTTCTATCTCTATGTTTTGTTTCCTCTTGATGTAGCCCTAACAGTGACTGGCGAGAAACACTTTCATGGAAAGGGGTTGCCAGGCTTCCAAAATATACGAATCTCCAGAAATCTCAGCAAATATTTTTTCACCCAAACAGGATGATACTTTCAGGTAATGATCAGTACACTAAGGCGACTTGATTCCCCAAATTTCGTTCTTCTATGTTGAAGCGTTCGTTTCCAGTAACAGTTTGAATTTTTAGGTTTCACTCTGTTTTCTCCTATATTGATAGATGTATTTGGAACTCTGAATCCAACAAGGTTTGTGCTAGGTTCTTGAAACTTGACACAATAAAGTAGGTTCACGTTCTATCTCTATGTTTTGTTTCCTCTTGATGTAGCCCTAACAGTGACTGGCGAGAAACACTTTCATGGAAAGGGGTTGCCAGGCTTCCCAAATATACGAATCTCCAGAAATCTCAGGAAATATTTTTTCACCCAAACAGGATGATACTTTCAGGTAATGATCCGTACACTAAGGCGACTTGGTTCCCCAAATTTCGTTCTTCTATGTTTAAGCGTTCGTTTCCAATAACAGTTTGAATTTTTAGGTTTCACTCTGTTTTCTCCTATATTGATAGATGTATTTGGAACTCTAAATCCAACACGGTTTGTGCTAGCTTCTTGAAACTTGACACAATAAAGTAGTTTCACGTTCTATCTCTATGTTGTGTTTCCTCTCGATGTAGCCCTAACAGTGACTGGCGAGAAACACTTTCATGGAAAGGGGTTGCCAGGCTTCCCAAATATACGAATCTCCAGAAGTCTCAGCAAATATTTTTTCACCCAAACAGGATGATACTCAGGTAATGATCAGTACACTAAGGCGACTTGGTTCCCCAAATTTCGTTCTTCTATGTTGAAGCGTTCGTTTCCAGTAACAGTTTGAATTTTTAGGTTTCACTCTGTTTTCTCCTATATTGATAGATGTATTTGGAACTCTGAATCCAACAAGGTTTGTGCTAGGTTCTTGAAACTTGACACAATAAAGTAGTTTCACGTTCTATCTCTATGTTTTGTTTCCTCTTGATGTAGCCCTAACAGTGACCGGCGAGAAACACTTTGATGTAAAGGGGTTGCCAGGATTCCCAAATATACGAATCTCCAGAAATCTCAGGAAATATTTTTTCACCCAAACAGGATGATACTTTCAGGTAATGATCAGTACACTAAGGAGACTTGGTTCCCCAAATTTCGTTCTTCTATGTTGAAGCGTTCGTTTCCAGTAACAGTTTGAATTTTTAGGTTTCACTCTGTTTTCTCCTATATTGATAGATGTATTTGGAACTCTAAATCCAACACGGTTTGTGCTAGCTTCTTGAAACTTGACACAATAAAGTAGTTTCACGTTCTATCTCTATGTTTTGTTTCCTCTTGATGTAGCCCTAAGCATTGACTGGCGAGAAACACTTTCATGGAAAGGGGTGGCTTCCCAAAATTACGAATCTCCAGAAATCGCAGCAAATATTTTTTCACCCAAACTGGATGATACTTTCAGGTAATGATCAGTACACTAAGGCGACTTGGTTCCCCAAATTTCGTTCTTCTATATTGAAGCGTTCGTTTCCAGTAACAGTTTGAATTTTTAGGTTTCACTCTGTTTTCTCCTATATTGATAGATGTATTTGGAACTCTAAATCCAACACGGTTTGTGCTAGCTTCTTGAAACTTGACACAATAAAGTGGTTTCACGTTCTATCTCTATGTTTTGTTTCCTCTTGATGTAGCCCTAACAGTGACTGGCGAGAAACACTTTCATGGAAAGGGGTTGCCAGGCTTCCCAAATATACGAATCTCCAGAAATCTCAGGAAATATTTTTTCACCCAAACAGGATGATACTTTCAGGTAATGATCAGTACACTATGGCGACTTGGTTCCCCAAATTTCGTTTTTCTATATTGAAGCGTTCGTTTCCAGTAACAGTTTGAATTTTTAGGTTTCACTCTGTTTTCTCCTATATTGATAGATGTATTTGGAACTCTGAATACAACACGGTTTGTGCTAGCTTCTTGAAACTTGACACAATAAAGTAGTTTCACGTTCTATCTCTATGTTTTGTTTCCTCCTGATGTAGCCCTAAGCAGTGACTGACGAGAAACACTTTCATGGAAAGGGGTTGCCAGGCTTCCCAAAATTACGAATCTCCAGAAATCTCAGCAAATATTTTTTCACCCAAACCGGATGATACTTTCAGGTAATGATCAGTACACTAAGGCGACTTGGTTCCCCAAATTTCGTTCTTCTATGTTGAAGCGTTCGTTTCCAGTAACAGTTTGAATTTTTAGGTTTCACTCTGTTTTCTCCTATATTGATAGATGTATTTGGAACTCTAAATCCAACACGGTTTGTGCTAGCTTCTTGAAACTTGACACAATAAAGTAGTTTCACGTTCTATCTCTATGTTTTGTTTCCTCTTGATGTAGCCCTAACAGTGACTGGCGAGAAACACTTTCATGGAAAGGGGTTGCCAGGCTTCCCAAATATACGAATCTCCAGAAATCTCAGGAAATATTTTTTCACCCAAACAGGATGATACTTTCAGGTAATGATCAGTACACTAAGGCGACTTGGTTCCCCAAATTTCGTTCTTCTATGTTGAAGCGTTCGTTTCCAGTAACAGTTTGAATTTTTAGGTTTCACTCTGTTTTCTCCTATATTGATAGATGTATTTGGAACTCTAAATCCAACACGGTTTGTGCTAGCTTCTTGAAACTTGACACAATAAAGTAGTTTCACGTTCTATCTCTATGTTTTGTTTCCTCATGATGTAGCCCTAAGCATTGACTGGCGAGAAACACTTTCATGGAAAGGGGTGGCTTCCCAAAATTACGAATCTCCAGAAATCGCAGCAAATATTTTTTCACCCAAACTGGATGATACTTTCAGGTAATGATCAGTACACTAAGGCGACTTGGTTCCCCAAATTTCGTTCTTCTATGTTGAAGCGTTCGTTTCCAGTAACAGTTTGAATTTTTAGGTTTCACTCTGTTTTCTCCTATATTGATAGAGGTATTTGGAACTCTAAATCCAACACGGTTTGTGCTAGCTTCTTGAAACTTGACACAATAAAGTAGTTTCACGTTCTATCTCTATGTTTTGTTTCCTCTTGATGTAGCCCTAACAGTGACTGGCGAGAAACACTTTCATGGAAAGGGGTTGCCAGGCTTCCCAAATATGCGAATCTCCAGAAATCTCAGGAAATATTTTTTCACCCAAACAGGATGATACTTTCAGGTAATGATCAGTACACTAAGGCGACTTGGTTCCCCAAATTTCGTTCTTCTATGTTGAAGCGTTCGTTTCCAGTAACAGTTTGAATTTTTAGGTTTCACTCTGTTTTCTCCTATATTGATAGTTGTATTTGGAACTCTAAATCCAACACGGTTTGTGCTAGCTTCTTGAAACTTGACACAATAAAGTAGTTTCACGTTCTATCTCTATGTTTTGTTTCCTCTTGATGTAGCCCTAACAGTGACTGGCGAGAAACACTTTCATGGAAAGGGGTTGCCAGGCTTCCCAAAAATACGAATCTCCAGAAATCTCAGGAAATATTTTTTCACCCAAACAGGATGATACTTTCAGGTAATGATCAGTACACTATGGCGACTTGGTTCCCCAAATTTCGTTTTTCTATATTGAAGCGTTCGTTTCCAGTAACAGTTTGAATTTTTAGGTTTCACTCTGTTTTCTCCTATATTGATAGATGTATTTGGAAGTCTAAATCCAACACGGTTTTTGCTAGCTTCATGAAACTTGACACAATAAAGTAGTTTCACGTTCTATCTCTATGTTTTGTTTCCTCTTGATGTAGCCCTAACAGTGACTGGCGAGAAACACTTTCATGGAAAGGGGTTGCCAGGCTTCTCAAATATACGAATCTCCAGAAATCTCAGCAAATATTTTTTCACCCAAACTGGATGATACTTTCAGGTAATGATCAGTACACTATGGCGACTTGGTTCCCCAAATTTCGTTTTTCTATGTTGAAGCGTTCGTTTCCAGTAACAGTTTGAATTTTTAGGTTTCACTCTGTTTTCTCCTATATTGATAGATGTATTTGGAACTCTAAATCCAACACGGTTTGTGCTAGCTTCTTGAAACTTGACACAATAAAGTAGTTTCACGTTCTATCTCTATGTTTTGTTTCCTCTTGATGTAGCCCTAAGCAGTGACTGGCGAGAAACACTTTCATGGAAAGGGGTTGCCAGGCTTCCCAAAATTACGAATCTCCAGAAATCTCAGCAAATATTTTTTCACCCAAACAGGATGATACTTTCAGGTAATGATCAGTACAGTAAGGCAACTTGGTTCCCCAAATTTCGTTCTTCTATGTTGAAGCGTTCGTTTCCAGTAACAGTTTGAATTTTTAGGTTTCACTCTGTTTTCTCCTATATTGATAGATGTATTTGGAACTCTAAATCCAACACGGTTTGTGCTAGCTTCTTGAAACTTGACACAATAAAGTAGTTTCACGTTCTATCTCTATGTTTTGTTTCCTCATGATGTAGCCCTAAGCATTGACTGGCGAGAAACACTTTCATGGAAAGGGGTGGCTTCCCAAAATTACGAATCTCCAGAAATCTCAGCAAATATTTTTTCACCCAAACTGAATGATACTTTCAGGTAATGATCAGTACACTAAGGCGACTTGGTTCCCCAAATTTCGTTCTTCTATGTTGAAGCGTTCGTTTCCAGTAACAGTTTGAATTTTTAGGTTTCACTCTGTTTTCTCCTATATTGATAGATGTATTTGGAACTCTAAATCCAACACGGTTTGTGCTAGCTTCTTGAAACTTGACACAATAAAGTAGTTTCACGTTCTATCTCTATGTTTTGTTTCCTCTTGATGTAGCCCTAAGCAGTGACTGGCGAGAAACACTTTCATGGAAAGGGGTGGCTTCCCAAAATTACGAATCTCCAGAAATCTCAGCAAATATTTTTTCACCCAAACTGGATGATACTTTCAGGTAATGATCACTACACTAACGCGACTTGGTTCCCCAAATTTCGTTCTTCTATGTTGAAGCGTTCGTTTCCAGTAACAGTTTGAATTTTTAGGTTTCACTCTGTTTTCTCCTATATTGATAGATGTATTTGGAACTCTGAATACAACACGGTTTGTGCTAGCTTCTTGAAACTTGACACAATAAAGTAGTTTCACGTTCTATCTCTATGTTTTGTTTCCTCTTGATGTAGCCCTAAGCAGTGACTGACGAGAAACACTTTCATGGAAAGGGGTTGCCAGGCTTCCCAAAATTACGAATCTCCAGAAATCTCAGCAAATATTTTTTCACCCAAACTGGATGATACTTTCAGGTAATGATCAGTACACTAAGGCGACTTGGTTCCCCAAATTTCGTTCTTCTATATTGAAGCGTTCGTTTCCAGTAACAGTTTGAATTTTTAGGTTTCACTCTGTTTTCTCCTATATTGATAGATGTATTTGGAACTCTAAATCCAACACGGTTTGTGCTAGCTTCTTGAAACTTGACACAATAAAGTAGTTTCACGTTCTATCTCTATGTTTTGTTTCCTCTTGATGTAGCCCTAACAGTGACTGGCGAGAAACACTTTCATGGAAAGGGGTTGCCAGGCTTCCCAAATATACGAATCTCCAGAAATCTCAGGAAATATTTTTTCACCCAAACAGGATGATACTTTCAGGTAATGATCAGTACACTAAGGCGACTTGGTTCCCCAAATTTCGTTCTTCTATGTTGAAGCGTTCGTTTCCAGTAACAGTTTGAATTTTTAGGTTTCACTCTGTTTTCTCCTATATTGATAGATGTATTTGGAACTCTAAATCCAACACGGTTTGTGCTAGCTTCTTGAAACTTGACACAATAAAGTAGTTTCACGTTCTATCTCTATGTTTTGTTTCCTCTTGATGTAGCCCTAACAGTGACTGGCGAGAAACTCTTTCATGGAAAGGGGTTGCCAGGCTTCCAAAATATACGAATCTCCAGAAATCGCAGCAAATATTTTTTCACCCAAACTGGATGATACTTTCAGGTAATGATCAGTACACTAAGGCGACTTGGTTCCCCAAATTTCGTTCTTCTATGTTGAAGCGTTCGTTTCCAGTAACAGTTTGAATTTTTAGGTTTCACTCTGTTTTCTCCTATATTGATAGATGTATTTGGAACTCTAAATCCAACACGGTTTGTGCTAGCTTCTTGAAACTTGACACAATAAAGTAGTTTCACGTTCTATCTCTATGTTTTGTTTCCTCATGATGTAGCCCTAAGCATTGACTGGCGAGAAACACTTTCATGGAAAGGGGTGGCTTCCCAAAATTACGAATCTCCAGAAATCGCAGCAAATATTTTTTCACCCAAACTGGATGATACTTTCAGGTAATGATCAGTACACTAAGGCGACTTGGTTCCCCAAATGTCGTTTTTCTATATTGAAGCGTTCGTTTCCAGTAACCGTTTGAATTTTTAGGTTTCACTCTGTTTTCTCCTATATTGATAGAGGTATTTGGAACTCTAAATCCAACACGGTTTGTGCTAGCTTCTTGAAACTTGACACAATAAAGTAGTTTCATGTTCTATCTCTATGTTTTGTTTCCTCTTGAGGTAGCCCTAACAGTGACTGGCGAGAAACACTTTCATGGAAAGGGGTTGCCAGGCTTCCCAAATATACGAATCTCCAGAAATCTCAGGAAATATTTTTTCACCCAAACAGGATGATACTTTCAGGTAATGATCAGTACACTAAGGCGACTTGGTTCCCCAAATTTCGTTTTTCTATGTTGAAGCGTTCGTTTCCAGTAACAGTTTGAATTTTTAGGTTTCACTCTGTTTTCTCCTATATTGATAGATGTATTTGGAACTCTAAATCCAACACGGTTTGTGCTAGCTTCTTGAAACTTGACACAATAAAGTAGTTTCACGTTCTATCTCTATGTTTTGTTTCCTCTTGATGTAGCCCTAACAGTGACTGGCGAGAAACACTTTCATGGAAAGGGGTTGCCAGGCTTCCAAAATATACGAATCTCCAGAAATCTCAGCAAATACTTTTTCACCCAAACAGGATGATACTTTCAGGTAATGATCAGTACACTAAGGCGACTTGGTTCCCCAAATTTCGTTCTTCTATGTTGAAGCGTTCGTTTCCAGTAACAGTTTGAATTTTTAGGTTTCACTCTGTTTTCTCCTATATTGATAGATGTATTTGGAACTCTGAATCCAACAAGGTTTGTGCTAGGTTCTTGAAACTTGACACAATAAAGTAGGTTCACGTTCTATCTCTATGTTTTGTTTCCTCTTGATGTAGCCCTAACAGTGACTGGCGAGAAACACTTTCATGGAAAGGGGTTGCCAGGCTTCCCAAATATACGAATCTCCAGAAATCTCAGGAAATATTTTTTCACCCAAACTGGATGATACTTTCAGGTAATGATCCGTACACTAAGGCGACTTGGTTCCCCAAATTTCGTTCTTCTATGTTTAAGCGTTCGTTTCCAATAACAGTTTGAATTTTTAGGTTTCACTCTGTTTTCTCCTATATTGATAGATGTATTTGGAACTCTAAATCCAACACGGTTTGTGCTAGCTTCTTGAAACTTGACACAATAAAGTAGTTTCACGTTCTATCTCTATGTTTTGTTTCCTCTCGATGTAGCCCTAACAGTGACTGGCGAGAAACACTTTCATGGAAAGGGGTTGCCAGGCTTCCCAAATATACGAATCTCCAGAAGTCTCAGCAAATATTTTTTCACCCAAACAGGATGATACTTTCAGGTAATGATCAGTACACTAAGGCGACTTGGTTCCCCAAATTTCGTTCTTCTATGTTGAAGCGTTCGTTTCCAGTAACAGTTTGAATTTTTAGGTTTCACTCTGTTTTCTCCTATATTGATAGATGTATTTGGAACTCTGAATCCAACAAGGTTTGTGCTAGGTTCTTGAAACTTGACACAATAAAGTAGTTTCACGTTCTATCTCTATGTTTTGTTTCCTCTTGATGTAGCCCTAACAGTGACCGGCGAGAAACACTTTGATGTAAAGGGGTTGCCAGGATTCCCAAATATACGAATCTCCAGAAATCTCAGGAAATATTTTTTCACCCAAACAGGATGATACTTTCAGGTAATGATCAGTACACTAAGGAGACTTGGTTCCCCAAATTTCGTTCTTCTATGTTGAAGCGTTCGTTTCCAGTAACAGTTTGAATTTTTAGGTTTCACTCTGTTTTCTCCTATATTGATAGATGTATTTGGAACTCTAAATCCAACACGGTTTGTGCTAGCTTCTTGAAACTTGACACAATAAAGTAGTTTCACGTTCTATCTCTATGTTTTGTTTCCTCTTGATGTAGCCCTAAGCATTGACTGGCGAGAAACACTTTCATGGAAAGGGGTGGCTTCCCAAAATTACGAATCTCCAGAAATCTCAGCAAATATTTTTTCACCCAAACTGGATGATACATTCAGGTAATGATCACTACACTAACGCGACTTGGTTCCCCAAATTTCGTTCTTCTATGTTGAAGCGTTCGTTTCCAGTAACAGTTTGAATTTTTAGGTTTCACTCTGTTTTCTCCTATATTGATAGAGGTATTTGGAACTCTGAATCCAACACGGTTTGTGCTAGCTTCTTGAAACTTGACACAATAAAGTAGTTTCACGTTCTATCTCTATGTTTTGTTTCCTCTTGATGTAGCCCTAACAGTGACTGGCGAGAAACACTTTCATGGAAAGGGGTTGCCAGGCTTCCCAAATATGCGAATCTCCAGAAATCTCAGGAAATATTTTTTCACCTAAACAGGATGATACATTCAGGTAATGATCAGTACACTAAGGCGACTTGGTTCCCCAAATTTCGTTCTTCTATGTTGAAGCGTTCGTTTCCAGTAACAGTTTGAATTTTTAGGTTTCACTCTGTTTTCTCCTATATTGATAGATGTATTTGGAACTCTAAATCCAACACGGTTTGTGCTAGCTTCTTGAAACTTGACACAATAAAGTAGTTTCACGTTCTATCTCTATGTTTTGTTTCCTCTTGATGTAGCCCTAACAGTGACCGGCGAGAAACACTTTCATGTAAAGGGGTTGCCAGGCTTCCCAAATATACGAATCTCCAGAAATCTCAGGAAATATTTTTTCACCCAAACAGGATGATACTTTCAGGTAATGATCAGTACACTAAGGCGACTTGGTTCCCCAAATTTCGTTCTTCTATGTTGAAGCGTTCGTTTCCAGTAACAGTTTGAATTTTTAGGTTTCACTCTGTTTTCTCCTATATTGATAGATGTATTTGGAACTCTAAATCCAACACGGTTTGTGCTAGCTTCTTGAAACTTGACACAATAAAGTAATTTCACGTTCTGTCTCTATGTTTTGTTTCCTCTTGATGTAGCCCCAAGCAGTGACTGAGGAGAAACACTTTCATGGAAAGGGGTTGCCAAGCTTCCTAAAATTACAAATCTCCAGAAATCTCAGGAAATATTTTTTCACCCAAACAGGATGATACTTTCAGGTAATGATCCGTACACTAAGGCGACTTGGTTCCCCAAATTTCGTTCTTCTATGTTTAAGCGTTCGTTTCCAATAACAGTTTGAATTTTTAGGTTTCACTCTGTTTTCTCCTATATTGATAGATGTATTTGGAACTCTAAATCCAACACGGTTTGTGCTAGCTTCTTGAAACTTGACACAATAAAGTAGTTTCACGTTCTATCTCTATGTTTTGTTTCCTCTCGATGTAGCCCTAACAGTGACTGGCGAGAAACACTTTCATGGAAAGGGGTTGCCAGGCTTCCCAAATATACGAATCTCCAGAAGTCTCAGCAAATATTTTTTCACCCAAACAGGATGATACTTTCAGGTAATGATCAGTACACTAAGGCGACTTGGTTCCCCAAATTTCGTTCTTCTATGTTGAAGCGTTCGTTTCCAGTAACAGTTTGAATTTTTAGGTTTCACTCTGTTTTCTCCTATATTGATAGATGTATTTGGAACTCTGAATCCAACAAGGTTTGTGCTAGGTTCTTGAAACTTGACACAATAAAGTAGTTTCACGTTCTATCTCTATGTTTTGTTTCCTCTTGATGTAGCCCTAACAGTGACCGGCGAGAAACACTTTGATGTAAAGGGGTTGCCAGGATTCCCAAATATACGAATCTCCAGAAATCTCAGGAAATATTTTTTCACCCAAACAGGATGATACTTTCAGGTAATGATCAGTACACTAAGGAGACTTGGTTCCCCAAATTTCGTTCTTCTATGTTGAAGCGTTCGTTTCCAGTAACAGTTTGAATTTTTAGGTTTCACTCTGTTTTCTCCTATATTGATAGATGTATTTGGAACTCTAAATCCAACACGGTTTGTGCTAGCTTCTTGAAACTTGACACAATAAAGTAGTTTCACGTTCTATCTCTATGTTTTGTTTCCTCTTGATGTAGCCCTAAGCATTGACTGGCGAGAAACACTTTCATGGAAAGGGGTGGCTTCCCAAAATTACGAATCTCCAGAAATCTCAGCAAATATTTTTTCACCCAAACTGGATGATACATTCAGGTAATGATCACTACACTAACGCGACTTGGTTCCCCAAATTTCGTTCTTCTATGTTGAAGCGTTCGTTTCCAGTAACAGTTTGAATTTTTAGGTTTCACTCTGTTTTCTCCTATATTGATAGATGTATTTGGAACTCTAAATCCAACACGGTTTGTGCTAGCTTCTTGAAACTTGACACAATAAAGTAGTTTCATGTTCTATCTCTATGATTTGTTTCCTCTTGAGGTAGCCCTAACAGTGACTGGCGAGAAACACTTTCATGGAAAGGGGTTGCCAGGCTTCCCAAATATACGAATCTCCAGAAATCTCAGGAAATATTTTTTCACCCAAACAGGATGATACTTTCAGGTAGTGATCAGTACACTATGGCGACTTGGTTCCCCAAATTTCGTTTTTCTATGTTGAAGCGTTCGTTTCCAGTAACAGTTTGAATTTTTAGGTTTCACTCTGTTTTCTCCTATATTGATAGATGTATTTGGAACTCTAAATCCAACACGGTTTGTGCTAGCTTCTTGAAACTTGACACAATAAAGTAATTTCACGTTCTATCTCTATGTTTTGTTTCCTCTTGATGTAGCCCCAAGCAGTGACTGAGGAGAAACACTTTCATGGAAAGGGGTTGCCAAGCTTCCTAAAATTACAAATCTCCAGAAATCTCAGCAAATATTTTTTCACCCAAACAGGATGATACTTTCAGGTAATGATCAGTACACTAAGGCGACTTGGTTCCCCAAATTTCGTTCTTCTATGTTGAAGCGTTCGTTTCCAGTAACAGTTTGAATTTTTAGGTTTCACTCTGTTTTCTCCTATAATGATAGATGTATTTGGAACTCTAAATCCAACACGGTTTGTGCTAGCTTCTTGAAACTTGACACAATAAAGTAGTTTCACGTTCTATCTCTATGTTTTGTTTCCTCTTGATGTAGCCCTAACAGTGACCGGCGAGAAACACTTTCATGTAAAGGGGTTGCCAGGCTTCCCAAAATTACGAATCTCCAGAAATCTCAGCAAATATTTTTTCACCCAAACAGGATGATACTTTCAGGTAATGATCAGTACACTAAGGCGACTTGGTTCCCCAAATTTCGTTCTTCTATGTTGAAGCGTTCGTTTCCAGTAACAGTTTGAATTTTTAGGTTTCACTCTGTTTTCTCCTATATTGATAGATGTATTTGGAACTCTAAATCCAACATGGTTTGTGCTAGCTTCTTGAAACTTGACACAATAAAGTAGTTTCACGTTCTATCTCTATGTTTTGTTTCCTCTTGATGTAGCCCTAACAGTGACTGGCGAGAAACACTTTCATTAAAAGGGGTTGCCAGGCTTCCCAAATATGCAAATCTCCAGAAATCTCAGGAAATATTTTTTCACCCAAACAGGATGATACTTTCAGGTAATGATCAGTACATTAAGGCGACTTGGTTCCCCAAATTTCGTTCTTCTATGTTGAAGCGTTCGTTTCCAGTAACAGTTTGAATTTTTAGGTTTCACTCTGTTTTCTCCTATATTGATAGATGTATTTGGAACTCTAAATCCAACACGGTTTGTGCTAGCTTCTTGAAACTTGACACAATAAAGTAGTTTCACGTTCTAACTCTATGTTTTGTTTCCTCTTGATGTAGCCCTAACAGTGACCGGCGAGAAACACTTTCATGTAAAGGGGTTGCCAGGCTTCCCAAATATACGAATCTCCAGAAATCTCAGGAAATATTTTTTCACCCAAACTGGATGATACTTTCAGGTAATGATCAGTACACTAAGGCGACTTGGTTCCCCAAATTTCGTTCTTCTATGTTGAAGCGTTCGTTTCCAGTAACAGTTTGAATTTTTAGGTTTCACTCTGTTTTCTCCTATATTGATAGATGTATTTGGAACTCTAAATCCAACACGGTTTGTGCTAGCTTCTTGAAACTTGACACAATAAAGTAATTTCACGTTCTATCTCTATGTTTTGTTTCCTCTTGATGTAGCCCTAAGCAGTGACTGGCGATAAACACTTTCATGGAAAGGGGTGGCTTCCCAAAATTACGAATCTCCAGAAATCTCAGGAAATGTTTTTTCACCCAAACTGGATGATACTTTCAGGTAATGATCACTACACTAACGCGACTTGGTTCCCCAAATTTCGTTCTTCTATGTTGAAGCGTTCGTTTCCAGTAACAGTTTGAATTTTTAGGTTTCACTCTGTTTTCTCCTATATTGATAGATGTATTTGGAACTCTAAATCCAACACGGTTTGTGCTAGCTTCTTGAAACTTGACACAATAAAGCAGTTTCACGTTCTATCTCTATGTTTTGTTTCCTCTTGATGTAGCCCTAAGCAGTGACTGGCAAGAAACACTTTCATGGAAAGGGGTTGCCATGCTTCCCAAAATTACGAATCTCCAGAAATCTCAGCAAATATTTTTTCACCCAAACTGGATGATACTTTCAGGTAATGATCAGTACACTAAGCCGACTTGGTTCCCCAAATGTCGTTCTTCTATGTTGAAGCGTTCTTTTCCAGTAACAGTTTGAATTTTTAGGTTTCACTCTGTTTTCTCCTATATTGATAGATGTATTTGGAACTCTAAATCCAACACGGTTTGTGCTAGCTTCTTGAAACTTGACACAATAAAGTAATTTCACGTTCTATCTCTATGTTTTGTTTCCTCTTGATGTAGCCCCAAGCAGTGACTGAGGAGAAACACTTTCATGGAAAGGGGTTGCCAAGCTTCCTAAAATTACAAATCTCCAGAAATCTCAGCAAATATTTTTTCACCCAAACAGGATGATACTTTCAGGTAATGATCAGTACACTAAGGCGACTTGGTTCCCCAAATTTCGTTCTTCTATGTTGAAGCGTTCGTTTCCAGTAACAGTTTGAATTTTTAGGTTTCACTCTGTTTTCTCCTATATTGATAGATGTATTTGGAACTCTAAATCCAACACGGTTTGTGCTAGCTTCTTGAAACTTGACACAATAAAGTAGTTTCACGTTCTATCTCTATGTTTTGTTTCCTCTTGATGTAGCCCTAACAGTGACTGGCGAGAAACACTTTCATGGAAAGGGGTTGCCAGGCTTCCAAAATATACGAATCTCCAGAAATCTCAGCAAATATTTTTTCACCCAAACAGGATGATACTTTCAGGTAATGATCAGTACACTAAGGCGACTTGGTTCCCCAAATTTCGTTCTTCTATGTTGAAGCGTTCGTTTCCAGTAACAGTTTGAATTTTTAGGTTTCACTCTGTTTTCTCCTATATTGATAGATGTATTTGGAACTCTGAATCCAACAAGGTTTGTGCTAGGTTCTTGAAACTTGACACAATAAAGTAGTTTCACGTTCTATCTCTATGTTTTGTTTCCTCTTGATGTAGCCCTAACAGTGACTGGCGAGAAACACTTTCATGGAAAGGGGTTGCCAGGCTTCCCAAATATACGAATCTCCAGAAATCTCAGGAAATATTTTTTCACCCAAACAGGATGATACTTTCAGGTAATGATCCGTACACTAAGGCGACTTGGTTCCCCAAATTTCGTTTTTCTATGTTGAAGCGTTCGTTTCCAATAACAGTTTGAATTTTTAGGTTTCACTCTGTTTTCTCCTATATTGATAGATGTATTTGGAACTCTAAATCCAACACGGTTTGTGCTAGCTTCTTGAAACTTGACACAATAAAGTAGTTTCACGTTCTCTCTCTATGTTTTGTTTCCTCTTGATGTAGCCCTAACAGTGACTGGCGAGAAACACTTTCATGGAAAGGGGTTGCCAGGCTTCCCAAATATACGAATCTCCAGAAATCTCAGCAAATATTTTTTCACCCAAACAGGATGATACTTTCAGGTAATGATCAGTACACTAAGGCGACTTGGTTCCCCAAATTTCGTTCTTCTATGTTGAAGCGTTCGTTTCCAGTAACAGTTTGAATTTTTAGGTTTCACTCTGTTTTCTCCTATATTGATAGATGTATTTGGAACTCTGAATCCAACAAGGTTTGTGCTAGGTTCTTGAAACTTGACACAATAAAGTAGTTTCACGTTCTATCTCTATGTTTTGTTTCCTCTTGATGTAGCCCTAACAGTGACCGGCGAGAAACACTTTCATGTAAAGGGGTTGCCAGGATTCCCAAATATACGAATCTCCAGAAATCTCAGGAAATATTTTTTCACCCAAACAGGATGATACTTTCAGGTAATGATCAGTACACTAAGGAGACTTGGTTCCCCAAATTTCGTTCTTCTATGTTGAAGCGTTCGTTTCCAGTAACAGTTTGAATTTTTAGGTTTCACTCTGTTTTCTCCTATATTGATAGATGTATTTGGAACTCTAAATCCAACACGGTTTGTGCTAACTTCTTGAAACTTGACACAATAAAGTAGTTTCACGTTCTATCTCTATGTTTTGTTTCCTCTTGATGTAGCCCTAACAGTGACTGGCGAGAAACACTTTCATGGAAAGGGGTTGCCAGGCTTCCCAAATATACGAATCTCCAGAAATCTCAGCAAATATTTTTTCACCCAAACAGGATGATACTTTCAGGTAATGATCAGTACACTAAGGCGACTTGGTTCCCCAAATTTCGTTCTTCTATGTTGAAGCGTTCGTTTCCAGTAACAGTTTGAATTTTTAGGTTTCACTCTGTTTTCTCCTATATTGATAGATGTATTTGGAACTCTGAATCCAACAAGGTTTGTGCTAGGTTCTTGAAACTTGACACAATAAAGTAGTTTCACGTTCTATCTCTATGTTTTGTTTCCTCTTGATGTAGCCCTAACAGTGACCGGCGAGAAACACTTTCATGTAAAGGGGTTGCCAGGATTCCCAAATATACGAATCTCCAGAAATCTCAGGAAATATTTTTTCACCCAAACAGGATGATACTTTCATGTAATGATCAGTACACTAAGGAGACTTGGTTCCCCAAATTTCGTTCTTCTATGTTGAAGCGTTCGTTTCCAGTAACAGTTTGAATTTTTAGGTTTCACTCTGTTTTCTCCTATATTGATAGATGTATTTGGAACTCTAAATCCAACACGGTTTGTGCTAACTTCTTGAAACTTGACACAATAAAGTAGTTTCACGTTCTATCTCTATGTTTTGTTTCCTCTTGATGTAGCCCTAAGCATTGACTGGCGAGAAACACTTTCATGGAAAGGGGTGGCTTCCCAAAATTACGAATCTCCAGAAATCTCAGCAAATATTTTTTCACCCAAACTGGATGATACTTTCAGGTAATGATCACTACACTAACGCGACTTGGTTCCCCAAATTTCGTTCTTCTATGTTGAAGCGTTCGTTTCCAGTAACAGTTTGAATTTTTAGGTTTCACTCTGTTTTCTCCTATATTGATAGAGGTATTTGGAACTCTAAATCCAACACGGTTTGTGCTAGCTTCTTGAAACTTGACACAATAAAGTAGTTTCACGTTCTATCTCTATGTTTTGTTTCCTCTTGATGTAGCCCTAACAGTGACTGGCGAGAAACACTTTCATGGAAAGGGGTTGCCAGGCTTCCCAAATATGCGAATCTCCAGAAATCTCAGGAAATATTTTTTCACCCAAACAGGATGATACTTTCAGGTAATGATCAGTACACTAAGACGACTTGGTTCCCCAAATTTCGTTCTTCTATGTTGAAGCGTTCGTTTCCAGTAACAGTTTGAATTTTTAGGTTTCACTCTGTTTTCTCCTATATTGATAGATGTATTTGGAACTCTAAATCCAACACGGTTTGTGCTAGCTTCTTGAAACTTGACACAATAAAGTAGTTTCACGTTCTATCTCTATGTTTTGTTTCCTCTTGATGTAGCCCTAACAGTGACCGGCGAGAAACACTTTCATGTAAAGGGGTTGCCAGGCTTCCCAAATATACGAATCTCCAGAAATCTCAGGAAATATTTTTTCACCCAAACAGGATGATACTTTCAGGTAATGATCAGTACACTAAGGCGACTTGGTTCCCCAAATTTCGTTCTTCTATGTTGAAGCGTTCGTTTCCAGTAACAGTTTGAATTTTTAGGTTTCACTCTGTTTTCTCCTATATTGATAGATATATTTGGAACTCTGAATCCAACAAGGTTTGTGCTAGGTTCTTGAAACTTGACACAATAAAGTAGTTTCACGTTCTATCTCTATGTTTTGTTTCCTCTTGATGTAGCCCTAACAGTGACCGGCGAGAAACACTTTCATGTAAAGGGGTTGCCAGGATTCCCAAATATACGAATCTCCAGAAATCTCAGGAAATATTTTTTCACCCAAACAGGATGATACTTTCAGGTAATGATCAGTACACTAAGGAGACTTGGTTCCCCAAATTTCGTTCTTCTATGTTGAAGCGTTCGTTTCCAGTAACAGTTTGAATTTTTAGGTTTCACTCTGTTTTCTCCTATATTGATAGATGTATTTGGAACTCTAAATCCAACACGGTTTGTGCTAGCTTCTTGAAACTTGACACAATAAAGTAGTTTCACGTTCTATCTCTATGTTTTGTTTCCTCTTGATGTAGCCCTAAGCATTGACTGGCGAGAAACACTTTCATGGAAAGGGGTGGCTTCCCAAAATTACGAATCTCCAGAAATCTCAGCAAATATTTTTTCAGCCAAACTGGATGATACTTTCAGGTAATGATCACTACACTAACGCGACTTGGTTCCCCAAATTTCGTTCTTCTATGTTGAAGCGTTCGTTTCCAGTAACAGTTTGAATTTTTAGGTTTCACTCTGTTTTCTCCTATATTGATAGAGGTATTTGGAACTCTGAATCAAACACGGTTTGTGCTAGCTTCTTGAAACTTGACACAATAAAGTAGTTTCACGTTCTATCTCTATGTTTTGTTTCCTCTTGATGTAGCCCTAACAGTGACTGGCGAGAAACACTTTCATGGAAAGGGGTTGCCAGGCTTCCCAAATATGCGAATCTCCAGAAATCTCAGGAAATATTTTTTCACCCAAACAGGATGATACTTTCAGGTAATGATCAGTACACTAAGACGACTTGGTTCCCCAAATTTCGTTCTTCTATGTTGAAGCGTTCGTTTCCAGTAACAGTTTGAATTTTTAGGTTTCACTCTGTTTTCTCCTATATTGATAGATGTATTTGGAACTCTAAATCCAACACGGTTTGTGCTAGCTTCTTGAAACTTGACACAATAAAGTAGTTTCACGTTCTATCTCTATGTTTTGTTTCCTCTTGATGTAGCCCTAACAGTGACCGGCGAGAAACACTTTCATGTAAAGGGGTTGCCAGGCTTCCCAAATATACGAATCTCCAGAAATCTCAGGAAATATTTTTTCACCCAAACAGGATGATACTTTCAGGTAATGATCAGTACACTAAGGCGACTTGGTTCCCCAAATTTCGTTCTTCTATGTTGAAGCGTTCGTTTCCAGTAACAGTTTGAATTTTTAGGTTTCACTCTGTTTTCTCCTATATTGATAGATATATTTGGAACTCTGAATCCAACAAGGTTTGTGCTAGGTTCTTGAAACTTGACACAATAAAGTAGTTTCACGTTCTATCTCTATGTTTTGTTTCCTCTTGATGTAGCCCTAACAGTGACCGGCGAGAAACACTTTCATGTAAAGGGGTTGCCAGGATTCCCAAATATACGAATCTCCAGAAATATCAGGAAATATTTTTTCACCCAAACAGGATGATACTTTCAGGTAATGATCAGTACACTAAGGAGACTTGGTTCCCCAAATTTCGTTCTTCTATGTTGAAGCGTTCGTTTCCAGTAACAGTTTGAATTTTTAGGTTTCACTCTGTTTTCTCCTATATTGATAGATGTATTTGGAACACTAAATCCAACACGGTTTGTGCTAGCTTCTTGAAACTTGACACAATAAAGTAGTTTCACGTTCTATCTCTATGTTTTGTTTCCTCTTGATGTAGCCCTAACAGTGACCGGCGAGAAACACTTTCATGTAAAGGGGTTGCCAGGCTTCCCAAAATTACGAATCTCCAGAAATCTCAGCAAATATTTTTTCACCCAAACAGGATGATACTTTCAGGTAATGATCAGTACACTAAGGCGACTTGGTTCCCCAAATTTCGTTCTTCTATGTTGAAGCGTTCGTTTCCAGTAACAGTTTGAATTTTTAGGTTTCACTCTGTTTTCTCCTATATTGATAGATGTATTTGGAACTCTAAATCCAACACGGTTTGTGCTAGCTTCTTGAAACTTGACACAATAAAGTAGTTTCACGTTCTATCTCTATGTTTTGTTTCCTCTTGATGTAGCCCTAACAGTGACCGGCGAGAAACACTTTCATGTAAAGGGGTTGCCAGGCTTCCCAAAATTACGAATCTCCAGAAATCTCAGCAAATATTTTTTCACCCAAACAGGATGATACTTTCAGGTAATGATCAGTACACTAAGGCGACTTGGTTCCCCAAATTTCGTTCTTCTATGTTGAAGCGTTCGTTTCCAGTAACAGTTTGAATTTTTAGGTTTCACTCTGTTTTCTCCTATATTGATAGATGTATTTGGAACTCTAAATCCAACACGGTTTGTGCTAGCTTCTTGAAACTTGACACAATAAAGTAGTTTCACGTTCTATCTCTATGTTTTGTTTCCTCATGATGTAGCCCTAAGCATTGACTGGCGAGAAACACTTTCATGGAAAGGGGTGGCTTCCCAAAATTACGAATCTCCAGAAATCGCAGCAAATATTTTTTCACCCAAACTGGATGATACTTTCAGGTAATGATCAGTACACTAAGGCGACTTGGTTCCCCAAATGTCGTTTTTCTATATTGAAGCGTTCGTTTCCAGTAACAGTTTGAATTTTTAGGTTTCACTCTGTTTTCTCCTATATTGATAGATGTATTTGGAACTCTAAATCCAACACGGTTTGTGCTAGCTTCTTGAAACTTGACACAATAAAGTAGTTTCATGTTCTATCTCTATGTTTTGTTTCCTCTTGAGGTAGCCCTAACAGTGACTGGCGAGAAACACTTTCATGGAAAGGGGTTGCCAGGCTTCCCAAATATACGAATCTCCAGAAATCTCAGGAAATATTTTTTCACCCAAACAGGATGATACTTTCAGGTAATGATCAGTACACTATGGCGACTTGGTTCCCCAAATTTCGTTTTTCTATGTTGAAGCGTTCGTTTCCAGTAACAGTTTGAATTTTTAGGTTTCACTCTGTTTTCTCCTATATTGATAGATGTATTTGGAACTCTAAACCCAACACGGTTTGTGCTAGCTTCTTGAAACTTGACACAATAAAGTAGTTTCACGTTCTATCTCTATGTTTTGTTTCCTCTTGATGTAGCCCTAAGCAGTGACTGGCGAGAAACACTTTCAAGTAAAGGGGTTGCCAGGCTTCCCAAAATTACGAATCTCCAGAAATCTCAGCAAATATTTTTTCACCCAAACAGGATGATACTTTCAGGTAATGATCAGTACACTAAGGCGACTTGGTTCCCCAAATTTCGTTCTTCTATGTTGAAGCGTTCGTTTCCAGTAACAGTTTGAATTTTTAGGTTTCACTCTGTTTTCTCCTATATTGATAGATGTATTTGGAACTCTAAATCCAACACGGTTTGTGCTAGCGTCTTGAAACTTGACACAATAAAGTAGTTTCACGTTCTATCTCTATGTTTTGTTTCCTCTTGATGTAGCCCTAAGCAGTGACTGGCGATAAACACTTTCATGGAAAGGGGTGGCTTCCCAAAATTACGAATCTCCAGAAATCTCAGGAAATATTTTTTCACCCAAACTGGATGATACTTTCAGGTAATGATCACTACACTAACGCGACTTGGTTCCCCAAATTTCGTTCTTCTATGTTGAAGCGTTCGTTTCCAGTAACAGTTTGAATTTTTAGGTTTCACTCTGTTTTCTCCTATATTGATAGATGTATTTGGAACTCTAAATCCAACACGGTTTTTGCTAGCTTCATGAAACTTGACACAATAAAGTAGTTTCACGTTCTATCTCTATGTTTTGTTTCCTCTTGATGTAGCCCTAACAGTGATTGGCGAGAAACACTTTCATGGAAAGGGGTTGCCAGGCTTCCCAAATATACGAATCTCCAGAAATCTCAGCAAATATTTTTTCACCCAAACTGGATGATACTTTCAGGTAATGATCAGTACACTATGGCGACTTGGTTCCCCAAATTTCGTTTTTCTATGTTGAAGCGTTCGTTTCCAATAACAGTTTGAATTTTTAGGTTTCACTCTGTTTTCTCCTATATTGATAGATGTATTTGGAACTCTAAATCCAACACGGTTTGTGCTAGCTTCTTGAAACTTGACACAATAAAGTAGTTTCACGTTCTATCTCTATGTTTTGTTTCCTCTTGATGTAGCCCTAAGCAGTGACTGGCGAGAAACACTTTCATGGAAAGGGGTTGCCAGGCTTCCCAAAATTACGAATCTCCAGAAATCTCAGCAAATATTTTTTTCACCCAAACAGGATGATACTTTCAGGTAATGATCAGTACAGTAAGGCGACTTGGTTCCCCAAATTTCGTTCTTC
Organism: Spermophilus citellus; assembly: GCF_964194105.1. NCBI lineage: Eukaryota > Metazoa > Chordata > Mammalia > Rodentia > Sciuridae > Spermophilus > Spermophilus citellus. The sequence continues at coordinate 13,332,572 of NC_138188.1, read as the reverse complement.
TATGTTGAAGCGTTCGTTTCCAGTAACAGTTTGAATTTTTAGGTTTCACTCTGTTTTCTCCTATATTGATAGATGTATTTGGAACTCTAAATCCAACACGGTTTGTGCTAGCTTCTTGAAACTTGACACAATAAAGTAGTTTCACGTTCTATCTCTATGTTTTGTTTCCTCATGATGTAGCCCTAAGCATTGACTGGCGAGAAACACTTTCATGGAAAGGGGTGGCTTCCCAAAATTACGAATCTCCAGAAATCTCAGCAAATATTTTTTCACCCAAACTGGATGATACTTTCAGGTAATGATCAGTACACTAAGGCGACTTGGTTCCCCAAATTTCGTTCTTCTATGTTGAAGCGTTCGTTTCCAGTAACAGTTTGAATTTTTAGGTTTCACTCTGTTTTCTCCTATATTGATAGATGTATTTGGAACTCTAAATCCAACACGGTTTGTGCTAGCTTCATGAAACTTGACACAATAAAGTAGTTTCACGTTCTATCTCTATGTTTTGTTTCCTCTTGATGTAGCCCTAACAGTGACTGGCGAGAAACACTTTCATGGAAAGGGGTTGCCAGGCTTCCCAAATATACGAATCTCCAGAAATCTCAGGAAATATTTTTTCACCCAAACAGGATGATACTTTCAGGTAATGATCAGTACACTATGGCGACTTGGTTCCAAAATTTCGTTTTTCTATATTGAAGCGTTCGTTTCCAGTAACAGTTTGAATTTTTAGGTTTCACTCTGTTTTCTCCTATATTGATAGATGTATTTGGAACTCTAAATCCAACACGGTTTTTGCTAGCTTCATGAAACTTGACACAATAAAGTAGTTTCACGTTCTATCTCTATGTTTTGTTTCCTCTTGATGTAGCCCTAACAGTGACTGGCGAGAAACACTTTCATGGAAAGGGGTTGCCAGGCTTCCCAAATATACGAATCTCCAGAAATCTCAGCAAATATTTTTTCACCCAAACTGGATGATACTTTCAGGTAATGATCAGTACACTATGGCGACTTGGTTCCCCAAATTTCGTTTTTCTATGTTGAAGCGTTCGTTTCCAGTAACAGTTTGAATTTTTAGGTTTCACTCTGTTTTCTCCTATATTGATAGATGTATTTGGAACTCTAAATCCAACACGGTTTGTGCTAGCTTCTTGAAACTTGACACAATAAAGTAGTTTCACGTTCTATCTCTATGTTTTGTTTCCTCATGATGTAGCCCTAAGCATTGACTGGCGAGAAACACTTTCATGGAAAGGGGTGGCTTCCCAAAATTACGAATCTCCAGAAATCTCAGCAAATATTTTTTCACCCAAACTGGATGATACTTTCAGGTAATGATCAGTACACTAAGGCGACTTGGTTCCCCAAATTTCGTTCTTCTATGTTGAAGCGTTCGTTTCCAGTAACAGTTTGAATTTTTAGGTTTCACTCTGTTTTCTCCTATATTGATAGATGTATTTGGAACTCTAAATCCAACACGGTTTGTGCTAGCTTCTTGAAACTTGACACAATAAAGTAGTTTCACGTTCTATCTCTATGTTTTGTTTCCTCTTGATGTAGCCCTAACAGTGACTGGCGAGAAACACTTTCATGGAAAGGGGTTGCCAGGCTTCCCAAATATACGAATCTCCAGAAATCTCAGGAAATATTTTTTCACCCAAACAGGATGATACTTTCAGGTAATGATCAGTACACTATGGCGACTTGGTTCCCCAAATTTCGTTTTTCTATATTGAAGCGTTCGTTTCCAGTAACAGTTTGAATTTTTAGGTTTCACTCTGTTTTCTCCTATATTGATAGATGTATTTGGAACTCTAAATCCAACACGGTTTTTGCTAGCTTCATGAAACTTGACACAATAAAGTAGTTTCACGTTCTATCTCTATGTTTTGTTTCCTCTTGATGTAGCCCTAACAGTGACTGGCGAGAAACACTTTCATGGAAAGGGGTTGCCAGGCTTCCCAAATATACGAATCTCCAGAAATCTCAGCAAATATTTTTTCACCCAAACTGGATGATACTTTCAGGTAATGATCAGTACACTATGGCGACTTGGTTCCCCAAATTTCGTTTTTCTATGTTGAAGCGTTCGTTTCCAGTAACAGTTTGAATTTTTAGGTTTCACTCTGTTTTCTCCTATATTGATAGATGTATTTGGAACTCTAAATCCAACACGGTTTGTGCTAGCTTCTTGAAACTTGACACAATAAAGTAGTTTCACGTTCTATCTCTATGTTTTGTTTCCTCTTGATGTAGCCCTAACAGTGACCGGCGAGAAACACTTTCATGTAAAGGGGTTGCCAGGCTTCCCAAAATTACGAATCTCCAGAAATCTCAGCAAATATTTTTTCACCCAAACAGGATGATACTTTCAGGTAATGATCAGTACACTAAGGCGACTTGGTTCCCCAAATTTCGTTCTTCTATGTTGAAGCGTTCGTTTCCAGTAACAGTTTGAATTTTTAGGTTTCACTCTGTTTTCTCCTATATTGATAGATGTATTTGGAACTCTAAATCCAACACGGTTTGTGCTAGCTTCTTGAAACTTGACACAATAAAGTAGTTTCACGTTCTATCTCTATGATTTGTTTCCTCATGATGTAGCCCTAAGCAGTGACTGGCGATAAACACTTTCATGGAAAGGGGTGGCTTCCCAAAATTACGAATCTCCAGAAATCTCAGGAAATATTTTTTCACCCAAACTGGATGATACTTTCAGGTAATGATCACTACACTAACGCGACTTGGTTCCCCAAATTTCGTTCTTCTATGTTGAAGCGTTCGTTTCCAGTAACAGTTTGAATTTTTAGGTTTCACTCTGTTTTCTCTTATATTGATAGATGTATTTGGAACTCTAAATCCAACACGGTTTGTGCTAGCTTCTTGAAACTTGACACAATAAAGCAGTTTCACGTTCTATCTCTATGTTTTGTTTCCTCTTGATGTAGCCCTAAGCAGTGACTGACGAGAAACACTTTCATGGAAAGGGGTTGCCAGGCTTCCCAAAATTACGAATCTCCAGAAATCTCAGCAAATATTTTTTCACCCAAACTGGATGATACTTTCAGGTAATGATCAGTACACTAAGGCGACTTGGTTCCCCAAATTTCGTTCTTCTATATTGAAGCGTTCGTTTCCAGTAACAGTTTGAATTTTTAGGTTTCACTCTGTTTTCTCCTATATTGATAGATGTATTTGGAACTCTAAATCCAACACGGTTTGTGCTAGCTTCTTGAAACTTGACACAATAAAGTAGTTTCACGTTCTATCTCTATGTTTTGTTTCCTCTTGATGTAGCCCTAACAGTGACTGGCGAGAAACACTTTCATGGAAAGGGGTTGCCAGGCTTCCCAAATATACGAATCTCCAGAAATCTCAGGAAATATTTTTTCACCCAAACAGGATGATACTTTCAGGTAATGATCAGTACACTATGGCGACTTGGTTCCCCAAATGTCGTTTTTCTATATTGAAGCGTTCGTTTCCAGTAACAGTTTGAATTTTTAGGTTTCACTCTGTTTTCTCCTATATTGATAGATGTATTTGGAACTCTAAATCCAACACGGTTTTTGCTAGCTTCATGAAACTTGACACAATAAAGTAGTTTCACGTTCTATCTCTATGTTTTGTTTCCTCTTGATGTAGCCCTAACAGTGATTGGCGAGAAACACTTTCATGGAAAGGGGTTGCCAGGCTTCCCAAATATACGAATCTCCAGAAATCTCAGCAAATATTTTTTCACCCAAACTGGATGATACTTTCAGGTAATGATCAGTACACTATGGCGACTTGGTTCCCCAAATTTCGTTTTTCTATGTTGAAGCGTTCGTTTCCAGTAACAGTTTGAATTTTTAGGTTTCACTCTGTTTTCTCCTATATTGATAGATGTATTTGGAACTCTAAATCCAACACGGTTTGTGCTAGCTTCTTGAAACTTGACACAATAATGTAGTTTCACGTTCTATCTCTATGTTTTGTTTCCTCTTGATGTAGCCCTAAGCAGTGACTGGCGAGAAACACTTTCATGGAAAGGGGTTGCCAGGCTTCCCAAAATTACGAATCTCCAGAAATCTCAGCAAATATTTTTTCACCCAAACAGGATGATACTTTCAGGTAATGATCAGTACAGTAAGGCGACTTGGTTCCCCAAATTTCGTTCTTCTATGTTGAAGCGTTCGTTTCCAGTAACAGTTTGAATTTTTAGGTTTCACTCTGTTTTCTCCTATATTGATAGATGTATTTGGAACTCTAAATCCAACACGGTTTGTGCTAGCTTCTTGAAACTTGACACAATAAAGTAGTTTCACGTTCTATCTCTATGTTTTGTTTCCTCATGATGTAGCCCTAAGCATTGACTGGCGAGAAACACTTTCATGGAAAGGGGTGGCTTCCCAAAATTACGAATCTCCAGAAATCTCAGCAAATATTTTTTCACCCAAACTGGATGATACTTTCAGGTAATGATCAGTACACTAAGGCGACTTGGTTCCCCAAATTTCGTTCTTCTATGTTGAAGCGTTCGTTTCCAGTAACAGTTTGAATTTTTAGGTTTCACTCTGTTTTCTCCTATATTGATAGATGTATTTGGAACTCTAAATCCAACACGGTTTGTGCTAGCTTCTTGAAACTTGACACAATAAAGTAGTTTCACGTTCTATCTCTATGTTTTGTTTCCTCTTGATGTAGCCCTAACAGTGACTGGCGAGAAACACTTTCATGGAAAGGGGTTGCCAGGCTTCCCAAATATACGAATCTCCAGAAATCTCAGGAAATATTTTTTCACCCAAACAGGATGATACTTTCAGGTAATGATCAGTACACTATGGCGACTTGGTTCCCCAAATTTCGTTTTTCTATATTGAAGCGTTCGTTTCCAGTAACAGTTTGAATTTTTAGGTTTCACTCTGTTTTCTCCTATATTGATAGATGTATTTGGAACTCTAAATCCAACACGGTTTTTGCTAGCTTCATGAAACTTGACACAATAAAGTAGTTTCACGTTCTATCTCTATGTTTTGTTTCCTCTTGATGTAGCCCTAACAGTGACTGGCGAGAAACACTTTCATGGAAAGGGGTTGCCAGGCTTCCCAAATATACGAATCTCCAGAAATCTCAGGAAATATTTTTTCACCCAAACAGGATGATACTTTCAGGTAATGATCAGTACACTATGGCGACTTGGTTCCCCAAATTTCGTTTTTCTATGTTGAAGCGTTCGTTTCCAGTAACAGTTTGAATTTTTAGGTTTCACTCTGTTTTCTCCTATATTGATAGATGTATTTGGAACTCTAAATCCAACACGGTTTGTGCTAGCTTCTTGAAACTTGACACAATAAAGTAGTTTCACGTTCTATCTCTATGTTTTGTTTCCTCTTGATGTAGCCCTAAGCAGTGACTGGCGAGAAACACTTTCATGGAAAGGGGTTGCCAGGCTTCCCAAAATTACGAATCTCCAGAAATCTCAGCAAATATTTTTTCACCCAAACAGGATGATACTTTCAGGTAATGATCAGTACAGTAAGGCGACTTGGTTCCCCAAATTTCGTTCTTCTATGTTGAAGCATTCGTTTCCAGTAACAGTTTGAATTTTTAGGTTTCACTCTGTTTTCTCCTATATTGATAGATGTATTTGGAACTCTAAATCCAACACGGTTTGTGCTAGCTTCTTGAAACTTGACACAATAAAGTAGTTTCACGTTCTATCTCTATGTTTTGTTTCCTCTTGATGTAGCCCTAAGCAGTGACTGGCGAGAAACACTTTCATGGAAAGGGGTTGCCAGGCTTCCCAAAATTACGAATCTCCAGAAATCTCAGCAAATATTTTTTCACCCAAACAGGATGATACTTTCAGGTAATGATCAGTACAGTAAGGCGTCTTGGTTCCCCAAATTTCGTTCTTCTATGTTGAAGCGTTCGTTTCCAGTAACAGTTTGAATTTTTAGGTTTCACTCTGTTTTCTCCTATATTGATAGATGTATTTGGAACTCTAAATCCAACACGGTTTGTGCTAGCTTCTTGAAACTTGACACAATAAAGTAGTTTCACGTTCTATCTCTATGTTTTGTTTCCTCATGATGTAGCCCTAAGCATTGACTGGCGAGAAACACTTTCATGGAAAGGGGTGGCTTCCCAAAATTACGAATCTCCAGAAATCTCAGCAAATATTTTTTCACCCAAACTGGATGATACTTTCAGGTAATGATCAGTACACTAAGGCGACTTGGTTCCCCAAATTTCGTTCTTCTATGTTGAAGCGTTCGTTTCCAGTAACAGTTTGAATTTTTAGGTTTCACTCTGTTTTCTCCTATATTGATAGATGTATTTGGAACTCTAAATCCAACACGGTTTGTGCTAGCTTCTTGAAACTTGACACAATAAAGTAGTTTCACGTTCTATCTCTATGTTTTGTTTCCTCTTGATGTAGCCCTAACAGTGACTGGCGAGAAACACTTTCATGGAAAGGGGTTGCCAGGCTTCCCAAATATACGAATCTCCAGAAATCTCAGGAAATATTTTTTCACCCAAACAGGATGATACTTTCAGGTAATGATCAGTACACTATGGCGACTTGGTTCCCCAAATTTCGTTTTTCTATATTGAAGCGTTCGTTTCCAGTAACAGTTTGAATTTTTAGGTTTCACTCTGTTTTCTCCTATATTGATAGATGTATTTGGAACTCTAAATCCAACACGGTTTTTGCTAGCTTCATGAAACTTGACACAATAAAGTAGTTTCACGTTCTATCTCTATGTTTTGTTTCCTCTTTATGTAGCCCTAACAGTGACTGGCGAGAAACACTTTCATGGAAAGGGGTTGCCAGGCTTCCCAAATATACGAATCTCCAGAAATCTCAGCAAATATTTTTTCACCCAAACTGGATGATACTTTCAGGTAATGATCAGTACACTATGGCGACTTGGTTCCCCAAATTTCGTTTTTCTATGTTGAAGCGTTCGTTTCCAGTAACAGTTTGAATTTTTAGGTTTCACTCTGTTTTCTCCTATATTGATAGATGTATTTGGAACTCTAAATCCAACACGGTTTGTGCTAGCTTCTTGAAACTTGACACAATAAAGTAGTTTCACGTTCTATCTCTATGTTTTGTTTCCTCTTGATGTAGCCCTAACAGTGACCGGCGAGAAACACTTTCATGTAAAGGGGTTGCCAGGCTTCCCAAAATTACGAATCTCCAGAAATCTCAGCAAATATTTTTTGACCCAAACAGGATGATACGTTCAGGTAATGATCAGTACACTAAGGCGACTTGGTTCCCCAAATTTCGTTCTTCTATGTTGAAGCGTTCGTTTCCAGTAACAGTTTGAATTTTTAGGTTTCACTCTGTTTTCTCCTATATTGATAGATGTATTTGGAACTCTAAATCCAACACGGTTTGTGCTAGCTTCTTGAAACTTGACACAATAAAGTAGTTTCACGTTCTATCTCTATGTTTTGTTTCCTCATGATGTAGCCCTAAGCATTGACTGGCGAGAAACACTTTCATGGAAAGGGGTGGCTTCCCAAAATTACGAATCTCCAGAAATCGCAGCAAATATTTTTTCACCCAAACTGGATGATACTTTCAGGTAATGATCAGTACACTAAGGCGACTTGGTTCCCCAAATGTCGTTTTTCTATATTGAAGCGTTCGTTTCCAGTAACAGTTTGAATTTTTAGGTTTCACTCTGTTTTCTCCTATATTGATAGAGGTATTTGGAACTCTAAATCCAACACGGTTTGTGCTAGCTTCTTGAAACTTGACACAATAAAGTAGTTTCATGTTCTATCTCTATGTTTTGTTTCCTCTTGAGGTAGCCCTAACAGTGACTGGCGAGAAACACTTTCATGGAAAGGGGTTGCCAGGCTTCCCAAATATACAAATCTCCAGAAATCTCAGGAAATATTTTTTCACCCAAACAGGATGATACTTTCAGGTAATGATCAGTACACTATGGTGACTTGGTTCCCCAAATTTCGTTTTTCTATGTTGAAGCGTTCGTTTCCAGTAACAGTTTGAATTTTTAGGTTTCACTCTGTTTTCTCCTATATTGATAGATGTATTTGGAACTCTAAATCCAACACGGTTTGTGCTAGCTTCTTGAAACTTGACACAATAAAGTAGTTTCACGTTCTATCTCTATGTTTTGTTTCCTCTTGATGTAGCCCTAAGCAGTGACTGGCGATAAACACTTTCATGTAAAGGGGTTGCCAGGCTTCCCAAAATTACGAATCTCCAGAAATCTCAGCAAATATTTTTTCACCCAAACAGGATGATACTTTCAGGTAATGATCAGTACACTAAGGCGACTTGGTTCCCCAAATTTCGTTCTTCTATGTTGAAGCGTTCGTTTCCAGTAACAGTTTGAATTTTTAGGTTTCACTCTGTTTTCTCCTATATTGATAGATGTATTTGGAACTCTAAATCCAACACGGTTTGTGCTAGCTTCTTGAAACTTGACACAATAAAGTAGTTTCACGTTCTATCTCTATGTTTTGTTTCCTCATGATGTAGCCCTAAGCATTGACTGGCGAGAAACACTTTCATGGAAAGGGGTGGCTTCCCAAAATTACGAATCTCCAGAAATCGCAGCAAATACTTTTTCACCCAAACTGGATGATACTTTCAGGTAATGATCAGTACACTAAGGCGACTTGGTTCCTCAAATTTCGTTCTTCTATGTTGAAGCGTTCGTTTCCAGTAACAGTTTGAATTTTTAGGTTTCACTCTGTTTTCTCCTATATTGATAGATGTATTTGGAACTCTAAATCCAACACGGTTTGTGCTAGCTTCTTGAAACTTGACACAATAAAGTAGTTTCACGTTCTATCTCTATGTTTTGTTTCCTCTTGATGTAGCCCTAACAGTGACTGGCGAGAAACACTTTCATGGAAAGGGGTTGCCAGGCTTCCCAAATATACGAATCTCCAGAAATCTCAGGAAATATTTTTTCACCCAAACAGGATGATACTTTCAGGTAATGATCAGTACACTATGGCGACTTGGTTCCCCAAATTTCGTTTTTCTATATTGAAGCGTTCGTTTCCAGTAACAGTTTGAATTTTTAGGTTTCACTCTGTTTTCTCCTATATTGATAGATGTATTTGGAACTCTAAATCCAACACGGTTTTTGCTAGCTTCATGAAACTTGACACAATAAAGTAGTTTCACGTTCTATCTCTATGTTTTGTTTCCTCTTGATGTAGCCCTAACAGTGACTGGCGAGAAACACTTTCATGGAAAGGGGTTGCCAGGCTTCCCAAATATACGAATCTCCAGAAATCTCAGCAAATATTTTTTCACCCAAACTGGATGATACTTTCAGGTAATGATCAGTACACTATGGCGACTTGGTTCCCCAAATTTCGTTTTTCTATGTTGAAGCGTTCGTTTCCAGTAACAGTTTGAATTTTTAGGTTTCACTCTGTTTTCTCCTATATTGATAGATGTATTTGGAACTCTAAATCCAACACGGTTTGTGCTAGCTTCTTGAAACTTGACACAATAAAGTAGTTTCACGTTCTATCTCTATGTTTTGTTTCCTCTTGATGTAGCCCTAAGCAGTGACTGGCGAGAAACACTTTCATGGAAAGGGGTTGCCAGGCTTCCCAAAATTACGAATCTCCAGAAATCTCAGCAAATATTTTTTCACCCAAACAGGATGATACTTTCAGGTAATGATCAGTACAGTAAGGCGACTTGGTTCCCCAAATTTCGTTCTTCTATGTTGAAGCATTCGTTTCCAGTAACAGTTTGAATTTTTAGGTTTCACTCTGTTTTCTCCTATATTGATAGATGTATTTGGAACTCTAAATCCAACACGGTTTGTGCTAGCTTCTTGAAACTTGACACAATAAAGTAGTTTCACGTTCTATCTCTATGTTTTGTTTCCTCTTGATGTAGCCCTAAGCAGTGACTGGCGAGAAACACTTTCATGGAAAGGGGTTGCCAGGCTTCCCAAAATTACGAATCTCCAGAAATCGCAGCAAATATTTTTTCACCCAAACAGGATGATACTTTCAGGTAATGATCAGTACAGTAAGGCGACTTGGTTCCCCAAATTTCGTTCTTCTATGTTGAAGCGTTCGTTTCCAGTAACAGTTTGAATTTTTAGGTTTCACTCTGTTTTCTCCTATATTGATAGATGTATTTGGAACTCTAAATCCAACACGGTTTGTGCTAGCTTCTTGAAACTTGACACAATAAAGTAGTTTCACGTTCTATCTCTATGTTTTGTTTCCTCATGATGTAGCCCTAAGCATTGACTGGCGAGAAACACTTTCATGGAAAGGGGTGGCTTCCCAAAATTACGAATCTCCAGAAATCTCAGCAAATATTTTTTCACCCAAACTGGATGATACTTTCAGGTAATGATCAGTACACTAAGGCGACTTGGTTCCCCAAATTTCGTTCTTCTATGTTGAAGCGTTCGTTTCCAGTAACAGTTTGAATTTTTAGGTTTCACTCTGTTTTCTCCTATATTGATAGATGTATTTGGAACTCTAAATCCAACACGGTTTGTGCTAGCTTCTTGAAACTTGACACAATAAAGTAGTTTCACGTTCTATCTCTATGTTTTGTTTCCTCTTGATGTAGCCCTAACAGTGACTGGCGAGAAACACTTTCATGGAAAGGGGTTGCCAGGCTTCCCAAATATACGAATCTCCAGAAATCTCAGGAAATATTTTTTCACCCAAACAGGATGATACTTTCAGGTAATGATCAGTACACTATGGCGACTTGGTTCCCCAAATTTCGTTTTTCTATATTGAAGCGTTCGTTTCCAGTAACAGTTTGAATTTTTAGGTTTCACTCTGTTTTCTCCTATATTGATAGATGTATTTGGAACTCTAAATCCAACACGGTTTTTGCTAGCTTCATGAAACTTGACACAATAAAGTAGTTTCACGTTCTATCTCTATGTTTTGTTTCCTCTTTATGTAGCCCTAACAGTGACTGGCGAGAAACACTTTCATGGAAAGGGGTTGCCAGGCTTCCCAAATATACGAATCTCCAGAAATCTCAGCAAATATTTTTTCACCCAAACTGTATGATACTTTCAGGTAATGATCAGTACACTATGGCGACTTGGTTCCCCAAATTTCGTTTTTCTATGTTGAAGCGTTCGTTTCCAGTAACAGTTTGAATTTTTAGGTTTCACTCTGTTTTCTCCTATATTGATAGATGTATTTGGAACTCTAAATCCAACACGGTTTGTGCTAGCTTCTTGAAACTTGACACAATAAAGTAGTTTCACGTTCTATCTCTATGTTTTGTTTCCTCTTGATGTAGCCCTAACAGTGACCGGCGAGAAACACTTTCATGTAAAGGGGTTGCCAGGCTTCCCAAAATTACGAATCTCCAGAAATCTCAGCAAATATTTTTTGACCCAAACAGGATGATACGTTCAGGTAATGATCAGTACACTAAGGCGACTTGGTTCCCCAAATTTCGTTCTTCTATGTTGAAGCGTTCGTTTCCAGTAACAGTTTGAATTTTTAGGTTTCACTCTGTTTTCTCCTATATTGATAGATGTATTTGGAACTCTAAATCCAACACGGTTTGTGCTAGCTTCTTGAAACTTGACACAATAAAGTAGTTTCACGTTCTATCTCTATGTTTTGTTTCCTCATGATGTAGCCCTAAGCATTGACTGGCGAGAAACACTTTCATGGAAAGGGGTGGCTTCCCAAAATTACGAATCTCCAGAAATCGCAGCAAATATTTTTTCACCCAAACTGGATGATACTTTCAGGTAATGATCAGTACACTAAGGCGACTTGGTTCCCCAAATGTCGTTTTTCTATATTGAAGCGTTCGTTTCCAGTAACAGTTTGAATTTTTAGGTTTCACTCTGTTTTCTCCTATATTGATAGAGGTATTTGGAACTCTAAATCCAACACGGTTTGTGCTAGCTTCTTGAAACTTGACACAATAAAGTAGTTTCATGTTCTATCTCTATGTTTTGTTTCCTCTTGAGGTAGCCCTAACAGTGACTGGCGAGAAACACTTTCATGGAAAGGGGTTGCCAGGCTTCCCAAATATACAAATCTCCAGAAATCTCAGGAAATATTTTTTCACCCAAACAGGATGATACTTTCAGGTAATGATCAGTACACTATGGTGACTTGGTTCCCCAAATTTCGTTTTTCTATGTTGAAGCGTTCGTTTCCAGTAACAGTTTGAATTTTTAGGTTTCACTCTGTTTTCTCCTATATTGATAGATGTATTTGGAACTCTAAATCCAACACGGTTTGTGCTAGCTTCTTGAAACTTGACACAATAAAGTAGTTTCACGTTCTATCTCTATGTTTTGTTTCCTCTTGATGTAGCCCTAAGCAGTGACTGGCGATAAACACTTTCATGTAAAGGGGTTGCCAGGCTTCCCAAAATTACGAATCTCCAGAAATCTCAGCAAATATTTTTTCACCCAAACAGGATGATACTTTCAGGTAATGATCAGTACACTAAGGCGACTTGGTTCCCCAAATTTCGTTCTTCTATGTTGAAGCGTTCGTTTCCAGTAACAGTTTGAATTTTTAGGTTTCACTCTGTTTTCTCCTATATTGATAGATGTATTTGGAACTCTAAATCCAACACGGTTTGTGCTAGCTTCTTGAAACTTGACACAATAAAGTAGTTTCACGTTCTATCTCTATGTTTTGTTTCCTCATGATGTAGCCCTAAGCATTGACTGGCGAGAAACACTTTCATGGAAAGGGGTGGCTTCCCAAAATTACGAATCTCCAGAAATCGCAGCAAATACTTTTTCACCCAAACTGGATGATACTTTCAGGTAATGATCAGTACACTAAGGCGACTTGGTTCCCCAAATGTCGTTTTTCTATATTGAAGCGTTCGTTTCCAGTAACAGTTTGAATTTTTAGGTTTCACTCTGTTTTCTCCTATATTGATAGATGTATTTGGAACTCTAAATCCAACACGGTTTATGCTAGCTTCTTGAAACTTGACACAATAAAGTAGTTTCATGTTCTATCTCTATGTTTTGTTTCCTCTTGAGGTAGCCCTAACAGTGACTGGCGAGAAACACTTTCATGGAAAGGGGTTGCCAGGCTTCCCAAATATACGAATCTCCAGAAATCTCAGGAAATATTTTTTCACCCAAACAGGATGATACTTTCAGGTAATGATCAGTACACTATGGCGACTTGGTTCCCCAAATTTCGTTTTTCTATGTTGAAGCGTTCGTTTCCAGTAACAGTTTGAATTTTTAGGTTTCACTCTGTTTTCTCCTATATTGATAGATGTATTTGGAACTCTAAACCCAACACGGTTTGTGCTAGCTTCTTGAAACTTGACACAATAAAGTAGTTTCACGTTCTATCTCTATGTTTTGTTTCCTCTTGATGTAGCCCTAAGCAGTGACTGGCGAGAAACACTTTCATGGAAAGGGGTTGCCAGGCTTCCCAAAATTACGAATCTCCAGAAATCTCAGCAAATATTTTTTCACCCAAACAGGATGATACTTTCAGGTAATGATCAGTACACTAAGGCGACTTGGTTCCCCAAATTTCGTTCTTCTATGTTGAAGCGTTCGTTTCCAGTAACAGTTTGAATTTTTAGGTTTCACTCTGTTTTCTCCTATATTGATAGATGTATTTGGAACTCTAAATCCAACACGGTTTGTGCTAGCTTCTTGAAACTTGACACAATAAAGTAGTTTCACATTCTATCTCTATGTTTTGTTTCCTCTTGATGTAGCCCTAAGCAGTGACTGGCGATAAACACTTTCATGGAAAGGGGTGGCTTCCCAAAATTACGAATCTCCAGAAATCTCAGGAAATATTTTTTCACCCAAACTGGATGATACTTTCAGGTAATGATCACTACACTAACGCGACTTGGTTCCCCAAATTTCGTTCTTCTATGTTGAAGCGTTCGTTTCCAGTAACAGTTTGAATTTTTAGGTTTCACTCTGTTTTCTCCTATATTGATAGATGTATTTGGAACTCTAAATCCAACACGGTTTGTGCTAGCTTCTTGAAACTTGACACAATAAAGTAGTTTCACGTTCTATCTCTATGTTTTGTTTCCTCTTGATGTAGCCCTAACAGTGACCGGCGAGAAACACTTTCATGTAAAGGGGTTGCCAGGCTTCCCAAAATTACGAATCTCCAGAAATCTCAGCAAATATTTTTTGACCCAAACAGGATGATACGTTCAGGTAATGATCAGTACACTAAGGCGACTTGGTTCCCCAAATTTCGTTCTTCTATGTTGAAGCGTTCGTTTCCAGTAACAGTTTGAATTTTTAGGTTTCACTCTGTTTTCTCCTATATTGATAGATGTATTTGGAACTCTAAATCCAACACGGTTTGTGCTAGCTTCTTGAAACTTGACACAATAAAGTAGTTTCACGTTCTATCTCTATGTTTTGTTTCCTCATGATGTAGCCCTAAGCATTGACTGGCGAGAAACACTTTCATGGAAAGGGGTGGCTTCCCAAAATTACGAATCTCCAGAAATCGCAGCAAATATTTTTTCACCCAAACTGGATGATACTTTCAGGTAATGATCAGTACACTAAGGCGACTTGGTTCCCCAAATGTCGTTTTTCTATATTGAAGCGTTCGTTTCCAGTAACAGTTTGAATTTTTAGGTTTCACTCTGTTTTCTCCTATATTGATAGAGGTATTTGGAACTCTAAATCCAACACGGTTTGTGCTAGCTTCTTGAAACTTGACACAATAAAGTAGTTTCATGTTCTATCTCTATGTTTTGTTTCCTCTTGAGGTAGCCCTAACAGTGACTGGCGAGAAACACTTTCATGGAAAGGGGTTGCCAGGCTTCCCAAATATACAAATCTCCAGAAATCTCAGGAAATATTTTTTCACCCAAACAGGATGATACTTTCAGGTAATGATCAGTACACTATGGTGACTTGGTTCCCCAAATTTCGTTTTTCTATGTTGAAGCGTTCGTTTCCAGTAACAGTTTGAATTTTTAGGTTTCACTCTGTTTTCTCCTATATTGATAGATGTATTTGGAACTCTAAATCCAACACGGTTTGTGCTAGCTTCTTGAAACTTGACACAATAAAGTAGTTTCACGTTCTATCTCTATGTTTTGTTTCCTCTTGATGTAGCCCTAAGCAGTGACTGGCGATAAACACTTTCATGTAAAGGGGTTGCCAGGCTTCCCAAAATTACGAATCTCCAGAAATCTCAGCAAATATTTTTTCACCCAAACAGGATGATACTTTCAGGTAATGATCAGTACACTAAGGCGACTTGGTTCCCCAAATTTCGTTCTTCTATGTTGAAGCGTTCGTTTCCAGTAACAGTTTGAATTTTTAGGTTTCACTCTGTTTTCTCCTATATTGATAGATGTATTTGGAACTCTAAATCCAACACGGTTTGTGCTAGCTTCTTGAAACTTGACACAATAAAGTAGTTTCACGTTCTATCTCTATGTTTTGTTTCCTCATGATGTAGCCCTAAGCATTGACTGGCGAGAAACACTTTCATGGAAAGGGGTGGCTTCCCAAAATTACGAATCTCCAGAAATCGCAGCAAATACTTTTTCACCCAAACTGGATGATACTTTCAGGTAATGATCAGTACACTAAGGCGACTTGGTTCCCCAAATGTCGTTTTTCTATATTGAAGCGTTCGTTTCCAGTAACAGTTTGAATTTTTAGGTTTCACTCTGTTTTCTCCTATATTGATAGATGTATTTGGAACTCTAAATCCAACACGGTTTGTGCTAGCTTCTTGAAACTTGACACAATAAAGTAGTTTCATGTTCTATCTCTATGTTTTGTTTCCTCTTGAGGTAGCCCTAACAGTGACTGGCGAGAAACACTTTCATGGAAAGGGGTTGCCAGGCTTCCCAAATATACGAATCTCCAGAAATCTCAGGAAATATTTTTTCACCCAAACAGGATGATACTTTCAGGTAATGATCAGTACACTATGGCGACTTGGTTCCCCAAATTTCGTTTTTCTATGTTGAAGCGTTCGTTTCAAGTAACAGTTTGAATTTTTAGGTTTCACTCTGTTTTCTCCTATATTGATAGATGTATTTGGAACTCTAAACCCAACACGGTTTGTGCTAGCTTCTTGAAACTTGACACAATAAAGTAGTTTCACGTTCTATCTCTATGTTTTGTTTCCTCTTGATGTAGCCCTAAGCAGTGACTGGCGAGAAACACTTTCATGGAAAGGGGTTGCCAGGCTTCCCAAAATTACGAATCTCCAGAAATCTCAGCAAATATTTTTTCACCCAAACAGGATGATACTTTCAGGTAATGATCAGTACACTAAGGCGACTTGGTTCCCCAAATTTCGTTCTTCTATGTTGAAGCGTTCGTTTCCAGTAACAGTTTGAATTTTTAGGTTTCACTCTGTTTTCTCCTATATTGATAGATGTATTTGGAACTCTAAATCCAACACGGTTTGTGCTAGCTTCTTGAAACTTGACACAATAAAGTAGTTTCACGTTCTATCTCTATGTTTTGTTTCCTCTTGATGTAGCCCTAAGCAGTGACTGGCGATAAACACTTTCATGGAAAGGGGTGGCTTCCCAAAATTACGAATCTCCAGAAATCTCAGGAAATATTTTTTCACCCAAACTGGATGATACTTTCAGGTAATGATCACTACACTAACGCGACTTGGTTCCCCAAATTTCGTTCTTCTATGTTGAAGCGTTCGTTTCCAGTAACAGTTTGAATTTTTAGGTTTCACTCTGTTTTCTCCTATATTGATAGATGTATTTGGAACTCTAAATCCAACACGGTTTGTGCTAGCTTCTTGAAACTTGACACAATAAAGCAGTTTCACGTTCTATCTCTATGTTTTGTTTCCTCTTGATGTAGCCCTAAGCAGTGACTGACGAGAAACACTTTCATGGAAAGGGGTTGCCAGGCTTCCCAAAATTACGAATCTCCAGAAATCTCAGCAAATATTTTTTCACCCAAACTGGATGATACTTTCAGGTAATGATCAGTACACTAAGGCGACTTGGTTCCCCAAATTTCGTTCTTCTATATTGAAGCGTTCGTTTCCAGTAACAGTTTGAATTTTTAGGTTTCACTCTGTTTTCTCCTATATTGATAGATGTATTTGGAACTCTAAATCCAACACGGTTTGTGCTAGCTTCTTGAAACTTGACACAATAAAGTAGTTTCACGTTCTATCTCTATGTTTTGTTTCCTCTTGATGTAGCCCTAACAGTGACTGGCGAGAAACACTTTCATGGAAAGGGGTTGCCAGGCTTCCCAAATATACGAATCTCCAGAAATCTCAGGAAATATTTTTTCACCCAAACAGGATGATACTTTCAGGTAATGATCAGTACACTATGGCGACTTGGTTCCCCAAATGTCGTTTTTCTATATTGAAGCGTTCGTTTCCAGTAACAGTTTGAATTTTTAGGTTTCACTCTGTTTTCTCCTATATTGATAGATGTATTTGGAACTCTAAATCCAACACGGTTTTTGCTAGCTTCATGAAACTTGACACAATAAAGTAGTTTCACGTTCTATCTCTATGTTTTGTTTCCTCTTGATGTAGCCCTAACAGTGATTGGCGAGAAACACTTTCATGGAAAGGGGTTGCCAGGCTTCCCAAATATACGAATCTCCAGAAATCTCAGCAAATATTTTTTCACCCAAACTGGATGATACTTTCAGGTAATGATCAGTACACTATGGCGACTTGGTTCCCCAAATTTCGTTTTTCTATGTTGAAGCGTTCGTTTCCAGTAACAGTTTGAATTTTTAGGTTTCACTCTGTTTTCTCCTATATTGATAGATGTATTTGGAACTCTAAATCCAACACGGTTTGTGCTAGCTTCTTGAAACTTGACACAATAAAGTAGTTTCACGTTCTATCTCTATGTTTTGTTTCCTCTTGATGTAGCCCTAAGCAGTGACTGGCGAGAAACAGTTTCATGGAAAGGGGTTGCCAGGCTTCCCAAAATTACGAATCTCCAGAAATCTCAGCAAATATTTTTTCACCCAAACAGGATGATACTTTCAGGTAATGATCAGTACAGTAAGGCGACTTGGTTCCCCAAATTTCGTTCTTCTATGTTGAAGCGTTCGTTTCCAGTAACAGTTTGAATTTTTAGGTTTCACTCTGTTTTCTCCTATATTGATAGATGTATTTGGAACTCTAAATCCAACACGGTTTGTGCTAGCTTCTTGAAACTTGACACAATAAAGTAGTTTCACGTTCTATCTCTATGTTTTGTTTCCTCATGATGTAGCCCTAAGCATTGACTGGCGAGAAACACTTTCATGGAAAGGGGTGGCTTCCCAAAATTACGAATCTCCAGAAATCTCAGCAAATATTTTTTCACCCAAACTGGATGATACTTTCAGGTAATGATCAGTACACTAAGGCGACTTGGTTCCCCAAATTTCGTTTTTCTATATTGAAGCGTTCGTTTCCAGTAACAGTTTGAATTTTTAGGTTTCACTCTGTTTTCTCCTATATTGATAGATGTATTTGGAACTCTAAATCCAACACGGTTTTTGCTAGCTTCATGAAACTTGACACAATAAAGTAGTTTCACGTTCTATCTCTATGTTTTGTTTCCTCTTGATGTAGCCCTAACAGTGACTGGCGAGAAACACTTTCATGGAAAGGGGTTGCCAGGCTTCCCAAATATACGAATCTCCAGAAATCTCAGCAAATATTTTTTCACCCAAACTGGATGATACTTTCAGGTAATGATCAGTACACTATGGCGACTTGGTTCCCCAAATTTCGTTTTTCTATGTTGAAGCGTTCGTTTCCAGTAACAGTTTGAATTTTTAGGTTTCACTCTGTTTTCTCCTATATTGATAGATGTATTTGGAACTCTAAATCCAACACGGTTTGTGCTAGCTTCTTGAAACTTGACACAATAAAGTAGTTTCACGTTCTATCTCTATGTTTTGTTTCCTCTTGATGTAGCCCTAAGCAGTGACTGGCGAGAAACACTTTCATGGAAAGGGGTTGCCAGGCTTCCCAAAATTACGAATCTCCAGAAATCTCAGGAAATATTTTTTCACCCAAACAGGATGATACTTTCAGGTAATGATCAGTACAGTAAGGCGACTTGGTTCCCCAAATTTCGTTCTTCTATGTTGAAGCATTCGTTTCCAGTAACAGTTTGAATTTTTAGGTTTCACTCTGTTTTCTCCTATATTGATAGATGTATTTGGAACTCTAAATCCAACACGGTTTGTGCTAGCTTCTTGAAACTTGACACAATAAAGTAGTTTCACGTTCTATCTCTATGTTTTGTTTCCTCTTGATGTAGCCCTAAGCAGTGACTGGCGAGAAACACTTTCATGGAAAGGGGTTGCCAGGCTTCCCAAAATTACGAATCTCCAGAAATCTCAGCAAATATTTTTTCATCCAAACAGGATGATACTTTCAGGTAATGATCAGTACAGTAAGGCGACTTGGTTCCCCAAATTTCGTTCTTCTATGTTGAAGCGTTCGTTTCCAGTAACAGTTTGAATTTTTAGGTTTCACTCTGTTTTCTCCTATATTGATAGATGTATTTGGAACTCTAAATCCAACACGGTTTGTGCTAGCTTCTTGAAACTTGACACAATAAAGTAGTTTCACGTTCTATCTCTATGTTTTGTTTCCTCATGATGTAGCCCTAAGCATTGACTGGCGAGAAACACTTTCATGGAAAGGGGTGGCTTCCCAAAATTACGAATCTCCAGAAATCTCAGCAAATATTTTTTCACCCAAACTGGATGATACTTTCAGGTAATGATCAGTACACTAAGGCGACTTGGTTCCCCAAATTTCGTTCTTCTATGTTGAAGCGTTCGTTTCCAGTAACAGTTTGAATTTTTAGGTTTCACTCTGTTTTCTCCTATATTGATAGATGTATTTGGAACTCTAAAACCAACACGGTTTGTGCTAGCTTCTTGAAACTTGACACAATAAAGTAGTTTCACGTTCTATCTCTATGTTTTGTTTCCTCTTGATGTAGCCCTAACAGTGACTGGCGAGAAACACTTTCATTGAAAGGGGTTGCCAGGCTTCCCAAATATACGAATCTCCAGAAATCTCAGGAAATATTTTTTCACCCAAACAGGATGATACTTTCAGGTAATGATCAGTACACTATGGCGACTTGGTTCCCCAAATTTCGTTTTTCTATATTGAAGCGTTCGTTTCCAGTAACAGTTTGAATTTTTAGGTTTCACTCTGTTTTCTCCTATATTGATAGATGTATTTGGAACTCTAAATCCAACACGGTTTTTGCTAGCTTCATGAAACTTGACACAATAAAGTAGTTTCACATTCTATCTCTATGTTTTGTTTCCTCTTGATGTAGCCCTAACAGTGACTGGCGAGAAACACTTTCATGGAAAGGGGTTGATGGCTTCCCAAATATACGAATCTCCAGAAATCTCAGCAAATATTTTTTCACCCAAACTGGATGATACTTTCAGGTAATGATCAGTACACTATGGCGACTTGGTTCCCCAAATTTCGTTTTTCTATGTTGAAGCGTTCGTTTCCAGTAACAGTTTGAATTTTTAGGTTTTACTCTGTTTTCTCCTATATTGATAGATGTATTTGGAACTCTAAATCCAACACGGTTTGTACTAGCTTCTTGAAACTTGACACAATAAAGTAGTTTCACGTTCTATCTCTATGTTTTGTTTCCTCTTGATGTAGCCCTAACAGTGACCGGCGAGAAACACTTTCATGTAAAGGGGTTGCCAGGCTTCCCAAAATTACGAATCTCCAGAAATCTCAGCAAATATTTTTTCACCCAAACAGGATGATACTTTCAGGTAATGATCAGTACACTACGGCGACTTGGTTCCCCAAATTTCGTTCTTCTATGTTGAAGCGTTCGTTTCCAGTAACAGTTTGAATTTTTAGGTTTCACTCTGTTTTCTCCTATATTGATAGATGTATTTGGAACTCTAAATCCAACACGGTTTGTGCTAGCTTCTTGAAACTTGACACAATAAAGTAGTTTCACGTTCTATCTCTATGTTTTGTTTCCTCATGATGTAGCCCTAAGCATTGACTGGCGAGAAACACTTTCATGGAAAGGGGTGGCTTCCCAAAATTACGAATCTCCAGAAATCGCAGCAAATATTTTTTCACCCAAACTGGATGATACTTTCAGGTAATGATCAGTACACTAAGGCGACTTGGTTCCCCAAATGTCGTTTTTCTATATTGAAGCGTTCGTTTCCAGTAACAGTTTGAATTTTTAGGTTTCACTCTGTTTTCTCCTATATTGATAGAGGTATTTGGAACTCTAAATCCAACACGGTTTGTGCTAGCTTCTTGAAACTTGACACAATAAAGTAGTTTCATGTTCTATCTCTATGTTTTGTTTCCTCTTGAGGTAGCCCTAACAGTGACTGGCGAGAAACACTTTCATGGAAAGGGGTTGCCAGGCTTCCCAAATATACGAATCTCCAGAAATCTCAGGAAATATTTTTTCACCCAAACAGGATGATACTTTCAGGTAATGATCAGTACACTATGGCGACTTGGTTCCCCAAATTTCGTTTTTCTATGTTGAAGCGTTTGTTTCCAGTAACAGTTTGAATTTTTAGGTTTCACTCTGTTTTCTCCTATATTGATAGATGTATTTGGAACTCTAAATCCAACACGGTTTGTGCTAGCTTCTTGAAACTTGACACAATAAAGTAGTTTCACGTTCTATCTCTATGTTTTGTTTCCTCTTGATGTAGCCCTAAGCAGTGACTGGCGATAAACACTTTCATGGAAAGGGGTTGCCAGGCTTCCCAAAATTACGAATCTCCAGAAATCTCAGCAAATATTTTTTCACCCAAACAGGATGATACTTTCAGGTAATGATCAGTACACTAAGGCGACTTGGTTCCCCAAATTTCGTTCTTCTATGTTGAAGCGTTCGTTTCCAGTAACAGTTTGAATTTTTAGGTTTCACTCTGTTTTCTCCTATATTGATAGATGTATTTGGAACTCTAAATCCAACACGGTTTGTGCTAGCTTCTTGAAACTTGACACAATAAAGTAGTTTCACGTTCTATCTCTATGTTTTGTTTCCTCATGATGTAGCCCTAAGCATTGACTGGCGAGAAACATTTTCATGGAAAGGGGTGGCTTCCCAAAATTACGAATCTCCAGAAATCGCAGCAAATATTTTTTCACCCAAACTGGATGATACTTTCAGGTAATGATCAGTACACTAAGGCGACTTGGTTCCCCAAATTTCGTTCTTCTATGTTGAAGCGTTCGTTTCCAGTAACAGTTTGAATTTTTAGGTTTCACTCTGTTTTCTCCTATATTGATAGAGGTATTTGGAACTCTGAATCCAACACGGTTTGTGCTAGCTTCTTGAAACTTGACACAATAAAGTAGTTTCACGTTCTATCTCTATGTTTTGTTTCCTCTTGATGTAGCCCTAACAGTGACTGGCGAGAAACACTTTCATGGAAAGGGGTTGCCAGGCTTCCCAAATATGCGAATCTCCAGAAATCTCAGGAAATATTTTTTCACCCAAACAGGATGATACTTTCAGGTAATGATCAGTACACTAAGGCGACTTGGTTCCCCAAATTTCGTTCTTCTATGTTGAAGCGTTCGTTTCCAGTAACAGTTTGAATTTTTAGGTTTCACTCTGTTTTCTCCTATATTGATAGATGTATTTGGAACTCTAAATCCAACACGGTTTGTGCTAGCTTCTTGAAACTTGACACAATAAAGTAGTTTCACGTTCTATCTCTATGTTTTGTTTCCTCTTGATGTAGCCCTAACAGTGACCAGCGAGAAACACTTTCATGTAAAGGGGTTGCCAGGCTTCCCAAAATTACGAATCTCCAGAAATCTCAGCAAATATTTTTTCACCCAAACAGGATGATATTTTCAGGTAATGATCAGTACACTAAGGCGACTTGGTTCCCCAAATTTCGTTCTTCTATGTTGAAGCGTTCGTTTCCAGTAACAGTTTGAATTTTTAGGTTTCACTCTGTTTTCTCCTATATTGATAGATGTATTTGGAACTCTAAATCCAACACGGTTTGTGCTAGCTTCTTGAAACTTGACACAATAAAGTTGTTTCACGTTCTATCTCTATGTTTTGTTTCCTCATGATGTAGCCCTAAGCATTGACTGGCGAGAAACACTTTCATGGAAAGGGGTGGCTTCCCAAAATTACGAATCTCCAGAAATCGCAGCAAATATTTTTTCACCCAAACTGGATGATACTTTCAGGTAATGATCAGTACACTAAGGCGACTTGGTTCCCCAAATGTCGTTTTTCTATATTGAAGCGTTCGTTTCCAGTAACAGTTTGAATTTTTAGGTTTCACTCTGTTTTCTCCTATATTGATAGAGGTATTTGGAACTCTAAATCCAACACGGTTTGTGCTAGCTTCTTGAAACTTGACACAATAAAGTAGTTTCATGTTCTATCTCTATGTTTTGTTTCCTCTTGATGTAGCCCTAAGCAGTGACTGGCGATAAACACTTTCATGGAAAGGGGTGGCTTCCCAAAATTACGAATCTCCAGAAATCTCAGGAAATGTTTTTTCACCCAAACTGGATGATACTTTCAGGTAATGATCACTACACTAACGCGACTTGGTTCCCCAAATTTCGTTCTTCTATGTTGAAGCGTTCGTTTCCAGTAACAGTTTGAATTTTTAGGTTTCACTCTGTTTTCTCCTATATTGATAGATGTATTTGGAACTCTAAATCCAACACCGTTTGTGCTAGCTTCTTGAAACTTGACACAATAAAGTAATTTCACGTTCTATCTCTATGTTTTGTTTCCTCTTGATGTAGCCCTAAGCAGTGACTGGCGATAAACACTTTCATGGAAAGGGGTGGCTTCCCAAAATTACGAATCTCCAGAAATCTCAGGAAATGTTTTTTCACCCAAACTGGATGATACTTTCAGGTAATGATCACTACACTAACGCGACTTGGTTCCCCAAATTTCGTTCTTCTATGTTGAAGCGTTCGTTTCCAGTAACAGTTTGAATTTTTAGGTTTCACTCTGTTTTCTCCTATATTGATAGATGTATTTGGAACTCTAAATCCAACACGGTTTGTGCTAGCTTCTTGAAACTTGACACAATAAAGCAGTTTCACGTTCTATCTCTATGTTTAGTTTCCTCTTGATGTAGCCCTAAGCAGTGACTGGCAAGAAACACTTTCATGGAAAGGGGTTGCCATGCTTCCCAAAATTACGAATCTCCAGAAATCTCAGCAAATATTTTTTCACCCAAACTGGATGATACTTTCAGGTAATGATCAGTACACTAAGCCGACTTGGTTCCCCAAATGTCGTTCTTCTATGTTGAAGCGTTCGTTTCCAGTAACAGTTTGAATTTTTAGGTTTCACTCTGTTTTCTCCTATATTGATAGATGTATTTGGAACTCTAAATCCAACACGGTTTGTGCTAGCTTCTTGAAACTTGACACAATAAAGTAATTTCACGTTCTATCTCTATGTTTTGTTTCCTCTTGATGTAGCCCCAAGCAGTGACTGAGGAGAAACACTTTCATGGAAAGGGGTTGCCAAGCTTCCTAAAATTACAAATCTCCAGAAATCTCAGCAAATATTTTTTCACCCAAACAGGATGATACTTTCAGGTAATGATCAGTACACTAAGGCGACTTGGTTCCCCAAATTTCGTTCTTCTATGTTGAAGCGTTCGTTTCCAGTAACAGTTTGAATTTTTAGGTTTCACTCTGTTTTCTCCTATATTGATAGATGTATTTGGAACTCTAAATCCAACACGGTTTGTGCTAGCTTCTTGAAACTTGACACAATAAAGTAGTTTCACGTTCTATCTCTATGTTTTGTTTCCTCTTGATGTAGCCCTAACAGTGACTGGCGAGAAACACTTTCATGGAAAGGGGTTGCCAGGCTTCCAAAATATACGAATCTCCAGAAATCTCAGCAAATATTTTTTCACCCAAACAGGATGATACTTTCAGGTAATGATCAGTACACTAAGGCGACTTGGTTCCCCAAATTTCGTTCTTCTATGTTGAAGCGTTCGTTTCCAGTAACAGTTTGAATTTTTAGGTTTCACTCTGTTTTCTCCTATATTGATAGATGTATTTGGAACTCTAAATCCAACACGGTTTGTGCTAGCTTCTTGAAACTTGACACAATAAAGTTGTTTCACGTTCTATCTCTATGTTTTGTTTCCTCATGATGTAGCCCTAAGCATTGACTGGCGAGAAACACTTTCATGGAAAGGGGTGGCTTCCCAAAATTACGAATCTCCAGAAATCGCAGCAAATATTTTTTCACCCAAACTGGATGATACTTTCAGGTAATGATCAGTACACTAAGGCGACTTGGTTCCCCAAATGTCGTTTTTCTATATTGAAGCGTTCGTTTCCAGTAACAGTTTGAATTTTTAGGTTTCACTCTGTTTTCTCCTATATTGATAGAGGTATTTGGAACTCTAAATCCAACACGGTTTGTGCTAGCTTCTTGAAACTTGACACAATAAAGTAGTTTCATGTTCTATCTCTATGTTTTGTTTCCTCTTGAGGTAGCCCTAACAGTGACTGGCGAGAAACACTTTCATGGAAAGGGGTTGCCAGGCTTCCCAAATATACGAATCTCCAGAAATCTCAGGAAATATTTTTTCACCCAAACAGGATGATACTTTCAGGTAATGATCAGTACACTATGGCGACTTGGTTCCCCAAATTTCGTTTTTCTATGTTGAAGCGTTCGTTTCCAGTAACAGTTTGAATTTTTAGGTTTCACTCTGTTTTCTCCTATATTGATAGATGTATTTGGAACTCTAAATCCAACACGGTTTGTGCTAGCTTCTTGAAACTTGACACAATAAAGTAGTTTCACGTTCTATCTCTATGTTTTGTTTCCTCTTGATGTAGCCCTAAGCAGTGACTGGCGAGAAACACTTTCATGGAAAGGGGTTGCCAGGCTTCCCAAAATTACGAATCTCCAGAAATCTCAGCAAATATTTTTTCACCCAAACAGGATGATACTTTCAGGTAATGATCAGTACACTAAGGCGACTTGGTTCCCCAAATTTCGTTCTTCTATGTTGAAGCGTTCGTTTCCAGTAACAGTTTGAATTTTTAGGTTTCACTCTGTTTTCTCCTATATTGATAGATGTATTTGGATCTCTAAATCCAACACGGTTTGTGCTAGCTTCTTGAAACTTGACACAATAAAGTAGTTTCACGTTCTATCTCTATGTTTTGTTTCCTCATGATGTAGCCCTAAGCATTGACTGGCGAGAAACACTTTCATGGAAAGGGGTGGCTTCCCAAAATTACGAATCTCCAGAAATCGCAGCAAATATTTTTTCACCCAAACTGGATGATACTTTCAGGTAATGATCAGTACACTAAGGCGACTTGGTTCCCCAAATTTCGTTCTTCTATGTTGAAGCGTTCGTTTCCAGTAACAGTTTGAATTTTTAGGTTTCACTCTGTTTTCTCCTATATTGATAGAGGTATTTGGAACTCTGAATCCAACACGGTTTGTGCTAGCTTCTTGAAACTTGACACAATAAAGTAGTTTCACGTTCTATCTCTATGTTTTGTTTCCTCTTGATGTAGCCCTAACAGTGACTGGCGAGAAACACTTTCATGGAAAGGGGTTGCCAGGCTTCCCAAATATGCGAATCTCCAGAAATCTCAGGAAATATTTTTTCACCCAAACAGGATGATACTTTCAGGTAATGATCAGTACACTAAGGCGACTTGGTTCCCCAAATTTCGTTCTTCTATGTTGAAGCGTTCGTTTCCAGTAACAGTTTGAATTTTTAGGTTTCACTCTGTTTTCTCCTATATTGATAGATGTATTTGGAACTCTAAATCCAACACGGTTTGTGCTAGCTTCTTGAAACTTGACACAATAAAGTAGTTTCACGTTCTATCTCTATGTTTTGTTTCCTCTTGATGTAGCCCTAACAGTGACCGGCGAGAAACACTTTCATGTAAAGGGGTTGCCAGGCTTCCCAAATATACGAATCTCCAGAAATCTCAGGAAATATTTTTTCACCCAAACAGGATGATACTTTCAGGTAATGATCAGTACACTAAGGCGACTTGGTTCCCCAAATTTCGTTCTTCTATGTTGAAGCGTTCGTTTCCAGTAACAGTTTGAATTTTTAGGTTTCACTCTGTTTTCTCCTATATTGATAGAATATTTGGAACTCTAAATCCAACACCGTTTGTGCTAGCTTCTTGAAACTTGACACAATAAAGTAATTTCACGTTCTATCTCTATGTTTTGTTTCCTCTTGATGTAGCCCTAAGCAGTGACTGGCGATAAACACTTTCATGGAAAGGGGTGGCTTCCCAAAATTACGAATCTCCAGAAATCTCAGGAAATGTTTTTTCACCCAAACTGGATGATACTTTCAGGTAATGATCACTACACTAACGCGACTTGGTTCCCCAAATTTCGTTCTTCTATGTTGAAGCGTTCGTTTCCAGTAACAGTTTGAATTTTTAGGTTTCACTCTGTTTTCTCCTATATTGATAGATGTATTTGGAACTCTAAATCCAACACGGTTTGTGCTAGCTTCTTGAAACTTGACACAATAAAGCAGTTTCACGTTCTATCTCTATGTTTTGTTTCCTCTTGATGTAGCCCTAAGCAGTGACTGGCAAGAAACACTTTCATGGAAAGGGGTTGCCATGCTTCCCAAAATTACGAATCTCCAGAAATCTCAGCAAATATTTTTTCACCCAAACTGGATGATACTTTCAGGTAATGATCAGTACACTAAGCCGACTTGGTTCCCAAAATGTCGTTCTTCTATGTTCAAGCGTTCGTTTCCAGTAACAGTTTGAATTTTTAGGTTTCACTCTGTTTTCTCCTATATTGATAGATGTATTTGGAACTCTAAATCCAACACGGTTTGTGCTAGCTTCTTGAAACTTGACACAATAAAGTAATTTCACGTTCTATCTCTATGTTTTGTTTCCTCTTGATGTAGCCCCAAGCAGTGACTGAGGAGAAACACTTTCATGGAAAGGGGTTGCCAAGCTTCCTAAAATTACAAATCTCCAGAAATCTCAGCAAATATTTTTTCACCCAAACAGGATGATACTTTCAGGTAATGATCAGTACACTAAGGCGACTTGGTTCCCCAAATTTCGTTCTTCTATGTTGAAGCGTTCGTTTCCAGTAACAGTTTGAATTTTTAGGTTTCACTCTGTTTTCTCCTATATTGATAGATGTATTTGGAACTCTAAATCCAACACGGTTTGTGCTAGCTTCTTGAAACTTGACACAATAAAGTAGTTTCACGTTCTATCTCTATGTTTTGTTTCCTCTTGATGTAGCCCTAACAGTGACCGGTGAGAAACACTTTCATGTAAAGGGGTTGCCAGGCTTCCCAAATATACGAATCTCCAGAAATCTCAGGATATATTTTTCCACCCAAACAGGATGATACTTTCAGGTAATGATCAGAACACTAAGGCGACTTGGTTCCCCAAATTTCGTTCTTCTATGTTGAAGCGTTCGTTTCCAGTAACAGTTTGAATTTTTAGGTTTCACTCTGTTTTCTCCTATATTGATAGATGTATTTGGAACTCTAAATCCAACACGGTTTGTGCTAGCTTCTTGAAACTTGACACAATAAAGTAGTTTCACGTTCTATCTCTATGTTTTGTTTCCTCTTGATGTAGCCCTAAGCAGTGACTGGCGATAAACACTTTCATGGAAAGGGGTGGCTTCCCAAAATTACGAATCTCCAGAAATCTCAGGAAACATTTTTTCACCCAAACTGGATGATACTTTCAGGTAATGATCACTACACTAACGCGACTTGGTTCCCCAAATTTCGTTCTTCTATGTTGAAGCGTTCGTTTCCAGTAACAGTTTGAATTTTTAGGTTTCACTCTGTTTTCTCCTATATTGATAGATGTATTTGGAACTCTAAATCCAACACGGTTTGTGCTAGCTTCTTGAAACTTGACACAATAAAGCAGTTTCACGTTCTATCTCTATGTTTTGTTTCCTCTTGATGTAGCCCTAAGCAGTGACTGGCAAGAAACACTTTCATGGAAAGGGGTTGCCATGCTTCCCAAAATTACGAATCTCCAGAAATCTCAGCAAATATTTTTTCACCCAAACTGGATGATACTTTCAGGTAATGATCAGTACACTAAGGCGACTTGGTTCCCCAAATTTCGTTCTTCTATGTTGAAGCGTTCGTTTCCAGTAACAGTTTGAATTTTTAGGTTTCACTCTGTTTTCTCCTATATTGATAGAGGTATTTGGAACTCTGAATCCAACACGGTTTGTGCTAGCTTCTTGAAACTTGACACAATAAAGTAGTTTCACGTTCTATCTCTATGTTTTGTTTCCTCTTGATGTAGCCCTAAGCAGTGACTGGCGATAAACACTTTCATGTAAAGGGGTTGCCAGGCTTCCCAAAATTACGAATCTCCAGAAATCTCAGCAAATATTTTTTCACCCAAACTGGATGATACTTTCAGGTAATGATCAGTACACTAAGGCGACTTGGTTCCCCAAATGTCGTTTTTCTATATTGAAGCGTTCGTTTCCAGTAACAGTTTGAATTTTTAGGTTTCACTCTGTTTTCTCCTATATTGATAGATGTATTTGGAACTCTAAATCCAACACGGTTTGTGCTAGCTTCTTGAAACTTGACACAATAAAGCAGTTTCACGTTCTATCTCTATGTTTTGTTTCCTCTTGATGTAGCCCTAAGCAGTGACTGGCAAGAAACACTTTCATGGAAAGGGGTTGCCATGCTTCCCAAAATTACGAATCTCCAGAAATCTCAGCAAATATTTTTTCACCCAAATTGGATGATACTTTCAGGTAATGATCAGTACACTAAGCCGACTTGGTTCCCCAAATGTCGTTCTTCTATGTTGAAGCGTTCGTTTCCAGTAACAGTTTGAATTTTTAGGTTTCACTCTGTTTTCTCCTATATTGATAGATGTATTTGGAACTCTAAATCCAACACGGTTTGTGCTAGCTTCTTGAAACTTGACACAATATAGTAATTTCACGTTCTATCTCTATGTTTTGTTTCCTCTTGATGTAGCCCCAAGCAGTGACTGAGGAGAAACACTTTCATGGAAAGGGGTTGCCAAGCTTCCTAAAATTACAAATCTCCAGAAATCTCAGGAAATATTTTTTCACCCAAACAGGATGATACTTTCAGGTAATGATCAGTACACTAAGGCGACTTGGTTCCCCAAATTTCGTTCTTCTATGTTGAAGCGTTCGTTTCCAGTAACAGTTTGAATTTTTAGGTTTCACTCTGTTTTCTCCTATATTGATAGAGGTATTTGGAACTCTGAATCCAACACGGTTTGTGCTAGCTTCTTGAAACTTGACACAATAAAGTAGTTTCACGTTCTATCTCTATGTTTTGTTTCCTCTTGATGTAGCCCTAACAGTGACTGGCGAGAAACACTTTCATGGAAAGGGGTTGCCAGGCTTCCCAAATATGCGAATCTCCAGAAATCTCAGGAAATATTTTTTCACCCAAACAGGATGATACTTTCAGGTAATGATCAGTACACTAAGGCGACTTGGTTCCCCAAATTTCGTTCTTCTATGTTGAAGCGTTCGTTTCCAGTAACAGTTTGAATTTTTAGGTTTCACTCTGTTTTCTCCTATATTGATAGATGTATTTGGAACTCTAAATCCAACACGGTTTGTGCTAGCTTCTTGAAACTTGACACAATAAAATAGTTTCACATTCTATCTCTATGTTTTGTTTCCTCTTGATGTAGCCCTAACAGTGACCGGCGAGAAACACTTTCATGTAAAGGGGTTGCCAGGCTTCCCAAAATTACGAATCTCCAGAAATCTCAGCAAATATTTTTTCACCCAAACAGGATGATACTTTAAGGTAATGATCAGTACACTAAGGCGACTTGGTTCCCCAAATTTCGTTCTTCTATGTTGAAGCGTTCGTTTCCAGTAACAGTTTGAATTTTTAGGTTTCACTCTGTTTTCTCCTATATTGATAGATGTATTTGGAACTCTAAATCCAACACGGTTTGTGCTAGCTTCTTGAAACTTGACACAATAAAGTAGTTACACGTTCTATCTCTATGTTTTGTTTCCTCTTGATGTAGCCCTAACAGTGACCGGCGAGAAACACTTTCATGTAAAGGGGTTGCCAGGCTTCCCAAAATTACGAATCTCCAGAAATCTCAGCAAATATTTTTTCACCCAAACAGGATGATACTTTCAGGTAATGATCAGTACACTAAGGCGACTTGGTTCCCCAAATTTCGTTCTTCTATGTTGAAGCGTTCGTTTCCAGTAACAGTTTGAATTTTTAGGTTTCACTCTGTTTTCTCCTATATTGATAGATGTATTTGGAACTCTAAATCCAACACGGTTTGTGCTAGCTTCTTGAAACTTGACACAATAAAGTAGTTTCACGTTCTATCTCTATGTTTTGTTTCCTCATGATGTAGCCCTAAGCATTGACTGGCGAGAAACACTTTCATGGAAAGGGGTGGCTTCCCAAAATTACGAATCTCCAGAAATCGCAGCAAATATTTTTTCACCCAAACTGGATGATACTTTCAGGTAATGATCAGTACACTAAGGCGACTTGGTTCCCCAAATGTCGTTTTTCTATATTGAAGCGTTCGTTTCCAGTAACAGTTTGAATTTTTAGGTTTCACTCTGTTTTCTCCTATATTGATAGATGTATTTGGAACTCTAAATCCAACACGGTTTGTGCTAGCTTCTTGAAACTTGACACAATAAAGCAGTTTCACGTTCTATCTCTATGTTTTGTTTCCTCTTGATGTAGCCCTAAGCAGTGACTGGCAAGAAACACTTTCATGGAAAGGGGTTGCCATGCTTCCCAAAATTACGAATCTCCAGAAATCTCAGCAAATATTTTTTCACCCAAACTGGATGATACTTTCAGGTAATGATCAGTACACTAAGCCGACTTGGTTCCCCAAATGTCGTTCTTCTATGTTGAAGCGTTCGTTTCCAGTAACAGTTTGAATTTTTAGGTTTCACTCTGTTTTCTCCTATATTGATAGATGTATTTGGAACTCTAAATCCAACACGGTTTGTGCTAGCTTCTTGAAACTTGACACAATATAGTAATTTCACGTTCTATCTCTATGTTTTGTTTCCTCTTGATGTAGCCCCAAGCAGTGACTGAGGAGAAACACTTTCATGGAAAGGGGTTGCCAAGCTTCCTAAAATTACAAATCTCCAGAAATCTCAGGAAATATTTTTTCACCCAAACAGGATGATACTTTCAGGTAATGATCAGTACACTAAGGCGACTTGGTTCCCCAAATTTCGTTCTTCTATGTTGAAGCGTTCGTTTCCAGTAACAGTTTGAATTTTTAGGTTTCACTCTGTTTTCTCCTATATTGATAGAGGTATTTGGAACTCTGAATCCAACACGGTTTGTGCTAGCTTCTTGAAACTTGACACAATAAAGTAGTTTCACGTTCTATCTCTATGTTTTGTTTCCTCTTGATGTAGCCCTAACAGTGACTGGCGAGAAACACTTTCATGGAAAGCGGTTGCCAGGCTTCCCAAATATGCGAATCTCCAGAAATCTCAGGAAATATTTTTTCACCCAAACAGGATGATACTTTCAGGTAATGATCAGTACACTAAGGCGACTTGGTTCCCCAAATTTCGTTCTTCTATGTTGAAGCGTTCGTTTCCAGTAACAGTTTGAATTTTTAGGTTTCACTCTGTTTTCTCCTATATTGATAGATGTATTTGGAACTCTAAATCCAACACGGTTTGTGCTAGCTTCTTGAAACTTGACACAATAAAGTAGTTTCACGTTCTATCTCTATGTTTTGTTTCCTCTTGATGTAGCCCTAACAGTGACTGGCGAGAAACACTTTCATGGAAAGGGGTTGCCAGGCTTCCCAAATATACGAATCTCCAGAAATCTCAGCAAATATTTTTTCACCCAAACAGGATGATACTTTCAGGTAATGATCAGTACACTAAGGCGACTTGGTTCCCCAAATTTCGTTCTTCTATGTTGAAGCGTTCGTTTCCAGTAACAGTTTGAATTTTTAGGTTTCACTCTGTTTTCTCCTATATTGATAGATGTATTTGGAACTCTAAATCCAACACGGTTTGTGCTAGCTTCTTGAAACTTGACACAATAAAGTAGTTTCACGTTCTATCTCTATGTTTTGTTTCCTCTTGATGTAGCCCTAAGCATTGACTGGCGAGAAACACTTTCATGGAAAGGGGTGGCTTCCCAAAATTACGAATCTCCAGAAATCTCAGCAAATATTTTTTCACCCAAACTGGATGATACTTTCAGGTAATGATCACTACACTAACGCGACTTGGTTCCCCAAATTTCGTTCTTCTATGTTGAAGCGTTCGTTTCCAGTAACAGTTTGAATTTTTAGGTTTCACTCTGTTTTCTCCTATATTGATAGATGTATTTGGAACTCTGAATACAACACGGTTTGTGCTAGCTTCTTGAAACTTGACACAATAAAGTAGTTTCACGTTCTATCTCTATGTTTTGTTTCTTCTTGATGTAGCCCTAAGCAGTGACTGACGAGAAACACTTTCATGTAAAGGGGTTGCCAGGCTTCCCAAAATTACGAATCTCCAGAAATCTCAGCAAATATTTTTTCACCCAAACTGGATGATACTTTCAGGTAATGATCAGTACACTAAGGCGACTTGGTTCCCCAAATTTCGTTCTTCTATATTGAAGCGTTCGTTTCCAGTAACAGTTTGAATTTTTAGGTTTCACTCTGTTTTCTCCTATATTGATAGATGTATTTGGAACTCTAAATCCAACACGGTTTGTGCTAGCTTCTTGAAACTTGACACAATAAAGTAGTTTCACGTTCTATCTCTATGTTTTGTTTCCTCTTGATGTAGCCCTAACAGTGACTGGCGAGAAACACTTTCATGGAAAGGGGTTGCCAGGCTTCCCAAATATACGAATCTCCAGAAATCTCAGGAAATATTTTTTCACCCAAACAGGATGATACTTTCAGGTAATGATCAGTACACTATGGCGACTTGGTTCCCCAAATTTCGTTTTTCTATATTGAAGCGTTCGTTTCCAGTAACAGTTTGAATTTTTAGGTTTCACTCTGTTTTCTCCTATATTGATAGATGTATTTGGAACTCTAAATCCAACACGGTTTTTGCTAGCTTCATGAAACTTGACACAATAAAGTAGTTTCACGTTCTATCTCTATGTTTTGTTTCCTCTTGATGTAGCCCTAACAGTGACTGGCGAGAAACACTTTAATGGAAAGGGGTTGCCATGCTTCCCAAAATTACGAATCTCCAGAAATCTCAGCAAATATTTTTTCACCCAAACAGGATGATACTTTCAGGTAATGATCAGTACACTAAGGCGACTTGGTTCCCCAAATTTCGTTCTTCTATGTTGAAGCGTTCGTTTCCAGTAACAGTTTGAATTTTTACGTTTCACTCTGTTTTCTCCTATATTGATAGAGGTATTTGGAACTCTGAATCCAACACGGTTTGTGCTAGCTTCTTGAAACTTGACACAATAAAGTAGTTTCACGTTCTATCTCTATGTTTTGTTTCCTCTTGATGTAGCCCTAACAGTGACTGGCGAGAAACACTTTCATGGAAAGGGGTTGCCAGGCTTCCCAAATATGCGAATCTCCAGAAATCTCAGGAAATATTTTTTCACCCAAACAGGATGATACTTTCAGGTAATGATCAGTACACTAAGGCGACTTGGTTCCCCAAATTTCGTTCTTCTATGTTGAAGCGTTCGTTTCCAGTAACAGTTTGAATTTTTAGGTTTCACTCTGTTTTCTCCTATATTGATAGATGTATTTGGAACTCTAAATCCAACACGGTTTGTGCTAGCTTCTTGAAACTTGACACAATAAAGTAGTTTCACGTTCTATCTCTATGTTTTGTTTCCTCTTGATGTAGCCCTAACAGTGACCGGCGAGAAACACTTTCATGTAAAGGGGTTGCCAGGCTTCCCAAAATTACGAATCTCCAGAAATCTCAGCAAATATTTTTTCACCCAAACAGGATGATACTTTCAGGTAATGATCAGTACACTAAGGCGACTTGGTTCCCCAAATTTCGTTCTTCTATGTTGAAGCGTTTGTTTCCAGTAACAGTTTGAATTTTTAGGTTTCACTCTGTTTTCTCCTATATTGATAGATGTATTTGGAACTCTAAATCCAACACGGTTTGTGCTAGCTTCTTGAAACTTGACACAATAAAGTAGTTACACGTTCTATCTCTATGTTTTGTTTCCTCTTGATGTAGCCCTAACAGTGACCGGCGAGAAACACTTTCATGTAAAGGGGTTGCCAGGCTTCCCAAAATTACGAATCTCCAGAAATCTCAGCAAATATTTTTTCACCCAAACAGGATGATACTTTCAGGTAATGATCAGTACACTAAGGCGACTTGGTTCCCCAAATTTCGTTCTTCTATGTTGAAGCGTTCGTTTCCAGTAACAGTTTGAATTTTTAGGTTTCACTCTGTTTTCTCCTATATTGATAGATGTATTTGGAACTCTAAATCCAACACGGTTTGTGCTAGCTTCTTGAAACTTGACACAATAAAGTAGTTTCACGTTCTATCTCTATGTTTTGTTTCCTCATGATGTAGCCCTAAGCATTGACTGGCGAGAAACACTTTCATGGAAAGGGGTGGCTTCCCAAAATTACGAATCTCCAGAAATCGCAGCAAATATTTTTTCACCCAAACTGGATGATACTTTCAGGTAATGATCAGTACACTAAGGCGACTTGGTTCCCCAAATGTCGTTTTTCTATATTGAAGCGTTCGTTTCCAGTAACAGTTTGAATTTTTAGGTTTCACTCTGTTTTCTCCTATATTGATAGAGGTATTTGGAACTCTAAATCCAACACGGTTTGTGCTAGCTTCTTGAAAC
This sequence comes from Spermophilus citellus, assembly GCF_964194105.1. Classification (NCBI taxonomy): domain Eukaryota; kingdom Metazoa; phylum Chordata; class Mammalia; order Rodentia; family Sciuridae; genus Spermophilus; species Spermophilus citellus. Next base: position 13,296,693 of record NC_138188.1, on the reverse strand, counting down.
TTGACACAATAAAGTAGTTTCATGTTCTATCTCTATGTTTTGTTTCCTCTTGAGGTAGCCCTAACAGTGACTGGCGAGAAACACTTTCATGGAAAGGGGTTGCCAGGCTTCCCAAATATACGAATCTCCAGAAATCTCAGGAAATATTTTTTCACCCAAACAGGATGATACTTTCAGGTAATGATCAGTACACTATGGCGACTTGGTTCCCCAAATTTCGTTTTTCTATGTTGAAGCGTTCGTTTCCAGTAACAGTTTGAATTTTTAGGTTTCACTCTGTTTTCTCCTATATTGATAGATCTATTTGGAACTCTAAACCCAACACGGTTTGTGCTAGCTTCTTGAAACTTGACACAATAAAGTAGTTTCACGTTCTATCTCTATGTTTTGTTTCCTCTTGATGTAGCCCTAAGCAGTGACTGGCGATAAACACTTTCATGGAAAGGGGTTGCCAGGCTTCCCAAATATACGAATCTCCAGAAATCTCAGCAAATATTTTTTCACCCAAACAGGATGATACTTTCAGGTAATGATCAGTACACTAAGGCGACTTGGTTCCCCAAATTTCGTTCTTCTATGTTGAAGCGTTCGTTTCCAGTAACAGTTTGAATTTTTAGGTTTCACTCTGTTTTCTCCTATATTGATAGATGTATTTGGAACTCTGAATCCAACAAAGTTTGTGCTAGGTTCTTGAAACTTGACACAATAAAGTAGTTTCACGTTCTATCTCTATGTTTTGTTTCCTCTTGATGTAGCCCTAAGCAGTGACTGGCGATAAACACTTTCATGGAGAGGGGTGGCTTCCCAAAATTACGAATCTCCAGAAATCTCAGCAAATATTTTTTCACCCAAACAGGATGATACTTTCAGGTAATGATCAGTACACTAAGGCGACTTGGTTCCCCAAATTTCGTTCTTCTATGTTGAAGCGTTCGTTTCCAGTAACAGTTTGAATTTTTAGGTTTCACTCTGTTTTCTCCTATATTGATAGATGTATTTGGAACTCTAAATCCAACACGGTTTGTGCTAGCTTCTTGAAACTTGACACAATAAAGTAGTTTCACGTTCTATCTCTATGTTTTGTTTCCTCTTGATGTAGCCCTAACAGTGACTGGCGAGAAACACTTTCATGGAAAGGGGTTGCCAGGCTTCCCAAATATACGAATCTCCAGAAATCTCAGCAAATATTTTTTCACCCAAACAGGATGATACTTTCAGGTAATGATCAGTACACTAAGGCGACTTGGTTCCCCAAATTTCGTTCTTCTATGTTGAAGCGTTCGTTTCCAGTAACAGTTTGAATTTTTAGGTTTCACTCTGTTTTCTCCTATATTGATAGATGTATTTGGAACTCTAAATCCAACACGGTTTGTGCTAGCTTCTTGAAACTTGACACAATAAAGTAGTTTCACGTTCTATCTCTATGTTTTGTTTCCTCTTGATGTAGCCCTAAGCATTGACTGGCGAGAAACACTTTCATGGAAAGGGGTGGCTTCCCAAAATTACGAATCTCCAGAAATCTCAGCAAATATTTTTTCACCCAAACTGGATGATACTTTCAGGTAATGATCACTACACTAACGCAACTTGGTTCCCCAAATTTCGTTCTTCTATGTTGAAGCGTTCGTTTCCAGTAACAGTTTGAATTTTTAGGTTTCACTCTGTTTTCTCCTATATTGATAGATGTATTTGGAACTCTAAATCCAACACGGTTTGTGCTAGCTTCTTGAAACTTGACACAATAAAGTAGTTTCACGTTCTATCTCTATGTTTTGTTTCCTCTTGATGTAGCCCTAAGCAGTGACTGACGAGAAACACTTTCATGGAAAGGGGTTGCCAGGCTTCCCAAAATTACGAATCTCCAGAAATCTCAGCAAATATTTTTTCACCCAAACTGGATGATACTTTCAGGTAATGATCAGTACACTAAGGCGACTTGGTTCCCCAAATTTCGTTCTTCTATATTGAAGCGTTCGTTTCCAGTAACAGTTTGAATTTTTAGGTTTCACTCTGTTTTCTCCTATATTGATAGATGTATTTGGAACTCTAAATCCAACACGGTTTGTGCTAGCTTCTTGAAACTTGACACAATAAAGTAGTTTCACGTTCTATCTCTATGTTTTGTTTCCTCTTGATGTAGCCCTAACAGTGACTGGCGAGAAACACTTTCATGGAAAGGGGTTGCCAGGCTTCCCAAATATGCGAATCTCCAGAAATCTCAGGAAATATTTTTTCACCCAAACAGGATGATACTTTCAGGTAATGATCAGTACACTAAGGCGACTTGGTTCCCCAAATTTCGTTCTTCTATGTTGAAGCGTTCGTTTCCAGTAACAGTTTGAATTTTTAGGTTTCACTCTGTTTTCTCCTATATTGATAGATGTATTTGGAACTCTAAATCCAACACGGTTTGTGCTAGCTTCTTGAAACTTGACACAATAAAGTAGTTTCACGTTCTATCTCTATGTTTTGTTTCCTCTTGATGTAGCCCTAACAGTGACCGGCGAGAAACACTTTCATGTAAAGGGGTTGCCAGGCTTCCCAAAATTACGAATCTCCAGAAATCTCAGCAAATATTTTTTCACCCAAACAGGATGATACTTTCAGGTAATGATCAGTACACTAAGGCGACTTGGTTCCCCAAATTTCGTTCTTCTATGTTGAAGCGTTCGTTTCCAGTAACAGTTTGAATTTTTAGGTTTCACTCTGTTTTCTCCTATATTGATAGATGTATTTGGAACTCTAAATCCAACACGGTTTGTGCTAGCTTCTTGAAACTTGACACAATAAAGTAGTTACACGTTCTATCTCTATGTTTTGTTTCCTCTTGATGTAGCCCTAACAGTGACCGGCGAGAAACACTTTCATGTAAAGGGGTTGCCAGGCTTCCCAAAATTACGAATCTCCAGAAATCTCAGCAAATATTTTTTCACCCAAACAGGATGATACTTTCAGGTAATGATCAGTACACTAAGGCGACTTGGTTCCCCAAATTTCGTTCTTCTATGTTGAAGCGTTCGTTTCCAGTAACAGTTTGAATTTTTAGGTTTCACTCTGTTTTCTCCTATATTGATAGATGTATTTGGAACTCTAAATCCAACACGGTTTGTGCTAGCTACTTGAAACTTGACACAATAAAGTAGTTTCACGTTCTATCTCTATGTTTTGTTTCCTCATGATGTAGCCCTAAGCATTGACTGGCGAGAAACACTTTCATGGAAAGGGGTGGCTTCCCAAAATTACGAATCTCCAGAAATCGCAGCAAATATTTTTTCACCCAAACTGGATGATACTTTCAGGTAATGATCAGTACACTAAGGCGACTTGGTTCCCCAAATGTCGTTTTTCTATATTGAAGCGTTCGTTTCCAGTAACAGTTTGAATTTTTAGGTTTCACTCTGTTTTCTCCTATATTGATAGATGTATTTGGAACTCTAAATCCAACACGGTTTGTGCTAGCTTCTTGAAACTTGACACAATAAAGTAGTTTCATGTTCTATCTCTATGTTTTGTTTCCTCTTGAGGTAGCCCTAACAGTGACTGGCGAGAAACACTTTCATGGAAAGGGGTTGCCAGGCTTCCCAAATATACGAATCTCCAGAAATCTCAGGAAATATTTTTTCACCCAAACAGGATGATACTTTCAGGTAATGATCAGTACACTATGGCGACTTGGTTCCCCAAATTTCGTTTTTCTATGTTGAAGCGTTCGTTTCCAGTAACAGTTTGAATTTTTAGGTTTCACTCTGTTTTCTCCTATATTGATAGATGTATTTGGAACTCTAAATCCAACACGGTTTGTGCTAGCTTCTTGAAACTTGACACAATAAAGTAGTTTCACGTTCTATCTCTATGTTTTGTTTCCTCTTGATGTAGCCCTAAGCAGTGACTGGCGATAAACACTTTCATGGAAAGGGGTGGCTTCCCAAAATTACGAATCTCCAGAAATCTCAGCAAATATTTTTTCACCCAAACTGGATGATACTTTCAGGTAATGATCACTACACTAACGCGACTTGGTTCCCCAAATTTCGTTCTTCTATGTTGAAGCGTTCGTTTCCAGTAACAGTTTGAATTTTTAGGTTTCACTCTGTTTTCTCCTATATTGATAGATGTATTTGGAACTCTAAATCCAACACGGTTTGTGCTAGCTTCTTGAAACTTGACACAATAAAGCAGTTTCACGTTCTATCTCTATGTTTTGTTTCCTCTTGATGTAGCCCTAAGCAGTGACTGGCAAGAAACACTTTCATGGAAAGGGGTTGCCATGCTTCCCAAAATTACGAATCTCCAGAAATCTCAGCAAATATTTTTTCACCCAAACTGGATGATACTTTCAGGTAATGATCAGTACACTAAGGCGACTTGGTTCCCCAAATTTCGTTCTTCTATGTTGAAGCGTTCGTTTCCAGTAACAGTTTGAATTTTTAGGTTTCACTCTGTTTTCTCCTATATTGATAGATGTATTTGGAACTCTAAATCCAACACGGTTTGTGCTAGCTTCTTGAAACTTGACACAATAAAGTAGTTTCACGTTCTATCTCTATGTTTTGTTTCCTCTTGATGTAGCCCTAACAGTGACTGGCGAGAAACACTTTCATGGAAAGGGGTTGCCAGGCTTCCCAAATATACGAATCTCCAGAAATCTCAGCAAATATTTTTTCACCCAAACAGGATGATACTTTCAGGTAATGATCAGTACACTAAGGCGACTTGGTTCCCCAAATTTCGTTCTTCTATGTTGAAGCGTTCGTTTCCAGTAACAGTTTGAATTTTTAGGTTTCACTCTGTTTTCTCCTATATTGATAGATGTATTTGGAACTCTAAATCCAACACGGTTTGTGCTAGCTTCTTGAAACTTGACACAATAAAGTAGTTTCACGTTCTATCTCTATGTTTTGTTTCCTCTTGATGTAGCCCTAAGCAGTGACTGACGAGAAACACTTTCATGGAAAGGGGTTGCCAGGCTTCCCAAAATTACGAATCTCCAGAAATCTCAGCAAATATTTTTTCACCCAAACTGGATGATACTTTCAGGTAATGATCAGTACACTAAGGCGACTTGGTTCCCCAAATTTCGTTCTTCTATATTGAAGCGTTCGTTTCCAGTAACAGTTTGAATTTTTAGGTTTCACTCTGTTTTCTCCTATATTGATAGATGTATTTGGAACTCTAAATCCAACACGGTTTGTGCTAGCTTCTTGAAACTTGACACAATAAAGTAGTTTCACGTTCTATCTCTATGTTTTGTTTCCTCTTGATGTAGCCCTAAGCATTGACTGGCGAGAAACACTTTCATGGAAAGGGGTGGCTTCCCAAAATTACGAATCTCCAGAAATCTCAGCAAATATTTTTTCACCCAAAGTGGATGATACTTTCAGGTAATGATCACTACACTAACGCAACTTGGTTCCCCAAATTTCGTTCTTCTATGTTGAAGCGTTCGTTTCCAGTAACAGTTTGAATTTTTAGGTTTCACTCTGTTTTCTCCTATATTGATAGATGTATTTGGAACTCTAAATCCAACACGGTTTGTGCTAGCTTCTTGAAACTTGACACAATAAAGTAGTTTCACGTTCTATCTCTATGTTTTGTTTCCTCTTGATGTAGCCCTAAGCAGTGACTGACGAGAAACACTTTCATGGAAAGGGGTTGCCAGGCTTCCCAAAATTACGAATCTCCAGAAATCTCAGCAAATATTTTTTCACCCAAACTGGATGATACTTTCAGGTAATGATCAGTACACTAAGGCGACTTGGTTCCCCAAATTTCGTTCTTCTATATTGAAGCGTTCGTTTCCAGTAACAGTTTGAATTTTTAGGTTTCACTCTGTTTTCTCCTATATTGATAGATGTATTTGGAACTCTAAATCCAACACGGTTTGTGCTAGCTTCTTGAAACTTGACACAATAAAGTAGTTTCACGTTCTATCTCTATGTTTTGTTTCCTCTTGATGTAGCCCTAACAGTGACTGGCGAGAAACACTTTCATGGAAAGGGGTTGCCAGGCTTCCCAAATATGCGAATCTCCAGAAATCTCAGGAAATATTTTTTCACTCAAACAGGATGATACTTTCAGGTAATGATCAGTACACTAAGGCGACTTGGTTCCCCAAATTTCGTTCTTCTATGTTGAAGCGTTCGTTTCCAGTAACAGTTTGAATTTTTAGGTTTCACTCTGTTTTCTCCTATATTGATAGATGTATTTGGAACTCTAAATCCAACACGGTTTGTGCTAGCTTCTTGAAACTTGACACAATAAAGTAGTTTCACGTTCTATCTCTATGTTTTGTTTCCTCTTGATGTAGCCCTAAGCATTGACTGGCGAGGAACACTTTCATGGAAAGGGGTGGCTTCCCAAAATTACGAATCTCCAGAAATCTCAGCAAATATTTTTTCACCCAAACAGGATGATACTTTCAGGTAATGATCAGTACACTAAGGCGACTTGGTTCCCCAAATTTCGTTCTTCTATGTTGAAGCGTTCGTTTCCAGTAACAGTTTGAATTTTTAGGTTTCACTCTGTTTTCTCCTATATTGATAGATGTATTTGGAACTCTAAATCCAACACGGTTTGTGCTAGCTTCTTGAAACTTGACACAATAAAGTAGTTACACGTTCTATCTCTATGTTTTGTTTCCTCTTGATGTTGCCCTAACAGTGACCGGCGAGAAACACTTTCATGTAAAGGGGTTGCCAGGCTTCCCAAAATTACGAATCTCCAGAAATCTCAGCAAATATTTTTTCACCCAAACAGGATGATACTTTCAGGTAATGATCAGTACACTAAGGCGACTTGGTTCCCCAAATTTCGTTCTTCTATGTTGAAGCGTTCGTTTCCAGTAACAGTTTGAATTTTTAGGTTTCACTCTGTTTTCTCCTATATTGATAGATGTATTTGGAACTCTAAATCCAACACGGTTTGTGCTAGCTTCTTGAAACTTGACACAATAAAGTAGTTTCACGTTCTATCTCTATGTTTTGTTTCCTCATGATGTAGCCCTAAGCATTGACTGGCGAGAAACACTTTCATGGAAAGGGGTGGCTTCCCAAAATTACGAATCTCCAGAAATCGCAGCAAATATTTTTTCACCCAAACTGGATGATACTTTCAGGTAATGATCAGTACACTAAGGCGACTTGGTTCCCCAAATGTCGTTTTTCTATATTGAAGCGTTCGTTTCCAGTAACAGTTTGAATTTTTAGGTTTCACTCTGTTTTCTCCTATATTGATAGATGTATTTGGAACTCTAAATCCAACACGGTTTGTGCTAGCTTCTTGAAACTTGACACAATAAAGTAGTTTCATGTTCTAAATCTATGTTTTGTTTCCTCTTGAGGTAGCCCTAACAGTGACTGGCGAGAAACACTTTCATGGAAAGGGGTTGCCAGGCTTCCCAAATATACGAATCTCCAGAAATCTCAGGAAATATTTTTTCACCCAAACAGGATGATACTTTCAGGTAATGATCAGTACACTATGGCGACTTGGTTCCCCAAATTTCGTTTTTCTATGTTGAAGCGTTCGTTTCCAGTAACAGTTTGAATTTTTAGGTTTCACTCTGTTTTCTCCTATATTGATAGATGTATTTGGAACTCTAAATCCAACACGGTTTGTGCTAGCTTCTTGAAACTTGACACAATAAAGTAGTTTCACGTTCTATCTCTATGTTTTGTTTCCTCTTGGTGTAGCCCTAAGCAGTGACTGGCGATAAACACTTTCATGGAAAGGGGTGGCTTCCCAAAATTACGAATCTCCAGAAATCTCAGCAAATATTTTTTCACCCAAACTGGATGATACTTTCAGGTAATGATCACTACACTAACGCGACTTGGTTCCCCAAATTTCGTTCTTCTATGTTGAAGCGTTCGTTTCCAGTAACAGTTTGAATTTTTAGGTTTCACTCTGTTTTCTCCTATATTGATAGATGTATTTGGAACTCTAAATCCAACACGGTTTGTGCTAGCTTCTTGAAACTTGACACAATAAAGCAGTTTCACGTTCTATCTCTATGTTTTGTTTCCTCTTGATGTAGCCCTAAGCAGTGACTGGCAAGAAACACTTTCATGGAAAGGGGTTGCCATGCTTCCCAAAATTACGAATCTCCAGAAATCTCAGCAAATATTTTTTCACCCAAACTGGATGATACTTTCAGGTAATGATCAGTACACTAAGGCGACTTGGTTCCCCAAATATCGTTCTTCTATGTTGAAGCGTTCGTTTCCAGTAACAGTTTGAATTTTTAGGTTTCACTCTGTTTTCTCCTATATTGATAGATGTATTTGGAATTCTAAATCCAACACGGTTTGTGCTAGCTTCTTGAAACTTGACACAATATAGTAATTTCACGTTCTATCTCTATGTTTTGTTTCCTCTTGATGTAGCCCCAAGCAGTGACTGAGGAGAAACACTTTCATGGAAAGGGGTTGCCAAGCTTCCTAAAATTACAAATCTCCAGAAATCTCAGCAAATATTTTTTCACCCAAACAGGATGATACTTTCAGGTAATGATCAGTACACTAAGGCGACTTGGTTCCCCAAATTTCGTTCTTCTATGTTGAAGCGTTCGTTTCCAGTAACAGTTTGAAATTTAGGTTTCACTCTGTTTTCTCCTATATTGATAGATGTATTTGGAACTCTAAATCCAACACGGTTTTTGCTAGCTTCATGAAACTTGACACAATAAAGTAGTTTCACGTTGTATCTCTATGTTTTGTTTCCTCTTGATGTAGCCCTAAGCAGTGACTGGCGAGAAACACTTTCATGGAAAGGGGTTGCCAGGCTTCCCAAATATACGAATCTCCAGAAATCTCAGCAAATATTTTTTCACCCAAACAGGATGATACTTTCAGGTAATGATCAGTACACTAAGGCGACTTGGTTCCCCAAATTTCGTTCTTCTATGTTGAAGCGTTCGTTTCCAGTAACAGTTTGAATTTTTAGGTTTCACTCTGTTTTCTCCTATATTGATAGATGTATTTGGAACTCTGAATCCAACAAGGTTTGTGCTAGGTTCTTGAAACTTGACACAATAAAGTAGTTTCACGTTCTATCTCTATGTTTTGTTTCCTCTTGATGTAGCCCTAACAGTGACTGGCGAGAAACACTTTCATGGAGAGGGGTGGCTTCCCAAAATTACGAATCTCCAGAAATCTCAGCAAATATTTTTTCACCCAAACTGGATGATACTTTCAGGTAATGATCAGTACACTAAGGCGACTTGGTTCCCCAAATTTCGTTCCTCTATGTTGAAGCGTTCGTTTCCAGTAACAGTTTGAATTTTTAGGTTTCACTCTGTTTTCTCCTATATTGATAGATGTATTTGGAACTCTAAATCCAACACGGTTTGTGCTAGCTTCTTGAAACTTGACACAATAAAGTAGTTTCACGTTGTATCTCTATGTTTTGTTTCCTCTTGATGTAGCCCTAACAGTGACTGGCGAGAAACACTTTCATGGAAAGGGGTTGCCAGGCTTCCCAAATATACGAATCTCCAGAAATCTCAGCAAATATTTTTTCACCCAAACAGGATGATACTTTCAGGTAATGATCAGTACACTAAGGCGACTTGGTTCCCCAAATTTCGTTCTTCTATGTTGAAGCGTTCGTTTCCAGTAACAGTTTGAATTTTTAGGTTTCACTCTGTTTTCTCCTATATTGATAGATGTATTTGGAACTCTAAATCCAACAGGGTTTGTGCTAGCTTCTTGAAACTTGACACAATAAAGTAGTTTCACGTTCTATCTCTATGTTTTGTTTCCTCTTGATGTAGCCCTAAGCATTGACTGGCGAGAAACACTTTCATGGAAAGGGGTGGCTTCCCAAAATTACGAATCTCCAGAAATCTCAGCAAATATTTTTTCACCCAAACTGGATGATACTTTCAGGTAATGATCACTACACTAACGCAACTTGGTTCCCCAAATTTCGTTCTTCTATGTTGAAGCGTTCGTTTCCAGTAACAGTTTGAATTTTTAGGTTTCACTCTGTTTTCTCCTATATTGATAGATGTATTTGGAACTCTAAATCCAACACGGTTTGTGCTAGCTTCTTGAAACTTGACACAATAAAGTAGTTTCACGTTCTATCTCTATGTTTTGTTTCCTCTTGATGTAGCCCTAAGCAGTGACTGACGAGAAACACTTTCATGGAAAGGGGTTGCCAGGCTTCCCAAAATTACGAATCTCCAGAAATCTCAGCAAATATTTTTTCACCCAAACTGGATGATACTTTCAGGTAATGATCAGTACACTAAGGCGACTTGGTTCCCCAAATTTCGTTCTTCTATATTGAAGCGTTCGTTTCCAGTAACAGTTTGAATTTTTAGGTTTCACTCTGTTTTCTCCTATATTGATAGATGTATTTGGAACTCTAAATCCAACACGGTTTGTGCTAGCTTCTTGAAACTTGACACAATAAAGTAGTTTCACGTTCTATCTCTATGTTTTGTTTCCTCTTGATGTAGCCCTAAGCATTGACTGGCGAGAAACACTTTCATGGAAAGGGGTGGCTTCCCAAAATTACGAATCTCCAGAAATCTCAGCAAATATTTTTTCACCCAAAGTGGATGATACTTTCAGGTAATGATCACTACACTAACGCAACTTGGTTCCCCAAATTTCGTTCTTCTATGTTGAAGCGTTCGTTTCCAGTAACAGTTTGAATTTTTAGGTTTCACTCTGTTTTCTCCTATATTGATAGATGTATTTGGAACTCTAAATCCAACACGGTTTGTGCTAGCTTCTTGAAACTTGACACAATAAAGTAGTTTCACGTTCTATCTCTATGTTTTGTTTCCTCTTGATGTAGCCCTAAGCAGTGACTGACGAGAAACACTTTCATGGAAAGGGGTTGCCAGGCTTCCCAAAATTACGAATCTCCAGAAATCTCAGCAAATATTTTTTCACCCAAACTGGATGATACTTTCAGGTAATGATCAGTACACTAAGGCGACTTGGTTCCCCAAATTTCGTTCTTCTATATTGAAGCGTTCGTTTCCAGTAACAGTTTGAATTTTTAGGTTTCACTCTGTTTTCTCCTATATTGATAGATGTATTTGGAACTCTAAATCCAACACGGTTTGTGCTAGCTTCTTGAAACTTGACACAATAAAGTAGTTTCACGTTCTATCTCTATGTTTTGTTTCCTCTTGATGTAGCCCTAACAGTGACTGGCGAGAAACACTTTCATGGAAAGGGGTTGCCAGGCTTCCCAAATATACGAATCTCCAGAAATCTCAGGAAATATTTTTTCACCCAAACAGGATGATACTTTCAGGTAATGATCAGTACACTATGGCGACTTGGTTCCCCAAATTTCGTTTTTCTATATTGAAGCGTTCGTTTCGAGTAACAGTTTGAATTTTTAGGTTTCACTCTGTTTTCTCCTATATTGATAGATGTATTTGGAACTCTAAATCCAACACGGTTTTTGCTAGCTTCATGAAACTTGACACAATAAAGTAGTTTCACGTTCTATCTCTATGTTTTGTTTCCTCTTGTATAGCCCTAACAGTGACTGGCGAGAAACACTTTCATGGAAAGGGGTTGCCAGGCTTCCCAAATATACGAATCTCCAGAAATCTCAGCAAATATTTTTTCACCCAAACTGGATGATACTTTCAGGTAATGATCAGTACACTATGGCGACTTGGTTCCCCAAATTTCGTTTTTCTATGTTGAAGCGTTCGTTTCCAGTAACAGTTTGAATTTTTAGGTTTCACTCTGTTTTCTCCTATATTGATAGATGTATTTGGAACTCTAAATCCAACACGGTTTGTGCTAGCTTCTTGAAACTTGACACAATAAAGTAGTTTCACGTTCTATCTCTATGTTTTGTTTCCTCTTGATGTAGCCCTAAGCAGTGACTGGCGAGAAACACTTTCATGGAAAGGGGTTGCCAGGCTTCCCAAAATTACGAATCTCCAGAAATCTCAGCAAATATTTTTTCACCCAAACAGGATGATACTTTCAGGTAATGATCAGTACAGTAAGGCGACTTGGTTCCCCAAATTTCGTTCTTCTATGTTGAAGCGTTCGTTTCCAGTAACAGTTTGAATTTTTAGGTTTCACTCTGTTTTCTCCTATATTGATAGATGTATTTGGAACTCTAAATCCAACACGGTTTGTGCTAGCTTCTTGAAACTTGACACAATAAAGTAGTTTCACGTTCTATCTCTATGTTTTGTTTCCTCTTGATGTAGCCCTAAGCAGTGACTGACGAGAAACACTTTCATGGAAAGGGGTTGCCAGGCTTTCCAAAATTACGAATCTCCAGAAATCTCAGCAAATATTTTTTCACCCAAACTGGATGATACTTTCAGGTAATGATCAGTACACTAAGGCGACTTGGTTCCCCAAATTTCGTTCTTCTATATTGAAGCGTTCGTTTCCAGTAACAGTTTGAATTTTTAGGTTTCACTCTGTTTTCTCCTATATTGATAGATGTATTTGGAACTCTAAATCCAACACGGTTTGTGCTAGCTTCTTGAAACTTGACACAATAAAGTAGTTTCACGTTCTATCTCTATGTTTTGTTTCCTCTTGATGTAGCCCTAACAGTGACTGGCGAGAAACACTTTCATGGAAAGGGGTTGCCAGGCTTCCCAAATATACGAATCTCCAGAAATCTCAGGAAATATTTTTTCACCCAAACAGGATGATACTTTCAGGTAATGATCAGTACACTATGGCGACTTGGTTCCCCAAATTTCGTTTTTCTATATTGAAGCGTTCGTTTCCAGTAACAGTTTGAATTTTTAGGTTTCACTCTGTTTTCTCCTATATTGATAGATGTATTTGGAACTCTAAATCCAACACGGTTTGTGCTAGCTTCTTGAAACTTGACACAATAAAGTAGTTTCACGTTCTATCTCTATGTTTTGTTTCCTCTTGATGTAGCCCTAACAGTGACTGGCGAGAAACACTTTCATGGAAAGGGGTTGCCAGGCTTCCCAAATATACGAATCTCCAGAAATCTCAGCAAATATTTTTTCACCCAAACTGGATGATACTTTCAGGTAATGATCAGTACACTATGGCGACTTGGTTCCCCAAATTTCGTTTTTCTATGTTGAAGCGTTCGTTTCCAGTAACAGTTTGAATTTTTAGGTTTCACTCTGTTTTCTCCTATATTGATAGATGTATTTGGAACTCTAAATCCAACACGGTTTGTGCTAGCTTCTTGAAACTTGACACAATAAAGTAGTTTCACGTTCTATCTCTATGTTTTGTTTCCTCATGATGTAGCCCTAAGCATTGACTGGCGAGAAACACTTTCATGGAAAGGGGTGGCTTCCCAAAATTACGAATCTCCAGAAATCTCAGCAAATATTTTTTCACCCAAACTGGATGATACTTTCAGGTAATGATCAGTACACTAAGGCGACTTGGTTCCCCAAATTTCGTTCTTCTATGTTGAAGCGTTCGTTTCCAGTAACAGTTTGAATTTTTAGGTTTCACTCTGTTTTCTCCTATATTGATAGAGGTATTTGGAACTCTGAATCCAACACGGTTTGTGCTAGCTTCTTGAAACTTGACACAATAAAGTAGTTTCACGTTCTATCTCTATGTTTTGTTTCCTCTTGATGTAGCCCTAACAGTGACTGGCGAGAAACACTTTCATGGAAAGGGGTTGCCAGGCTTCCCAAATATGCGAATCTCCAGAAATCTCAGGAAATATTTTTTCACCCAAACAGGATGATACTTTCAGGTAATGATCAGTACACTAAGGCGACTTGGTTCCCCAAATTTCATTCTTCTATGTTGAAGCGTTCGTTTCCAGTAACAGTTTGAATTTTTAGGTTTCACTCTGTTTTCTCCTATATTGATAGATGTATTTGGAACTCTAAATCCAACACGGTTTGTGCTAGCTTCTTGAAACTTGACACAATAAAGTAGTTTCACGTTCTATCTCTATGTTTTGTTTCCTCTTGATGTAGCCCTAACAGTGACCGGCGAGAAACACTTTCATGTAAAGGGGTTGCCAGGCTTCCCAAAATTACGAATCTCCAGAAATCTCAGCAAATATTTTTTCACCCAAACTGGATGATACTTTCAGGTAATGATCAGTACACTAAGGCGACTTGGTTCCCCAAATGTCGTTCTTCTATGTTGAAGCATTCGTTTCCAGTAACAGTTTGAATTTTTAGGTTTCACTCTGTTTTCTCCTATATTGATAGATGTATTTGGAACTCTAAATCTAACACGGTTTGTGCTAGCTTCTTGAAACTTGACACAATATAGTAATTTCACGTTCTATCTCTATGTTTTGTTTCCTCTTGATGTAGCCCCAAGCAGTGACTGAGGAGAAACACTTTCATGGAAAGGGGTTGCCAAGCTTCCTAAAATTACAAATCTCCAGAAATCTCAGCAAATATTTTTTCACCCAAACAGGATGATACTTTCAGGTAATGATCAGTACACTAAGGCGACTTGGTTCCCCAAATTTCGTTCTTCTATGTTGAAGCGTTCGTTTCCAGTAACAGTTTGAAATTTAGGTTTCACTCTGTTTTCTCCTATATTGATAGATGTATTTGGAACTCTAAATCCAACACGGTTTGTGCTAGCTTCTTGAAACTTGACACAATAAAGTAGTTTCACGTTGTATCTCTATGTTTTGTTTCCTCTTGATGTAGCCCTAACAGTGACTGGCGAGAAACACTTTCATGGAAAGGGGTTGCCAGGCTTCCCAAATATACGAATCTCCAGAAATCTCAGCAAATATTTTTTCACCCAAACAGGATGATACTTTCAGGTAATGATCAGTACACTAAGGCGACTTGGTTCCCCAAATTTCGTTCTTCTATGTTGAAGCGTTCGTTTCCAGTAACAGTTTGAATTTTTAGGTTTCACTCTGTTTTCTCCTATATTGATAGATGTATTTGGAACTCTGAATCCAACAAGGTTTGTGCTAGGTTCTTGAAACTTGACACAATAAAGTAGTTTCACGTTCTATCTCTATGTTTTGTTTCCTCTTGATGTAGCCCTAAGCAGTGACTGGCGATAAACACTTTCATGGAGAGGGGTGGCTTCCCAAAATTACGAATCTCCAGAAATCTCAGCAAATATTTTTTCACCCAAACTGGATGATACTTTCAGGTAATGATCAGTACACTAAGGCGACTTGGTTCCCCAAATTTCGTTCTTCTATGTTGAAGCGTTCGTTTCCAGTAACAGTTTGAATTTTTAGGTTTCACTCTGTTTTCTCCTATATTGATAGATGTATTTGGAACTCTAAATCCAACACGGTTTGTGCTAGCTTCTTGAAACTTGACACAATAAAGTAGTTTCACGTTCTATCTCTATGTTTTGTTTCCTCTTGATGTAGCCCTAACAGTGACTGGCGAGAAACACTTTCATGGAAAGGGGTTGCCAGGCTTCCCAAATATACGAATCTCCAGAAATCTCAGCAAATATTTTTTCACCCAAACAGGATGATACTTTCAGGTAATGATCAGTACACTAAGGCGACTTGGTTCCCCAAATTTCGTTCTTCTATGTTGAAGCGTTCGTTTCCAGTAACAGTTTGAATTTTTAGGTTTCACTCTGTTTTCTCCTATATTGATAGATGTATTTGGAACTCTAAATCCAACACGGTTTGTGCTAGCTTCTTGAAACTTGACACAATAAAGTAGTTTCACGTTCTATCTCTATGTTTTGTTTCCTCTTGATGTAGCCCTAAGCATTGACTGGCGAGAAACACTTTCATGGAAAGGGGTGGCTTCCCAAAATTACGAATCTCCAGAAATCTCAGCAAATATTTTTTCACCCAAACTGGATGATACTTTCAGGTAATGATCAGTACACTAAGGCGACTTGGTTCCCCAAATTTCGTTCTTCTATGTTGAAGCGTTCGTTTCCAGTAACAGTTTGAATTTTTAGGTTTCACTCTGTTTTCTCCTATGTTGATAGATGTATTTGGAACTCTAAATCCAACACGGTTTGTGCTAGCTTCTTGAAACTTGACACAATAAAGTAGTTACACGTTCTATCTCTATGTTTTGTTTCCTCTTGATGTAGCCCTAACAGTGACCGGCGAGAAACACTTTCATGTAAAGGGGTTGCCAGGCTTCCCAAAATTACGAATCTCCAGAAATCTCAGCAAATATTTTTTCACCCAAACAGGATGATACTTTCAGGTAATGATCAGTACACTAAGGCGACTTGGTTCCCCAAATTTCGTTCTTCTATGTTGAAGCGTTCGTTTCCAGTAACAGTTTGAATTTTTAGGTTTCACTCTGTTTTCTCCTATATTGATAGATGTATTTGGAACTCTAAATCCAACACGGTTTGTGCTAGCTTCTTGAAACTTGACACAATAAAGTAGTTTCACGTTCTATCTCTATGTTTTGTTTCCTCATGATGTAGCCCTAAGCATTGACTGGCGAGAAACACTTTCATGGAAAGGGGTGGCTTCCCAAAATTACGAATCTCCAGAAATCGCAGCAAATATTTTTTCACCCAAACTGGATGATACTTTCAGGTAATGATCAGTACACTAAGGCGACTTGGTTCCCCAAATGTCGTTTTTCTATATTGAAGCGTTCGTTTCCAGTAACAGTTTGAATTTTTAGGTTTCACTCTGTTTTCTCCTATATTGATAGATGTATTTGGAACTCTAAATCCAACACGGTTTGTGCTAGCTTCTTGAAACTTGACACAATAAAGTAGTTTCATGTTCTATCTCTATGTTTTGTTTCCTCTTGAGGTAGCCCTAACAGTGACTGGCGAGAAACACTTTCATGGAAAGGGGTTGCCAGGCTTCCCAAATATACGAATCTCCAGAAATCTCAGGAAATATTTTTTCACCCAAACAGGATGATACTTTCAGGTAATGATCAGTACACTATGGCGACTTGGTTCCCCAAATTTCGTTTTTCTATGTTGAAGCGTTCGTTTCCAGTAACAGTTTGAATTTTTAGGTTTCACTCTGTTTTCTCCTATATTGATAGATGTATTTGGAACTCTAAACCCAACACGGTTTGTGCTAGCTTCTTGAAACTTGACACAATAAAGTAGTTTCACGTTCTATCTCTATGTTTTGTTTCCTCTTGGTGTAGCCCTAAGCAGTGACTGGCGATAAACACTTTCATGGAAAGGGGTGGCTTCCCAAAATTACGAATCTCCAGAAATCTCAGCAAATATTTTTTCACCCAAACTGGATGATACTTTCAGGTAATGATCACTACACTAACGCGACTTGGTTCCCCAAATTTCGTTCTTCTATGTTGAAGCGTTCGTTTCCAGTAACAGTTTGAATTTTTAGGTTTCACTCTGTTTTCTCCTATATTGATAGATGTATTTGGAACTCTAAATCCAACACGGTTTGTGCTAGCTTCTTGAAACTTGACACAATAAAGCAGTTTCACGTTCTATCTCTATGTTTTGTTTCCTCTTGATGTAGCCCTAAGCAGTGACTGGCAAGAAACACTTTCATGGAAAGGGGTTGCCATGCTTCCCAAAATTACGAATCTCCAGAAATCTCAGCAAATATTTTTTCACCCAAACTGGATGATACTTTCAGGTAATGATCAGTACACTAAGGCGACTTGGTTCCCCAAATATCGTTCTTCTATGTTGAAGCGTTCGTTTCCAGTAACAGTTTGAATTTTTAGGTTTCACTCTGTTTTCTCCTATATTGATAGATGTATTTGGAACTCTAAATCCAACACGGTTTGTGCTAGCTTCTTGAAACTTGACACAATATAGTAATTTCACGTTCTATCTCTATGTTTTGTTTCCTCTTGATGTAGCCCCAAGCAGTGACTGAGGAGAAACACTTTCATGGAAAGGGGTTGCCAAGCTTCCTAAAATTACAAATCTCCAGAAATCTCAGCAAATATTTTTTCACCCAAACAGGATGATACTTTCAGGTAATGATCAGTACACTAAGGCGACTTGGTTCCCCAAATTTCGTTCTTCTATGTTGAAGCGTTCGTTTCCAGTAACAGTTTGAAATTTAGGTTTCACTCTGTTTTCTCCTATATTGATAGATGTATTTGGAACTCTAAATCCAACACGGTTTGTGCTAGCTTCTTGAAACTTGACACAATAAAGTAGTTTCACGTTGTATCTCTATGTTTTGTTTCCTCTTGATGTAGCCCTAAGCAGTGACTGGCGAGAAACACTTTCATGGAAAGGGGTTGCCAGGCTTCCCAAATATACGAATCTCCAGAAATCTCAGCAAATATTTTTTCACCCAAACAGGATGATACTTTCAGGTAATGATCAGTACACTAAGGCGACTTGGTTCCCCAAATTTCGTTCTTCTATGTTGAAGCGTTCGTTTCCAGTAACAGTTTGAATTTTTAGGTTTCACTCTGTTTTCTCCTATATTGATAGATGTATTTGGAACTCTGAATCCAACAAGGTTTGTGCTAGGTTCTTGAAACTTGACACAATAAAGTAGTTTCACGTTCTATCTCTATGTTTTGTTTCCTCTTGATGTAGCCCTAAGCAGTGACTGGTGATAAACACTTTCATGGAGAGGGGTGGCTTCCCAAAATTACGAATCTCCAGAAATCTCAGCAAATATTTTTTCACCCAAACTGGATGATACTTTCAGGTAATGATCAGTACACTAAGGCGACTTGGTTCCCCAAATTTCGTTCTTCTATGTTGAAGCGTTCGTTTCCAGTAACAGTTTGAATTTTTAGGTTTCACTCTGTTTTCTCCTATATTGATAGATGTATTTGGAACTCTAAATCCAACACGGTTTGTGCTAGCTTCTTGAAACTTGACACAATAAAGTAGTTTCACGTTGTATCTCTATGTTTTGTTTCCTCTTGATGTAGCCCTAACAGTGACTGGCGAGAAACACTTTCATGGAAAGGGGTTGCCAGGCTTCCCAAATATACGAATCTCCAGAAATCTCAGCAAATATTTTTTCACCCAAACAGGATGATACTTTCAGGTAATGATCAGTACACTAAGGCGACTTGGTTCCCCAAATTTCGTTCTTCTATGTTGAAGCGTTCGTTTCCAGTAACAGTTTGAAATTTAGGTTTCACTCTGTTTTCTCCTATATTGATAGATGTATTTGGAACTCTAAATCCAACACGGTTTGTGCTAGCTTCTTGAAACTTGACACAATAAAGTAGTTTCACGTTCTATCTCTATGTTTTGTTTCCTCTTGATGTAGCCCTAAGCATTGACTGGCGAGAAACACTTTCATGGAAAGGGGTGGCTTCCCAAAATTACGAATCTCCAGAAATCTCAGCAAATATTTTTTCACCCAAACTGGATGATACTTTCAGGTAATGATCACTACACTAACGCAACTTGGTTCCCCAAATTTCGTTCTTCTATGTTGAAGCGTTCGTTTCCAGTAACAGTTTGAATTTTTAGGTTTCACTCTGTTTTCTCCTATATTGATAGATGTATTTGGAACTCTAAATCCAACACGGTTTGTGCTAGCTTCTTGAAACTTGACACAATAAAGTAGTTTTACGTTCTATCTCTATGTTTTGTTTCCTCTTGATGTAGCCCTAAGCAGTGACTGACGAGAAACACTTTCATGGAAAGGGGTTGCCAGGCTTCCCAAAATTACGAATCTCCAGAAATCTCAGCAAATATTTTTTCACCCAAACTGGATGATACTTTCAGGTAATGATCAGTACACTAAGGCGACTTGGTTCCCCAAATTTCGTTCTTCTATATTGAAGCGTTCGTTTCCAGTAACAGTTTGAATTTTTAGGTTTCACTCTGTTTTCTCCTATATTGATAGATGTATTTGGAACTCTAAATCCAACACGGTTTGTGCTAGCTTCTTGAAACTTGACACAATAAAGTAGTTTCACGTTCTATCTCTATGTTTTGTTTCCTCTTGATGTAGCCCTAAGCAGTGACTGGCGAGAAACACTTTCATGGAAAGGGGTTGCCAGGCTTCCCAAAATTACGAATCTCCAGAAATCTCAGCAAATATTTTTTCACCCAAACAGGATGATACTTTCAGGTAATGATCAGTACAGTAAGGCGACTTGGTTCCCCAAATTTCGTTCTTCTATGTTGAAGCGTTCGTTTCCAGTAACAGTTTGAATTTTTAGGTTTCACTCTGTTTTCTCCTATATTGATAGATGTATTTGGAACTCTAAATCCAACACGGTTTGTGCTAGCTTCTTGAAACTTGACACAATAAAGTAGTTTCACGTTCTATCTCTATGTTTTGTTTCCTCTTGATGTAGCCCTAAGCAGTGACTGACGAGAAACACTTTCATGGAAAGGGGTTGCCAGGCTTCCCAAAATTACGAATCTCCAGAAATCTCAGCAAATATTTTTTCACCCAAACTGGATGATACTTTCAGGTAATGATCAGTACACTAAGGCGACTTGGTTCCCCAAATTTCGTTCTTCTATATTGAAGCGTTCGTTTCCAGTAACAGTTTGAATTTTTAGGTTTCACTCTGTTTTCTCCTATATTGATAGATGTATTTGGAACTCTAAATCCAACACGGTTTGTGCTAGCTTCTTGAAACTTGACACAATAAAGTAGTTTCACGTTCTATCTCTATGTTTTGTTTCCTCTTGATGTAGCCCTAACAGTGACTGGCGAGAAACACTTTCATGGAAAGGGGTTGCCAGGC
Organism: Spermophilus citellus; assembly: GCF_964194105.1. NCBI lineage: Eukaryota > Metazoa > Chordata > Mammalia > Rodentia > Sciuridae > Spermophilus > Spermophilus citellus. Next base: position 13,276,112 of record NC_138188.1, on the reverse strand, counting down.
TTCCCAAATATACGAATCTCCAGAAATCTCAGGAAATATTTTTTCACCCAAACAGGATGATACTTTCAGGTAATGATCAGTACACTATGGCGACTTGGTTCCCCAAATTTCGTTTTTCTATATTGAAGCGTTCGTTTCCAGTAACAGTTTGAATTTTTAGGTTTCACTCTGTTTTCTCCTATATTGATAGATGTATTTGGAACTCTAAATCCAACACGGTTTGTGCTAGCTTCTTGAAACTTGACACAATAAAGTAGTTTCACGTTCTATCTCTATGTTTTGTTTCCTCTTGATGTAGCCCTAACAGTGACTGGCGAGAAACACTTTCATGGAAAGGGGTTGCCAGGCTTCCCAAATATACGAATCTCCAGAAATCTCAGCAAATATTTTTTCACCCAAACTGGATGATACTTTCAGGTAATGATCAGTACACTATGGCGACTTGGTTCCCCAAATTTCGTTTTTCTATGTTGAAGCGTTCGTTTCCAGTAACAGTTTGAATTTTTAGGTTTCACTCTGTTTTCTCCTATATTGATAGATGTATTTGGAACTCTAAATCCAACACGGTTTGTGCTAGCTTCTTGAAACTTGACACAATAAAGTAGTTTCACGTTCTATCTCTATGTTTTGTTTCCTCATGATGTAGCCAAAAGCATTGACTGGCGAGAAACACTTTCATGGAAAGGGGTGGCTTCCCAAAATTACGAATCTCCAGAAATCTCAGCAAATATTTTTTCACCCAAACTGGATGATACTTTCAGGTAATGATCAGTACACTAAGGCGACTTGGTTCCCCAAATTTCGTTCTTCTATGTTGAAGCGTTCGTTTCCAGTAACAGTTTGAATTTTTAGGTTTCACTCTGTTTTCTCCTATATTGATAGAGGTATTTGGAACTCTGAATCCAACACGGTTTGTGCTAGCTTCTTGAAACTTGACACAATAAAGTAGTTTCACGTTCTATCTCTATGTTTTCTTTCCTCTTGATGTAGCCCTAACAGTGACTGGCGAGAAACACTTTCATGGAAAGGGGTTGCCAGGCTTCCCAAATATGCGAATCTCCAGAAATCTCAGGAAATATTTTTTCACCCAAACAGGATGATACTTTCAGGTAATGATCAGTACACTAAGGCGACTTGGTTCCCCAAATTTCATTCTTCTATGTTGAAGCGTTCGTTTCCAGTAACAGTTTGAATTTTTAGGTTTCACTCTGTTTTCTCCTATATTGATAGATGTATTTGGAACTCTAAATCCAACACGGTTTGTGCTAGCTTCTTGAAACTTGACACAATAAAGTAGTTTCACGTTCTATCTCTATGTTTTGTTTCCTCTTGATGTAGCCCTAACAGTGACCGGCGAGAAACACTTTCATGTAAAGGGGTTGCCAGGCTTCCCAAAATTACGAATCTCCAGAAATCTCAGCAAATATTTTTTCACCCAAACTGGATGATACTTTCAGGTAATGATCAGTACACTAAGGCGACTTGGTTCCCCAAATGTCGTTCTTCTATGTTGAAGCATTCGTTTCCAGTAACAGTTTGAATTTTTAGGTTTCACTCTGTTTTCTCCTATATTGATAGATGTATTTGGAACTCTAAATCCAACACGGTTTGTGCTAGCTTCTTGAAACTTGACACAATATAGTAATTTCACGTTCTATCTCTATGTTTTGTTTCCTCTTGATGTAGCCCCAAGCAGTGACTGAGGAGAAACACTTTCATGGAAAGGGGTTGCCAAGCTTCCTAAAATTACAAATCTCCAGAAATCTCAGCAAATATTTTTTCACCCAAACAGGATGATACTTTCAGGTAATGATCAGTACACTAAGGCGACTTGGTTCCCCAAATTTCGTTCTTCTATGTTGAAGCGTTCGTTTCCAGTAACAGTTTGAAATTTAGGTTTCACTCTGTTTTCTCCTATATTGATAGATGTATTTGGAACTCTAAATCCAACACGGTTTGTGCTAGCTTCTTGAAACTTGACACAATAAAGCAGTTTCACGTTGTATCTCTATGTTTTGTTTCCTCTTGATGTAGCCCTAACAGTGACTGGCGAGAAACACTTTCATGGAAAGGGGTTGCCAGGCTTCCCAAATATACGAATCTCCAGAAATCTCAGCAAATATTTTTTCACCCAAACAGGATGATACTTTCAGGTAATGATCAGTACACTAAGGCGACTTGGTTCCCCAAATTTCGTTCTTCTATGTTGAAGCGTTCGTTTCCAGTAACAGTTTGAATTTTTAGGTTTCACTCTGTTTTCTCCTATATTGATAGATGTATTTGGAACTCTGAATCCAACAAGGTTTGTGCTAGGTTCTTGAAACTTGACACAATAAAGTAGTTTCACGTTCTATCTCTATGTTTTGTTTCCTCTTGATGTAGCCCTAAGCAGTGACTGGCGATAAACACTTTCATGGAGAGGGGTGGCTTCCCAAAATTACGAATCTCCAGAAATCTCAGCAAATATTTTTTCACCCAAACTGGATGATACTTTCAGGTAATGATCAGTACACTAAGGCGACTTGGTTCCCCAAATTTCGTTCTTCTATGTTGAAGCGTTCGTTTCCAGTAACAGTTTGAATTTTTAGGTTTCACTCTGTTTTCTCCTATATTGATAGAGGTATTTGGAACTCTAAATCCAACACGGTTTGTGCTAGCTTCTTGAAACTTGACACAATAAAGTAGTTTCACGTTCTGTCTCTATGTTTTCTTTCCTCTTGATGTAGCCCTAACAGTGACTGGCGAGAAACACTTTCATGGAAAGGGGTTGCCAGGCTTCCCAAATATGCGAATCTCCAGAAATCTCAGGAAATATTTTTTCACCCAAACAGGATGATACTTTCAGGTAATGATCAGTACACTAAGGCGACTTGGTTCCCCAAATTTCATTCTTCTATGTTGAAGCGTTCGTTTCCAGTAACAGTTTGAATTTTTAGGTTTCACTCTGTTTTCTCCTATATTGATAGATGTATTTGGAACTCTAAATCCAACACAGTTTGTGCTAGCTTCTTGAAACTTGACACAATAAAGTAGTTTCACGTTCTATCTCTATGTTTTGTTTCCTCTTGATGTAGCCCTAACAGTGACCGGCGAGAAACACTTTCATGTAAAGGGGTTGCCAGGCTTCCCAAAATTACGAATCTCCAGAAATCTCAGCAAATATTTTTTCACCCAAACTGGATGATACTTTCAGGTAATGATCAGTACACTAAGGCGACTTGGTTCCCCAAATGTCGTTCTTCTATGTTGAAGCATTCGTTTCCAGTAACAGTTTGAATTTTTAGGTTTCACTCTGTTTTCTCCTATATTGATAGATGTATTTGGAACTCTAAATCCAACACGGTTTGTGCTAGCTTCTTGAAACTTGACACAATATAGTAATTTCACGTTCTATCTCTATGTTTTGTTTCCTCTTGATGTAGCCCCAAGCAGTGACTGAGGAGAAACACTTTCATGGAAAGGGGTTGCCAAGCTTCCTAAAATTACAAATCTCCAGAAATCTCAGCAAATATTTTTTCACCCAAACAGGATGATACTTTCAGGTAATGATCAGTACACTAAGGCGACTTGGTTCCCCAAATTTCGTTCTTCTATGTTGAAGCGTTCGTTTCCAGTAACAGTTTGAAATTTAGGTTTCACTCTGTTTTCTCCTATATTGATAGATGTATTTGGAACTCTAAATCCAACACGGTTTGTGCTAGCTTCTTGAAACTTGACACAATAAAGTAGTTTCACGTTGTATCTCTATGTTTTGTTTCCTCTTGATGTAGCCCTAACAGTGACTGGCGAGAAACACTTTCATGGAAAGGGGTTGCCAGGCTTCCCAAATATACGAATCTCCAGAAATCTCAGCAAATATTTTTTCACCCAAACAGGATGATACTTTCAGGTAATGATCAGTACACTAAGGCGACTTGGTTCCCCAAATTTCGTTCTTCTATGTTGAAGCGTTCGTTTCCAGTAACAGTTTGAATTTTTAGGTTTCACTCTGTTTTCTCCTATATTGATAGATGTATTTGGAACTCTGAATCCAACAAGGTTTGTGCTAGGTTCTTGAAACTTGACACAATAAAGTAGTTTCACGTTCTATCTCTATGTTTTGTTTCCTCTTGATGTAGCCCTAAGCAGTGACTGGCGATAAACACTTTCATGGAGAGGGGTGGCTTCCCAAAATTACGAATCTCCAGAAATCTCAGCAAATATTTTTTCACCCAAACTGGATGATACTTTCAGGTAATGATCAGTACACTAAGGCGACTTGGTTCCCCAAATTTCGTTCTTCTATGTTGAAGCGTTCGTTTCCAGTAACAGTTTGAATTTTTAGGTTTCACTCTGTTTTCTCCTATATTGATAGATGTATTTGGAACTCTAAATCCAACACGGTTTGTGCTAGCTTCTTGAAACTTGACACAATAAAGTAGTTTCACGTTCTATCTCTATGTTTTGTTTCCTCTTGATGTAGCCCTAACAGTGACTGGCGAGAAACACTTTCATGGAAAGGGGTTGCCAGGCTTCCCAAATATACGAATCTCCAGAAATCTCAGCAAATATTTTTTCACCCAAACAGGATGATACTTTCAGGTAATGATCAGTACACTAAGGCGACTTGGTTCCCCAAATTTCGTTCTTCTATGTTGAAGCGTTCGTTTCCAGTAACAGTTTGAATTTTTAGGTTTCACTCTGTTTTCTCCTATATTGATAGATGTATTTGGAACTCTAAATCCAACACGGTTTGTGCTAGCTTCTTGAAACTTGACACAATAAAGTAGTTTCACGTTCTATCTCTATGTTTTGTTTCCTCTTGATGTAGCCCTAAGCATTGACTGGCGAGAAACACTTTCATGGAAAGGGGTGGCTTCCCAAAATTACGAATCTCCAGAAATCTCAGCAAATATTTTTTCACCCAAACTGGATGATACTTTCAGGTAATGATCACTACACTAACGCGACTTGGTTCCCCAAATTTCGTTCTTCTATGTTGAAGCGTTCGTTTCCAGTAACAGTTTGAATTTTTAGGTTTCACTCTGTTTTCTCCTATATTGATAGATGTATTTGGAACTCTAAATCCAACACGGTTTGGGCTAGCTTCTTGAAACTTGACACAATAAAGTAGTTTCACGTTCTATCTCTATGTTTTGTTTCCTCTTGATGTAGCCCTAAGCAGTGACTGGCGAGAAACACTTTCATGGAAAGGGGTTGCCAGGCTTCCCAAATATACGAATCTCCAGAAATCTCAGCAAATATTTTTTCACCCAAACTGGATGATACTTTCAGGTAATGATCAGTACACTAAGGCGACTTGGTTCCCCAAATTTCGTTCTTCTATATTGAAGCGTTCGTTTCCAGTAACAGTTTGAATTTTTAGGTTTCACTCTGTTTTCTCCTATATTGATAGATGTATTTGGAACTCTAAATCCAACACGGTTTGTGCTAGCTTCTTGAAACTTGACACAATAAAGTAGTTTCACGTTCTATCTCTATGTTTTGTTTCCTCTTGATGTAGCCCTAACAGTGACTGGCGAGAAACACTTTCATGGAAAGGGGTTGCCAGGCTTCCCAAATATACGAATCTCCAGAAATCTCAGGAAATATTTTTTCACCCAAACAGGATGATACTTTCAGGTAATGATCAGTACACTATGGCGACTTGGTTCCCCAAATTTCGTTTTTCTATATTGAAGCATTCGTTTCGAGTAACAGTTTGAATTTTTAGGTTTCACTCTGTTTTCTCCTATATTGATAGATGTATTTGGAACTCTAAATCCAACACGGTTTTTGCTAGCTTCATGAAACTTGACACAATAAAGTAGTTTCACGTTCTATCTCTATGTTTTGTTTCCTCTTGATGTAGCCCTAACAGTGACTGGCGAGAAACACTTTCATGGAAAGGGGTTGCCAGGCTTCCCAAATATACGAATCTCCAGAAATCTCAGCAAATATTTTTTCACCCAAACTGGATGATACTTTCAGGTAATGATCAGTACACTATGGCGACTTGGTTCCCCAAATTTCGTTTTTCTATGTTGAAGCGTTCGTTTCCAGTAACAGTTTGAATTTTTAGGTTTCACTCTGTTTTCTCCTATATTGATAGATGTATTTGGAACTCTAAATCCAACACGGTTTGTGCTAGCTTCTTGAAACTTGACACAATAAAGTAGTTTCACGTTCTATCTCTATGTTTTGTTTCCTCTTGATGTAGCCCTAAGCAGTGACTGACGAGAAACACTTTCATGGAAAGGGGTTGCCAGGCTTCCCAAAATTACGAATCTCCAGAAATCTCAGCAAATATTTTTTCACCCAAACTGGATGATACTTTCAGGTAATGATCAGTACACTAAGGCGACTTGGTTCCCCAAATTTCGTTCTTCTATATTGAAGCGTTCGTTTCCAGTAACAGTTTGAATTTTTAGGTTTCACTCTGTTTTCTCCTATATTGATAGATGTATTTGGAACTCTAAATCCAACACGGTTTGTGCTAGCTTCTTGAAACTTGACACAATAAAGTAGTTTCACGTTCTATCTCTATGTTTTGTTTCCTCTTGATGTAGCCCTAACAGTGACTGGCGAGAAACTCTTTCATGGAAAGGGGTTGCCAGGCTTCCCAAATATACGAATCTCCAGAAATCTCAGGAAATATTTTTTCACCCAAACAGGATGATACTTTCAGGTAATGATCAGTACACTATGGCGACTTGGTTCCCCAAATTTCGTTTTTCTATATTGAAGCGTTCGTTTCGAGTAACAGTTTGAATTTTTAGGTTTCACTCTGTTTTCTCCTATATTGATAGATGTATTTGGAACTCTAAATCCAACACGGTTTTTGCTAGCTTCATGAAACTTGACAAAATAAAGTAGTTTCACGTTCTATCTCTATGTTTTGTTTCCTCTTGATGTAGCCCTAACAGTGACTGGCGAGAAACACTTTCATGGAAAGGGGTTGCCAGGCTTCCCAAATATACGAATCTCCAGAAATCTCAGCAAATATTTTTTCACCCAAACTGGATGATACTTTCAGGTAATGATCAGTACACTATGGCGACTTGGTTCCCCAAATTTCGTTTTTCTATGTTGAAGCGTTCGTTTCCAGTAACAGTTTGAATTTTTAGGTTTCACTCTGTTTTCTCCTATATTGATAGATGTATTTGGAACTCTAAATCCAACACGGTTTGTGCTAGCTTCTTGAAACTTGACACAATAAAGTAGTTTCACGTTCTATCTCTATGTTTTGTTTCCTCTTGATGTAGCCCTAAGCAGTGACTGGCGAGAAACACTTTCATGGAAAGGGGTTGCCAGGCTTCCCAAAATTACGAATCTCCAGAAATCTCAGCAAATATTTTTTCACCCAAACAGGATGATACTTTCAGGTAATGATCAGTACAGTAAGGCGACTTGGTTCCCCAAATTTCGTTCTTCTATGTTGAAGCGTTCGTTTCCAGTAACAGTTTGAATTTTTAGGTTTCACTCTGTTTTCTCCTATATTGATAGATGTATTTGGAACTCTAAATCCAACACGGTTTGTGCTAGCTTCTTGAAACTTGACACAATAAAGTAGTTTCACGTTCTATCTCTATGTTTTGTTTCCTCATGATGTAGCCCTAAGCATTGACTGGCGAGAAACACTTTCATGGAAAGGGGTGGCTTCCCAAAATTACGAATCTCCAGAAATCTCAGCAAATATTTTTTCACCCAAACTGGATGATACTTTCAGGTAATGATCAGTACACTAAGGCGACTTGGTTCCCCAAATTTCGTTCTTCTATGTTGAAGCGTTCGTTTCCAGTAACAGTTTGAATTTTTGGGTTTCACTCTGTTTTCTCCTATATTGATAGAGGTATTTGGAACTCTGAATCCAACACGGTTTGTGCTAGCTTCTTGAAACTTGACACAATAAAGTAGTTTCACGTTCTATCTCTATGTTTTGTTTCCTCTTGATGTAGCCCTAACAGTGACTGGCGAGAAACACTTTCATGGAAAGGGGTTGCCAGGCTTCCCAAATATGCGAATCTCCAGAAATCTCAGGAAATATTTTTTCACCCAAACAGGATGATACTTTCAGGTAATGATCAGTACACTAAGGCGACTTGGTTCCCCAAATTTCATTCTTCTATGTTGAAGCGTTCGTTTCCAGTAACAGTTTGAATTTTTAGGTTTCACTCTGTTTTCTCCTATATTGATAGATGTATTTGGAACTCTAAATCCAACACGGTTTGTGCTAGCTTCTTGAAACTTGACACAATAAAGTAGTTTCACGTTCTATCTCTATGTTTTGTTTCCTCTTGATGTAGCCCTAACAGTGACCGGCGAGAAACACTTTCATGTAAAGGGGTTGCCAGGCTTCCCAAAATTACGAATCTCCAGAAATCTCAGCAAATATTTTTTCACCCAAACAGGATGATACTTTCAGGTAATGATCAGTACACTAAGGCGACTTGGTTCCCCAAATTTCGTTCTTCTATGTTGAAGCGTTCGTTTCCAGTAACAGTTTGAATTTTTAGGTTTCACTCTGTTTTCTCCTATATTGATAGATGTATTTGGAACTCTAAATCCAACACGGTTTGTGCTAGCTTCTTGAAACTTGACACAATAAAGTAGTTTCACGTTCTATCTCTATGTTTTGTTTCCTCTTGATGTAGCCCTAACAGTGACCAGCGAGAAACACTTTCATGTAAAGGGGTTGCCAGGCTTCCCAAAATTACGAATCTCCAGAAATCTCAGCAAATATTTTTTCACCCAAACAGGATGATACTTTCAGGTAATGATCAGTACACTAAGGCGACTTGGTTCCCCAAATTTCGTTCTTCTATGTTGAAGCGTTCGTTTCCAGTAACAGTTTGAATTTTTAGGTTTCACTCTGTTTTCTCCTATATTGATAGATGTATTTGGAACTCTAAATCCAACACGGTTTGTGCTAGCTTCTTGAAACTTGACACAATAAAGTAGTTTCACGTTCTATCTCTATGTTTTGTTTCCTCATGATGTAGCCCTAAGCATTGACTGGCGAGAAACACTTTCATGGAAAGGGGTGGCTTCCCAAAATTACGAATCTCCAGAAATCGCAGCAAATATTTTTTCACCCAAACTGGATGATACTTTCAGGTAATGATCAGTACACTAAGGCGACTTGGTTCCCCAAATTTCGTTCTTCTATGTTGAAGCGTTCGTTTCCAGTAACAGTTTGAATTTTTAGGTTTCACTCTGTTTTCTCCTATATTGATAGAGGTATTTGGAACTCTGAATCCAACACGGTTTGTGCTAGCTTCTTGAAACTTGACACAATAAAGTAGTTTCACGTTCTATCTCTATGTTTTGTTTCCTCTTGATGTAGCCCTAACAGTGACTGGCGAGAAACACTTTCATGGAAAGGGGTGGCTTCCCAAAATTACGAATCTCCAGAAATCGCAGCAAATATTTTTTCACCCAAACTGGATGATACTTTCAGGTAATGATCAGTACACTAAGGCGACTTGGTTCCCCAAATGTCGTTTTTCTATATTGAAGCGTTCGTTTCCAGTAACAGTTTGAATTTTTAGGTTTCACTCTGTTTTCTCCTATATTGATAGAGGTATTTGGAACTCTAAATCCAACACGGTTTGTCCTAGCTTCTTGAAACTTGACACAATAAAGTAGTTTCATGTTCTATCTCTATGTTTTGTTTCCTCTTGAGGTAGCCCTAACAGTGACTGGCGAGAAACACTTTCATGGAAAGGGGTTTGCCAGGCTTCCCAAATATACGAATCTCCAGAAATCTCAGGAAATATTTTTTCACCCAAACAGGATGATACTTTCAGGTAATGATCAGTACACTAAGGCGACTTGGTTCCCCAAATTTCGTTCTTCTATGTTGAAGCGTTCGTTTCCAGTAACAGTTTGAATTTTTAGGTTTCACTCTGTTTTCTCCTATATTGATAGATGTATTTGGAACTCTAAATCCAACACGGTTTGTGCTAGCTTCTTGAAACTTGACACAATAAAGTAGTTTCACGTTCTATCTCTATGTTTTGTTTCCTCATGATGTAGCCCTAAGCATTGACAAGCGAGAAACACTTTCGTGGAAAGGGGTGGCTTCCCAAAATTACGAATCTCCAGAAATCGCAGCAAATATTTTTTCACCCAAACTGGATGATACTTTCAGGTAATGATCAGTACACTAAGGCGACTTGGTTCCCCAAATTTCGTTCTTCTATGTTGAAGCGTTCGTTTCCAGTAACAGTTTGAATTTTTAGGTTTCACTCTGTTTTCTCCTATATTGATAGAGGTATTTGGAACTCTGAATCCAACACGGTTTGTGCTAGCTTCTTGAAACTTGACACAATAAAGTAGTTTCACGTTCTATCTCTATGTTTTGTTTCCTCTTGATGTAGCCCTAACAGTGACTGGCGAGAAACACTTTCATGGAAAGGGGTTGCCAGGCTTCCCAAATATGCGAATCTTCAGAAATCTCAGGAAATATTTTTTCACCCAAACAGGATGATACTTTCAGGTAATGATCAGTACACTAAGGCGACTTGGTTCCCCAAATTTCGTTCTTCTATGTTGAAGCGTTCGTTTCCAGTAACAGTTTGAATTTTTAGGTTTCACTCTGTTTTCTCCTATATTGATAGATGTATTTGGAACTCTAAATCCAACACGGTTTGTGCTAGCTTCTTGAAACTTGACACAATAAAGTAGTTTCACGTTCTATCTCTATGTTTTGTTTCCTCTTGATGTAGCCCTAACAGTGACCGGCGAGAAACACTTTCATGTAAAGGGGTTGCCAGGCTTCCCAAATATACGAATCTCCAGAAATCTCAGGAAATATTTTTTCACCCAAACAGGATGATACTTTCAGGTAATGATCAGTACACTAAGGTGACTTGGTTCCCCAAATTTCGTTCTTCTATGTTGAAGCGTTCGTTTCCAATAACAGTTTGAATTTTTAGGTTTCACTCTGTTTTCTCCTATATTGATAGATGTATTTGGAACTCTAAATCCAACACGGTTTGTGCTAGCTTCTTGAAACTTGACACAATAAAGTAATTTCACGTTCTATCTCTATGTTTTGTTTCCTCTTGATGTAGCCCTAAGCAGTGACTGGCGATAAACACTTTCATGGAAAGGGGTGGCTTCCCAAAATTACGAATCTCCAGAAATCTCAGGAAATGTTTTTTCACCCAAACTGGATGATACTTTCAGGTAATGATCACTACACTAACAAGACTTGGTTCCCCAAATTTCGTTCTTCTATGTTGAAGCGTTCGTTTCCAGTAACAGTTTGAATTTTTAGGTTTCACTCTGTTTTCTCCTATATTGATAGATGTATTTGGAACTCTAAATCCAACACGGTTTGTGATAGCTTCTTGAAACTTGACACAATAAAGCAGTTTCACGTTCTATCTCTATGTTTTGTTTCCTCTTGATGTAGCCCTAAGCAGTGACTGGCAAGAAACACTTTCATGGAAATGGGTTGCCATGCTTCCCAAAATTACGAATCTCCAGAAATCTCAGCAAATATTTTTTCACCCAAACTGGATGATACTTTCAGGTAATGATCAGTACACTAAGCCGACTTGGTTCCCCAAATTTCGTTCTTCTATGTTGAAGCGTTCGTTTCCAGTAACAGTTTGAATTTTTAGGTTTCACTCTGTTTTCTCCTATATTGATAGATGTATTTGGAACTCTAAATCCAACACGGTTTGTGCTAGCTTCTTGAAACTTGACACAATAAAGTAGTTTCACGTTCTATCTCTATGTTTTGTTTCCTCATGATGTAGCCCTAAGCATTGACTGGCGAGAAACACTTTCATGGAAAGGGGTGGCTTCCCAAAATTACGAATCTCCAGAAATCGCAGCAAATATTTTTTCACCCAAACTGGATGATACTTTCAGGTAATGATCAGTACACTAAGGCGACTTGGTTCCCCAAATTTCGTTCTTCTATGTTGAAGCGTTCGTTTCCAGTAACAGTTTGAATTTTTAGGTTTCACTCTGTTTTCTCCTATATTGATAGAGGTATTTGGAACTCTGAATCCAACACGGTTTGTGCTAGCTTCTTGAAACTTGACACAATAAAGTAGTTTCACGTTCTATCTCTATGTTTTGTTTCCTCTTGATGTAGCCCTAACAGTGACTGGCGAGAAACACTTTCATGGAAAGGGGTTGCCAGGCTTCCCAAATATGCGAATCTCCAGAAATCTCAGGAAATATTTTTTCACCCAAACAGGATGATACTTTCAGGTAATGATCAGTACACTAAGGCGACTTGGTTCCCCAAATTTCGTTCTTCTATGTTGAAGCGTTCGTTGCCAGTAACAGTTTGAATTTTTAGGTTTCACTCTGTTTTCTCCTATATTGATAGATGTATTTGGAACTCTAAATCCAACACGGTTTGTGCTAGCTTCTTGAAACTTCACAAAATAAAGGAGTTTCACGTTCTATCTCTATGTTTTGTTTCCTCTTGATGTAGCCCTAACAGTGACCGGCGAGAAACACTTTCATGTAAAGGGGTTGCCAGGCTTCCCAAATATACGAATCTCCAGAAATCTCAGGAAATATTTTTTCACCCAAACAGGATGATACTTTCAGGTAATGATCAGTACACTAAGGCGACTTGGTTCCCCAAATTTCGTTCTTCTATGTTGAAGCGTTCGTTTCCAGTAACAGTTTGAATTTTTAGGTTTCACTCTGTTTTCTCCTATATTGATAGATGTATTTGGAACTCTAAATCCAACACGGTTTGTGCTAGCTTCTTGAAACTTGACACAATAAAGTAATTTCACGTTCTATCTCTATGTTTTGTTTCCTCTTGATGTAGCCCTAAGCAGTGACTGGCGATAAACACTTTCATGGAAAGGGGTGGCTTCCCAAAATTACGAATCTCCAGAAATCTCAGGAAATGTTTTTTCACCCAAACTGGATGATACTTTCAGGTAATGATCACTACACTAACGCGACTTGGTTCCCCAAATTTCGTTCTTCAATGTTGAAGCGTTCGTTTCCAGTAACAGTTTGAATTTTTAGGTTTCACTCTGTTTTCTCCTATATTGATAGATGTATTTGGAACTCTAAATCCAACACGGTTTGTGCTAGCTTCTTGAAACTTGACACAATAAAGCAGTTTCACGTTCTATCTCTATGTTTTGTTTCCTCTTGATGTAGCCCTAAGCAGTGACTGGCAAGAAACACTTTCATGGAAAGGGGTTGCCATGCTTCCCAAAATTACGAATCTCCAGAAATCTCAGCAAATATTTTTTCACCCAAACAGGATGATACTTTCAGGTAATGATCAGTACACTAAGCCGACTTGGTTCCCCAAATGTCGTTCTTCTATGTTGAAGCGTTCGTTTCCAGTAACAGTTTGAATTTTTAGGTTTCACTCTGTTTTCTCCTATATTGATAGATGTATTTGGAACTCTAAATCCAACACGGTTTGTGCTAGCTTCTTGAAACTTGACACAATAAAGTAATTTCACGTTCTATCTCTATGTTTTGTTTCCTCTTGATGTAGCCCCAAGCAGTGACTGAGGAGAAACACTTTCATGGAAAGGGGTTGCCAAGCTTCCTAAAATTACAAATCTCCAGAAATCTCAGCAAATATTTTTTCACCCAAACAGGATGATACTTTCAGGTAATGATCAGTACACTAAGCCGACTTGGTTCCCCAAATGTCGTTCTTCTATGTTGAAGCGTTCTTTTCCAGTAACAGTTTGAATTTTTAGGTTTCACTCTGTTTTCTCCTATATTGATAGATGTATTTGGAACTCTAAATCCAACACGGTTTGTGCTAGCTTCTTGAAACTTGACACAATAAAGTAATTTCACGTTCTATCTCTATGTTTTGTTTCCTCTTGATGTAGCCCTAACAGTGACTGGCGAGAAACACTTTCATGGAAAGGGGTTGCCAGGCTTCCAAAATATACGAATCTCCAGAAATCTCAGCAAATATTTTTTCACCCAAACAGGATGATACTTTCAGGTAATGATCAGTACACTAAGGCGACTTGGTTCCCCAAATTTCGTTCTTCTATGTTGAAGCGTTCGTTTCCAGTAACAGTTTGAATTTTTAGGTTTCACTCTGTTTTCTCCTATATTGATAGATGTATTTGGAACTCTGAATCCAACAAGGTTTGTGCTAGGTTCTTGAAACTTGACACAATAAAGTAGTTTCACGTTCTATCTCTATGTTTTGTTTCCTCTTGATGTAGCCCTAACAGTGACTGGCGAGAAACACTTTCATGGAAAGGGGTTGCCAGGCTTCCCAAATATACGAATCTCCAGAAATCTCAGGAAATATTTTTTCACCCAAACAGGATGATACTTTCAGGTAATGATCAGTACACTAAGGCGACTTGGTTCCCCAAATTTCGTTCTTCTATGTTGAAGCGTTCGTTTCCAATAACAGTTTGAATTTTTAGGTTTCACTCTGTTTTCTCCTATATTGATAGATGTATTTGGAACTCTAAATCCAACACGGTTTGTGCTAGCTTCTTGAAACTTGACACAATAAAGTAGTTTCACGTTCTATCTCTATGTTTTGTTTCCTGTTGATGTAGCCCTAACAGTGACCGGCGAGAAACACTTTCATGTAAAGGGGTTGCCAGGATTCCCAAATATACGAATCTCCAGAAATCTCAGGAAATATTTTTTCACCCAAACAGGATGATACTTTCAGGTAATGATCAGTACACTAAGGAGACTTGGTTCCCCAAATTTCGTTCTTCTATGTTGAAGCGTTCGTTTCCAGTAACAGTTTGAATTTTTAGGTTTCACTCTGTTTTCTCCTATATTGATAGATGTATTTGGAACTCTAAATCCAACACGGTTTGTGCTAGCTTCTTGAAACTTGACACAATAAAGTAGTTTCACGTTCTATCTCTATGTTTTGTTTCCTCTTGATGTAGCCCTAAGCATTGACTGGCGAGAAACACTTTCATGGAAAGGGGTGGCTTCCCAAAATTACGAATCTCCAGAAATCTCAGCAAATATTTTTTCACCCAAACTGGATGATACTTTCAGGTAATGATCACTACACTAACGCGACTTGGTTCCCCAAATTTCGTTCTTCTATGTTGAAGCGTTCGTTTCCAGTAACAGTTTGAATTTTTAGGTTTCACTCTGTTTTCTCCTATATTGATAGATGTATTTGGAACTCTAAATCCAACACGGTTTGTGCTAGCTTCTTGAAACTTCACACAATAAAGGAGTTTCACGTTCTATCTCTATGTTTTGTTTCCTCTTGATGTAGCCCTAAGCAGTGACTGGCGAGAAACACTTTCATGGAAAGGGGTTGCCAGGCTTCCCAAATATGCGAATCTCCAGAAATCTCAGGAAATATTTTTTCACCCAAACTGGATGATACTTTCAGGTAATGATCAGTACACTAAGGCGACTTGGTTCCCCAAATTTCGTTCTTCTATGTTGAAGCGTTCGTTTCCAGTAACAGTTTGAATTTTTAGGTTTCACTCTGTTTTCTCCTATATTGATAGATGTATTTGGAACTCTAAATCCAACACGGTTTGTGCTAGCTTCTTGAAACTTGACACAATAAAGTAGTTTCACGTTCTATCTCTATGTTTTGTTTCCTCTTGATGTAGCCCTAACAGTGACTGGCGAGAAACACTTTCATGTAAAGGGGTTGCCAGGCTTCCCAAATATACGAATCTCCAGAAATCTCAGGATATATTTTTCCACCCAAACAGGATGATACTTTCAGGTAATGATCAGTACACTAAGGCGACTTGGTTCCCCAAATTTCGTTCTTCTATGTTGAAGCGTTCGTTTCCAGTAACAGTTTGAATTTTTAGGTTTCACTCTGTTTTCTCCTATATTGATAGATGTATTTGGAACTCTAAATCCAACACGGTTTGTGCTAGCTTCTTGAAACTTGACACAATAAAGTAATTTCACGTTCTATCTCTATGTTTTGTTTCCTCTTGATGTAGCCCCAAGCAGTGACTGAGGAGAAACACTTTCATGGAAAGGGGTTGCCAAGCTTCCTAAAATTACAAATCTCCAGAAATCTCAGCAAATATTTTTTCACCCAAACAGGATGATACTTTCAGGTAATGATCAGTACACTAAGGCGACTTGGTTCCCCAAATTTCGTTCTTCTATGTTGAAGCGTTCGTTTCCAGTAACAGTTTGAATTTTTAGGTTTCACTCTGTTTTCTCCTATATTGATAGATGTATTTGGAACTCTAAATCCAACACGGTTTGTGCTAGCTTCTTGAAACTTGACACAATAAAGTAGTTTCACGTTCTATCTCTATGTTTTGTTTCCTCTTGATGTAGCCCTAACAGTGACTGGCGAGAAACACTTTCATGGAAAGGGGTTGCCAGGCTTCCAAAATATACGAATCTCCAGAAATCTCAGCAAATATTTTTTCACCCAAACAGGATGATACTTTCAGGTAATGATCAGTACACTAAGGCGACTTGGTTCCCCAAATTTCGTTCTTCTATGTTGAAGCGTTCGTTTCCAGTAACAGTTTGAATTTTTAGGTTTCACTCTGTTTTCTCCTATATTGATAGATGTATTTGGAACTCTGAATCCAACAAGGTTTGTGCTAGGTTCTTGAAACTTGACACAATAAAGTAGTTTCACGTTCTATCTCTATGTTTTGTTTCCTCTTGATGTAGCCCTAACAGTGACTGGCGAGAAACACTTTCATGGAAAGGGGTTGCCAGGCTTCCCAAATATGCGAATCTCCAGAAATCTCAGGAAATATTTTTTCACCCAAACAGGATGATACTTTCAGGTAATGATCAGTACACTAAGGCAACTTGGTTCCCCAAATTTCGTTCTTCTATGTTGAAGCGTTCGTTTCCAATAACAGTTTGAATTTTTAGGTTTCACTCTGTTTTCTCCTATATTGATAGATGTATTTGGAACTCTAAATCCAACACGGTTTGTGCTAGCTTCTTGAAACTTGACACAATAAAGTAGTTTCACGTTCTATCTCTATGTTTTGTTTCCTCTTGATGTAGCCCTAACAGTGACCGGCGAGAAACACTTTCATGTAAAGGGGTTGCCAGGCTTCCCAAATATACGAATCTCCAGAAATCTCAGGAAATATTTTTTCACCCAAACAGGATGATACTTTCAGGTAATGATCAGTACACTAAGGCGACTTGGTTCCCCAAATTTCGTTCTTCTATGTTGAAGCGTTCGTTTCCTGTAACAGTTTGAATTTTTAGGTTTCACTCTGTTTTCTCCTATATTGATAGATGTATTTGGAACTCTAAATCCAACACGGTTTGTGCTAGCTTCTTGAAACTTGACACAATAAAGTAATTTCACGTTCTATCTCTATGTTTTGTTTCCTCTTGATGTAGCCCTAAGCAGTGACTGGCGATAAACACTTTCATTAAAAAGGGGTGGCTTCCCAAAATTACGAATCTCCAGAAATCTCAGGAAATGTTTTTTCACCCAAACTGGATGATACTTTCAGGTAATGATCACTACACTAACGCGACTTGGTTCCCCAAATTTCGTTCTTCTATGTTGAAGCGTTCGTTTCCAGTAACAGTTTGAATTTTTAGGTTTCACTCTGTTTTCTCCTATATTGATAGATGTATTTGGAACTCTAAATCAAACACGGTTTGTGCTAGCTTCTTGAAACTTGACACAATAAAGCAGTTTCACGTTCTATCTCCATGTTTTGTTTCCTCTTGATGTAGCCCTAAGCAGTGACTGGCAAGAAACACTTTCATGGAAAGGGGTTGCCAAGCTTCCTAAAATTACAAATCTCCAGAAATCTCAGCAAATATTTTTTCACCCAAACAGGATGATACTTTCAGGTAATGATCAGTACACTAAGGCGACTTGGTTCCCCAAATTTCGTTCTTCTATGTTGAAGCGTTCGTTTCCAGTAACAGTTTGAATTTTTAGGTTTCACTCTGTTTTCTCCTATATTGATAGATGTATTTGGAACTCTAAATCCAACACGGTTTGTGCTAGCTTCTTGAAACTTGACACAATAAAGTAGTTTCACGTTCTATCTCTATGTTTTGTTTCCTCTTGATGTAGCCCTAACAGTGACTGGCGAGAAACACTTTCATGGAAAGGGGTTGCCAGGCTTCCAAAATATACGAATCTCCAGAAATCTCAGCAAATATTTTTTCACCCAAACAGGATGATACTTTCAGGTAATGATCAGTACACTAAGGCGACTTGGTTCCCCAAATTTCGTTCTTCTATGTTGAAGCGTTCGTTTCCAGTAACAGTTTGAATTTTTAGGTTTCACTCTGTTTTCTCCTATATTGATAGATGTATTTGGAACTCTGAATCCAACAAGGTTTGTGCTAGGTTCTTGAAACTTGACACAATAAAGTAGTTTCACGTTCTATCTCTATGTTTTGTTTCCTCTTGATGTAGCCCTAACAGTGACTGGCGAGAAACACTTTCATGGAAAGGGGTTGCCAGGCTTCCCAAATATACGAATCTCCAGAAATCTCAGGAAATATTTTTTCACCCAAACTGGATGATACTTTCAGGTAATGATCACTACACTAACGCGACTTGGTTCCCCAAATTTCGTTCTTCTATGTTGAAGCTTTCGTTTCCAATAACAGTTTGAATTTTTAGGTTTCACTCTGTTTTCTCCTATATTGATAGATGTATTTGGAACTCTAAATCCAACACGGTTTGTGTTAGCTTCTTGAAACTTGACACAATAAAGTAATTTCACGTTCTATCTCTATGTTTTGTTTCCTCTTGATGTAGCCCCAAGCAGTGACTGAGGAGAAACACTTTCATGGAAAGGGGTTGCCAAGCTTCCTAAAATTACAAATCTCCAGAAATCTCAGCAAATATTTTTTCACCCAAACAGGATGATACTTTCAGGTAATGATCAGTACACTAAGGCAACTTGGTTCCCCAAATTTCGTTCTTCTATGTTGAAGCGTTCGTTTCCAGTAACAGTTTGAATTTTTAGGTTTCACTCTGTTTTCTCCTATATTGATAGATGTATTTGGAACTCTAAATCCAACACGGTTTGTGCTAGCTTCTTGAAACTTGACACAATAAAGTAGTTTCACGTTCTATCTCTATGTTTTGTTTCCTCTTGATGTAGCCCTAACAGTGACTGGCGAGAAACACTTTCATGGAAAGGGGTTGCCAGGCTTCCAAAATATACGAATCTCCAGAAATCTCAGCAAATATTTTTTCACCCAAACAGGATGATACTTTCAGGTAATGATCAGTACACTAAGGCGACTTGGTTCCCCAAATTTCGTTCTTCTATGTTGAAGCGTTCGTTTCCAGTAACAGTTTGAATTTTTAGGTTTCACTCTGTTTTCTCCTATATTGATAGATGTATTTGGAACTCTGAATCCAACAAGGTTTGTGCTAGGTTCTTGAAACTTGACACAATAAAGTAGTTTCACGTTCTATCTCTATGTTTTGTTTCCTCTTGATGTAGCCCTAACAGTGACTGGCGAGAAACACTTTCATGGAAAGGGGTTGCCAGGCTTCCCAAATATGCGAATCTCCAGAAATCTCAGGAAATATTTTTTCACCCAAACAGGATGATACTTTCAGGTAGTGATCAGTACACTAAGGCGACTTGGTTCCCCAAATTTCGTTCTTCTATGTTGAAGCGTTCGTTTCCAGTAACAGTTTGAATTTTTAGGTTTCACTCTGTTTTCTCCTATATTGATAGATGCATTTGGAACTCTAAATCCAACACGGTTTGTGCTAGCTTCTTGAAACTTGACACAATAAAGTAGTTTCACGTTCTATCTCTATGTTTTGTTTCCTCTTGATGTAGCCCTAACAGTGACCGGCGAGAAACACTTTCATGTAAAGGGGTTGCCAGGCTTCCCAAATATACGAATCTCCAGAAATCTCAGGAAATATTTTTTCACCCAAACTGGATGATACTTTCAGGTAATGATCAGTACACTAAGGCGACTTGGTTCCCCAAATTTCGTTCTTCTATGTTGAAGCGTTCGTTTCCAGTAACAGTTTGAATTTTTAGGTTTCACTCTGTTTTCTCCTATATTGATAGATGTATTTGGAACTCTAAATCCAACACGGTTTGTGCTAGCTTCTTGAAACTTGACACAATAAAGTAATTTCACGTTCTATCTCTATGTTTTGTTTCCTCTTGATGTAGCCCTAAGCAGTGACTGGCGATCAACACTTTCATGGAAAGGGGTGGCTTCCCAAAATTACGAATCTCCAGAAATCTCAGGAAATGTTTTTTCACCCAAACTGGATGATACTTTCAGGTAATGATCACTACACTAACGCGACTTGGTTCCCCAAATTTCGTTCTTCTATGTTGAAGCGTTCGTTTCCAGTAACAGTTTGAATTTTTAGGTTTCACTCTGTTTTCTCCTATATTGATAGATGTATTTGGAACTCTAAATCCAACACGGTTTGTGCTAGCTTCTTGAAACTTGACACAATAAAGCAGTTTCACGTTCTATCTCTATGTTTTGTTTCCTCTTGATGTAGCCCTAAGCAGTGACTGGCAAGAAACACTTTCATGGAAAGGGGTTGCCATGCTTCCCAAAATTACGAATCTCCAGAAATCTCAGCAAATATTTTTTCACCCAAACTGGATGATACTTTCAGGTAATGATCAGTACACTAAGCCGACTTGGTTCCCCAAATGTCGTTCATCTATGTTGAAGCGTTCGTTTCCAGTAACAGTTTGAATTTTTAGGTTTCACTCTGTTTTCTCCTATATTGATAGATGTATTTGGAACTCTAAATCCAACACGGTTTGTGCTAGCTTCTTGAAACTTGACACAATAAAGTAATTTCACGTTCTATCTCTATGTTTTGTTTCCTCTTGATGTAGCCCCAAGCAGTGACTGAGGAGAAACACTTTCATGGAAAGGGGTTGCCAAGCTTCCTAAAATTACAAATCTCCAGAAATCTCAGCAAATATTTTTTCACCCAAACAGGATGATACTTTCAGGTAATGATCAGTACACTAAGGCGACTTGGTTCCCCAAATTTCGTTCTTCTATGTTGAAGCGTTCGTTTCCAGTAATAGTTTGAATTTTTAGGTTTCACTCTGTTTTCTCCTATATTGATAGATGTATTTGGAACTCTAAATCCAACACGGTTTGTGCTAGCTTCTTGAAACTTGACACAATAAAGTAGTTTCACGTTCTATCTCTATGTTTTGTTTCCTCTTGATGTAGCCCTAACAGTGACTGGCGAGAAACACTTTCATGGAAAGGGGTTGCCAGGCTTCCAAAATATACGAATCTCCAGAAATCTCAGCAAATATTTTTTCACCCAAACAGGATGATACTTTCAGGTAATGATCAGTACACTAAGGCGACTTGGTTCCCCAAATTTCGTTCTTCTATGTTGAAGCGTTCGTTTCCAGTAACAGTTTGAATTTTTAGGTTTCACTCTGTTTTCTCCTACATTGATAGATGTATTTGGAACTCTGAATCCAACAAGGTTTGTGCTAGGTTCTTGAAACTTGACACAATAAAGTAGTTTCACGTTCTATCTCTATGTTTTGTTTCCTCTTGATGTAGCCCTAACAGTGACTGGCGATAAACACTTTCATTAAAAAGGGGTGGCTTCCCAAAATTACGAATCTCCAGAAATCTCAGGAAATGTTTTTTCACCCAAACTGGATGATACTTTCAGGTAATGATCACTACACTAACGCGACTTGGTTCCCCAAATTTCGTTCTTCTATGTTGAAGCGTTCGTTTCCAGTAACAGTTTGAATTTTTAGGTTTCACTCTGTTTTCTCCTATATTGATAGATGTATTTGGAACTCTAAATCAAACACGGTTTGTGCTAGCTTCTTGAAACTTGACACAATAAAGCAGTTTCACGTTCTATCTCCATGTTTTGTTTCCTCTTGATGTAGCCCTAAGCAGTGACTGGCAAGAAACACTTTCATGGAAAGGGGTTGCCAAGCTTCCTAAAATTACAAATCTCCAGAAATCTCAGCAAATATTTTTTCACCCAAACAGGATGATACTTTCAGGTAATGATCAGTACACTAAGGCGACTTGGTTCCCCAAATTTCGTTCTTCTATGTTGAAGCGTTCGTTTCCAGTAACAGTTTGAATTTTTAGGTTTCACTCTGTTTTCTCCTATATTGATAGATGTATTTGGAACTCTAAATCCAACACGGTTTGTGCTAGCTTCTTGAAACTTGACACAATAAAGTAGTTTCACGTTCTATCTCTATGTTTTGTTTCCTCTTGATGTAGCCCTAACAGTGACTGGCGAGAAACACTTTCATGGAAAGGGGTTGCCAGGCTTCCAAAATATACGAATCTCCAGAAATCTCAGCAAATATTTTTTCACCCAAACAGGATGATACTTTCAGGTAATGATCAGTACACTAAGGCGACTTGGTTCCCCAAATTTCGTTCTTCTATGTTGAAGCGTTCGTTTCCAGTAACAGTTTGAATTTTTAGGTTTCACTCTGTTTTCTCCTATATTGATAGATGTATTTGGAACTCTGAATCCAACAAGGTTTGTGCTAGGTTCTTGAAACTTGACACAATAAAGTAGTTTCACGTTCTATCTCTATGTTTTGTTTCCTCTTGATGTAGCCCTAACAGTGACTGGCGAGAAACACTTTCATGGAAAGGGGTTGCCAGGCTTCCCAAATATACGAATCTCCAGAAATCTCAGGAAATATTTTTTCACCCAAACTGGATGATACTTTCAGGTAATGATCACTACACTAACGCGACTTGGTTCCCCAAATTTCGTTCTTCTATGTTGAAGCGTTCGTTTCCAATAACAGTTTGAATTTTTAGGTTTCACTCTGTTTTCTCCTATATTGATAGATGTATTTGGAACTCTAAATCCAACACGGTTTGTGTTAGCTTCTTGAAACTTGACACAATAAAGTAATTTCACGTTCTATCTCTATGTTTTGTTTCCTCTTGATGTAGCCCCAAGCAGTGACTGAGGAGAAACACTTTCATGGAAAGGGGTTGCCAAGCTTCCTAAAATTACAAATCTCCAGAAATCTCAGCAAATATTTTTTCACCCAAACAGGATGATACTTTCAGGTAATGATCAGTACATTAAGGCAACTTGGTTCCCCAAATTTCGTTCTTCTATGTTGAAGCGTTCGTTTCCAGTAACAGTTTGAATTTTTAGGTTTCACTCTGTTTTCTCCTATATTGATAGATGTATTTGGAACTCTAAATCCAACACGGTTTGTGCTAGCTTCTTGAAACTTGACACAATAAAATAGTTTCACGTTCTATCTCTATGTTTTGTTTCCTCTTGATGTAGCCCTAACAGTGACTGGCGAGAAACACTTTCATGGAAAGGGGTTGCCAGGCTTCCAAAATATACGAATCTCCAGAAATCTCAGCAAATATTTTTTCACCCAAACAGGATGATACTTTCAGGTAATGATCAGTACACTAAGGCGACTTGGTTCCCCAAATTTCGTTCTTCTATGTTGAAGCGTTCGTTTCCAGTAACAGTTTGAATTTTTAGGTTTCACTCTGTTTTCTCCTATATTGATAGATGTATTTGGAACTCTGAATCCAACAAGGTTTGTGCTAGGTTCTTGAAACTTGACACAATAAAGTAGTTTCACGTTCTATCTCTATGTTTTGTTTCCTCTTGATGTAGCCCTAACAGTGACTGGCGAGAAACACTTTCATGGAAAGGGGTTGCCAGGCTTCCCAAATATGCGAATCTCCAGAAATCTCAGGAAATATTTTTTCACCCAAACAGGATGATACTTTCAGGTAGTGATCAGTACACTAAGGCGACTTGGTTCCCCAAATTTCGTTCTTCTATGTTGAAGCGTTCGTTTCCAGTAACAGTTTGAATTTTTAGGTTTCACTCTGTTTTCTCCTATATTGATAGATGCATTTGGAACTCTAAATCCAACACGGTTTGTGCTAGCTTCTTGAAACTTGACACAATAAAGTAGTTTCAAGTTCTATCTCTATGTTTTGTTTCCTCTTGATGTAGCCCTAACAGTGACCGGCGAGAAACACTTTCATGTAAAGGGGTTGCCAGGCTTCCCAAATATACGAATCTCCAGAAATCTCAGGAAATATTTTTTCACCCAAACAGGATGATACTTTCAGGTAATGATCAGTACACTAAGGCGACTTGGTTCCCCAAATTTCGTTCTTCTATGTTGAAGCGTTCGTTTCCAGTAACAGTTTGAATTTTTAGGTTTCACTCTGTTTTCTCCTATATTGATAGATGTATTTGGAACTCTAAATCCAACACGGTTTGTGCTAGCTTCTTGAAACTTGACACAATAAAGTAATTTCACGTTCTATCTCTATGTTTTGTTTCCTCTTGATGTAGCCCTAAGCAGTGACTGGCGATAAACACTTTCATGGAAAGGGGTGGCTTCCCAAAATTACGAATCTCCAGAAATCTCAGGAAATGTTTTTTCACCCAAACTGGATGATACTTTCAGGTAATGATCACTACACTAACGCGACTTGGTTCCCCAAATTTCGTTCTTCTATGTTGAAGCGTTCGTTTCCAGTAACAGTTTGAATTTTTAGGTTTCACTCTGTTTTCTCCTATATTGATAGATGTATTTGGAACTCTAAATCCAACACGGTTTGTGCTAGCTTCTTGAAACTTGACACAATAAAGCAGTTTCACGTTCTATCTCTATGTTTTGTTTCCTCTTGATGTAGCCCTAAGCAGTGACTGGCAAGAAACACTTTCATGGAAAGGGGTTGCCATGCTTCCCAAAATTACGAATCTCCAGAAATCTCAGCAAATATTTTTTCACCCAAACTGGATGATACTTTCAGGTAATGATCAGTACACTAAGCCGACTTGGTTCCCCAAATGTCGTTCTTCTATGTTGAAGCGTTCGTTTCCAGTAACAGTTTGAATTTTTAGGTTTCACTCTGTTTTCTCCTATATTGATAGATGTATTTGGAACTCTAAATCCAACACGGTTTGTGCTAGCTTCTTGAAACTTGACACAATAAAGTAATTTCACGTTCTATCTCTATGTTTTGTTTCCTCTTGATGTAGCCCCAAGCAGTGACTGAGGAGAAACACTTTC
Organism: Spermophilus citellus; assembly: GCF_964194105.1. Classification (NCBI taxonomy): domain Eukaryota; kingdom Metazoa; phylum Chordata; class Mammalia; order Rodentia; family Sciuridae; genus Spermophilus; species Spermophilus citellus. The sequence continues at coordinate 13,251,123 of NC_138188.1, read as the reverse complement.
ATGGAAAGGGGTTGCCAAGCTTCCTAAAATTACAAATCTCCAGAAATCTCAGCAAATATTTTTTCACCCAAACAGGATGATACTTTCAGGTAATGATCAATACACTAAGGCGACTTGGTTCCCCAAATTTCGTTCTTCTATGTTGAAGCGTTCGTTTCCAGTAACAGTTTGAATTTTTAGGTTTCACTCTGTTTTCTCCTATATTGATAGATGTATTTGGAACTCTAAATCCAACACGGTTTGTGCTAGCTTCTTGAAACTTGACACAATAAAGTAGTTTCACGTTCTATCTCTATGTTTTGTTTCCTCTTGATGTAGCCCTAACAGTGACTGGCGAGAAACACTTTCATGGAAAGGGGTTGCCAGGCTTCCAAAATATACGAATCTCCAGAAATCTCAGCAAATATTTTTTCACCCAAACAGGATGATACTTTCAGGTAATGATCAGTACACTAAGGCGACTTGGTTCCCCAAATTTCGTTCTTCTATGTTGAAGCGTTCGTTTCCAGTAACAGTTTGAATTTTTAGGTTTCACTCTGTTTTCTCCTATATTGATAGATGTATTTGGAACTCTGAATCCAACAAGGTTTGTGCTAGGTTCTTGAAACTTGACACAATAAAGTAGTTTCACGTTCTATCTCTATGTTTTGTTTCCTCTTGATGTAGCCCTAACAGTGACTGGCGAGAAACACTTTCATGGAAAGGGGTTGCCAGGATTCCCAAATATACGAATCTCCAGAAATCTCAGGAAATATTTTTTCACCCAAACAGGATGATACTTTCAGGTAATGATCAGTACACTAAGGCGACTTGGTTCCCCAAATTTCGTTCTTCTATGTTGAAGCGTTCGTTTCCAGTAACAGTTTGAATTTTTAGGTTTCACTCTGTTTTCTTCTATATTGATAGATGTATTTGGAACTCTAAATCCAACACGGTTTGTGCTAGCTTCTTGAAACTTGACACAATAAAGTAGTTTCACGTTCTATCTCTATGTTTTGTTTCCTCTTGATGTAGGCCTAACAGTGACTGGCGAGAAACACTTTCATGGAAAGGGGTTGCCAGGCTTCCCAAATATACGAATCTCCAGAAATCTCAGCAAATATTTTTTCACCCAAACAGGATGATACTTTCAGGTAATGATCAGTACACTAACGCGACGTGGTTCCCCAAATTTCGTTCTTCTATGTTGAAGCGTTCGTTTCCAGTAACAGTTTGAATTTTTAGGTTTCACTCTGTTTTCTCCTATATTGATAGATGTATTTGGAACTCTGAATCCAACACGGTTTGTGCTAGCTTCTTGAAACTTGACACAATAAAGTAGTTTCACGTTCTATCTCTATGTTTTGTTTCCTCTTGATGTAGCCCTAACAGTGACTGGCAAGAAACACTATCATGGAAAGGGGTTGCAAGGCTTCCCAAATATACGAATCTCCAGAAATCTCAGCAAATATTTTTTCACCCAAACAGGATGATACTTTCAGGTAATGATCAGTACACTAAGGCGACTTGGTTCCCCAAATTTCGTTCTTCTATGTTGAAGCGTTCGTTTCCAATAACAGTTTGAATTTTTAGGTTTCACTCTGTTTTCTCCTATATTGATAGATGTATTTGGAACTCTAAATCCAACACGGTTTGTGCTAGCTTCTTGAAACTTGACACAATAAAGTAATTTCACGTTCTATCTCTATGTTTTGTTTCCTCTTGATGTAGCCCCAAGCAGTGACTGAGGAGAAACACTTTCATGTAAAGGGGTTGCCAGGATTCCCAAATATACGAATCTCCAGAAATCTCAGGAAATATTTTTTCACCCAAACTGGATGATACTTTCAGGTAATGATCACTACACTAACGCGACTTGGTTCCCCAAATTTCGTTCTTCTATGTTGAAGCGTTCGTTTCCAATAACAGTTTGAATTTTTAGGTTTCACTCTGTTTTCTCCTATATTGATAGATGTATTTGGAACTCTAAATCCAACACGGTTTGTGTTAGCTTCTTGAAACTTGACACAATAAAGTAATTTCACGTTCTATCTCTATGTTTTGTTTCCTCTTGATGTAGCCCCAAGCAGTGACTGAGGAGAAACACTTTCATGGAAAGGGGTTGCCAAGCTTCCTAAAATTACAAATCTCCAGAAATCTCAGCAAATATTTTTTCACCCAAACAGGATGATACTTTCAGGTAATGATCAGTACACTAAGGCAACTTGGTTCCCCAAATTTCGTTCTTCTATGTTGAAGCGTTCGTTTCCAGTAACAGTTTGAATTTTTAGGTTTCACTCTGTTTTCTCCTATATTGATAGATGTATTTGGAACTCTAAATCCAACACGGTTTGTGCTAGCTTCTTGAAACTTGACACAATAAAGTAGTTTCACGTTCTATCTCTATGTTTTGTTTCCTCTTGATGTAGCCCTAACAGTGACTGGCGAGAAACACTTTCATGGAAAGGGGTTGCCAGGCTTCCAAAATATACGAATCTCCAGAAATCTCAGCAAATATTTTTTCACCCAAACAGGATGATACTTTCAGGTAATGATCAGTACACTAAGGCGACTTGGTTCCCCAAATTTCGTTCTTCTATGTTGAAGCGTTCGTTTCCAGTAACAGTTTGAATTTTTAGGTTTCACTCTGTTTTCTCCTATATTGATAGATGTATTTGGAACTCTGAATCCAACAAGGTTTGTGCTAGGTTCTTGAAACTTGACACAATAAAGTAGTTTCACGTTCTATCTCTATGTTTTGTTTCCTCTTGATGTAGCCCTAACAGTGACTGGCGTGAAACACTTTCATGGAAAGGGGTTGCCAGGCTTCCCAAATATGCGAATCTCCAGAAATCTCAGGAAATATTTTTTCACCCAAACAGGATGATACTTTCAGGTAGTGATCAGTACACTAAGGCGACTTGGTTCCCCAAATTTCGTTCTTCTATGTTGAAGCGTTCGTTTCCAGTAACAGTTTGAATTTTTAGGTTTCACTCTGTTTTCTCCTATATTGATAGATGCATTTGGAACTCTAAATCCAACACGGTTTGTGCTAGCTTCTTGAAACTTGACACAATAAAGTAGTTTCACGTTCTATCTCTATGTTTTGTTTCCTCTTGATGTAGCCCTAACAGTGACCGGCGAGAAACACTTTCATGTAAAGGGGTTGCCAGGCTTCCCAAATATACGAATCTCCAGAAATCTCAGGAAATATTTTTTCACCCAAACTGGATGATACTTTCAGGTAATGATCAGTACACTAAGGCGACTTGGTTCCCCAAATTTCGTTCTTCTATGTTGAAGCGTTCGTTTCCAGTAACAGTTTGAATTTTTAGGTTTCACTCTGTTTTCTCCTATATTGATAGATGTATTTGGAACTCTAAATCCAACACGGTTTGTGCTAGCTTCTTGAAACTTGACACAATAAAGTAATTTCACGTTCTATCTCTATGTTTTGTTTCCTCTTGATGTAGCCCTAAGCAGTGACTGGCGATAAACACTTTCATGGAAAGGGGTGGCTTCCCAAAATTACGAATCTCCAGAAATCTCAGGAAATGTTTTTTCACCCAAACTGGATGATACTTTCAGGTAATGATCACTACACTAACGCGACTTGGTTCCCCAAATTTCGTTCTTCTATGTTGAAGCGTTCGTTTCCAGTAACAGTTTGAATTTTTAGGTTTCACTCTGTTTTCTCCTATATTGATAGATGTATTTGGAACTCTAAATCCAACACGGTTTGTGCTAGCTTCTTGAAACTTGACACAATAAAGCAGTTTCACGTTCTATCTCTATGTTTTGTTTCCTCTTGATGTAGCCCTAAGCAGTGACTGGCAAGAAACACTTTCATGGAAAGGGGTTGCCATGCTTCCCAAAATTACGAATCTCCAGAAATCTCAGCAAATATTTTTTCACCCAAACTGGATGATACTTTCAGGTAATGATCAGTACACTAAGCCGACTTGGTTCCCCAAATTTCGTTCTTCTATGTTGAAGCGTTCGTTTCCAGTAACAGTTTGAATTTTTAGGTTTCACTCTGTTTTCTCCTATATTGATAGATGTATTTGGAACTCTAAATCCAACACGGTTTGTGCTAGCTTCTTGAAACTTGACACAATAAAGTAATTTCACGTTCTATCTCTATGTTTTGTTTCCTCTTGATGTAGCCCCAAGCAGTGACGGAGGAGAAACACTTTCATGGAAAGGGGTTGCCAAGCTTCCTAAAATTACAAATCTCCAGAAATCTCAGCAAATATTTTTTCACCCAAACAGGATGATACTTTCAGGTAATGATCAGTACACTAAGGCGACTTGGTTCCCCAAATTTCGTTCTTCTATGTTGAAGCGTTCGTTTCCAGTAACAGTTTGAATTTTTAGGTTTCACTCTGTTTTCTCCTATATTGATAGATGTATTTGGAACTCTAAATCCAACACGGTTTGTGCTAGCTTCTTGAAACTTGACACAATAAAGTAGTTTCACATTCTATCTCTATGTTTTGTTTCCTCTTGATGTAGCCCTAACAGTGACTGGCGAGAAACACTTTCATGGAAAGGGGTTGCCAGGCTTCCAAAATATACGAATCTCCAGAAATCTCAGCAAATATTTTTTCACCCAAACAGGATGATACTTTCAGGTAATGATCAGTACACTAAGGCGACTTGGTTCCCCAAATTTCGTTCTTCTATGTTGAAGCGTTCGTTTCCAGTAACAGTTTGAATTTTTAGGTTTCACTCTGTTTTCTCCTATATTGATAGATGTATTTGGAACTCTGAATCCAACAAGGTTTGTGCTAGGTTCTTGAAACTTGACACAATAAAGTAGTTTCACGTTCTATCTCTATGTTTTGTTTCCTCTTGATGTAGCCCTAACAGTGACTGGCGATAAACACTTTCATTAAAAAGGGGTGGCTTCCCAAAATTACGAATCTCCAGAAATCTCAGGAAATGTTTTTTCACCCAAACTGGATGATACTTTCAGGTAATGATCACTACACTAACGCGACTTGGTTCCCCAAATTTCGTTCTTCTATGTTGAAGCGTTCGTTTCCAGTAACAGTTTGAATTTTTAGGTTTCACTCTGTTTTCTCCTATATTGATAGATGTATTTGGAACTCTAAATCAAACACGGTTTGTGCTAGCTTCTTGAAACTTGACACAATAAAGCAGTTTCACGTTCTATCTCCATGTTTTGTTTCCTCTTGATGTAGCCCTAAGCAGTGACTGGCAAGAAACACTTTCATGGAAAGGGGTTGCCAAGCTTCCTAAAATTACAAATCTCCAGAAATCTCAGCAAATATTTTTTCACCCAAACAGGATGATACTTTCAGGTAATGATGAGTACACTAAGGCGACTTGGTTCCCCAAATTTCGTTCTTCTATGTTGAAGCGTTCGTTTCCAGTAACAGTTTGAATTTTTAGGTTTCACTCTGTTTTCTCCTATATTGATAGATGTATTTGGAACTCTAAATCCAACACGGTTTGTGCTAGCTTCTTGAAACTTGACACAATAAAGTAGTTTCACGTTCTATCTCTATGTTTTGTTTCCTCTTGATGTAGCCCTAACAGTGACTGGCGAGAAACACTTTCATGGAAAGGGGTTGCCAGGCTTCCAAAATATACGAATCTCCAGAAATCTCAGCAAATATTTTTTCACCCAAACAGGATGATACTTTCAGGTAATGATCAGTACACTAAGGCGACTTGGTTCCCCAAATTTCGTTCTTCTATGTTGAAGCGTTCGTTTCCAGTAACAGTTTGAATTTTTAGGTTTCACTCTGTTTTCTCCTATATTGATAGATGTATTTGGAACTCTGAATCCAACAAGGTTTGTGCTAGGTTCTTGAAACTTGACACAATAAAGTAGTTTCACGTTCTATCTCTATGTTTTGTTTCCTCTTGATGTAGCCCTAACAGTGACTGGCGAGAAACACTTTCATGGAAAGGGGTTGCCAGGCTTCCCAAATATACGAATCTCCAGAAATCTCAGGAAATATTTTTTCACCCAAACTGGATGATACTTTCAGGTAATGATCACTACACTAACGCGACTTGGTTCCCCAAATTTCGTTCTTCTATGTTGAAGCGTTCGTTTCCAATAACAGTTTGAATTTTTAGGTTTCACTCTGTTTTCTCCTATATTGATAGATGTATTTGGAACTCTAAATCCAACACGGTTTGTGTTAGCTTCTTGAAACTTGACACAATAAAGTAATTTCACGTTCTATCTCTATGTTTTGTTTCCTCTTGATGTAGCCCCAAGCAGTGACTGAGGAGAAACACTTTCATGGAAAGGGGTTGCCAAGCTTCCTAAAATTACAAATCTCCAGAAATCTCAGCAAATATTTTTTCACCCAAACAGGATGATACTTTCAGGTAATGATCAGTACATTAAGGCAACTTGGTTCCCCAAATTTCGTTCTTCTATGTTGAAGCGTTCGTTTCCAGTAACAGTTTGAATTTTTAGGTTTCACTCTGTTTTCTCCTATATTGATAGATGTATTTGGAACTCTAAATCCAACACGGTTTGTGCTAGCTTCTTGAAACTTGACACAATAAAATAGTTTCACGTTCTATCTCTATGTTTTGTTTCCTCTTGATGTAGCCCTAACAGTGACTGGCGAGAAACACTTTCATGGAAAGGGGTTGCCAGGCTTCCAAAATATACGAATCTCCAGAAATCTCAGCAAATATTTTTTCACCCAAACAGGATGATACTTTCAGGTAATGATCAGTACACTAAGGCGACTTGGTTCCCCAAATTTCGTTCTTCTATGTTGAAGCGTTCGTTTCCAGTAACAGTTTGAATTTTTAGGTTTCACTCTGTTTTCTCCTATATTGATAGATGTATTTGGAACTCTGAATCCAACAAGGTTTGTGCTAGGTTCTTGAAACTTGACACAATAAAGTAGTTTCACGTTCTATCTCTATGTTTTGTTTCCTCTTGATGTAGCCCTAACAGTGACTGGCGAGAAACACTTTCATGGAAAGGGGTTGCCAGGCTTCCCAAATATGCGAATCTCCAGAAATCTCAGGAAATATTTTTTCACCCAAACAGGATGATACTTTCAGGTAGTGATCAGTACACTAAGGCGACTTGGTTCCCCAAATTTCGTTCTTCTATGTTGAAGCGTTCGTTTCCAGTAACAGTTTGAATTTTTAGGTTTCACTCTGTTTTCTCCTATATTGATAGATGCATTTGGAACTCTAAATCCAACACGGTTTGTGCTAGCTTCTTGAAACTTGACACAATAAAGTAGTTTCACGTTCTATCTCTATGTTTTGTTTCCTCTTGATGTAGCCCTAACAGTGACCGGCGAGAAACACTTTCATGTAAAGGGGTTGCCAGGCTTCCCAAATATACGAATCTCCAGAAATCTCAGGAAATATTTTTTCACCCAAACAGGATGATACTTTCAGGTAATGATCAGTACACTAAGGCGACTTGGTTCCCCAAATTTCGTTCTTCTATGTTGAAGCGTTCGTTTCCAGTAACAGTTTGAATTTTTAGGTTTCACTCTGTTTTCTCCTATATTGATAGATGTATTTGGAACTCTAAATACAACACGGTTTGTGCTAGCTTCTTGAAACTTGACACAATAAAGTAATTTCACGTTCTATCTCTATGTTTTGTTTCCTCTTGATGTAGCCCTAAGCAGTGACTGGCGATAAACACTTTCATGGAAAGGGGTGGCTTCCCAAAATTACGAATCTCCAGAAATCTCAGGAAATGTTTTTTCACCCAAACTGGATGATACTTTCAGGTAATGATCACTACACTAACGCGACTTGGTTCCCCAAATTTCGTTCTTCTATGTTGAAGCGTTCGTTTCCAGTAACAGTTTGAATTTTTAGGTTTCACTCTGTTTTCTCCTATATTGATAGATGTATTTGGAACTCTAAATCCAACACGGTTTGTGCTAGCTTCTTGAAACTTGACACAATAAAGCAGTTTCACGTTCTATCTCTATGTTTTGTTTCCTCTTGATGTAGCCCTAAGCAGTGACTGGCAAGAAACACTTTCATGGAAAGGGGTTGCCATGCTTCCCAAAATTACGAATCTCCAGAAATCTCAGCAAATATTTTTTCACCCAAACTGGATGATACTTTCAGGTAATGATCAGTACACTAAGCCGACTTGGTTCCCCAAATGTCGTTCTTCTATGTTGAAGCGTTCGTTTCCAGTAACAGTTTGAATTTTTAGGTTTCACTCTGTTTTCTCCTATATTGATAGATGTATTTGGAACTCTAAATCCAACACGGTTTGTGCTAGCTTCTTGAAACTTGACACAATAAAGTAATTTCACGTTCTATCTCTATGTTTTGTTTCCTCTTGATGTAGCCCCAAGCAGTGACTGAGGAGAAACACTTTCATGGAAAGGGGTTGCCAAGCTTCCTAAAATTACAAATCTCCAGAAATCTCAGCAAATATTTTTTCACCCAAACAGGATGATACTTTCAGGTAATGATCAATACACTAAGGCGACTTGGTTCCCCAAATTTCGTTCTTCTATGTTGAAGCGTTCGTTTCCAGTAACAGTTTGAATTTTTAGGTTTCACTCTGTTTTCTCCTATATTGATAGATGTATTTGGAACTCTAAATCCAACACGGTTTGTGCTAGCTTCTTGAAACTTGACACAATAAAGTAGTTTCACGTTCTATCTCTATGTTTTGTTTCCTCTTGATGTAGCCCTAACAGTGACTGGCGAGAAACACTTTCATGGAAAGGGGTTGCCAGGCTTCCAAAATATACGAATCTCCAGAAATCTCAGCAAATATTTTTTCACCCAAACAGGATGATACTTTCAGGTAATGATCAGTACACTAAGGCGACTTGGTTCCCCAAATTTCGTTCTTCTATGTTGAAGCGTTCGTTTCCAGTAACAGTTTGAATTTTTAGGTTTCACTCTGTTTTCTCCTATATTGATAGATGTATTTGGAACTCTGAATCCAACAAGGTTTGTGCTAGGTTCTTGAAACTTGACACAATAAAGTAGTTTCACGTTCTATCTCTATGTTTTGTTTCCTCTTGATGTAGCCCTAACAGTGACTGGCGAGAAACACTTTCATGGAAAGGGGTTGCCAGGATTCCCAAATATACGAATCTCCAGAAATCTCAGGAAATATTTTTTCACCCAAACAGGATGATACTTTCAGGTAATGATCAGTACACTAAGGCGACTTGGTTCCCCAAATTTCGTTCTTCTATGTTGAAGCGTTCGTTTCCAGTAACAGTTTGAATTTTTAGGTTTCACTCTGTTTTCTTCTATATTGATAGATGTATTTGGAACTCTAAATCCAACACGGTTTGTGCTAGCTTCTTGAAACTTGACACAATAAAGTAGTTTCACGTTCTATCTCTATGTTTTGTTTCCTCTTGATGTAGGCCTAACAGTGACTGGCGAGAAACACTTTCATGGAAAGGGGTTGCCAGGCTTCCCAAATATACGAATCTCCAGAAATCTCAGCAAATATTTTTTCACCCAAACAGGATGATACTTTCAGGTAATGATCAGTACACTAAGGCGACTTGGTTCCCCAAATTTCGTTCTTCTATGTTGAAGCGTTCGTTTCCAGTAACAGTTTGAATTTTTAGGTTTCACTCTGTTTTCTCCTATATTGATAGATGTATTTGGAACTCTGAATCCAACACGGTTTGTGCTAGCTTCTTGAAACTTGACACAATAAAGTAGTTTCACGTTCTATCTCTATGTTTTGTTTCCTCTTGATGTAGCCCTAACAGTGACTGGCAAGAAACACTATCATGGAAAGGGGTTGCAAGGCTTCCCAAATATACGAATCTCCAGAAATCTCAGCAAATATTTTTTCACCCAAACAGGATGATACTTTCAGATAATGATCAGTACACTAAGGCGACTTGGTTCCCCAAATTTCGTTCTTCTATGTTGAAGCGTTCGTTTCCAATAACAGTTTGAATTTTTAGGTTTCACTCTGTTTTCTCCTATATTGATAGATGTATTTGGAACTCTAAATCCAACACGGTTTGTGCTAGCTTCTTGAAACTTGACACAATAAAGTAATTTCACGTTCTATCTCTATGTTTTGTTTCCTCTTGATGTAGCCCCAAGCAGTGACTGAGGAGGAACACTTTCATGTAAAGGGGTTGCCAGGATTCCCAAATATACGAATCTCCAGAAATCTCAGGAAATATTTTTTCACCCAAACTGGATGATACTTTCAGGTAATGATCACTACACTAACGCGACTTGGTTCCCCAAATTTCGTTCTTCTATGTTGAAGCGTTCGTTTCCAATAACAGTTTGAATTTTTAGGTTTCACTCTGTTTTCTCCTATATTGATAGATGTATTTGGAACTCTAAATCCAACACGGTTTGTGTTAGCTTCTTGAAACTTGACACAATAAAGTAATTTCACGTTCTATCTCTATGTTTTGTTTCCTCTTGATGTAGCCCCAAGCAGTGACTGAGGAGAAACACTTTCATGGAAAGGGGTTGCCAAGCTTCCTAAAATTACAAATCTCCAGAAATCTCAGCAAATATTTTTTCACCCAAACAGGATGATACTTTCAGGTAATGATCAGTACACTAAGGCAACTTGGTTCCCCAAATTTCGTTCTTCTATGTTGAAGCGTTCGTTTCCAGTAACAGTTTGAATTTTTAGGTTTCACTCTGTTTTCTCCTATATTGATAGATGTATTTGGAACTCTAAATCCAACACGGTTTGTGCTAGCTTCTTGAAACTTGACACAATAAAGTAGTTTCACGTTCTATCTCTATGTTTTGTTTCCTCTTGATGTAGCCCTAACAGTGACTGGCGAGAAACACTTTCATGGAAAGGGGTTGCCAGGCTTCCAAAATATACGAATCTCCAGAAATCTCAGCAAATATTTTTTCACCCAAACAGGATGATACTCTCAGGTAATGATCAGTACACTAAGGCGACTTGGTTCCCCAAATTTCGTTCTTCTATGTTGAAGCGTTCGTTTCCAGTAACAGTTTGAATTTTTAGGTTTCACTCTGTTTTCTCCTATATTGATAGATGTATTTGGAACTCTGAATCCAACAAGGTTTGTGCTAGGTTCTTGAAACTTGACACAATAAAGTAGTTTCACGTTCTATCTCTATGTTTTGTTTCCTCTTGATGTAGCCCTAACAGTGACTGGCGAGAAACACTTTCATGGAAAGGGGTTGCCAGGCTTCCCAAATATGCGAATCTCCAGAAATCTCAGGAAATATTTTTTCACCCAAACAGGATGATACTTTCAGGTAGTGATCAGTACACTAAGGCGACTTGGTTCCCCAAATTTCGTTCTTCTATGTTGAAGCGTTCGTTTCCAGTAACAGTTTGAATTTTTAGGTTTCACTCTGTTTTCTCCTATATTGATAGATGCATTTGGAACTCTAAATCCAACACGGTTTGTGCTAGCTTCTTGAAACTTGACACAATAAAGTAGTTTCACGTTCTATCTCTATGTTTTGTTTCCTCTTGATGTAGCCCTAACAGTGACCGGCGAGAAACACTTTCATGTAAAGGGGTTGCCAGGCTTCCCAAATATACGAATCTCCAGAAATCTCAGGAAATATTTTTTCACCCAAACAGGATGATACTTTCAGGTAATGATCAGTACACTAAGGCGACTTGGTTCCCCAAATTTCGTTCTTCTATGTTGAAGCGTTCGTTTCCAGTAACAGTTTGAATTTTTAGGTTTCACTCTGTTTTCTCCTATATTGATAGATGTATTTGGAACTCTAAATCCAACACGGTTTGTGCTAGCTTCTTGAAACTTGACACAATAAAGTAATTTCACGTTCTATCTCTATGTTTTGTTTCCTCTTGATGTAGCCCTAAGCAGTGACTGGCGATAAACACTTTCATGGAAAGGGGTGGCTTCCCAAAATTACGAATCTCCAGAAATCTCAGGAAATGTTTTTTTCACCCAAACTGGATGATACTTTCAGGTAATGATCACTACACTAACGCGACTTGGTTCCCCAAATTTCGTTCTTCTATGTTGAAGCGTTCGTTTCCAGTAACAGTTTGAATTTTTAGGTTTCACTCTGTTTTCTCCTATATTGATAGATGTATTTGGAACTCTAAATCCAACACGGTTTGTGCTAGCTTCTTGAAACTTGACACAATAAAGCAGTTTCACGTTCTATCTCTATGTTTTGTTTCCTCTTGATGTAGCCCTAAGCAGTGACTGGCAAGAAACACTTTCATGGAAAGGGGTTGCCATGCTTCCCAAAATTACGAATCTCCAGAAATCTCAGCAAATATTTTTTCACCCAAACTGGATGATACTTTCAGGTAATGATCAGTACACTAAGCCGACTTGGTTCCCCAAATGTCGTTCTTCTATGTTGAAGCGTTCGTTTCCAGTAACAGTTTGAATTTTTAGGTTTCACTCTGTTTTCTCCTATATTGATAGATGTATTTGGAACTCTAAATCCAACACGGTTTGTGCTAGCTTCTTGAAACTTGACACAATAAAGTAATTTCACGTTCTATCTCTATGTTTTGTTTCCTCTTGATGTAGCCCCAAGCAGTGACTGAGGAGAAACACTTTCATGGAAAGGGGTTGCCAAGCTTCCTAAAATTACAAATCTCCAGAAATCTCAGCAAATATTTTTTCACCCAAACAGGATGATACTTTCAGGTAATGATCAGTACACTAAGGCGACTTGGTTCCCCAAATTTCGTTCTTCTATGTTGAAGCGTTCGTTTCCAGTAACAGTTTGAATTTTTAGGTTTCACTCTGTTTTCTCCTATATTGATAGATGTATTTGGAACTCTAAATCCAACACGGTTTGTGCTAGCTTCTTGAAACTTGACACAATAAAGTAGTTTCACGTTCTATCTCTATGTTTTGTTTCCTCTTGATGTAGCCCCAAGCAGTGACTGAGGAGAAACACTTTCATGGAAAGGGGTTGCCAAGCTTCCTAAAATTACAAATCTCCAGAAATCTCAGCAAATATTTTTTCACCCAAACAGGATGATACTTTCAGGTAATGATCAGTACACTAAGGCGACTTGGTTCCCCAAATTTCGTTCTTCTATGTTGAAGCGTTCGTTTCCAGTAACAGTTTGAATTTTTAGGTTTCACTCTGTTTTCTCCTATATTGATAGATGTATTTGGAACTCTAAATCCAACACGGTTTGTGCTAGCTTCTTGAAACTTGACACAATAAAGTAGTTTCACGTTCTATCTCTATGTTTTGTTTCCTCTTGATGTAGCCCTAACAGTGACTGGCGAGAAACACTTTCATGGAAAGGGGTTGCCAGGCTTCCAAAATATACGAATCTCCAGAAATCTCAGCAAATATTTTTTCACCCAAACAGGATGATACTTTCAGGTAATGATCAGTACACTAAGGCGACTTGGTTCCCCAAATTTCGTTCTTCTATGTTGAAGCGTTCGTTTCCAGTAACAGTTTGAATTTTTAGGTTTCACTCTGTTTTCTCCTATATTGATAGATGTATTTGGAACTCTGAATCCAACAAGGTTTGTGCTAGGTTCTTGAAACTTGACACAATAAAGTAGTTTCACGTTCTATCTCTATGTTTTGTTTCCTCTTGATGTAGCCCTAACAGTGACTGGCGATAAACACTTTCATTAAAAAGGGGTGGCTTCCCAAAATTACGAATCTCCAGAAATCTCAGGAAATGTTTTTTCACCCAAACTGGATGATACTTTCAGGTAATGATCAGTACACTAAGGCGACTTGGTTCCCCAAATTTCGTTCTTCTATGTTGAAGCGTTCGTTTCCAGTAACAGTTTGAATTTTTAGGTTTCACTCTGTTTTCTCCTATATTGATAGATGTATTTGGAACTCTAAATCAAACACGGTTTGTGCTAGCTTCTTGAAACTTGACACAATAAAGCAGTTTCACGTTCTATCTCCATGTTTTGTTTCCTCTTGATGTAGCCCTAAGCAGTGACTGGCAAGAAACACTTTCATGGAAAGGGGTTGCCAAGCTTCCTAAAATTACAAATCTCCAGAAATCTCAGCAAATATTTTTTCACCCAAACAGGATGATACTTTCAGGTAATGATCAGTACACTAAGGCGACTTGGTTCCCCAAATTTCGTTCTTCTATGTTGAAGCGTTCGTTTCCAGTAACAGTTTGAATTTTTAGGTTTCACTCTGTTTTCTCCTATATTGATAGATGTATTTGGAACTCTAAATCCAACACGGTTTGTGCTAGCTTCTTGAAACTTGACACAATAAAGTAGTTTCACGTTCTATCTCTATGTTTTGTTTCCTCTTGATGTAGCCCTAACAGTGACTGGCGAGAAACACTTTCATGGAAAGGGGTTGCCAGGCTTCCAAAATATACGAATCTCCAGAAATCTCAGCAAATATTTTTTCACCCAAACAGGATGATACTTTCAGGTAATGATCAGTACACTAAGGCGACTTGGTTCCCCAAATTTCGTTCTTCTATGTTGAAGCGTTCGTTTCCAGTAACAGTTTGAATTTTTAGGTTTCACTCTGTTTTCTCCTATATTGATAGATGTATTTGGAACTCTGAATCCAACAAGGTTTGTGCTAGGTTCTTGAAACTTGACACAATAAAGTAGTTTCACGTTCTATCTCTATGTTTTGTTTCCTCTTGATGTAGCCCTAACAGTGACTGGCGAGAAACACTTTCATGGAAAGGGGTTGCCAGGCTTCCCAAATATACGAATCTCCAGAAATCTCAGGAAATATTTTTTCACCCAAACTGGATGATACTTTCAGGTAATGATCACTACACTAACGCGACTTGGTTCCCCAAATTTCGTTCTTCTATGTTGAAGCGTTCGTTTCCAATAACAGTTTGAATTTTTAGGTTTCACTCTGTTTTCTCCTATATTGATAGATGTATTTGGAACTCTAAATCCAACACGGTTTGTGTTAGCTTCTTGAAACTTGACACAATAAAGTAATTTCACGTTCTATCTCTATGTTTTGTTTCCTCTTGATGTAGCCCCAAGCAGTGACTGAGGAGAAACACTTTCATGGAAAGGGGTTGCCAAGCTTCCTAAAATTACAAATCTCCAGAAATCTCAGCAAATATTTTTTCACCCAAACAGGATGATACTTTCAGGTAATGATCAGTACATTAAGGCAACTTGGTTCCCCAAATTTCGTTCTTCTATGTTGAAGCGTTCGTTTCCAGTAACAGTTTGAATTTTTAGGTTTCACTCTGTTTTCTCCTATATTGATAGATGTATTTGGAACTCTAAATCCAACACGGTTTGTGCTAGCTTCTTGAAACTTGACACAATAAAGTAGTTTCACGTTCTATCTCTATGTTTTGTTTCCTCTTGATGTAGCCCTAACAGTGACTGGCGAGAAACACTTTCATGGAAAGGGGTTGCCAGGCTTCCAAAATATACGAATCTCCAGAAATCTCAGCAAATATTTTTTCACCCAAACAGGATGATACTTTCAGGTAATGATCAGTACACTAAGGCGACTTGGTTCCCCAAATTTCGTTCTTCTATGTTGAAGCGTTCGTTTCCAGTAACAGTTTGAATTTTTAGGTTTCACTCTGTTTTCTCCTATATTGATAGATGTATTTGGAACTCTGAATCCAACAAGGTTTGTGCTAGGTTCTTGAAACTTGACACAATAAAGTAGTTTCACGTTCTATCTCTATGTTTTGTTTCCTCTTGATGTAGCCCTAACAGTGACTGGCGAGAAACACTTTCATGGAAAGGGGTTGCCAGGCTTCCCAAATATGCGAATCTCCAGAAATCTCAGGAAATATTTTTTCACCCAAACAGGATGATACTTTCAGGTAGTGATCAGTACACTAAGGCGACTTGGTTCCCCAAATTTCGTTCTTCTATGTTGAAGCGTTCGTTTCCAGTAACAGTTTGAATTTTTAGGTTTCACTCTGTTTTCTCCTATATTGATAGATGCATTTGGAACTCTAAATCCAACACGGTTTGTGCTAGCTTCTTGAAACTTGACACAATAAAGTAGTTTCACGTTCTATCTCTATGTTTTGTTTCCTCTTGATGTAGCCCTAACAGTGACCGGCGAGAAACACTTTCATGTAAAGGGGTTGCCAGGCTTCCCAAATATACGAATCTCCAGAAATCTCAGGAAATATTTTTTCACCCAAACAGGATGATACTTTCAGGTAATGATCAGTACACTAAGGCGACTTGGTTCCCCAAATTTCGTTCTTCTATGTTGAAGCGTTCGTTTCCAGTAACAGTTTGAATTTTTAGGTTTCACTCTGTTTTCTCCTATATTGATAGATGTATTTGGAACTCTAAATCCAACACGGTTTGTGCTAGCTTCTTGAAACTTGACACAATAAAGTAATTTCACGTTCTATCTCTATGTTTTGTTTCCTCTTGATGTAGCCCTAAGCAGTGACTGGCGATAAACACTTTCATGGAAAGGGGTGGCTTCCCAAAATTACGAATCTCCAGAAATCTCAGGAAATGTTTTTTCACCCAAACTGGATGATACTTTCAGGTAATGATCACTACACTAACGCGACTTGGTTCCCCAAATTTCGTTCTTCTATGTTGAAGCGTTCGTTTCCAGTAACAGTTTGAATTTTTAGGTTTCACTCTGTTTTCTCCTATATTGATAGATGTATTTGGAACTCTAAATCCAACACGGTTTGTGCTAGCTTCTTGAAACTTGACACAATAAAGCAGTTTCACGTTCTATCTCTATGTTTTGTTTCCTCTTGATGTAGCCCTAAGCAGTGACTGGCAAGAAACACTTTCATGGAAAGGGGTTGCCATGCTTCCCAAAATTACGAATCTCCAGAAATCTCAGCAAATATTTTTTCACCCAAACTGGATGATACTTTCAGGTAATGATCAGTACACTAAGCCGACTTGGTTCCCCAAATGTCGTTCTTCTATGTTGAAGCGTTCGTTTCCAGTAACAGTTTGAATTTTTAGGTTTCACTCTGTTTTCTCCTATATTGATAGATGTATTTGGAACTCTAAATCCAACACGGTTTGTGCTAGCTTCTTGAAACTTGACACAATAAAGTAATTTCACGTTCTATCTCTATGTTTTGTTTCCTCTTGATGTAGCCCCAAGCAGTGACTGAGGAGAAACACTTTCATGGAAAGGGGTTGCCAAGCTTCCTAAAATTACAAATCTCCAGAAATCTCAGCAAATATTTTTTCACCCAAACAGGATGATACTTTCAGGTAATGATCAGTACACTAAGGCGACTTGGTTCCCCAAATTTCGTTCTTCTATGTTGAAGCGTTCGTTTCCAGTAACAGTTTGAATTTTTAGGTTTCACTCTGTTTTCTCCTATATTGATAGATGTATTTGGAACTCTAAATCCAACACGGTTTGTGCTAGCTTCTTGAAACTTGACACAATAAAGTAGTTTCACGTTCTATCTCTATGTTTTGTTTCCTCTTGATGTAGCCCTAACAGTGACTGGCGAGAAACACTTTCATGGAAAGGGGTTGCCAGGCTTCCAAAATATACGAATCTCCAGAAATCTCAGCAAATATTTTTTCACCCAAACAGGATGATACTTTCAGGTAATGATCAGTACACTAAGGCGACTTGGTTCCCCAAATTTCGTTCTTCTATGTTGAAGCGTTCGTTTCCAGTAACAGTTTGAATTTTTAGGTTTCACTCTGTTTTCTCCTATATTGATAGATGTATTTGGAACTCTGAATCCAACAAGGTTTGTGCTAGGTTCTTGAAACTTGACACAATAAAGTAGTTTCACGTTCTATCTCTATGTTTTGTTTCCTCTTGATGTAGCCCTAACAGTGACTGGCGAGAAACACTTTCATGGAAAGGGGTTGCCAGGATTCCCAAATATACGAATCTCCAGAAATCTCAGGAAATATTTTTTCACCCAAACAGGATGATACTTTCAGGTAGTGATCAGTACACTAAGGCGACTTGGTTCCCCAAATTTCGTTCTTCTATGTTGAAGCGTTCGTTTCCAGTAACAGTTTGAATTTTTAGGTTTCACTCTGTTTTCTTCTATATTGATAGATGTATTTGGAACTCTAAATCCAACACGGTTTGTGCTAGCTTCTTGAAACTTGACACAATAAAGTAGTTTCACGTTCTATCTCTATGTTTTGTTTCCTCTTGATGTAGGCCTAACAGTGACTGGCGAGAAACACTTTCATGGAAAGGGGTTGCCAGGCTTCCCAAATATACGAATCTCCAGAAATCTCAGCAAATATTTTTTCACCCAAACAGGATGATACTTTCAGGTAATGATCAGTACACTAACGCGACGTGGTTCCCCAAATTTCGTTCTTCTATGTTGAAGCGTTCGTTTCCAGTAACAGTTTGAATTTTTAGGTTTCACTCTGTTTTCTCCTATATTGATAGATGTATTTGGAACTCTGAATCCAACACGGTTTGTGCTAGCTTCTTGAAACTTGACACAATAAAGTAGTTTCACGTTCTATCTCTATGTTTTGTTTCCTCTTGATGTAGCCCTAACAGTGACTGGCAAGAAACACTATCATGGAAAGGGGTTGCAAGGCTTCCCAAATATACGAATCTCCAGAAATCTCAGCAAATATTTTTTCACCCAAACAGGATGATACTTTCAGGTAATGATCAGTACACCAAGGCGACTTGGTTCCCCAAATTTCGTTCTTCTATGTTGAAGCGTTCGTTTCCAATAACAGTTTGAATTTTTAGGTTTCACTCTGTTTTCTCCTATATTGATAGATGTATTTGGAACTCTAAATCCAACACGGTTTGTGCTAGCTTCTTGAAACTTGACACAATAAAGTAATTTCACGTTCTATCTCTATGTTTTGTTTCCTCTTGATGTAGCCCCAAGCAGTGACTGAGGAGAAACACTTTCATGTAAAGGGGTTGCCAGGATTCCCAAATATACGAATCTCCAGAAATCTCAGGAAATATTTTTTCACCCAAACTGGATGATACTTTCAGGTAATGATCACTACACTAACGCGACTTGGTTCCCCAAATTTCGTTCTTCTATGTTGAAGCGTTCGTTTCCAATAACAGTTTGAATTTTTAGGTTTCACTCTGTTTTCTCCTATATTGATAGATGTATTTGGAACTCTAAATCCAACACGGTTTGTGTTAGCTTCTTGAAACTTGACACAATAAAGTAATTTCACGTTCTATCTCTATGTTTTGTTTCCTCTTGATGTAGCCCCAAGCAGTGACTGAGGAGAAACACTTTCATGGAAAGGGGTTGCCAAGCTTCCTAAAATTACAAATCTCCAGAAATCTCAGCAAATATTTTTTCACCCAAACAGGATGATACTTTCAGGTAATGATCAGTACACTAAGGCAACTTGGTTCCCCAAATTTCGTTCTTCTATGTTGAAGCGTTCGTTTCCAGTAACAGTTTGAATTTTTAGGTTTCACTCTGTTTTCTCCTATATTGATAGATGTATTTGGAACTCTAAATCCAACACGGTTTGTGCTAGCTTCTTGAAACTTGACACAATAAAGTAGTTTCACGTTCTATCTCTATGTTTTGTTTCCTCTTGATGTAGCCCTAACAGTGACTGGCGAGAAACACTTTCATGGAAAGGGGTTGCCAGGCTTCCAAAATATACGAATCTCCAGAAATCTCAGCAAATATTTTTTCACCCAAACAGGATGATACTTTCAGGTAATGATCAGTACACTAAGGCGACTTGGTTCCCCAAATTTCGTTCTTCTATGTTGAAGCGTTCGTTTCCAGTAACAGTTTGAATTTTTAGGTTTCACTCTGTTTTCTCCTATATTGATAGATGTATTTGGAACTCTGAATCCAACAAGGTTTGTGCTAGGTTCTTGAAACTTGACACAATAAAGTAGTTTCACGTTCTATCTCTATGTTTTGTTTCCTCTTGATGTAGCCCTAACAGTGACTGGCGAGAAACACTTTCATGGAAAGGGGTTGCCAGGCTTCCCAAATATGCGAATCTCCAGAAATCTCAGGAAATATTTTTTCACCCAAACAGGATGATACTTTCAGGTAGTGATCAGTACACTAAGGCGACTTGGTTCCCCAAATTTCGTTCTTCTATGTTGAAGCGTTCGTTTCCAGTAACAGTTTGAATTTTTAGGTTTCACTCTGTTTTCTCCTATATTGATAGATGCATTTGGAACTCTAAATCCAACACGGTTTGTGCTAGCTTCTTGAAACTTGACACAATAAAGTAGTTTCACGTTCTATCTCTATGTTTTGTTTCCTCTTGATGTAGCCCTAACAGTGACCGGCGAGAAACACTTTCATGTAAAGGGGTTGCCAGGCTTCCCAAATATACGAATCTCCAGAAATCTCAGGAAATATTTTTTCACCCAAACAGGATGATACTTTCAGGTAATGATCAGTACACTAAGGCGACTTGGTTCCCCAAATTTCGTTCTTCTATGTTGAAGCGTTCGTTTCCAGTAACAGTTTGAATTTTTAGGTTTCACTCTGTTTTCTCCTATATTGATAGATGTATTTGGAACTCTAAATCCAACACGGTTTGTGCTAGCTTCTTGAAACTTGACACAATAAAGTAATTTCACGTTCTATCTCTATGTTTTGTTTCCTCTTGATGTAGCCCTAAGCAGTGACTGGCGATAAACACTTTCATGGAAAGGGGTGGCTTCCCAAAATTACGAATCTCCAGAAATCTCAGGAAATGTTTTTTTCACCCAAACTGGATGATACTTTCAGGTAATGATCACTACACTAACGCGACTTGGTTCCCCAAATTTCGTTCTTCTATGTTGAAGCGTTCGTTTCCAGTAACAGTTTGAATTTTTAGGTTTCACTCTGTTTTCTCCTATATTGATAGATGTATTTGGAACTCTAAATCCAACACGGTTTGTGCTAGCTTCTTGAAACTTGACACAATAAAGCAGTTTCACGTTCTATCTCTATGTTTTGTTTCCTCTTGATGTAGCCCTAAGCAGTGACTGGCAAGAAACACTTTCATGGAAAGGGGTTGCCATGCTTCCCAAAATTACGAATCTCCAGAAATCTCAGCAAATATTTTTTCACCCAAACTGGATGATACTTTCAGGTAATGATCAGTACACTAAGCCGACTTGGTTCCCCAAATGTCGTTCTTCTATGTTGAAGCGTTCGTTTCCAGTAACAGTTTGAATTTTTAGGTTTCACTCTGTTTTCTCCTATATTGATAGATGTATTTGGAACTCTAAATCCAACACGGTTTGTGCTAGCTTCTTGAAACTTGACACAATAAAGTAATTTCACGTTCTATCTCTATGTTTTGTTTCCTCTTGATGTAGCCCCAAGCAGTGACTGAGGAGAAACACTTTCATGGAAAGGGGTTGCCAAGCTTCCTAAAATTACAAATCTCCAGAAATCTCAGCAAATATTTTTTCACCCAAACAGGATGATACTTTCAGGTAATGATCAGTACACTAAGGCGACTTGGTTCCCCAAATTTCGTTCTTCTATGTTGAAGCGTTCATTTCCAGTAACAGTTTGAATTTTTAGGTTTCACTCTGTTTTCTCCTATATTGATAGATGTATTTGGAACTCTAAATCCAACACGGTTTGTGCTAGCTTCTTGAAACTTGACACAATAAAGTAGTTTCACGTTCTATCTCTATGTTTTGTTTCCTCTTGATGTAGCCCTAACAGTGACTGGCGAGAAACACTTTCATGGAAAGGGGTTGCCAGGCTTCCCAAATATACGAATCTCCAGAAATCTCAGCAAATATTTTTTCACCCAAACAGGATGATACTTTCAGGTAATGATCAGTACACTAAGGCGACTTGGTTCCCCAAATTTCGTTCTTCTATGTTGAAGCGTTCGTTTCCAGTAACAGTTTGAATTTTTAGGTTTCACTCTGTTTTCTCCTATATTGATAGATGTATTTGGAACTCTGAATCCAACAAGGTTTGTGCTAGGTTCTTGAAACTTGACACAATAAAGTAGTTTCACGTTCTATCTCTATGTTTTGTTTCCTCTTGATGTAGCCCTAACAGTGACTGGCGAGAAACACTTTCATGGAAAGGGGTTGCCAGGATTCCCAAATATACGAATCTCCAGAAATCTCAGGAAATATTTTTTCACCCAAACAGGATGATACTTTCAGGTAATGATCAGTACACTAAGGCGACTTGGTTCCCCAAATTTCGTTCTTCTATGTTGAAGCGTTCGTTTCCAGTAACAGTTTGAATTTTTAGGTTTCACTCTGTTTTCTCCTATATTGATAGATGTATTTGGAACTCTAAATCCAACACGGTTTGTGCTAGCTTCTTGAAACTTGACACAATAAAGTAGTTTCACGTTCTATCTCTATGTTTTGTTTCCTCTTGATGTAGGCCTAACAGTGACTGGCGAGAAACACTTTCATGGAAAGGGGTTGCCAGGCTTCCCAAATATACGAATCTCCAGAAATCTCAGCAAATATTTTTTCACCCAAACAGGATGATACTTTCAGGTAATGATCAGTACACTAACGCGACTTGGTTCCCCAAATTTCGTTCTTCTATGTTGAAGCGTTCGTTTCCAGTAACAGTTTGAATTTTTAGGTTTCACTCTGTTTTCTCCTATATTGATAGATGTATTTGGAACTCTGAATCCAACACGGTTTGTGCTAGCTTCTTGAAACTTGACACAATAAAGTAGTTTCACGTTCTATCTCTATGTTTTGTTTCCTCTTGATGTAGCCCTAACAGTGACTGGCAAGAAACACTTTCATGGAAAGGGGTTGCAAGGCTTCCGAAATATACGAATCTCCAGAAATCTCAGCAAATATTTTTTCACCCAAACAGGATGATACTTTCAGGTAATGATCAGTACACTAAGGCGACTTGGTTCCCCAAATTTCGTTCTTCTATGTTGAAGCGTTCGTTTCCAATAACAGTTTGAATTTTTAGGTTTCACTCTGTTTTCTCCTATATTGATAGATGTATTTGGAACTCTAAATCCAACACGGTTTGTGCTAGCTTCTTGAAACTTGACACAATAAAGTAATTTCACGTTCTATCTCTATGTTTTGTTTCCTCTTGATGTAGCCCCAAGCAGTGACTGAGGAGAAACACTTTCATGTAAAGGGGTTGCCAGGATTCCCAAATATACGAATCTCCAGAAATCTCAGGAAATATTTTTTCACCCAAACAGGATGATACTTTCAGGTAATGATCAGTACACTAAGGAGACTTGGTTCCCCAAATTTCGTTCTTCTATGTTGAAGCGTTCGTTTCCAGTAACAGTTTGAATTTTTAGGTTTCACTCTGTGTCCTCCTATATTGATAGATGTATTTGGAACTCTAAATCCAACACGGTTTGTGCTAGCTTCTTGAAACTTGACACAATAAAGTAGTTTCACGTTCTATCTCTATGTTTTGTTTCCTCTTGATGTAGCCCTAAGCATTGACTGGCGAGAAACACTTTCATGGAAAGGGGTGGCTTCCCAAAATTACGAATCTCCAGAAATCTCAGCAAATATTTTTTCACCCAAACAGGATGATACTTTCAGGTAATGATCAGTACACTAAGGCGACTTGGTTCCCCAAATTTCGTTCTTCTATGTTGAAGCGTTCGTTTCCAGTAACAGTTTGAATTTTTAGGTTTCACTCTGTTTTCTCCTATATTGATAGATGTATTTGGAACTCTAAATCCAACACGGTTTGTGCTAGCTTCTTGAAACTTCACACAATAAAGGAGTTTCACGTTCTGTCTCTATGTTTTGTTTCCTCTTGATGTAGCCCTAACAGTGACTGGCGAGAAACACTTTCATGGAAAGGGGTTGCCAGGCTTCCAAAATATACGAATCTCCAGAAATCTCAGCAAATATTTTTTCACCCAAACAGGATGATACTTTCAGGTAATGATCAGTACACTAAGGCGACTTGGTTCCCCAAATTTCGTTCTTCTATGTTGAAGCGTTCGTTTCCAGTAACAGTTTGAATTTTTAGGTTTCACTCTGTTTTCTCCTATATTGATAGATGTATTTGGAACTCTGAATCCAACAAGGTTTGTGCTAGCTTCTTGAAACTTGACACAATAAAGTAGTTTCACGTTCTATCTCTATGTTTTGTTTCCTCTTGATGTAGCCCTAAGCATTGACTGGCGAGAAACACTTTCATGGAAAGGGGTGGCTTCCCAATATTACGAACCTCCAGAAATCGCAGCAAATATTTTTTCACCCAAACTGGATGATACTTTCAGGTAATGATCAGTACACTAAGGCGACTTGGTTCCCCAAATTTCGTTCTTCTATGTTGAAGCGTTCGTTTCCAATAACAGTTTGAATTTTTAGGTTTCACTCTGTTTTCTCCTATATTGATAGATGTATTTGGAACTCTAAATCCAACACGGTTTGTGCTAGCTTCTTGAAACTTCACACAATAAAGTAGTTTCACGTTCTATCTCTATGTTTTGTTTCCTCTTGATGTAGCCCTAACAAGACTGGCGAGAAACACTTTCATGGAAAGGGGTTGCCAGGCTTCCCAAATATACGAATCTCCAGAAATCTCAGCAAATATTTTTTCACCCAAACAGGATGATACTTTCAGGTAATGATCAGTACACTAAGGCGACTTGGTTCCCCAAATTTCGTTCTTCTATGTTGAAGCGTTCGTTTCCAGTAACAGTTTGAATTTTTAGGTTTCACTCTGTTTTCTCCTATATTGATAGATGTATTTGGAACTCTGAATCCAACAAGGTTTGTGCTAGGTTCTTGAAACTTGACACAATAAAGTAGTTTCACGTTCTATCTCTATGTTTTGTTTCCTCTTGATGTAGCCCTAACAGTGACTGGCGAGAAACACTTTCATGGAAAGGGGTTGCCAGGCTTCCCAAGTATACGAATCTCCAGAAATCTCAGGAAATATTTTTTCACCCAAACAGGATGATACTTTCAGGTAATGATCAGTACACAAAGGCGACTTGGTTCCCCAAATTTCGTTCTTCTATGTTGAAGCGTTCGTTTCCAGTAACAGTTTGAATTTTTAGGTTTCACTCTGTTTTCTCCTATATTGATAGATGTATTTGGAACTCTAAATCCAACACGGTTTGTGCTAGCTTCTTGAAACTTGACACAATAAAGTAGTTTCACGTTCTATCTCTATGTTTTGTTTCCTCTTGATGTAGCCCTAACAGTGACCTGCGAGAAACACTTTCATGTAAAGGGGTTGCCAGGATTCCCAAATATACGAATCTCCAGAAATCTCAGGAAATATTTTTTCACCCAAACAGGATGATACTTTCAGGTAATGATCAGTACACTAAGGAGACTTGGTTCCCCAAATTTCGTTCTTCTATGTTGAAGCGTTCGTTTCCAGTAACAGTTTGAATTTTTAGGTTTCACTCTGTTTTCTCCTATATTGATAGACGTATTTGGAACTCTAAATCCAACACGGTTTGTGCTAGCTTCTTGAAACTTGACACAATAAAGTAGTTTCACGTTCTATCTCTATGTTTTGTTTCCTCATGATGTAGCCCTAAGCATTGACTGGCGAGAAACACTTTCATGGAAAGGGGTGGCTTCCCAAAATTACGAATCTCCAGAAATCGCAGCAAATATTTTTTCACCCAAACTGGATGATACTTTCAGGTAATGATCAGTACACTAAGGCGACTTGGTTCCCCAAATTTCGTTCTTCTATGTTGAAGCGTTCGTTTCCAGTAACAGTTTGAATTTTTAGGTTTCACTCTGTTTTCTCCTATATTGATAGAGGTATTTGGAACTCTGAATCCAACACGGTTTGTGCTAGCTTCTTGAAACTTGACACAATAAAGTAGTTTCACGTTCTATCTCTATGTTTTGTTTCCTCTTGATGTAGCCCTAACAGTGACTGGCGAGAAACACTTTAATGGAAAGGGGTTGCCAGGCTTCCCAAATATGCGAATCTCCAGAAATCTCAGGAAATATTTTTTCACCCAAACTGGATGATACTTTCAGGTAATGATCACTACACTAAGGTGAATTGGTTCCCCAAATTTCGTTCTTCTATGTTGAAGCGTTCGTTTCCAGTAACAGTTTGAATTTTTAGGTTTCACTCTGTTTTCTCCTATATTGATAGATGTATTTGGAACTCTAAATCCAACACGGTTTGTGCTAGCTTCTTGAAACTTGACACAATAAAGTAGTTTCACGTTCTATCTCTATGTTTTGTTTCCTCTTGATGTAGCCCTAACAGTGACCGGCGAGAAACACTTTCATGTAAAGGGGTTGCCAGGCTTCCCAAATATACGAATCTCCAGAAATCTCAGGATATATTTTTCCACCCAAACAGGATGATACTTTCAGGTAATGATCAGTACACTAAGGCGACTTGGTTCCCCAAATTTCGTTCTTCTATGTTGAAGCGTTCGTTTCCAGTAACAGTTTGAATTTTTAGGTTTCACTCTGTTTTCTCCTATATTGATAGATGTATTTGGAACTCTAAATCCAACACGGTTTGTGCTAGCTTCTTGAAACTTGACACAATAAAGTAGTTTCACGTTCTATCTCTATGTTTTGTTTCCTCTTGATGTAGCCGTAAGCAGTGACTGGCGATAAACACTTTCATGGAAAGGGGTGGCTTCCCAAAATTACGAATCTCCAGAAATCTCAGGAAATATTTTTTCACCCAAACTGGATGATACTTTCAGGTAATGATCACTACACTAACGCGACTTGGTTCCCCAAATTTCGTTCTTCTATGTTGAAGCGTTCGTTTCCAGTAACAGTTTGAATTTTTAGGTTTCACTCTGTTTTCTCCTATATTGATAGATGTATTTGGAACTCTAAATCCAACACGGTTTGTGCTAGCTTCTTGAAACTTGACACAATAAAGCAGTTTCACGTTCTATCTCTATGTTTTGTTTCCTCTTGATGTAGCCCTAAGCAGTGACTGGCAAGAAACACTTTCATGGAAAGGGGTTGCCAGGCTTCCCAAAATTACGAATCTCCAGAAATCTCAGCAAATATTTTTTCACCCAAACTGGATGATACTTTCAGGTAATGATCAGTAAACTAAGGCGACTTGGTTCCCCAAATTAGGTTCTTCTATGTTGAAGCGTTCGTTTCCAGTAACAGTTTGAATTTTTAGGTTTCACTCTGTTTTCTCCTATATTGATAGATGTATTTGGAACTCTAAATCCAACACGGTTTGTGCTAGCTTCTTGAAACTTGACACAATAAAGTAATTTCACGTTCTATCTCTATGTTTTGTTTCCTCTTGATGTAGCCCCAAGCAGTGACTGAGGAGAAACACTTTCATGGAAAGTGGTTGCCAAGCTTCCTAAAATTACAAATCTCCAGAAATCTCAGCAAATATTTTTTCACCCAAACAGGATGATACTTTCAGGTAATGATCAGTACACTAAGGCGACTTGGTTCCCCAAATTTCGTTCTTCTATGTTGAAGCGTTCGTTTCCAGTAACAGTTTGAATTTTTAGGTTTCACTCTGTTTTCTCCTATATTGATAGATGTATTTGGAACTCTAAATCCAGCACGGTTTGTGCTAGCTTCTTGAAACTTGACACAATAAAGTAGTTTCACGTTCTATCTCTATGTTTTGTTTCCTCTTGATGTAGCCCTAACAGTGACTGGCGAGAAACACTTTCATGGAAAGGGGTTGCCAGGCTTCCAAAATATACGAATCTCCAGAAATCTCAGCAAATATTTTTTCACCCAAACAGGATGATACTTTCAGGTAATGATCAGTACACTAAGGCGACTTGGTTCCCCAAATTTCATTCTTCTATGTTGAAGCGTTCGTTTCCAGTAACAGTTTGAATTTTTAGGTTTCACTCTGTTTTCTCCTATATTGATAGATGTATTTGGAACTCTGAATCCAACAAGGTTTGTGCTAGGTTCTTGAAACTTGACACAATAAAGTAGTTTCACATTCTATCTCTATGTTTTGTTTCCTCTTGATGTAGCCCTAACAGTGACTGGCGAGAAACACTTTCATGGAAAGGGGTTGCCAGGCTTCCAAAATATACGAATCTCCAGAAATCTCAGCAAATATTTTTTCACCCAAACAGGATGATACTTTCAGGTAATGATCAGTACACTAAGGCGACTTGGTTCCCCAAATTTCATTCTTCTATGTTGAAGCGTTCGTTTCCAGTAACAGTTTGAATTTTTAGGTTTCACTCTGTTTTCTCCTATATTGATAGATGTATTTGGAACTCTGAATCCAACAAGGTTTGTGCTAGGTTCTTGAAACTTGACACAATAAAGTAGTTTCACATTCTATCTCTATGTTTTGTTTCCTCTTGATGTAGCCCTAACAGTGACTGGCGAGAAACACTTTCATGGAAAGGGGTTGCCAGGCTTCCCAAATATACGAATCTCCAGAAATCTCAGCAAATATTTTTTCACCCAAACAGGATGATACTTTCAGGTAATGATCAGTACACTAAGGCGACTTGGTTCCCCAAATTTCGTTCTTCTATGTTGAAGCGTTCGTTTCCAATAACAGTTTGAATTTTTAGGTTTCACTCTGTTTTCTCCTATATTGATAGATGTATTTGGAACTCTAAGACCAACACGGTTTGTGCTAGCTTCTTGAAACTTGACACAATAAAGTAGTTTCACGTTCTATCTCTATGTTTTGTTTCCTCTTGATGTAGCCCTAACAGTGACTGGCGAGAAACACTTTCATGGAAAGGGGTTGCCAGGCTTCCCAAATATACGAATCTCCAGAAATCTCAGCAAATATTTTTTCACCCAAACAGGATGATACTTTCAGGTAATGATCAGTACACTAAGGCGACTTGGTTCCCCAAATTTCGTTCTTCTATGTTGAAGCGTTCGTTTCCAATAACAGTTTGAATTTTTAGGTTTCACTCTGTTTTCTCCTATATTGATAGAGGTATTTGGAACTCTAAATCCAACACGGTTTTTGCTAGCTTCTTGAAACTTGACACAATAAAGTAGTTTCACGTTCTATCTCTATGTTTTGTTTCCTCTTGATGTAGACCTAACAGTGATTGGCGAGAAACACTTTCATGGAAAGGGGTTGCCAGGCTTCCCAAATATGCGAATCTCCAGAAATCTCAGGAAATATTTTTTCACCCAAACAGGATGATACTTTCAGGTAATGATCAGTACACTAAGGCGACTTGGTTCCCCAAATTTCGTTCTTTATGTTGAAGCGTTCGTTTCCAGTAACAGTTTGAATTTTTAGGTTTCACTCTGTTTTCTCCTATATTGGTAGATGTATTTGGAACTCTAAATCCAACACGGTTTGTGCTAGCTTCTTGAAACTTGACACAATAAAGTAGTTTCACGTTCTATCTCTATGTTTTGTTTCCTCTTGATGTAGCCCTAACAGTGACCGGCGAGAAACACTTTCATGGAAAGGGGTTGCCAGGCTTCCAAAATATACGAATCTCCAGAAATCTCAGCAAATATTTTTTCACCCAAACAGGATGATACTTTCAGGTAATGATCAGTACACTAAGGCGACTTGGTTCCCCAAATTTCGTTCTTCTATGTTGAAGCGTTCGTTTCCAGTAACAGTTTGAATTTTTAGGTTTCACTCTGTTTTCTCCTATATTGATAGATGTATTTGGAACTCTAAATCCAACACGGTTTGTGCTAGCTTCTTGAAACTTGACACAATAAAGTAGTTTCACGTTCTATCTCTATGTATTGTTTCCTCTTGATGTAGCCCTAACAGTGACCGGCGAGAAACACTTTCATATAAAGGGGTTGCCAGGCTTCCCAAAGTTACGAATCTCCAGAAATCTCAGCAAATATTTTTTCACCCAAACAGGATGATACTTTCAGGTAATGATCAGTACACTAAGGCGACTTGGTTCCCCAAATTTCGTTCTTCTATGTTGAAGCGTTCGTTTCCAGTAACAGTTTGAATTTTTAGGTTTCACTCTGTTTTCTCCTATATTGATAGATGTATTTGGAACTCTAAATCCAACACGGTTTGTGCTAGCTTCTTGAAACTTGACACAATAAAGTAGTTTCACGTTCTATCTCTATGTTTTGTTTCCTCTTGATGTAGCCCTAATCAGTGACTGGCGAGAAACACTTTCATGGAAAGGGGTGGCTTCCCAAAATTACGAATCTCCAGAAATCTCAGCAAATATTTTTTCACCCAAACTGGATGATACTTTCAGGTAATGATCACTACACTAACGCGACTTGGTTCCCCAAATTTCGTTCTTCTATGTTGATGCGTTCGTTTCCAGTAACAGTTTGAATTTTTAGGTTTCACTCTGTTTTCTCCTATATTGATAGATGTATTTGGAATTCTGAATACAACACGGTTTGTGCTAGCTTCTTGAAACTTGACACAATAAAGTAGTTTCACGTTCTATCTCTATGTTTTGTTTCCTCTTGATGTAGCCCTAAGCAGTGACTGACGAGAAACACTTTCATGGAAAGGGGTTGCCAGGCTTCCCAAAATTACGAATCTCCAGAAATCTCAGCAAATATTTTTTCACCCAAACTGGATGATACTTTCAGGTAATGATCAGTACACTAAGGCGACTTGGTTCCCCAAATTTCGTTCTTCTATATTGAAGCGTTCGTTTCCAGTAACAGTTTGAATTTTTAGGTTTCACTCTGTTTTCTCCTATATTGATAGATGTATTTGGAACTCTAAATCCAACACGGTTTGTGCTAGCTTCTTGAAACTTGACACAATAAAGTAGTTTCACGTTCTATCTCTATGTTTTGTTTCCTCTTGATGTAGCCCTAACAGTGACTGGCGAGAAACACTTTCATGGAAAGGGGTTGCCAGGCTTCCCAAATATACGAATCTCCAGAAATCTCAGGAAATATTTTTTCACCCAAACAGGATGATACTTTCAGGTAATGATCAGTACACTAAGGCGACTTGGTTCCCCAAATTTCGTTCTTCTATGTTGAAGCGTTCGTTTCCAGTAACAGTTTGAATTTTTAGGTTTCACTCTGTTTTCTCCTATATTGATAGATGTATTTGGAACTCTAAATCCAACACGGTTTGTGCTAGCTTCTTGAAACTTGACACAATAAAGTAGTTTCACGTTCTATCTCTATGTTTTGTTTCCTCATGATGTAGCCCTAAGCATTGACTGGCGAGAAACACTTTCATGGAAAGGGGTGGCTTCCCAAAATTACGAATCTCCAGAAATCGCAGCAAATATTTTTTCACCCAAACTGGATGATACTTTCAGGTAATGATCAGTACACTAAGGCGACTTGGTTCCCCAAATTTCGTTCTTCTATGTTGAAGCGTTCGTTTCCAGTAACAGTTTGAATTTTTAGGTTTCACTCTGTTTTCTCCTATATTGATAGAGGTATTTGGAACTCTAAATCCAACACGGTTTGTGCTAGCTTCTTGAAACTTGACACAATAAAGTAGTTTCACGTTCTATCTCTATGTTTTGTTTCCTCTTGATGTAGCCCTAACAGTGACTGGCGAGAAACACTTTCATGGAAAGGGGTTGCCAGGCTTCCCAAATATGCGAATCTCCAGAAATCTCAGGAAATATTTTTTCACCCAAACAGGATGATACTTTCAGGTAATGATCAGTACACTAAGGCGACTTGGTTCCCCAAATTTCGTTCTTCTATGTTGAAGCGTTCGTTTCCAGTAACAGTTTGAATTTTTAGGTTTCACTCTGTTTTCTCCTATATTGATAGATGTATTTATAACTCTAAATCCAACACGGTTTGTGCTAGCTTCTTGAAACTTGACACAATAAAGTAGTTTCACGTTCTATCTCTATGTTTTGTTTCCTCTTGATGTAGCCCTAAGCATTGACTGGCGAGAAACACTTTCATGGAAAGGGGTGGCTTCCCAAAATTACGAATCTCCAGAAATCTCAGCAAATATTTTTTCACCCAAACTGGATGATACTTTCAGGTAATGATCACTACACTAACGCGACTTGGTTCCCCAAATTTCGTTCTTCTATGTTGAAGCGTTCGTTTCCAGTAACAGTTTGAATTTTTAGGTTTCACTCTGTTTTCTCCTATATTGATAGATGTATTTGGAACTCTGAATACAACACGGTTTGTGCTAGCTTCTTGAAACTTGACACAATAAAGTAGTTTCACGTTCTATCTCTATGTTTTGTTTCCTCTTGATGTAGCCCTAAGCAGTGACTGACGAGAAACACTTTCATGGAAAGGGGTTGCCAGGCTTCCCAAAATTACGAATCTCCAGAAATCTCAGCAAATATTTTTTCACCCAAACTGGATGATACTTTCAGGTAATGATCAGTACACTAAGGCGACTTGGTTCCCCAAATTTCGTTCTTCTATATTGAAGCGTTCGTTTCCAGTAACAGTTTGAATTTTTAGGTTTCACTCTGTTTTCTCCTATATTGATAGATGTATTTGGAACTCTAAATCCAACACGGTTTGTGCTAGCTTCTTGAAACTTGACACAATAAAGTAGTTTCACGTTCTATCTCTATGTTTTGTTTCCTCTTGATGTAGCCCTAACAGTGACTGGCGAGAAACACTTTCATGGAAAGGGGTTGCCAGGCTTCCCAAATATACGAATCTCCAGAAATCTCAGGAAATATTTTTTCACCCAAACAGGATGATACTTTCAGGTAATGATCAGTACACTAAGGCGACTTGGTTCCCCAAATTTCGTTTTTCTATATTGAAGCGTTCGTTTCCAGTAACAGTTTGAATTTTTAGGTTTCACTCTGTTTTCTCCTATATTGATAGATGTATTTGGAACTCTGAATACAACACGGTTTGTGCTAGCTTCTTGAACCTTGACACAATAAAGTAGTTTCACGTTCTATCTCTATGTTTTGTTTCCTCTTGATGTAGCCCTAAGCAGTGACTGACGAGAAACACTTTCATGTAAAGGGGTTGCCAGGCTTCCCAAAATTACGAATCTCCAGAAATCTCAGGAAATATTTTTTCACCCAAACAGGATGATACTTTCAGGTAATGATCAGTACACTAAGGCGACTTGGTTCCCCAAATTTCGTTCTTCTATGTTGAAGCGTTCGTTTCCAGTAACAGTTTGAATTTTTAGGTTTCACTCTGTTTTCTCCTATATTGATAGATGTATTTGGAACTCTAAATCCAACACAGTTTGTGCTAGCTTCTTGAAACTTGACACAATAAAGTAGTTTCACGTTCTATCTCTATGTTTTGTTTCCTCTTGATGTAGCCCTAACAGTGACCGGCGAGAAACACTTTCATATAAAGGGGTTGCCAGGCTTCCCAAAGTTACGAATCTCCAGAAATCTCAGCAAATATTTTTTCACCCAAACAGGATGATACTTTCAGGTAATGATCAGTACACTAAGGCGACTTGGTTCCCCAAATTTCGTTCTTCTATGTTGAAGCGTTCGTTTCCAGTAACAGTTTGAATTTTTAGGTTTCACTCTGTTTTCTCCTATATTGATAGATGTATTTGGAACTCTAAATCCAACACGGTTTGTGCTAGCTTCTTGAAACTTGACACAATAAAGTAGTTTCACGTTCTATCTCTATGTTTTGTTTCCTCTTGATGTAGCCCTAAGCAGTGACTGGCGAGAAACACTTTCATGGAAAGGGGTGGCTTCCCAAAATTACGAATCTCCAGAAATCTCAGCAAATATTTTTTCACCCAAACTGGATGATACTTTCAGGTAATGATCACTACACTAACGCGACTTGGTTCCCCAAATTTCGTTCTTCTATGTTGAAGCGTTCGTTTCCAGTAACAGTTTGAATTTTTAGGTTTCACTCTGTTTTCTCCTATATTGATAGATGTATTTGGAACTCTAAATCCAACACGGTTTGTGCTAGCTTCTTGAAACTTGACACAATAAAGTAGTTTCACGTTCTATCTCTATGTTTTGTTTCCTCTTGATGTAGCCGTAAGCAGTGACTGGCGATAAACACTTTCATGGAAAGGGGTGGCTTCCCAAAATTACGAATCTCCAGAAATCTCAGGAAATATTTTTTCACCCAAACTGGATGATACTTTCAGGTAATGATCACTACACTAACGCGACTTGGTTCCCCAAATTTCGTTCTTCTATGTTGAAGCGTTCGTTTCCAGTAACAGTTTGAATTTTTAGGTTTCACTCTGTTTTCTCCTATATTGATAGATGTATTTGGAACTCTAAATCCAACACGGTTTGTGCTAGCTTCTTGAAACTTGACACAATAAAGCAGTTTCACGTTCTATCTCTATGTTTTGTTTCCTCTTGATGTAGCCCTAAGCAGTGACTGGCAAGAAACACTTTCATGGAAAGGGGTTGCCAGGCTTCCCAAAATTACGAATCTCCAGAAATCTCAGCAAATATTTTTTCACCCAAACTAGATGATACTTTCAGGTAATGATCAGTACACTAAGGCGACTTGGTTCCCCAAATTAGGTTCTTCTATGTTGAAGCGTTCGTTTCCAGTAACAGTTTGAATTTTTAGGTTTCACTCTGTTTTCTCCTATATTGATAGATGTATTTGGAACTCTAAATCCAACACGGTTTGTGCTAGCTTCTTGAAACTTGACACAATAAAGTAATTTCACGTTCTATCTCTATGTTTTGTTTCCTCTTGATGTAGCCCCAAGCAGTGACTGAGGAGAAACACTTTCATGGAAAGTGGTTGCCAAGCTTCCTAAAATTACAAATCTCCAGAAATCTCAGCAAATATTTTTTCACCCAAACAGGATGATACTTTCAGGTAATGATCAGTACACTAAGGCGACTTGGTTCCCCAAATTTCGTTCTTCTATGTTGAAGCGTTCGTTTCCAGTAACAGTTTGAATTTTTAGGTTTCACTCTGTTTTCTCCTATATTGATAGAGGTATTTGGAACTCTGAATCCAACAAGGTTTGTGCTAGGTTCGTGAAACTTGACACAATAAAGTAGTTTCACGTTCTATCTCTATGTTTTGTTTCCTCTTGATGTAGCCCTAACAGTGACTGGCGAGAAACACTTTCATGGAAAGGGGTTGCCAGGCTTCCCAAATATACGAATCTCCAGAAATCTCAGGAAATATTTTTTCACCCAAACAGGATGATACTTTCAGTTAATGATCAGTACACTAAGGCGACTTGGTTCCCCAAATTTCGTTCTTCTATGTTGAAGCGTTCGTTTCCAATAACAGTTTGAATTTTTAGGTTTCACTCTGTTTTCTCCTATATTGATAGAGGTATTTGGAACTCTAAATCCAACACGGTTTTTGCTAGCTTCTTGAAACTTGACACAATAAAGTAGTTTCACGTTCTATCTCTATGTTTTGTTTCCTCTTGATGTAGACCTAACAGTGACTGGCGAGAAACACTTTCATGGAAAGGGGTTGCCAGGCTTCCCAAATATGCGAATCTCCAGAAATCTCAGGAAATATTTTTTCACCCAAACAGGATGATACTTTCAGGTAATGATCAGTACACTAAGGCGACTTGGTTCCCCAAATTTCGTTCTTTATGTTGAAGCGTTCGTTTCCAGTAACAGTTTGAATTTTTAGGTTTCACTCTGTTTTCTCCTATATTGGTAGATGTATTTGGAACTCTAAATCCAACACGGTTTGTGCTAGCTTCTTGAAACTTGACACAATAAAGTAGTTTCACGTTCTATCTCTATGTTTTGTTTCCTCTTGATGTAGCCCTAACAGTGACCGGCGAGAAACACTTTCATGGAAAGGTGTTGCCAGGCTTCCAAAATATACGAATCTCCAGAAATCTCAGCAAATATTTTTTCACCCAAACAGGATGATACTTTCAGGTAATGATCAGTACACTAAGGCGACTTGGTTCCCCAAATTTCGTTCTTCTATGTTGAAGCGTTCGTTTCCAATAACAGTTTGAATTTTTAGGTTTCACTCTGTTTTCTCCTATATTGATAGATGTATTTGGAACTCTAAATCCAACACGGTTTGTGCTAGCTTCTTGAAACTTGACACAATAAAGTAGTTTCACGTTCTATCTCTATGTTTTGTTTCCTCTTGATGTAGCCCTAACAGTGACTGGCGAGAAACACTTTCATGGAAAGGGGTTGCCAGGCTTCCCAAATATACGAATCTCCAGAAATCTCAGCAAATATTTTTTCACCCAAACAGGATGATACTTTCAGGTAATGATCAGTACACTAAGGCGACTTGGTTCCCCAAATTTCGTTCTTCTATGTTGAAGCGTTCGTTTCCAGTAACAGTTTGAATTTTTAGGTTTCACTCTGTTTTCTCCTATATTGATAGATGTATTTGGAACTCTGAATCCAACAAGGTTTGTGCTAGGTTCTTGAAACTTGACACAATAAAGTAGTTTCACGTTCTATCTCTATGTTTTGTTTCCTCTTGATGTAGCCCTAACAGTGACTGGCGAGAAACACTTTCATGGAAAGGGGTTGCCAGGCTTCCCAAATATACGAATCTCCAGAAATCTCAGGAAATATTTTTTCACCCAAACAGGATGATACTTTCAGGTAATGATCAGTACACTAAGGCGACTTGGTTCCCCAAATTTCGTTCTTCTATGTTGAAGCGTTCGTTTCCAATAACAGTTTGAATTTTTAGGTTTCACTCTGTTTTCTCCTATATTGATAGATGTATTTGGAACTCTAAATCCAACACGGTTTGTGCTAGCTTCTTGAAACTTGACACAATAAAGTAGTTTCACGTTCTATCTCTATGTTTTGTTTCCTCTTGATGTAGCCCTAACAGTGACCGGCGAGAAACACTTTCATGTAAAGGGGTTGCCAGGATTCCCAAATATACGAATCTCCAGAAATCTCAGGAAATATTTTTTCACCCAAACAGGATGATACTTTCAGGTAATGATCAGTACACTAAGGAGACTTGGTTCCCCAAATTTCGTTCTTCTATGTTGAAGCGTTCGTTTCCAGTAACAGTTTGAATTTTTAGGTTTCACTCTGTTTTCTCCTATATTGATAGATGTATTTGGAACTCTAAATCCAACACGGTTTGTGCTAGCTTCTTGAAACTTGACACAATAAAGTAGTTTCACGTTCTATCTCTATGTTTTGTTTCCTCTTGATGTAGCCCTAACAGTGACTGGCGAGAAACACTTTCATGGAAAGGGGTAGCTTCCCAAAATTACGAATCTCCAGAATTCTCATCAAATATTTTTTTCACCCAAACTGGATGATACTTTCAGGTAATGATCACTACACTAACGCGACTTGGTTCCCCAAATTTCGTTCTTCTATGTTGAAGCATTCGTTTCCAGTAACAGTTTGAATTTTTAGGTTTCACTCTGTTTTCTCCTATATTGATAGATGTATTTGGAACTCTAAATCCAACACGGTTTGTGCTAGCTTCTTGAAACTTGACACAATAAAGGAGTTTCACGTTCTATCTCTATGTTTTGTTTCCTCTTGATGTAGCCCTAACAGTGACTGGCGAGAAACACTTTCATGGAAAGGGGTTGCCAGGCTTCCCAAATATACGAATCTCCAGAAATCTCAGCAAATATTTTTTCACCCAAACAGGATGATACTTTCAGGTA
The DNA here is from genome assembly GCF_964194105.1 of Spermophilus citellus. NCBI lineage: Eukaryota > Metazoa > Chordata > Mammalia > Rodentia > Sciuridae > Spermophilus > Spermophilus citellus. The sequence goes on along the minus strand of NC_138188.1, from coordinate 13,213,835 downwards.
ATGATCAGTACACTAAGGAGACTTGGTTCCCCAAATTTCGTTCTTCTATGTTGAAGCGTTCGTTTCCAGTAACAGTTTGAATTTTTAGGTTTCACTCTGTTTTCTCCTATATTGATAGAGGTATTTGGAACTCTGAATCCAACAAGGTTTGTGCTAGGTTCTTGAAACTTGACACAATAAAGTAGTTTCACGTTCTATCTCTATGTTTTGTTTCCTCTTGATGTAGCCCTAACAGTGACTGGCGAGAAACACTTTCATGGAAAGGGGTTGCCAGGCTTCCCAAATATACGAATCTCCAGAAATCTCAGGAAATATTTTTTCACCCAAACTGGATGATACTTTCAGGTAATGATCAGTACACTAAGGCGACTTGGTTCCCCAAATTTCGTTCTTCTATGTTGAAGCGTTCGTTTCCAGTAACAGTTTGAATTTTTAGGTTTCACTCTGTTTTCTCCTATATTGATAGATGTATTTGGAACTCTAAATCCAACACGGTTTGTGCTAGCTTCTTGAAACTTGACACAATAAAGTAGTTTCACGTTCTATCTCTATGTTTTGTTTCCTCTTGATGTAGCCCTAACAGTGACCTGCGAGAAACACTTTCATGTAAAGGGGTTGCCAGGATTCCCAAATATACGAATCTCCAGAAATCTCAGGAAATATTTTTTCACCCAAACAGGATGATACTTTCAGGTAATGATCAGTACACTAAGGCGACTTGGTTCCCCAAATGTCGTTCTTCTATGTTGAAGCGTTCGTTTCCAGTAACAGTTTGAATTTTTAGGTTTCACTCTGTTTTCTCCTATATTGATAGATGTATTTGGAACTCTGAATCCAACATGGTTTGTGCTAGGTTCTTGAAACTTGACACAATAAAGTAGTTTCACGTTCTATCTCTATGTTTTGTTTCCTCTTGATGTAGCCCTAACAGTGACTGGCGAGAAACACTTTCATGGAAAGGGGTTGCCAGGCTTCCCAAATATACGAATCTCCAGAAATCTCAGGAAATATTTTTTCACCCAAACAGGATGATACTTTCAGGTAATGATCAGTACACTAAGGCGACTTGGTTCCCCAAATTTCGTTCTTCTATGTTGAAGCGTTCGTTTCCAATAACAGTTTGAATTTTTAGGTTTCACTCTGTTTTCTCCTATATTGATAGATGTATTTGGAACTCTAAATCCAACACGGTTTGTGCTAGCTTCTTGAAACTTGACACAATAAAGTAGTTTCACGTTCTATCTCTATGTTTTGTTTCCTCTTGATGTAGCCCTAACAGTGACCTGCGAGAAACACTTTCATGTAAAGGGGTTGCCAGGATTCCCAAATATACGAATCTCCAGAAATCTCAGGAAATATTTTTTCACCCAAACAGGATGATACTTTCAGGTAATGATCAGTACACTAAGGAGACTTGGTTCCCCAAATTTCGTTCTTCTATGTTGAAGCGTTCGTTTCCAGTAACAGTTTGAATTTTTAGGTTTCACTCTGTTTTCTCCTATATTGATAGATGTATTTGGAACTCTAAATCCAACACGGTTTGTGCTAGCTTCTTGAAACTTGACACAATAAAGTAGTTTCACGTTGTATCTATATGTTTTGTTTCCTCTTGATGTAGCCCTAAGCATTGACTGGCGAGAAACACTTTCATGGAAAGGGGTGGCTTCCCAAAATTACGAATCTCCAGAAATCTCAGCAAATATTTTTTCACCCAAACTGGATGATACTTTCAGGTAATGATCACTACACTAACGCGACTTGGTTCCCCAAATTTCGTTCTTCTATGTTGAAGCGTTCGTTTCCAGTAACAGTTTGAATTTTTAGGTTTCACTCTGTTTTCTCCTATATTGATAGATGTATTTGGAACTCTAAATCCAACACGGTTTGTGCTAGCTTCTTGAAACTTCACACAATAAAGTAGTTTCACGTTCTATCTCTATGTTTTGTTTCCTCTTGATGTAGCCCTAACAGTGACTGGCGAGAAACACTTTCATGGAAAGGGGTTGCCAGGCTTCCCAAATATGCGAATCTCCAGAAATCTCAGGAAATATTTTTTCACCCAAACTGGATGATACTTTCAGGTAATGATCAGTACACTAAGGCGACTTGGTTCCCCAAATTTCGTTCTTCTATGTTGAAGCGTTCGTTTCCAGTAACAGTTTGAATTTTTAGGTTTCACTCTGTTTTCTCCTATATTGATAGATGTATTTGGAACTCTAAATCCAACATGGTTTGTGCTAGCTTCTTGAAACTTGACACAATAAAGTAATTTCACGTTCTATCTCTATGTTTTGTTTCCTCTTGATGTAGCCCCAAGCAGTGACTGAGGAGAAACACTTTCATGGAAAGGGGTTGCCAAGCTTCCTAAAATTACAAATCTCCAGAAATCTCAGCAAATATTTTTTCACCCAAACTGGATGATACTTTCAGGTAATGATCAGTACACTAAGGTGACTTGGTTCCCCAAATTTCGTTCTTCTATGTTGAAGCGTTCGTTTCCAGTAACAGTTTGAATTTTTAGGTTTCACTCTGTTTTCTCCTATATTGATAGAGGTATTTGAAACTCTAAATCCAACACGGTTTTTGCTAGCTTCTTGAAACTTGACACAATAAAGTAGTTTCACGTTCTATCTCTATGTTTTGTTTCCTCTTGATGTAGCCCTAACAGTGACCGGCGAGAAACACTTTCATGGAAAGTGGTTGCCAGGCTTCCCAAATATACGAATCTCCAGAAATCTCAGGAAATATTTTTTCACCCAAACAGGATGATACTTTCAGGTAATGATCAGTACACTAAGGCGACTTGGTTCCCCAAATTTCGTTCTTCTATGTTGAAGCGTTCGTTTCCAATAACAGTTTGAATTTTTAGGTTTCACTCTGTTTTCTCCTATATTGATAGATGTATTTGGAACTCTAAATCCAACACGGTTTGTGCTAGCTTCTTGAAACTTGACACAATAAAGTAGTTTCACGTTCTATCTCTATGTTTTGTTTCCTCTTGATGTAGCCCTAACAGTGACTGGCGAGAAACACTTTCATGGAAAGGGGTTGCCAGGCTTCCCAAATATACGAATCTCCAGAAATCTCAGCAAATATTTTTTCACCCAAACAGGATGATACTTTCAGGTAATGATCAGTACACTAAGGCGACTTGGTTCCCCAAATTTCGTTCTTCTATGTTGAAGCGTTCGTTTCCAATAACAGTTTGAATTTTTAGGTTTCACTCTGTTTTCTCCTATATTGATAGATGTATTTGGAACTCTAAATCCAACACGGTTTGTGCTAGCTTCTTGAAACTTGACACAATAAAGTAGGTTCACGTTCTATCTCTATGTTTTGTTTCCTCTTGATGTAGCCCTAACAGTGACCGGCGAGAAACACTTTCATGTAAAGGGGTTGCCAGAATTCCCAAATATACGAATCTCCAGAAATCTCAGGAAATATTTTTTCACCCAAACAGGATGATACTTTCAGGTAATGATCAGTACACTAAGGAGACTTGGTTCCCCAAATTTCGTTCTTCTATGTTGAAGCGTTCGTTTCCAGTAACAGTTTGAATTTTTAGGTTTCACTCTGTTTTCTCCTATATTGATAGATGTATTTGGAACTCTAAATCCAACACGGTTTGTGCTAGCTTCTTGAAACTTGACACAATAAAGTAGTTTCACGTTGTATCTCTATGTTTTGTTTCCTCTTGATGTAGCCCTAAGCATTGACTGGCGAGAAACACTTTCATGGAAAGGGGTGGCTTCCCAAAATTACGAATCTCCAGAAATCTCAGCAAATATTTTTTCAACCAAACTGGATGATACTTTCAGGTAATGATCACTACACTAAGGCGACTTGGTTCCCCAAATTTCGTTCTTCTATGTTGAAGCGTTCGTTTCCAGTAACAGTTTGAATTTTTAGGTTTCACTCTGTTTTCTCCTATATTGATAGATGTATTTGGAACTCTGAATCCAACACGGTTTGTGCTAGCTTCTTGAAACTTGACACAATAAAGTAGTTTCACGTTCTATCTCTATGTTTTGTTTCCTCTTGATGTAGCCCTAACAGTGACTGGCGAGAAACACTTTCATGGAAAGGGGTTGCCAGGCTTCCCCAATATACGAATCTCCAGAAATCTCAGCAAATATTTTTTCACCCAAACAGGATGATACTTTCAGGTAATGATCAGTACACTAAGGCGACTTGGTTCCCCAAATTTCGTTCTTCTATGTTGAAGCGTTCGTTTCCAGTAACAGTTTGAATTTTTAGGTTTCACTCTGTTTTCTACTATATTGATAGATGTATTTGGAACTCTGAATCCAACAAGGTTTGTGCTAGGTTCTTGAAACTTGACACAATAAAGTAGTTTCACGTTCTATCTCTATGTTTTGTTTCCTCTTGATGTAGCCCTAACAGTGACTGGCGAGAAACACTTTCATGGAAAGGGGTTGCCAGGCTTCCCAAATATACGAATCTCCAGAAATCTCAGGAAATATTTTTTCATCCAAACAGGATGATACTTTCAGGTAATGATCAGTACACTAAGGCGACTTGGTTCCCCAAATTTCGTTCTTCTATGTTGAAGCGTTCGTTTCCAATAACAGTTTGAATTTTTAGGTTTCACTCTGTTTTCTCCTATATTGATAGATGTATTTGGAACTCTAAATCCAACACGGTTTGTGCTACCTTCTTGAAACTTGACACAATAATGTAGTTTCACGTTCTATCTCTATGTTTTGTTTCCTCTTGATGTAGCCCTAACAGTGACCGGCGAGAAACACTTTCATGTAAAGGGGTTGCCAGAATTCCCAAATATACGAATCTCCAGAAATCTCAGGAAATATTTTTTCACCCAAACAGGATGATACTTTCAGGTAATGATCAGTACACTAAGGAGACTTGGTTCCCCAAATTTCGTTCTTCTATGTTGAAGCGTTCGTTTCCAGTAACAGTTTGAATTTTTAGGTTTCACTCTGTTTTCTCCTATATTGATAGATGTATTTGGAACTGTAAATCCAACACGGTTTGTGCTAGCTTCTTGAAACTTGACACAATAAAGTAGTTTCACGTTGTATCTCTATGTTTTGTTTCCTCTTGATGTAGCCCTAAGCATTGACTGGCGAGAAACACTTTCATGGAAAGGGGTGGCTTCCCAAAATTACGAATCTCCAGAAATCTCAGCAAATATTTTTTCACCCAAACTGGATGATACTTTCAGGTAATGATCACTACACTAACGCGACTTGGTTCCCCAAATTTCGTTCTTCTATGTTGAAGCGTTCGTTTCCAGTAACAGTTTGAATTTTTAGGTTTCACTCTGTTTTCTCCTATATTGATAGATGTATTTGGAACTCTAAATCCAACACGGTTTGTGCTAGCTTCTTGAAACTTCACACAATAAAGTAGTTTCACGTTCTATCTCTATGTTTTGTTTCCTCTTGATGTAGCCCTAACAGTGACTGGCGAGAAACACTTTCATGGAAAGGGGTTGCCAGGCTTCCCAAATATGCGAATCTCCAGAAATCTCAGGAAATATTTTTTCACCCAAACTGGATGATACTTTCAGGTAATGATCAGTACACTAAGGCGACTTGGTTCCCCAAATTTCGTTCTTCTATGTTGAAGCGTTCGTTTCCAGTAACAGTTTGAATTTTTAGGTTTCACTCTGTTTTCTCCTATGTTGATAGATGTATTTGGAACTCTGAATCCAACAAGGTTTGTGCTAGCTTCTTGAAACTTGACACAATAAAGTAATTTCACGTTCTATCTCTATGTTTTGTTTCCTCTTGATGTAGCCCCAAGCAGTGACTGGCGAGAAACACTTTCATGGAAAGGGGTTGCCAAGCTTCCTAAAATTACAAATCTCCAGAAATCTCAGGAAATATTTTTTCACCCAAACAGGATGATACTTTCAGGTAATGATCAGTACAGTAAGGCGACTTGGTTCCCCAAATTTCGTTCTTCTATGTTGAAGCGTTCGTTTCCAGTAACAGTTTGAATTTTTAGGTTTCACTCTGTTTTCTCCTATATTGATAGATGTATTTGGAACTCTAAATCCAACACGGTTTGTGCTAGCTTCTTGAAACTTGACACAATAAAGTAGTTTCACGTTCTATCTCTATGTTTTGTTTCCTCTTGATGTAGCCCTAAGCAGTGACCGGCGAGAAACACTTTCATGGAAAGGGGTTGCCAGGCTTCCCAAATATACAAATCTCCAGAAATCTCAGGAAATATTTTTTCACCCAAACAGGATGATACTTTCAGGTAATGATCAGTACACTAAGGCGACTTGGTTCCCCAAATTTCGTTTTTCTATGTTGAAGCGTTCGTTTCCAGTAACAGTTTGAATTTTTAGGTTTCACTCTGTTTTCTCCTATATTGATAGATGTATTTGGAACTCTAAATCCAACACGGTTTGTGCTAGCTTCTTGAAACTTGACACAATAAAATAGTTTCACGTTCTATCTCTATGTTTTGTTTCCTCATGATGTAGCCCTAAGCAGTGACTGGCGATAAACACTTTCATGGAAAGGGGTGGCTTCCCAAAATTACGAATCTCCAGAAATCTCAGCAAATATTTTTTCACCCAAACTGGATGATACTTTCAGGTAATGATCAGTACACTAAGGCGACTTGGTTCCCCAAATTTCGTTCTTCTATGTTGAAGCGTTCGTTTCCAGTAACAGTTTGAATTTTTAGGTTTCACTCTGTTTTCTCCTATATTGATAGAGGTATTTGGAACTCTAAATCCAACACGGTTTTTGCTAGCTTCTTGAAACTTGACACAATAAAGCAGTTTCACGTTCTATCTCCATGTTTTGTTTCCTCTTGATGTAGCCCTAAGCAGTGACTGGCGAGAAACACTTTCATGGAAAGGGGTTGCCAGGCTTCCCAAATATACAAATCTCCAGAAATCTCAGCAAATATTTATTCACCCAAACTGGATGATACTTTCAGGTAATGATCAGTACACTAAGCCGACTTGGTTCCCCAAATGTCGTTCTTCTATGTTGAAGCGTTCGTTTCCAGTAACAGTTTGAATTTTTAGGTTTCACTCTGTTTTCTCCTATATTGATAGATGTATTTGGAACTCTAAATCCAACACGGTTTGTGCTAGCTTCTTGAAACTTGACACAATAAAATAGTTTCACGTTCTATCTCTATGTTTTGTTTCCTCTTGATGTAGCCCTAAGCATTGACTGGCGAGAAACACTTTCATGGAAAGGGGTGGCTTTCCAAAATTACGAATCTCCAGAAATCGCAGCAAATATTTTTTCACCCAAACAGGATGATACTTTCAGGTAATGATCAGTACACTAAGGCGACTTGGTTCCCCAAATTTCGTTCTTCTATGTTGAAGCGTTCGTTTCCAGTAACAGTTTGAATTTTTAGGTTTCACTCTGTTTTCTCCTATATTGATAGATGTATTTGGAACTCTAAATCCAACACGGTTTGTGCTAGCTTCTTGAAACTTGACACAATAAAGTAGTTTCACGTTCTATCTCTTTGTTTTGTTTCCTCATGATGTAGCCCTAAGCATTGACTGGCGAGAAACACTTTCATGGAAAGGGGTGGCTTCCCAAAATTACGAATCTCCAGAAATCGCAGCAAATATTTTTTCACCCAAACTGGATGATACTTTCAGGTAATGATCAGTACACTAAGGCGACTTGGTTCCCCAAATTTCGTTCTTCTATGTTGAAGCGTTCGTTTCCAGTAACAGTTTGAATTTTTAGGTTTCACTCTGTTTTCTACTATATTGATAGAGGTATTTGGAACTCTGAATCCAACACGGTTTGTGCTAGCTTCTTGAAACTTGACACAATAAAGTAGTTTCACGTTCTATCTCTATGTTTTGTTTCCTCTTGATGTAGCCCTAACAGTGACTGGCGAGAAACACTTTCATGGAAAGGGGTTGCCAGGCTTCCCAAATATGCGAATCTCCAGAAATCTCAGGAAATATTTTTTCACCCAAACTGGATGATACTTTCAGGTAATGATCAGTACACTAAGGCGACTTGGTTCCCCAAATTTCGTTCTTCTATGTTGAAGCGTTCGTTTCCAGTAACAGTTTGAATTTTTAGGTTTCACTCTGTTTTCTCCTATATTGATAGATGTATTTGGAACTCTAAATCCAACACGGTTTGTGCTAGCTTCTTGAAACTTGACACAATAAAGTAGTTTCATGTTCTATCTCTATGTTTTGTTTCCTCTTGATGTAGCCCTAACAGTGACCGGCGAGAAACACTTTCATGTAAAGGGGTTGCCAGGCTTCCCAAATATACGAATCTCCAGAAATCTCAGGAAATATTTTTCCACCCAAACAGGATGATACTTTCAGGTAATGATCAGTACACTAAGGCGACTTGGTTCCCCAAATTTCGTTCTTCTATGTTGAAGCGTTCGTTTCCAGTAACAGTTTGAATTTTTAGGTTTCACTCTGTTTTCTCCTATATTGATAGATGTATTTGGAACTCTAAATCCAACACGGTTTGTGCTAGCTTCTTGAAACTTGACACAATAAAGTAGTTTCACGTTCTATCTCTATGTTTTGTTTCCTCTTGATGTAGCCCTAAGCAGTGACTGGCGATAAACACTTTCATGGAAAGGGGTGGCTTCCCAAAATTACGAATCTCCAGAAATCTCAGGAAATATTTTTTCACCGAAACTGGATGATACTTTCAGGTAATGATCACTACACTAACGCGACTTGGTTCCCCAAATTTCGTTCTTCTATGTTGAAGCGTTCGTTTCCAGTAACAGTTTGAATTTTTAGGTTTCACTCTGTTTTCTCCTATATTGATAGATGTATTTGGAACTCTAAATCCAACACGGTTTGTGCTAGCTTCTTGAAACTTGACACAATAAAGCAGTTTCACGTTCTATCTCTATGTTTTGTTTCCTCTTGATGTAGCCCTAAGCAGTGACTGGCAAGAAACACTTTCATGGAAAGGGGTTGCCATGCTTCCCAAAATTACGAATCTCCAGAAATCTCAGCAAATATTTTTTCACCCAAACAGGATGATACTTTCAGGTAATGATCAGTACACTAAGGCGACTTGGTTCCCCAAATTTCGTTCTTCTATGTTGAAGCGTTCGTTTCCAGTAACAGTTTGAATTTTTAGGTTTCACTCTGTTTTCTCCTATATTGATAGATGTATTTGGAACTCTAAATCCAACACGGTTTGTGCTAGCTTCTTGAAACTTGACACAATAAAGTAATTTCACGTTCTATCTCTATGTTTTGTTTCCTCTTGATGTAGCCCCAAGCAGTGACTGAGGAGAAACACTTTCATGGAAAGGGGTTGCCAAGCTTCCTAAAATTACAAATCTTCAGAAATCTCAGCAAATATTTTTTCACCCAAACAGGATGATAATTTCAGGTAATGATCAGTACACTAAGGCGACTTGGTTCCCCAAATTTCGTTCTTCTATGTTGAAGCGTTCGTTTCCAGTAACAGTTTGAATTTTTAGGTTTCACTCTGTTTTCTCCTATATTGATAGATGTATTTGGAACTCTAAATCCAACACGGTTTGTGCTAGCTTCTTGAAACTTGACACAATAAAGTAGTTTCACGTTCTATCTCTATGTTTTGTTTCCTCTTGATGTAGCCCTAACAGTGACCGGCGAGAAACACTTTCATGGAAAGGGGTTGCCAGGCTTCCAAAATATACGAATCTCCAGAAATCTCAGCAAATATTTTTTCACCCAAACAGGATGATACTTTCAGGTAATGATCAGTACACTAAGGCGACTTGGTTCCCCAAATTTCGTTCTTCTATGTTGAAGCGTTCGTTTCCAGTAACAGTTTGAATTTTTAGGTTTCACTCTGTTTTCTCCTATATTGATAGATGTATTTGGAACTCTGAATCCAACAAGGTTTGTGCTAGGTTCTTGAAACTTGACACAATAAAGTAGTTTCACGTTCTATCTCTATGTTTTGTTTCCTCTTGATGTAGCCCTAAGCATTGACTGGCGAGAAACACTTTCATGGAAAGGGGTGGCTTCCCAAAATTACGAATCTCCAGAAATCGCAGCAAATATTTTTTCACCCAAACTGGATGATACTTTCAGGTAATGATCAGTACACTAAGGCGACTTGGTTCCCCAAATTTCGTTCTTCTATGTTGAAGCATTCGTTTCCAGTAACAGTTTGAATTTTTAGGTTTCACTCTGTTTTCTCCTATATTGATAGAGGTATTTGGAACTCTGAATCCAACACGGTTTGTGCTAGCTTCTTGAAACTTGACACAATAAAGTAGTTTCATGTTCTATCTCTATGTTTTGTTTCCTCTTGATGTAGCCCTAACAGTGACTGGCGAGAAACACTTTCATTGAAAGGGGTTGCCAGGCTTCACAAATATGCGAATCTCCAGAAATCTCAGGAAATATTTTTTCACCCAAACTGGATGATACTTTCAGGTAATGATCAGTACACTAAGGCGACTTGGTTCCCCAAATTTCGTTCTTCTATGTTGAAGCGTTCGTTTCCAGTAACAGTTTGAATTTTTAGGTTTCACTCTGTTTTCTCCTATATTGATAGATGTATTTGGAACTCTAAATCCAACACGGTTTGTGCTAGCTTCTTGAAACTTGACACAATAAAGTAGTTTTAAGTTCTATCTCTATGTTTTGTTTCCTCTTGATGTAGCCCTAAGCAGTGAATGGCGAGAAACACTTTCATGGAAAGGGGTTGCCAGGCTTCCCAAAATTACGAATCTCCAGAAATCTCAGCAAATATTTTTTCACCCAAACAGGATGATACTTTCAGGTAATGATCAGTACACTAAGGCGACTTGGTTCCCCAAATTTCGTTCTTCTATGTTGAAGCGTTCGTTTCCAGTAACAGTTTGAATTTTTAGGTTTCACTCTGTTTTCTCCTATATTGATAGATGTATTTGGAACTCTGAATCCAACACGGTTTGTGCTAGCTTCTTGAAACTTGACACAATAAAGTAGTTTCACGTTGTATCTCTATGTTTTGTTTCCTCTTGATGTAGCCCTAAGCATTGACTGGCGAGAAACACTTTCATGGAAAGGGGTGGCTTCCCAAAATTACGAATCTCCAGAAATCTCAGCAAATATTTTTTCACCCAAACTGGATGATACTTTCAGGTAATGATCACTACACTAACGCAACTTGGTTCCCCAAATTTCGTTCTTCTATGTTGAAGAGTTCGTTTCCAGTAACAGTTTGAATTTTTAGGTTTCACTCTGTTTTCTCCTATATTGATAGATGTATTTGGAACTCTAAATCCAACACGGTTTGTGCTAGCTTCTTGAAACTTCACACAATAAAGTAGTTTCACGTTCTATCTCTATGTTTTGTTTCCTCTTGATGTAGCCCTAACAGTGACTGGCGAGAAACACTTTCATGGAAAGGGGTTGCCAGGCTTCCCAAATATGCGAATCTCCAGAAATCTCAGGAAATATTTTTTCACCCAAACTGGATGATACTTTCAGGTAATGATCAGTACACTAAGGCGACTTGGTTCCCCAAATTTAGTTCTTCTATGTTGAAGCGTTCGTTTCCAGTAACAGTTTGAATTTTTAGGTTTCACTCTGTTTTCTCCTATATTGATAGATGTATTTGGAACTCTAAATCCAACACGGTTTGTGCTAGCTTCTTGAAACTTGACATAATAAAGTAATTTCACGTTCTATCTCTATGTTTTGTTTCCTCTTGATGTAGCCCCAAGCAGTGACTGAGGAGAAACACTTTCATGGAAAGGGGTTGCCAAGCTTCCTAAAATTACAAATCTCCAGAAATCTCAGCAAATATTTTTTCACCCAAACTGGATGATACTTTCAGGTAATGATCAGTACACTAAGGCGACTTGGTTCCCCAAATTTCGTTCTTCTATGTTGAAGCGTTCGTTTCCAGTAACAGTTTGAATTTTTAGGTTTCACTCTGTTTTCTCCTATATTGATAGAGGTATTTGAAACTCTAAATCCAACACGGTTTTTGCTAGCTTCTTGAAACTTGACACAATAAAGTAGTTTCACGTTCTATCTCTATGTTTTGTTTCCTCTTGATGTAGCCCTAACAGTGACCGGCGAGAAACACTTTCATGGAAAGTGGTTGCCAGGCTTCCCAAATATACGAATCTCCAGAAATCTCAGGAAATATTTTTTCACCCAAACATGATGATACTTTCAGGTAATGATCAGTACACTAAGGCGACTTGGTTCCCCAAATTTCGTTCTTCTATGTTGAAGCGTTCGTTTCCAATAACAGTTTGAATTTTTAGGTTTCACTCTGTTTTCTCCTATATTGATAGATGTATTTGGAACTCTAAATCCAACACGGTTTGTGCTAGCTTCTTGAAACTTGACACAATAAAGTAGTTTCACGTTCTATCTCTATGTTTTGTTTCCTCTTGATGTAGCCCTAACAGTGACTGGCGAGAAACACTTTCATGGAAAGGGGTTGCCAGGCTTCCCAAATATACGAATCTCCAGAAATCTCAGCAAATATTTTTTCACCCAAACAGGATGATACTTTCAGGTAATGATCAGTACACTAAGGCGACTTGGTTCCCCAAATTTCGTTCTTCTATGTTGAAGCGTTCGTTTCCAATAACAGTTTGAATTTTTAGGTTTCACTCTGTTTTCTCCTATATTGATAGATGTATTTGGAACTCTAAATCCAACACGGTTTGTGCTAGCTTCTTGAAACTTGACACAATAAAGTAGTTTCACGTTCTATCTCTATGTTTTGTTTCCTCTTGATGTAGCCCTAACAGTGACCGGCGAGAAACACTTTCATGTAAAGGGGTTGCCAGAATTCCCAAATATACGAATCTCCAGAAATCTCAGGAAATATTTTTTCACCCAAACAGGATGATACTTTCAGGTAATGATCAGTACACTAAGGAGACTTGGTTCCCCAAATTTCGTTCTTCTATGTTGAAGCGTTCGTTTCCAGTAACAGTTTGAATTTTTAGGTTTCACTCTGTTTTCTCCTATATTGATAGATGTATTTGGAACTCTAAATCCAACACGGTTTGTGCTAGCTTCTTGAAACTTGACACAATAAAGTAGTTTCACGTTCTATCTCTATGTTTTGTTTCCTCTTGATGTACCCTAAGCATTGACTGGCGAGAAACACTTTCATTGAAAGGGGTGGCTTCCCAAAATTACGAATCTCCAGAAATCTCAGCAAATATTTTTTCACCCAAACTGGATGATACTTTCAGGTAATGATCACTACACTAAGGCGACTTGGTTCCCCAAATTTCGTTCTTCTATGTTGAAGCGTTCGTTTCCAGTAACAGTTTGAATTTTTAGGTTTCACTCTGTTTTCTCCTATATTGATAGATGTATTTGGAACTCTAAATCCAACACGGTTTGTGCTAGCTTCTTGAAACTTCACACAATAAAGTAGTTTCACGTTCTATCTCTATGTTTTGTTTCCTCTTGATGTAGCCCTAACAGTGACCGGCGAGAAACACTTTCATGTAAAGGGGTTGCCAGGCTTCCAAAATATACGAATCTCCAGAAATCTCAGCAAATATTTTTTCACCCAAACAGGATGATACTTTCAGGTAATGATCAGTACACTAAGGCGACTTGGTTCCCCAAATTTCGTTCTTCTATGTTGAAGCGTTCGTTTCCAGTAACAGTTTGAATTTTTAGGTTTCACTCTGTTTTCTCCTATATTGATAGATGTATTTGGAACTCTGAATCCAACAAGGTTTGTGCTAGGTTCTTGAAACTTGACACAATAAAGTAGTTTCACGTTCTATCTCTATGTTTTGTTTTTTCATGATGTAGCCCTAAGCATTGACTGGCAAGAAACACTTTCATGGAAAGGGGTTGCCAGGCTTCCCAAATATACGAATCTCCAGAAATCTCAGCAAATATTTTTTCACCCAAACAGGATGATACTTTCAGGTAATGATCAGTACACAAAGGCGACTTGGTTCCCCAAATTTCGTTCTTCTATGTTGAAGCGTTCGTTTCCAATAACAGTTTGAATTTTTAGGTTTCACTCTGTTTTCTCCTATATTGATAGATGTATTTGGAACTCTGAATCCAACACGGTTTGTGCTAGCTTCTTGAAACTTGACACAATAAAGTAGTTTCACGTTCTATCTCTATGTTTTGTTTCCTCTTGATGTAGCCCTAACAGTGACTGGCGAGAAACACTTTCATGGAAAGGGGTTGCCAGGCTTCCCCAATATACGAATCTCCAGAAATCTCAGCAAATATTTTTTCACCCAAACAGGATGATACTTTCAGGTAATGATCAGTACACTAAGGCGACTTGGTTCCCCAAATTTCGTTCTTCTATGTTGAAGCGTTCGTTTCCAGTAACAGTTTGAATTTTTAGGTTTCACTCTGTTTTCTCCTATATTGATAGATGTATTTGGAACTCTGAATCCAACAAGGTTTGTGCTAGGTTCTTGAAACTTGACACAATAAAGTAGTTTCACGTTCTATCTCTATGTTTTGTTTCCTCTTGATGTAGCCCTAACAGTGACTGGCGAGAAACACTTTCATGGAAAGGGGTTGCCAGGCTTCCCAAATATACGAATCTCCAGAAATCTCAGGAAATATTTTTTCACCCAAACAGGATGATACTTTCAGGTAATGATCAGTACACTAAGGCGACTTGGTTCCCCACATTTCGTTCTTCTATGTTGAAGCGTTCGTTTCCAATAACAGTTTGAATTTTTAGGTTTCACTCTGTTTTCTCCTATATTGATAGATGTATTTGGAACTCTAAATCCAACACGGTTTGTGCTACCTTCTTGAAACTTGACACAATAATGTAGTTTCACGTTCTATCTCTATGTTTTGTTTCCTCTTGATGTAGCCCTAACAGTGACCGGCGAGAAACACTTTCATGTAAAGGGGTTGCCAGAATTCCCAAATATACGAATCTCCAGAAATCTCAGGAAATATTTTTTCACCCAAACAGGATGATACTTTCAGGTAATGATCAGTACACTAAGGAGACTTGGTTCCCCAAATTTCGTTCTTCTATGTTGAAGCGTTCGTTTCCAGTAACAGTTTGAATTTTTAGGTTTCACTCTGTTTTCTCCTATATTGATAGATGTATTTGGAACTGTAAATCCAACACGGTTTGTGCTAGCTTCTTGAAACTTGACACAATAAAGTAGTTTCACGTTGTATCTCTATGTTTTGTTTCCTCTTGATGTAGCCCTAAGCATTGACTGGCAAGAAACACTTTCATGGAAAGGGGTGGCTTCCCAAAATTACGAATCTCCAGAAATCTCAGCAAATATTTTTTCAACCAAACTGGATGATACTTTCAGGTAATGATCACTACACTAACGCGACTTGGTTCCCCAAATTTCGTTCTTCTATGTTGAAGCGTTCGTTTCCAGTAACAGTTTGAATTTTTAGGTTTCACTCTGTTTTCTCCTATATTGATAGATGTATTTGGAACTCTAAATCCAACACGGTTTGTGCTAGCTTCTTGAAACTTCACACAATAAAGTAGTTTCACGTTCTATCTCTATGTTTTGTTTCCTCTTGATGTAGCCCTAACAGTGACTGGCGAGAAACACTTTCATGGAAAGGGGTTGCCAGGCTTCCCAAATATGCGAATCTCCAGAAATCTCAGGAAATATTTTTTCACCCAAACTGGATGATACATTCAGGTAATGATCAGTACACTAAGGCGACTTGGTTCCCCAAATTTCGTTCTTCTATGTTGAAGCGTTCGTTTCCAGTAACAGTTTGAATTTTTAGGTTTCACTCTGTTTTCTCCTATGTTGATAGATGTATTTGGAACTCTGAATCCAACAAGGTTTGTGCTAGCTTCTTGAAACTTGACACAATAAAGTAATTTCACGTTCTATCTCTATGTTTTGTTTCCTCTTGATGTAGCCCCAAGCAGTGACTGGCGAGAAACACTTTCATGGAAAGGGGTTGCCAAGCTTCCTAAAATTACAAATCTCCAGAAATCTCAGGAAATATTTTTTCACCCAAACAGGATGATACTTTCAGGTAATGATCAGTACACTAAGGCGACTTGGTTCCCCAAATTTCGTTCTTCTATGTTGAAGCGTTCGTTTCCAGTAACAGTTTGAATTTTTAGGTTTCACTCTGTTTTCTCCTATATTGATAGATGTATTTGGAACTCTAAATCCAACACGGTTTGTGCTAGCTTCTTGAAACTTGACACAATAAAGTAGTTTCACGTTCTATCTCTATGTTTTGTTTCCTCTTGATGTAGCCCTAAGCATTGACCGGCGAGAAACACTTTCATGGAAAGGGGTTGCCAGGCTTCCCAAATATACAAATCTCCAGAAATCTCAGGAAATATTTTTTCACCCAAACAGGATGATACTTTCAGGTAATGATCAGTACACTAAGGCGACTTGGTTCCCCAAATTTCGTTTTTCTATGTTGAAGCGTTCGTTTCCAGTAACAGTTTGAATTTTTAGGTTTCACTCTGTTTTCTCCTATATTGATAGATGTATTTGGAACTCTAAATCCAACACGGTTTGTGCTAGCTTCTTGAAACTTGACACAATAAAATAGTTTCACGTTCTATCTCTATGTTTTGTTTCCTCATGATGTAGCCCTAAGCAGTGACTGGCGATAAACACTTTCATGGAAAGGGGTGGCTTCCCAAAATTACGAATCTCCAGAAATCTCAGCAAATATTTTTTCACCCAAACTGGATGATACTTTCAGGTAATGATCAGTACACTAAGGCGACTTGGTTCCCCAAATTTCGTTCTTCTATGTTGAAGCGTTCGTTTCCAGTAACAGTTTGAATTTTTAGGTTTCACTCTGTTTTCTCCTATATTGATAGAGGTATTTGGAACTCTAAATCCAACACGGTTTTTGCTAGCTTCTTGAAACTTGACACAATAAAGCAGTTTCACGTTCTATCTCCATGTTTTGTTTCCTCTTGATGTAGCCCTAAGCAGTGACTGGCGAGAAAAACTTTCATGGAAAGGGGTTGCCAGGCTTCCCAAATATACAAATCTCCAGAAATCTCAGCAAATATTTATTCACCCAAACTGGATGATACTTTCAGGTAATGATCAGTACACTAAGCCGACTTGGTTCCCCAAATGTCGTTCTTCTATGTTGAAGCGTTCGTTTCCAGTAACAGTTTGAATTTTTAGGTTTCACTCTGTTTTCTCCTATATTGATAGATGTATTTGGAACTCTAAATCCAACACGGTTTGTGCTAGCTTCTTGAAACTTGACACAATAAAATAGTTTCACGTTCTATCTCTATGTTTTGTTTCCTCTTGATGTAGCCCTAAGCATTGACTGGCGAGAAACACTTTCATGGAAAGGGGTGGCTTTCCAAAATTACGAATCTCCAGAAATCGCAGCAAATATTTTTTCACCCAAACTGGATGATACTTTCAGGTAATGATCAGTACACTAAGGCGACTTGGTTCCCCAAATTTCGTTCTTCTATGTTGAAGCGTTCGTTTCCAGTAACAGTTTGAATTTTTAGGTTTCACTCTGTTTTCTCCTATATTGATAGAGGTATTTGGAACTCTGAATCCAACACGGTTTGTGCTAGCTTCTTGAAACTTGACACAATAAAGTAGTTTCACGTTCTATCTCTATGTTTTGTTTCCTCTTGATGTAGCCCTAACAGTGACTGGCGAGAAACACTTTCATGGAAAGGGGTTGCCAGGCTTCCCAAATATGCGAATCTCCAGAAATCTCAGGAAATATTTTTTCACCCAAACTGGATGATACTTTCAGGTAATGATCAGTACACTAAGGCGACTTGGTTCCCCAAATTTCGTTCTTCTATGTTGAAGCGTTCATTTCCAGTAACAGTTTGAATTTTTAGGTTTCACTCTGTTTTCTCCTATATTGATAGATGTATTTGGAACTCTAAATCCAACACGGTTTGTGCTAGCTTCTTGAAACTTGACACAATAAAGTAGTTTCACGTTCTATCTCTATGTTTTGTTTCCTCTTGATGTAGCCCTAAGCAGTGACTGGCGAGAAACACTTTCATGGAAAGGGGTTGCCAGGCTTCCCAAAATTACGAATCTCCAGAAATCTCAGCAAATATTTTTTCACCCAAACAGGATGATACTTTCAGGTAATGATCAGTACACTAAGGCGACTTGGTTCCCCAAATTTCGTTCTTCTATGTTGAAGCGTTCGTTTCCAGTAACAGTTTGAATTTTTAGGTTTCGCTCTGTTTTCTCCTATATTGATAGATGTATTTGGAACTCCAAATCCAACACGGTTTGTGCTAGCTTCTTGAAACTTGACACAATAAAGTAGTTTCACGTTCTATCTCTATGTTTTGTTTCCTCATGATGTAGCCCTAAGCATTGACTGGCGAGAAACACTTTCATGGAAAGGGGTGGCTTCCCAAAATTACGAATCTCCAGAAATCGCAGCAAATATTTTTTCACCCAAACAGGATGATACTTTCAGGTAATGATCAGTACACTAAGGCGACTTGGTTCCCCAAATTTCGTTCTTCTATGTTGAAGCGTTCGTTTCCAGTAACAGTTTGAATTTTTAGGTTTCGCTCTGTTTTCTCCTATATTGATAGATGTATTTGGAACTCCAAATCCAACACGGTTTGTGCTAGCTTCTTGAAACTTGACACAATAAAGTAGTTTCACGTTCTATCTCTATGTTTTGTTTCCTCATGATGTAGCCCTAAGCATTGACTGGCGAGAAACACTTTCATGGAAAGGGGTGGCTTCCCAAAATTACGAATCTCCAGAAATCGCAGCAAATATTTTTTCACCCAAACTGGATGATACTTTCAGGTAATGATCAGTACACTAAGGCGACTTGGTTCCCCAAATTTCGTTCTTCTATGTTGAAGCGTTCGTTTCCAGTAACAGTTTGAATTTTTAGGTTTCACTCTGTTTTCTACTATATTGATAGAGGTATTTGGAACTCTGAATCCAACACGGTTTGTGCTAGCTTCTTGAAACTTGACACAATAAAGTAGTTTCACGTTCTATCTCTATGTTTTGTTTCCTCTTGATGTAGCCCTAACAGTGACTGGCGAGAAACACTTTCATGGAAAGGGGTTGCCAGGCTTCCCAAATATGCGAATCTCCAGAAATCTCAGGAAATATTTTTTCACCCAAACTGGATGATACTTTCAGGTAATGATCAGTACACTAAGGCGACTTGGTTCCCCAAATTTCGTCCTTCTATGTTGAAGCGTTCGTTTCCAGTAACAGTTTGAATTTTTAGGTTTCACTCTGTTTTCTCCTATATTGATAGATGTATTTGGAACTCTAAATCCAACACGGTTTGTGCTAGCTTCTTGAAACTTGACACAATAAAGTAGTTTCACGTTCTATCTCTATGTTTTGTTTCCTCTTGATGTAGCCCTAACAGTGACCGGCGAGAAACACTTTCATGTAAAGGGGTTGCCAGGCTTCCCAAATATACGAATCTCCAGAAATCTCAGGATATATTTTTCCACCCAAACAGGATGATACTTTCAGGTAATGATCAGTACACTAAGGCGACTTGGTTCCCCAAATTTCGTTCTTCTATGTTGAAGCGTTTGTTTCCAGTAACAGTTTGAATTTTTAGGTTTCACTCTGTTTTCTCCTATATTGATAGATGTATTTGGAACTCTAAATCCAACACGGTTTGTGCTAGCTTCTTGAAACTTGACACAATAAAGTAGTTTCACGTTCTATCTCTATGTTTTGTTTCCTCTTGATGTAGCCCTAAGCAGTGACTGGCGATAAACACTTTCATGGAAAGGGGTGGCTTCCCAAAATTACGAATCTCCAGAAATCTCAGGAAATATTTTTTCACCCAAACTGGATGATACTTTCAGGTAATGATCACTACACTAACGCGACTTGGTTCCCCAAATTTCGTTCTTCTATGTTGAAGCGTTCGTTTCCAGTAACAGTTTGAATTTTTAGGTTTCACTCTGTTTTCTCCTATATTGATAGATGTATTTGGAACTCTAAATCCAACACGGTTTGTGCTAGCTTCTTGAAACTTGACACAATAAAGCAGTTTCACGTTCTATCTCTATGTTTTGTTTCCTCTTGATGTAGCCCTAAGCAGTGACTGGCAAGAAACACTTTCATGGAAAGGGGTTGCCATGCTTCCCAAAATTACGAATCTCCAGAAATCTCAGCAAATATTTTTTCACCCAAACTGGATGATACTTTCAGGTAATGATCAGTACACTAAGGCGACTTGGTTCCCCAAATTTCGTTCTTCTATGTTGAAGCGTTCGTTTCCAGTAACAGTTTGAATTTTTAGGTTTCACTCTGTTTTCTCCTATATTGATAGATGTATTTGGAACTCTAAATCCAACACGGTTTGTGCTAGCTTCTTGAAACTTGACACAATAAAGTAATTTCACGTTCTATCTCTATGTTTTGTTTCCTCTTGATGTAGCCCCAAGCAGTGACTGAGGAGAAACACTTTCATGGAAAGGGGTTGCCAAGCTTCCTAAAATTACAAATCTTCAGAAATCTCAGCAAATATTTTTTCACCCAAACAGGATGATACTTTCAGGTAATGATCAGTACACTAAGGCGACTTGGTTCCCCAAATTTCGTTCTTCTATGTTGAAGCGTTCGTTTCCAGTAACAGTTTGAATTTTTAGGTTTCACTCTGTTTTCTCCTATATTGATAGATGTATTTGGAACTCTAAATCCAACACGGTTTGTGCTAGCTTCTTGAAACTTGACACAATAAAGTAGTTTCACGTTCTATCTCTATGTTTTGTTTCCTCTTGATGTAGCCCTAACAGTGACCGGCGAGAAACACTTTCATGGAAAGGGGTTGCCAGGCTTCCCAAATATACGAATCTCCAGAAATCTCAGCAAATATTTTTTCACCCAAACAGGATGATACTTTCAGGTAATGATCAGTACACTAAGGCGACTTGGTTCCCCAAATTTCGTTCTTCTATGTTGAAGCGTTCGTTTCCAGTAACAGTTTGAATTTTTAGGTTTCACTCTGTTTTCTCCTATATTGATAGATGTATTTGGAACTCTGAATCCAACAAGGTTTGTGCTAGGTTCTTGAAACTTGACACAATAAAGTAGTTTCACGTTCTATCTCTATGTTTTGTTTCCTCTTGATGTAGCCCTAACAGTGACTGGCGAGAAACACTTTCATGGAAAGGGGTTGCCAGGCTTCCCAAATATACGAATCTCCAGAAATCTCAGCAAATATTTTTTCACCCAAACAGGATGATACTTTCAGGTAATGATCAGTACACTAAGGCGACTTGGTTCCCCAAATTTCGTTCTTCTATGTTGAAGCGTTCGTTTCCAGTAACAGTTTGAATTTTTAGGTTTCACTCTGTTTTCTCCTATATTGATAGAGGTATTTGGAACTCTAAATCCAACACGGTTTGTGCTAGCTTCTTGAAACTTGACACAATAAAGTAGTTTCACGTTCTATCTCTATGTTTTGTTTCCTCATGATGTAGCCCTAAGCATTGACTGGCGAGAAACACTTTCATGGAAAGGGGTGGCTTCCCAAAATTACGAATCTCCAGAAATCGCAGCAAATATTTTTTCACCCAAACTGGATGATACTTTCAGGTAATGATCAGTACACTAAGGCGACTTGGTTCCCCAAATTTCGTTCTTCTATGTTGAAGCGTTCGTTTCCAGTAACAGTTTGAATTTTTAGGTTTCACTCTGTTTTCTCCTATATTGATAGAGGTATTTGGAACTCTGAATCCAACACGGTTTGTGCTAGCTTCTTGAAACTTGACACAATAAAGTAGTTTCATGTTCTATCTCTATGTTTTGTTTCCTCTTGATGTAGCCCTAACAGTGACTGGCGAGAAACACTTTCATGGAAAGGGGTTGCCAGGCTTCCCAAATATGCGAATCTCCAGAAATCTCAGGAAATATTTTTTCACCCAAACTGGATGATACTTTCAGGTAATGATCAGTACACTAAGGCGACTTGGTTCCCCAAATTTCGTTCTTCTATGTTGAAGCGTTCGTTTCCAGTAACAGTTTGAATTTTTAGGTTTCACTCTGTTTTCTCCTATATTGATAGATGTATTTGGAACTCTAAATCCAACACGGTTTGTGCTAGCTTCTTGAAACTTGACACAATAAAGTAGTTTTAAGTTCTATCTCTATGTTTTGTTTCCTCTTGATGTAGCCCTAAGCAGTGAATGGCGAGAAACACTTTCATGGAAAGGGGTTGCCAGGCTTCCCAAAATTACGAATCTCCAGAAATCTCAGCAAATATTTTTTCACCCAAACAGGATGATACTTTCAGGTAATGATCAGTACACTAAGGCGACTTGGTTCCCCAAATTTCGTTCTTCTATGTTGAAGCGTTCGTTTCCAGTAACAGTTTGAATTTTTAGGTTTCACTCTGTTTTCTCCTATATTGATAGATGTATTTGGAACTCTGAATCCAACAAGGTTTTTGCTAGGTTCTTGAAACTTGACACAATAAAGTAGTTTCACGTTCTATCTCTATGTTTTGTTTTCTCTTGATGTAGCCCTAACAGTGACTGGCGAGAAACACTTTCATGGAAAGGGGTTGCCAGGCTTCCCAAATATACGAATCTCCAGAAATCTCAGGAAATATTTTTTCACCCAAACAGGATGATACGTTCAGGTAATGATCAGTACACTAAGGAGACTTGGTTCCCCAAATTTCGTTCTTCTATGTTGAAGCGTTCGTTTCCAGTAACAGTTTGAATTTTTAGGTTTCACTCTGTTTTCTCCTATATTGATAGATGTATTTGGAACTCTAAATCCAACACGGTTTGTGCTAGCTTCTTGAAACTTGACACAATAAAGTAGTTTCACGTTCTATCTCTATGTTTTGTTTCCTCTTGATGTAGCCCTAACAGTGACTGGCGAGAAACACTTTCATGGAAAGGGGTTGCCAGGCTTCCAAAATATACGAATCTCCAGAAATCTCAGCAAATATTTTTTCACCCAAACAGGATGATACTTTCAGGTAATGATCAGTACACTAAGGCGACTTGGTTCCCCAAATTTCGTTCTTCTATGTTGAAGCGTTCGTTTCCAGTAACAGTTTGAATTTTTAGGTTTCACTCTGTTTTCTCCTATATTGATAGATGTATTTGGAACTCTGAATCCAACAAGGTTTGTGCTAGGTTCTTGAAACTTGACACAATAAAGTAGTTTCACGTTCTATCTCTATGTTTTGTTTCCTCTTGATGTAGCCCTAACAGTGACTGGCGAGAAACACTTTCATGGAAAGGGGTTGCCAGGCTTCCCAAATATGCGAATCTCCAGAAATCT
Organism: Spermophilus citellus; assembly: GCF_964194105.1. Classification (NCBI taxonomy): domain Eukaryota; kingdom Metazoa; phylum Chordata; class Mammalia; order Rodentia; family Sciuridae; genus Spermophilus; species Spermophilus citellus. The sequence goes on along the minus strand of NC_138188.1, from coordinate 13,190,615 downwards.
AAGGAAATATTTTTTCACCCAAACAGGATGATACTTTCAGGTAATGATCAGTACACTAAGGCGACTTGGTTCCCCAAATTTCGTTCTTCTATGTTGAAGCGTTCGTTTCCAGTAACAGTTTGAATTTTTAGGTTTCAGTCTGTTTTCTCCTATATTGATAGATGTATTTGGAACTCTAAATCCAACACGGTTTGTGCTAGCTTCTTGAAACTTGACACAATAAAGTAGTTTCACGTTCTATCTCTATGTTTTGTTTCCTCTTGATGTAGCCCTAACAGTGACCGGCGAGAAACACTTTCATGTAAAGGGGTTGCCAGGCTTCCCAAATATACGAATCTCCAGAAATCTCAGCAAATATTTTTTCACCCAAAGAGGATGATACTTTCAGGTAATGATCAGTACACTAAGGCGACTTGGTTCCCCAAATTTCGTTCTTCTATGTTGAAGCGTTCGTTTCCAGTAACAGTTTGAATTTTTAGGTTTCACTCTGTTTTCTCCTATATTGATAGATGTATTTGGAACTCTAAATCCAACACGGTTTGTGCTAGCTTCTTGAAACTTGACACAATAAAGTAATTTCACGTTCTATCTCTATGTTTTGTTTCCTCTTGATGTAGCCCTAAGCAGTGACTGGCGATAAACACTTTCATGGAAAGGGGTGGCTTCCCAAAATTACGAATCTCCAGAAATCTCAGGAAATGTTTTTTCACCCAAACTGGATGATACTTTCAGCTAATGATCACTACACTAACGCGACTTGGTTCCCCAAATTTCGTTCTTCTATGTTGAAGCGTTCGTTTCCAGTAACAGTTTGAATTTTTAGGTTTCACTCTGTTTTCTCCTATATTGATAGATGTATTTGGAACTCTAAATCCAACACGGTTTGTGCTAGCTTCTTGAAACTTGACACAATAAAGCAGTTTCACGTTCTATCTCTATGTTTTGTTTCCTCTTGATGTAGCCCTAAGCAGTGACTGGCAAGAAACACTTTCATGGAAAGGGGTTGCCATGCTTCCCAAAATTACGAATCTCCAGAAATCTCAGCAAATATTTTTTCACCCAAACTGGATGATACTTTCAGGTAATGATCAGTACACTAAGCCGACTTGGTTCCCCAAATGTCGTTCTTCTATGTTGAAGCGTTCGTTTCCAGTAACAGTTTGAATTTTTAGGTTTCACTCTGTTTTCTCCTATATTGATAGATGTATTTGGAACTCTAAATCCAACACGGTTTGTGCTAGCTTCTTGAAACTTGACACAATATAGTAATTTCACGTTCTATCTCTATGTTTTGTTTCCTCTTGATGTAGCCCCAAGCAGTGACTGAGGAGAAACACTTTCATGGAAAGGGGTTGCCAAGCTTCCTAAAATTACAAATCTCCAGAAATCTCAGCAAATATTTTTTCACCCAAACAGGATGATACTTTCAGGTAATGATCAGTACACTAAGGCGACTTGGTTCCCCAAATTTCGTTCTTCTATGTTGAAGCGTTCGTTTCCAGTAACAGTTTGAATTTTTAGGTTTCACTCTGTTTTCTCCTATATTGATAGATGTATTTGGAACTCTAAATCCAACACGGTTTGTGCTAGCTTCTTGAAACTTGACACAATAAAGTAGTTTCACGTTCTATCTCTATGTTTTGTTTCCTCTTGATGTAGCCCTAACAGTGACTGGCGAGAAACACTTTCATGGAAAGGGTTGCCAGGCTTCCAAAATATACGAATCTCCAGAAATCTCAGCAAATATTTTTTCACCCAAACAGGATGATACTTTCAGGTAATGATCAGTACACTAAGGCGACTTGGTTCCCCAAATTTCGTTCTTCTATGTTGAAGCGTTCGTTTCCAGTAACAGTTTGAATTTTTAGGTTTCACTCTGTTTTCTCCTATATTGATAGATGTATTTGGAACTCTAAATCCAACACGGTTTGTGCTAGCTTCTTGAAACTTGACACAATAAAGTAGTTTCACGTTCTATCTCTATGTTTTGTTTCCTCTTGATATAGCCCTAACAGTGACTGGCGAGAAACACTTTCATGGAAAGGGGTTGCCAGGCTTCCCAAATATACGAATCTCCAGAAATCTCAGGAAATATTTTTTCACCCAAACAGGATGATACTTTCAGGTAATGATCAGTACACTAAGGCGACTTGGTTCCCCAAATTTCGTTCTTCTATGTTGAAGCGTTCGTTTCCAATAACAGTTTGAATTTTTAGGTTTCACTCTGTTTTCTCCTATATTGATAGATGTATTTGGAACTCTAAATCCAACACGGTTTGTGCTAGCTTCTTGAAACTTGACACAATAAAGTAGTTTCACGTTCTATCTCTATGTTTTGTTTCCTCTTGATGTAGCCCTAACAGTGACTGGCGAGAAACACTTTCATGGAAAGGGGTTGCCAGGTTTCCCAAATATACGAATCTCCAGAAATCTCAGCAAATATTTTTTCACCCAAACAGGATGATACTTTCAGGTAATGATCAGTACACTAAGGCGACTTGGTTCCCCAAATTTCGTTCTTCTATGTTGAAGCGTTCGTTTCCAGTAACAGTTTGAATTTTTAGGTTTCACTCTGTTTTCTCCTATATTGATAGAGGTATTTGGAACTCTGAATCCAACAAGGTTTGTGCTAGGTTCTTGAAACTTGACACAATAAAGTAGTTTCACGTTCTATCTCTATGTTTTGTTTCCACTTGATGTAGCCCTAACAGTGACTGGCGAGAAACACTTTCATGGAAAGGGGTTGCCAGGCTTCCCAAATATACGAATCTCCAGAAATCTCAGGAAATATTTTTTTCACCCAAACAGGATGATACTTTCAGGTAATGATCAGTACACTAAGGCGACTTGGTTCCCCAAATTTCGTTCTTCTATGTTGAAGCGTTCGTTTCCAATAACAGTTTGAATTTTTAGGTTTCACTCTGTTTTCTCCTATATTGATAGATGTATTTGGAACTCTAAATCCAACACGGTTTTTGCTAGCTTCTTGAAACTTGACACAATAAAGTAGTTTCACGTTCTATCTCTATGTTTTGTTTCCTCTTGATGTAGCCCTAACAGTGACCGGCGAGAAACACTTTCATGTAAAGGGGTTGCCAGGATTCCCAAATATACGAATCTCCAGAAATCTCAGGAAATATTTTTTCACCCAAACAGGATGATACTTTCAGGTAATGATCAGTACACTAAGGCGACTTGGTTCCCCAAATTTCGTTCTTCTATGTTGAAGCGTTCGTTTCCAGTAACAGTTTGAATTTTTAGGTTTCACTCTGTTTTCTCCTATATTGATAGATGTATTTGGAACTCTAAATCCAACACGGTTTGTGCTAGCTTCTTGAAACTTGACACAATAAAGTAGTTTCACGTTCTATCTCTATGTTTTGTTTCCTCTTGATGTAGCCCTAAGCATTGACTGGCGAGAAACACTTTCATGGAAAGGGGTGGCTTCCCAAAATTACGAATCTCCAGAAATCTCAGCAAATATTTTTTCACCCAAACTGGATGATACTTTCAGGTAATGATCACTACACTAACGCGACTTGGTTCCCCAAATTTCGTTCTTTTATGTTGAAGCGTTCGTTTCCAGTAACAGTTTGAATTTTTAGGTTTCACTCTGTTTTCTCCTATATTGATAGATGTATTTGGAACTCTAAATCCAACACGGTTTGTGCTAGCTTCTTGAAACTTCACACAATAAAGGAGTTTCACGTTCTATCTCTATGTTTTGTTTCCTCTTGATGTAGCCCTAAGCAGTGACTGGCGAGAAACACTTTCATGGAAAGGGGTTGCCAGGCTTCCCAAATATGCGAATCTCCAGAAATCTCAGGATATATTTTTCCACCCAAACAGGATGATACTTTCAGGTAATGATCAGTACACTAAGGCGACTTGGTTCCCCAAGTTTTGTTCTTCTATGTTGAAGCGTTCGTTTCCAGTAACAGTTTGAATTTTTAGGTCTCACTCTGTTTTCTCCTATATTGATAGATGTATTTGGAACTCTAAATCCAACACGGTTTGTGCTAGCTTCTTGAAACTTGACACAATAAAGTAGTTTCACGTTCTATCTCTATGTTTTGTTTCCTCTTGATGTAGCCCTAAGCAGTGACTGGCGATAAACACTTTCATGGAAAGGGGTGGCTTCCCAAAATTAGGAATCTCCAGAAGTCTCAGGAAATATTTTTTCCCCCAAACTGGATGATACTTTCAGGTAATGATCACTACACTAACGCGACTTGGTTCCCCAAATTTCGTTCTTCTATGTTGAAGCGTTCGTTTCCAGTAACAGTTTGAATTTTTAGGTTTCACTCTGTTTTCTCCTATATTGATAGATGTATTTGGAACTCTAAATCCAACACGGTTTGTGCTAGCTTCTTGAAACTTGACACAATAAAGCAGTTTCACGTTCTATCTCTATGTTTTGTTTCCTCTTGATGTAGCCCTAAGCAGTGACTGGCAAGAAACACTTTCAAGGAAAGGGGTTGCCATGCTTCCCAAAATTACGAATCTCCAGAAATCTCAGCAAATATTTTTTCACCCAAACTGGATGATACTTTCAGGTAATGATCAGTACACTAAGCCGACTTGGTTCCCCAAATGTCGTTCTTCTATGTTGAAGCGTTCGTTTCCAGTAACAGTTTGAATTTTTAGGTTTCACTCTGTTTTCTCCTATATTGATAGATGTATTTGGAACTCTAAATCCAACACGGTTTGTGCTAGCTTCTTGAAACTTGACACAATATAGTAATTTCACGTTCTATCTCTATGTTTTGTTTCCTCTTGATGTAGCCCCAAGCAGTGACTGAGGAGAAACACTTTCATGGAAAGGGGTTGCCAAGCTTCCTAAAATTACAAATCTCCAGAAATCTCAGCAAATATTTTTTCACCCAAACAGGATGATACTTTCAGGTAATGATCAGTACACTAAGGCGACTTGGTTCCCCAAATTTCGTTCTTCTATGTTGAAGCGTTCGTTTCCAGTAACAGTTTGAATTTTTAGGTTTCACTCTGTTTTCTCCTATATTGATAGATGTATTTGGAACTCTAAATCCAACACGGTTTGTGCTAGCTTCTTGAAACTTGACACAATAAAGTAGTTTCACGTTCTATCTCTATGTTTTGTTTCCTCTTGATGTAGCCCTAACAGTGACTGGCGAGAAACACTTTCATTGAAAGGGTTGCCAGGCTTCCAAAATATACGAATCTCCAGAAATCTCAGCAAATATTTTTTCACCCAAACAGGATGATACTTTCAGGTAATGATCAGTACACTAAGGCGACTTGGTTCCCCAAATTTCGTTCTTCTATGTTGAAGCGTTCGTTTCCAGTAACAGTTTGAATTTTTAGGTTTCACTCTGTTTTCTCCTATATTGATAGATGTATTTGGAACTCTGAATCCAACAAGGTTTGTGCTAGGTTCTTGAAACTTGACACAATAAAGTAGTTTCACGTTCTATCTCTATGTTTTGTTTCCTCTTGATATAGCCCTAACAGTGACTGGCGAGAAACACTTTCATGGAAAGGGGTTGCCAGGCTTCCCAAATATACGAATCTCCAGAAATCTCAGGAAATATTTTTTCACCCAAACAGGATGATACTTTCAGGTAATGATCAGTACACTAAGGCGACTTGGTTCCCCAAATTTCGTTCTTCTATGTTGAAGCGTTCGTTTCCAATAACAGTTTGAATTTTTAGGTTTCACTCTGTTTTCTCCTATATTGATAGATGTATTTGGAACTCTAAATCCAACACGGTTTGTGCTAGCTTCTTGAAACTTGACACAATAAAGTAGTTTCACGTTCTATCTCTATGTTTTGTTTCCTCTTGATGTAGCCCTAACAGTGACTGGCGAGAAACACTTTCATGGAAAGGGGTTGCCAGGCTTCCCAAATATACGAATCTCCAGAAATCTCAGCAAATATTTTTTCACCCAAACAGGATGATACTTTCAGGTAATGATCAGTACACTAAGGCGACTTGGTTCCCCAAATTTCGTTCTTCTATGTTGAAGCGTTCGTTTCCAGTAACAGTTTGAATTTTTAGGTTTCACTCTGTTTTCTCCTATATTGATAGAGGTATTTGGAACTCTGAATCCATCAAGGTTTGTGCTAGGTTCTTGAAACTTGACACAATAAAGTAGTTTCACGTTCTATCTCTATGTTTTGTTTCCTCTTGATGTAGCCCTAACAGTGACTGGCGAGAAACACTTTCATGGAAAGGGGTTGCCAGGCTTCCCAAATATACGAATCTCCAGAAATCTCAGGAAATATTTTTTTCACCCAAACAGGATGATACTTTCAGGTAATGATCAGTACACTAAGGCGACTTGGTTCCCCAAATTTCGTTCTTCTATGTTGAAGCGTTCGTTTCCAGTAACAGTTTGAATTTTTAGGTTTCACTCTGTTTTCTCCTATATTGATAGATGTATTTGGAACTCTAAATCCAACACGGTTTGTGCTAGCTTCTTGAAACTTGACACAATAAAGTAGTTTCACGTTCTATCTCTATGTTTTGTTTCCTCTTGATGTAGCCCTAACAGTGACCGGCGAGAAACACTTTCATGTAAAGGGGTTGCCAGGATTCCCAAATATACGAATCTCCAGAAATCTCAGGAAATATTTTTTCACCCAAACAGGATGATACTTTCAGGTAATGATCAGTACACTAAGGCGACTTGGTTCCCCAAATTTCGTTCTTCTATGTTGAAGCGTTCGTTTCCAGTAACAGTTTGAATTTTTAGGTTTCACTCTGTTTTCTCCTATATTGATAGATGTATTTGGAACTCTAAATCCAACACGGTTTGTGCTAGCTTCTTGAAACTTGACACAATAAAGTAGTTTCACGTTCTATCTCTATGTTTTGTTTCCTCTTGATGTAGCCCTAAGCATTGACTGGCGAGAAACACTTTCATGGAAAGGGGTGGCTTCCCAAAATTACGAATCTCCAGAAATCTCAGCAAATATTTTTTCACCCAAACAGGATGATACTTTCAGGTAATGATCACTACACTAACGCGACTTGGTTCCCCAAATTTCGTTCTTTTATGTTGAAGCGTTCGTTTCCAGTAACAGTTTGAATTTTTAGGTTTCACTCTGTTTTCTCCTATATTGATAGATGTATTTGGAACTCTAAATCCAACACGGTTTGTGCTAGCTTCTTGAAACTTCACACAATAAAGGAGTTTCACGTTCTATCTCTATGTTTTGTTTCCTCTTGATGTAGCCCTAAGCAGTGACTGGCGAGAAACACTTTCATGGAAAGGGGTTGCCAGGCTTCCCAAATATGCGAATCTCCAGAAATCTCAGGATATATTTTTCCACCCAAACAGGATGATACTTTCAGGTAATGATCAGTACACTAAGGCGACTTGGTTCCCCAAATTTCGTTCTTCTATGTTGAAGCGTTCGTTTCCAGTAACAGTTTGAATTTTTAGGTCTCACTCTGTTTTCTCCTATATTGATAGATGTATTTGGAACTCTAAATCCAACACGGTTTGTGCTAGCTTCTTGAAACTTGACACAATAAAGTAGTTTCATGTTCTATCTCTATGTTTTGTTTCCTCTTGATGTAGCCCTAAGCAGTGACTGGCGATAAACACTTTCATGGAAAGGGGTGGCTTCCCAAAATTACGAATCTCCAGAAATCTCAGGAAATATTTTTTCCCCCAAACTGGATGATACTTTCAGGTAATGATCAGTACACTAAGGCGACTTGGTTCCCCAAATTTCGTTCTTCTATGTTGAAGCGTTCGTTTCCAGTAACAGTTTGAATTTTTAGGTTTCACTCTGTTTTCTCCTATATTGATAGATGTATTTGGAACTCTAAATCCAACACGGTTTGTGCTAGCTTCTTGAAACTTGACACAATAAAGTAGTTTCACGTTCTATCTCTATGTTTTGTTTCCTCTTGATGTAGCCCTAAGCAGTGACTGGCGATAAACACTTTCATGGAGAGGGGTGGCTTCCCAAAATTACGAATCTCCAGAAATCTCAGCAAATATTTTTTCACCCAAACTGGATGATACTTTCAGGTAATGATCAGTACACTAAGGCGACTTGGTTCCCCAAATGTCGTTCTTCTATGTTGAAGCGTTCGTTTCCAGTAACAGTTTGAATTTTTAGGTTTCACTCTGTTTTCTCCTATATTGATAGATGTATTTGGAACTCTAAATCCAACACGGTTTGTGCTAGCTTCTTGAAACTTGACACAATAAAGTAGTTTCACGTTCTATCTCTATGTTTTGTTTCCTCATGATGTAGCCCTAAGCATTGACTGGCGAGAAACACTTTCATGGAAAGGGGTGGCTTCCCAAAATTACGAATCTCCAGAAATCGCAGCAAATATTTTTTCACCCAAACAGGATGATACTTTCAGGTAATGATCAGTACACTAAGGCGACTTGGTTCCCCAAATTTCGTTCTTCTATGTTGAAGCGTTCGTTTCCAGTAACAGTTTGAATTTTTAGGTTTCACTCTGTTTTCTCCTATATTGATAGATGTATTTGGAACTCTAAATCCAACACGGTTTGTGCTAGCTTCTTGAAACTTCACACAATAAAGGAGTTTCACGTTCTATCTCTATGTTTTGTTTCCTCTTGATGTAGCCCTAAGCAGTGACTGGCGAGAAACACTTTCATGGAAAGGGGTTGCCAGGCTTCCCAAATATGCGAATCTCCAGAAATCTCAGGATATATTTTTCCACCCAAACAGGATGATACTTTCAGGTAATGATCAGTACACTAAGGCGACTTGGTTCCCCAAATTTCGTTCTTCTATGTTGAAGCGTTCGTTTCCAGTAACAGTTTGAATTTTTAGGTCTCACTCTGTTTTCTCCTATATTGATAGATGTATTTGGAACTCTAAATCCAACACGGTTTGTGCTAGCTTCTTGAAACTTGACACAATAAAGTAGTTTCACGTTCTATCTCTATGTTTTGTTTCCTCTTGATGTAGCCCTAAGCAGTGACTGGCGATAAACACTTTCATGGAAAGGGGTGGCTTCCCAAAATTACGAATCTCCAGAAATCTCAGGAAATATTTTTTCCCCCAAACTGGATGATACTTTCAGGTAATGATCACTACACTAACGCGACTTGGTTCCCCAAATTTCGTTCTTCTATGTTGAAGCGTTCGTTTCCAGTAACAGTTTGAATTTTTAGGTTTCACTCTGTTTTCTCCTATATTGATAGATGTATTTGGAACTCTAAATCCAACACGGTTTGTGCTAGCATCTTGAAACTTGACACAATAAAGTAGTTTCACGTTCTATCTCTATGTTTTGTTTCCTCTTGATGTAGCCCTAAGCAGTGACTGGCGATAAACACTTTCATGGAGAGGGGTGGCTTCCCAAAATTACGAATCTCCAGAAATCTCAGCAAATATTTTTTCACCCAAACTGGATGATACTTTCAGGTAATGATCAGTACACTAAGGCGACTTGGTTCCCCAAATGTCGTTCTTCTATGTTGAAGCGTTCGTTTCCAGTAACAGTTTGAATTTTTAGGTTTCACTCTGTTTTCTCCTATATTGATAGATGTATTTGGAACTCTAAATCCAACACGGTTTGTGCTAGCTTCTTGAAACTTGACACAATAAAGTAGTTTCACGTTCTATCTCTATGTTTTGTTTCCTCATGATGTAGCCCTAAGCATTGACTGGCGAGAAACACTTTCATGGAAAGGGGTGGCTTCCCAAAATTACGAATCTCCAGAAATCGCAGCAAATATTTTTTCACCCCAACAGGATGATACTTTCAGGTAATGATCAGTACACTAAGGCGACTTGGTTCCCCAAATTTCGTTCTTCTATGTTGAAGCGTTCGTTTCCAGTAACAGTTTGAATTTTTAGGTTTCACTCTGTTTTCTCCTATATTGATAGAGGTATTTGGAACTCTAAATCCAACACGGTTTGTGCTAGCTTCTTGAAACTTGACACAATAAAGTAGTTTCACGTTCTATCTCTATGTTTTGTTTCCTCTTGATGTAGCCCTAACAGTGACTGGCGAGAAACACTTTCATGGAAAGGGGTTGCCAGGCTTCCAAAATATACGAATCTCCAGAAATCTCAGCAAATATTTTTTCACCCAAACAGGATGATACTTTCAGGTAATGATCAGTACACTAAGGCGACTTGGTTCCCCAAATTTCGTTCTTCTATGTTGAAGCGTTCGTTTCCAGTAACAGTTTGAATTTTTAGGTTTCACTCTGTTTTCTCCTATATTGATAGATGTATTTGGAACTCTGAATCCAACAAGGTTTGTGCTAGGTTCTTGAAACTTGACACAATAAAGTAGTTTCACGTTCTATCTCTATGTTTTGTTTCCTCTTGATGTAGCCCTAACAGTGACTGGCGAGAAACACTTTCATGGAAAGGGGTTGCCAGGATTCCCAAATATACGAATCTCCAGAAATCTCAGCAAATATTTTTTCACCCAAACAGGATGATACTTTCAGGTAATGATCAGTACACTAAGGAGACTTGGTTCCCCAAATTTCGTTCTTCTATGTTGAAGCGTTCGTTTCCAGTAACAGTTTGAATTTTTAGGTTTCACTCTGTTTTCTCCTATATTGATAGATGTATTTGGAACTCTAAATCCAACACGGTTTGTGCTAGCTTCTTGAAACTTGACACAATAAAGTAGTTTCACGTTGTATCTCTATGTTTTGTTTCCTCTTGATGTAGCCCTAAGCATTGACTGGCGAGAAACACTTTCATGGAAAGGGGTGGCTTCCCAAAATTACGAATCTCCAGAAATCTCAGCAAATATTTTTTCACCCTAACTGGATGATACTTTCAGGTAATGATCACTACACTAACGCGACTTGGTTCCCCAAATTTCGTTCTTCTATGTTGAAGCGTTCGTTTCCAGTAACAGTTTGAATTTTTAGGTTTCACTCTGTTTTCTCCTATATTGATAGATGTATTTGGAACTCTAAATCCAACACGGTTTGTGCTAGCTTCTTGAAACTTCACACAATAAAGTAGTTTCACGTTCTATCTCTATGTTTTGTTTCCTCTTGATGTAGCCCTAACAGAGACTGGCGAGAAACACTTTCATGGAAAGGGGTTGCCAGGCTTCCCAAATATGCGAATCTCCAGAAATCTCAGGAAATATTTTTTCACCCAAACTGGATGATACTTTCAGGTAATGATCAGTACACTAAGGCGACTTGGTTCCCCAAATTTCGTTCTTCTATGTTGAAGCGTTCGTTTCCAGTAACAGTTTGAATTTTTAGGTTTCACTCTGTTTTCTCCTATATTGATAGATGTATTTGGAACTCTAAATCCAACACGGTTTGTGCTAGCTTCTTGAAACTTGACACAATAAAGTAATTTCACGTTCTATCTCTATGTTTTGTTTCCTCTTGATGTAGCCCCAAGCAGTGACTGAGGAGAAACACTTTCATGGAAAGGGGTTGCCAAGCTTCCTAAAATTACAAATCTCCAGAAATCTCAGCAAATATTTTTTCACCCAAACTGGATGATACTTTCAGGTAATGATCAGTACACTAAGGCGACTTGGTTCCCCAAATTTCGTTCTTCTATGTTGAAGCGTTCGTTTCCAGTAACAGTTTGAATTTTTAGGTTTCACTCTGTTTTCTCCTATATTGATAGAGGTATTTGAAACTCTAAATCCAACACGGTTTTTGCTAGCTTCTTGAAACTTGACACAATAAAGTAGTTTCACGTTCTATCTCTATGTTTTGTTTCCTCTTGATGTAGCCGTAACAGTGACCGGCGAGAAACACTTTCATGGAAAGGGGTTGCCAGGCTTCCCAAATATACGAATCTCCAGAAATCTCAGGAAATATTTTTTCACCCAAACAGGATGATACTTTCAGGTAATGATCAGTACACTAAGGCGACTTGGTTCCCCAAATTTCGTTCTTCTATGTTGAAGCGTTCGTTTCCAATAACAGTTTGAATTTTTAGGTTTCACTCTGTTTTCTCCTATATTGATAGATGTATTTGGAACTCTAAATCCAACACGGTTTGTGCTAGCTTCTTGAAACTTGACACAATAAAGTAGTTTCACGTTCTATCTCTATGTTTTGTTTCCTCTTGATGTAGCCCTAACAGTGACTGGCGAGAAACACTTTCATGGAAAGGGGTTGCCAGGCTTCCCAAATATACGAATCTCCAGAAATCTCAGCAAATATTTTTTCACCCAAACAGGATGATACTTTCAGGTAATGATCACTACACTAAGGCGACTTGGTTCCCCAAATTTCGTTCTTCTATGTTGAAGCGTTCGTTTCCAATAACAGTTTGAATTTTTAGGTTTCACTCTGTTTTCTCCTATATTGATAGATGTATTTGGAACTCTAAATCCAACACGGTTTGTGCTAGCTTCTTGAAACTTGACACAATAAAGTAGTTTCACGTTCTATCTCTATGTTTTGTTTCCTCTTGATGTAGCCCTAACAGTGACCGGCGAGAAACACTTTCATGTAAAGGGGTTGCCAGAATTCCCAAATATACGAATCTCCAGAAATCTCAGGAAATATTTTTTCACCCAAACAGGATGATACTTTCAGGTAATGATCAGTACACTAAGGAGACTTGGTTCCCCAAATTTCGTTCTTCTATGTTGAAGCGTTCGTTTCCAGTAACAGTTTGAATTTTTAGGTTTCACTCTGTTTTCTCCTATATTGATAGATGTATTTGGAACTCTAAATCCAACACGGTTTGTGCTAGCTTCTTGAAACTTGACACAATAAAGTAGTTTCACGTTGTATCTCTATGTTTTGTTTCCTCTTGATGTAGCCCTAAGCATTGACTGGCGAGAAACACTTTCATGGAAAGGGGTGGCTTCCCAAAATTACGAATCTCCAGAAATCTCAGGAAATATTTTTTCACCCAAACTGGATGATACTTTCAGGTAATGATCACTACACTAAGGCGACTTGGTTCCCTAAATTTCGTTCTTCTATGTTGAAGCGTTCGTTTCCAGTAACAGTTTGAATTTTTAAGTTTCACTCTGTTTTCTCCTATATTGATAGATGTATTTGGAACTCTAAATCCAACACGGTTTGTGCTAGCTTCTTGAAACTTCACACAATAAAGTAGTTTCACGTTCTATCTCTATGTTTTGTTTCCTCTTGATGTAGCCCTAACAGTGACCGGCGAGAAACACTTTCATGGAAAGGGGTTGCCAGGCTTCCAAAATATACGAATCTCCAGAAATCTCAGCAAATATTTTTTCACCCAAACAGGATGATACTTTCAGGTAATGATCAGTACACTAAGGCGACTTGGTTCCCCAAATTTCGTTCTTCTATGTTGAAGCGTTCGTTTCCAGTAACAGTTTGAATTTTTAGGTTTCACTCTGTTTTCTCCTATATTGATAGATGTATTTGGAACTCTGAATCCAACAAGGTTTGTGCTAGGTTCTTGAAACTTGACACAATAAAGTAGTTTCACGTTCTATCTCTATGTTTTGTTTCCTCTTGATGTAGCCCTAACAGTGACTGGCGAGAAACACTTTCATGGAAAGGGGTTGCCAGGCTTCCCAAATATACGAATCTCCAGAAATCTCAGCAAATATTTTTTCACCCAAACAGGATGATACTTTCAGGTAATGATCAGTACACTAAGGCGACTTGGTTCCCCAAATTTCGTTCTTCTATGTTGAAGCGTTCGTTTCCAGTAACAGTTTGAATTTTTAGGTTTCACTCTGTTTTCTCCTATATTGATAGAGGTATTTGGAACTCTGAATCCAACACGGTTTGTGCTAGCTTCTTGAAACTTGACACAATAAAGTAGTTTCACGTTCTATCTCTATGTTTTGTTTCCTCTTGATGTAGCCCTAACAGTGACTGGCGAGAAACACTTTCATGGAAAGGGGTTGCCAGGCTTCCCAAATATACGAATCTCCAGAAATCTCAGGAAATATTTTTTCACCCAAACAGGATGATACTTTCAGGTAATGATCAGTACACTAAGGCGACTTGGTTCCCCAAATTTCGTTCTTCTATGTTGAAGCGTTCGTTTCCAATAACAGTTTGAATTTTTAGGTTTCACTCTGTTTTCTCCTATATTGATAGATGTATTTGGAACTCTAAATCCAACACGGTTTGTGCTAGCTTCTTGAAACTTGACACAATAAAGTAGTTTCACGTTGTATCTCTATGTTTTGTTTCCTCTTGATGTAGCCCTAAGCATTGACTGGCGAGAAACACTTTCATGGAAAGGGGTGGCTTCCCAAAATTACGAATCTCCAGAAATCTCAGGAAATATTTTTTCACCCAAACTGGATGATACTTTCAGGTAATGATCAGTACACTAAGGCGACTTGGTTCCCCAAATTTCGTTCTTCTATGTTGAAGCGTTCGTTTCCAGTAACAGTTTGAATTTTTAGGTTTCACTCTGTTTTCTCCTATATTGATAGATGTATTTGGAACTCTAAATCCAACACGGTTTGTGCTAGCTTCTTGAAACTTGACACAATAAAGTAGTTTCACGTTCTATCTCTATGTTTTGTTTCCTCTTGATGTAGCCCTAACAGTGACCGGCGAGAAACACTTTCATGGAAAGGGGTTGCCAGGCTTCCCAAATATGCGAATCTCCAGAAATCTCAGCAAATATTTTTTCACCCAAACTGGATGATACTTTCAGGTAATGATCAGTACACTAAGGCGACTTGGTTCCCCAAATTTCGTTCTTCTATGTTGAAGCGTTCGTTTCCAGTAACAGTTTGAATTTTTAGGTTTCACTCTGTTTTCTCCTATATTGATAGATGTATTTGGAACTCTAAATCCAACACGGTTTGTGCTAGCTTCTTGAAACTTGACACAATAAAGTAATTTCACGTTCTATCTCTATGTTTTGTTTCCTCTTGATGTAGCCCCAAGCAGTGACTGAGGAGAAACACTTTCATGGAAAGGGGTTGCCAAGCTTCCTAAAATTACAAATCTCCAGAAATCTCAGGAAATATTTTTTCACCCAAACTGGATGATACTTTCAGGTAATGATCAGTACACTAAGGCGACTTGGTTCCCCAAATTTCGTTCTTCTATGTTGAAGCGTTCGTTTCCAGTAACAGTTTGAATTTTTAGGTTTCACTCTGTTTTCTCCTATATTGATAGAGGTATTTGGAAATCTAAATCCAACACGGTTTTTGCTAGCTTCTTGAAACTTGACACAATAAAGTAGTTTCACGTTCTATCTCTATGTTTTGTTTCCTCTTGATGTAGACCTAACAGTGACTGGCGAGAAACACTTTCATGGAAAGGGGTTGCCAGGCTTCCCAAATATGCGAATCTCCAGAAATCTCAGGAAATATTTTTTCACCCAAACAGGATGATACTTTCAGGTAATGATCAGTACACTAAGGCGACTTGGTTCCCCAAATTTCGTTCTTCTATGTTGAAGCGTTCGTTTCCAGTAACAGTTTGAATTTTTAGGTTTCACTCTGTTTTCTCCTATATTGATAGATGTATTTGGAACTCTAAATCCAACACGGTTTGTGCTAGCTTCTTGAAACTTGACACAATAAAGTAGTTTCACGTTCTATCTCTATGTTTTGTTTCCTCTTGATGTAGCCCTAACAGTGACCGGCGAGAAACACATTCATGTAAAGGGGTTGCCAGGCTTCCCAAATATACGAATCTTCAGAAATCTCAGCAAATATTTTTTCACCCAAACAGGATGATACTTTCAGGTAATGATCAGTACACTAAGGCGACTTGGTTCCCCAAATTTCGTTCTACTATGTTGAAGCATTCGTTTCCAGTAACAGTTTGAATTTTTAGGTTTCACTCTGTTTTCTCCTATATTGATAGATGTATTTGGAACTCTAAATCCAACACGGTTTGTGCTAGCTTCTTGAAACTTGACACAATAAAGTAGTTTCACGTTCTATCTCTATGTTTTGTTTCCTCTTGATGTACCCCTAACAGTGACTGGCGAGAAACACTTTCATGGAAAGGGGTTGCCAGGCTTCCCAAAATTACGAATCTCCAGAAATCGCAGCAAATATTTTTTCACCCAAACAGGATGATACTTTCAGGTAATGATCAGTACACTAAGGCGACTTGGTTCCCCAAATTTCGTTCTTCTATGTTGAAGCGTTCGTTTCCAGTAACAGTTTGAATTTTTAGGTTTCACTCTGTTTTCTCCTATATTGATAGATGTATTTGGAACTCTAAATCCAACACGGTTTGTGCTAGCTTCTTGAAACTTGACACAATAAAGTAGTTTCACGTTCTATCTCTATGTTTTGTTTCCTCTTGATGTAGCCCTAACAGTGACTGGCGAGAAACACTTTCATGGAAAGGGGTTGCCAGGCTTCCCAAATATGCGAATCTCCAGAAATCTCAGCAAATATTTTTTCACCCAAACAGGATGATACTTTCAGGTAATGATCAGTACACTAAGGCGACTTGGTTCCCCAAATTTCGTTCTTCTATGTTGAAGCGTTCGTTTCCAGTAACAGTTTGAATTTTTAGGTTTCACTCTGTTTTCTCTTATATTGATAGATGTATTTGGAACTCTGAATCCAACAAGGTTTGTGCTAGCTTCTTGAAACTTGACACAATAAAGTAGTTTCACGTTCTATCTCTATGTTTTGTTTCCTCTTGATGTAGCCCTAACAGTGACCGGCGAGAAACACTTTCATGGAAAGGGGTTGCCAGGCTTCCCAAATATACGAATCTCCAGAAATCTCAAGAAATATTTTTTCACCCAAACAGGATGATACTTTCAGGTAATGATCAGTACACTAAGGCGACTTGGTTCCCCAAATTTCGTTCTTCTATGTTGAAGCGTTCGTTTCCAATAACAGTTTGAATTTTTAGGTTTCACTCTGTTTTCTCCTATATTGATAGATGTATTTGGAACTCTAAATCCAACACGGTTTGTGCTAGCTTCTTGAAACTTGACACAATAAAGTAGTTTCACGTTCTATCTCTATGTTTTGTTTCCTCTTGATGTAGCCCTAAGCAGTGACTGACGAGAAACACTTTCATGGAAAGGGGTTGCCAGGCTTCCCAAAATTACGAATCTCCAGAAATCTCAGCAAATATTTTTTCACCCAAACAGGATGATACTTTCAGGTAATGATCAGTACACTAAGGCGACTTGGTTCCCCAAATTTCGTTCTTCTATGTTGAAGCGTTCGTTTCCAGTAACAGTTTGAATTTTTAGGTTTCACTCTGTTTTCTCCTATATTGATAGAGGTATTTGGAACTCTAAATCCAACACGGTTTGTGCTAGCTTCTTGAAACTTGACACAATAAAGTAGTTTCACGTTCTATCTCTATGTTTTGTTTCCTCTTGATGTAGCCCTAACAGTGACTGGCGAGAAACACTTTCATGGAAAGGGGTTGCCAGGCTTCCCAAATATACGAATCTCCAGAAATCTCAGGAAATATTTTTTCACCCAAACAGGATGATACTTTCAGGTAATGATCAGTACACTATGGCGACTTGGTTCCCCAAATTTCGTTCTTCTATGTTGAAGCGTTCGTTTCCAGTAACAGTTTGAATTTTTAGGTTTCACTCTGTTTTCTCCTATATTGATAGATGTATTTGGAACTCTAAATCCAACACGGTTTGTGCTAGCTTCTTGAAACTTGACACAATAAAGTAGTTTCACGTTCTATCTCTATGTTTTGTTTCCTCTTGATGTAGCCATAAGCAGTGACTGGCGAGAAACACTTTCATGGAAAGGGGTTGCCAGGATTCGCAAATATACGAATCTCCAGAAATCTCAGGAAATATTTTTTCACCCAAACTGGATGATACTTTCAGGTAATGATCAGTACACTAAGGAGACTTGGTTCCCCAAATTTCGTTCTTCTATGTTGAAGCGTTCGTTTCCAATAACAGTTTGAATTTTTAGGTTTCACTCTGTTTTCTCCTATATTGATAGATGTATTTGGAACTCTAAATCCAACACGGTTTGTGCTAGCTTCTTGAAACTTGACACAATAAAGTAGTTTCACGTTGTATCTCTATGTTTTGTTTCCTCTTGATGTAGCCCTAAGCATTGACTGGCGAGAAACACTTTCATGAAAAGGGGTGGCTTCCCAAAATTACGAATCTCCAGAAATCTCAGCAAATATTTTTTCACCCAAACTGGATGATACTTTCAGGTAATGATCAGTACACTAACGCGACTTGGTTCCCCAAATTTCGTTCTTCTATGTTGAAGCGTTCGTTTCCAGTAACAGTTTGAATTTTTAGGTTTCACTCTGTTTTCTCCTATATTGATAGAGGTATTTGGAACTCTAAATCCAACACGGTTTGTGCTAGCTTCTTGAAACTTCACACAATAAAGTAGTTTCACGTTCTATCTCTATGTTTTGTTTCCTCTTGATGTAGCCCTAACAGTGACTGGCGAGAAACACTTTCATGGAAAGGGGTTGCCAGGCTTCCCAAATATGCGAATCTCCAGAAATCTCAGGAAATATTTTTTCACCCAAACTGGATGATACTTTCAGGTAATGATCAGTACACTAAGGCGACTTGTTTCCCCAAATTTCGTTCTTCTATGTTGAAGCGTTCGTTTCCAGTAACAGTTTGAATTTTTAGGTTTCACTCTGTTTTCTCCTATATTGATAGATGTATTTGGAACTCTAAATCCAACACGGTTTGTGCTAGCTTCTGGAAACTTGACACAATAAAGTAGTTTCACGTTCTATCTCTATGTTTTGTTTCCTCTTGATGTAGCCCTAAGCAGTGACTGACGAGAAACACTTTCATGGAAAGGGGTTGCCAGGCTTCCCAAAATTACGAATCTCCAGAAATCTCAGCAAATATTTTTTCACCCAAACAGGATGATACTTTCAGGTAATGATCAGTACACTAAGGGGACTTGGTTCCCCAAATTTCGTTCTTCTATGTTGAAGCGTTCGTTTCCAGTAACAGTTTGAATTTTTAGGTTTCACTCTGTTTTCTCCTATATTGATAGATGTATTTGGAACTCTAAATCCAACACGGTTTGTGCTAGCTTCTTGAAACTTGACACAATAAAGTAGTTTCACGTTCTATCTCTATGTTTTGTTTCCTCTTGATGTAGCCCTAAGCATTGACTGGCGAGAAACACTTTCGTGGAAAGGGGTGGCTTCCCAAAATTACGAATCTCCAGAAATCGCAGCAAATATTTTTTCACCCAAACTGGATGATACTTTCAGGTAATGATCAGTACACTAAGGCGACTTGGTTCCCCAAATTTCGTTCTTCTATGTTGAAGCGTTCGTTTCCAGTAACAGTTTGAATTTTTAGGTTTCACTCTGTTTTCTCCTATATTGATAGAGGTATTTGGAACTCTGAATCCAACACGGTTTGTGCTAGCTTCTTGAAACTTGACACAATAAAGTAGTTTCACGTTCTATCTCTATGTTTTGTTTCCTCTTGATGTAGCCCTAACAGTGACTGGCGAGAAACACTTTCATGGAAAGGGGTTGCCAGGCTTCCCAAATATACGAATCTCCAGAAATCTCAGGAAATATTTTTTCACCCAAACAGGATGATACTTTCAGGTAATGATCAGTACACTAAGGCGACTTGGTTCCCCAAATTTCGTTCTTCTATGTTGAAGCGTTCGTTTCCAGTAACAGTTTGAATTTTTAGGTTTCACTCTGTTTTCTCCTATATTGATAGATGTATTTGGAACTCTAAATCCAACACGGTTTGTGCTAGCTTCTTGAAACTTGACACAATAAAGTAGTTTCACGTTCTATCTCTATGTTTTGTTTCCTCATGATGTAGCCCTAAGCATTGACTGGCGAGAAACACTTTCATGGAAAGGGGTGGCTTCCCAAAATTACGAATCTCCAGAAATCGCAGCAAATATTTTTTCACCCAAACTGGATGATACATTCAGGTAATGATCAGTACACTAAGGCGACTTGGTTCCCCAAATTTCGTTCTTCTATGTTGAAGCGTTCGTTTCCAGTAACAGTTTGAATTTTTAGGTTTCACTCTGTTTTCTCCTATATTGATAGAGGTATTTGGAACTCTGAATCCAACACGGTTTGTGCTAGCTTCTTGAAACTTGACACAATAAAGTAGTTTCACGTTCTATCTCTATGTTTTGTTTCCTCTTGATATAGCCCTAACAGTGACTGGCGAGAAACACTTTCATGGAAAGGGGTTGCCAGGCTTCCCAAATATGCGAATCTCCAGAAATCTCAGGAAATATTTTTTCACCCAAACTGGATGATACTTTCAGGTAATGATCACTACACTAACGCAACTTGGTTCCCCAAATTTCGTTCTTCTATGTTGAAGCGTTCGTTTCCAGTAACAGTTTGAATTTTTAGGTTTCACTCTGTTTTCTCCTATATTGATAGATGTATTTGGAACTCTAAATCCAACACGGTTTGTGCTAGCTTCTTGAAACTTGACACAATAAAGCAGTTTCACGTTCTATCTCTATGTTTTGTTTCCTCTTGATGTAGCCCTAAGCAGTGACTGGCAAGAAACACTTTCATGGAAAGGGGTTGCCATGCTTCCCAAAATTACGAATCTCCAGAAATCTCAGCAAATATTTTTTCACCCAAACAGGATGATACTTTCAGGTAATGATCAGTACACTAAGGCGACTTGGTTCCCCAAATTTCGTTCTTCTATGTTGAAGCGTTCGTTTCCAGTAACAGTTTGAATTTTTAGGTTTCACTCTGTTTTCTCCTATATTGATAGAGGTATTTGGAACTCTGAATCCAACACGGTTTGTGCTAGCTTCTTGAAACTTGACACAATAAAGTAGTTTCACGTTCTATCTCTATGTTTTGTTTCCTCTTGATGTAGCCCTAACAGTGACTGGCGTGAAACACTTTCATGGAAAGGGGTTGCCAGGCTTCCCAAATATGCGAATCTCCAGAAATCTCAGGAAATATTTTTTCACCCAAACTGGATGATACTTTCAGGTAATGATCAGTACACTAAGGCGACTTGGATCCCCAAATTTCGTTCTTCTATGTTGAAGCGTTCGTTTCCAGTAACAGTTTGAATTTTTAGGTTTCACTCTGTTTTCTCCTATATTGATAGATGTATTTGGAACTCTAAATCCAACACGGTTTGTGCTAGCTTCTTGAAACTTGACACAATAAAGTAGTTTCACGTTCTATCTCTATGTTTTGTTTCCTCTTGATGTAGCCCTAACAGTGACCGGCGAGAAACACTTTCATGTAAAGGGGTTGCCAGGCTTCCCAAATATACGAATCTCCAGAAATCTCAGGATATATTTTTCCACCCAAACAGGATGATACTTTCAGGTAATGATCAGTACACTAAGGCGACTTGGTTCCCCAAATTTCGTTCTTCTATGTTGAAGCGTTCGTTTCCAGTAACAGTTTGAATTTTTAGGTTTCACTCTGTTTTCTCCTATATTGATAGATGTATTTGGAACTCTAAATCCAACACGGTTTGTGCTAGCTTCTTGAAACTTGACACAATAAAGTAGTTTCACGTTCTATCTCTATGTTTTGTTTCCTCTTGATGTAGCCCTAAGCAGTGACTGGCGAGAAACACTTTCATGGAAAGGGGTGGCTTCCCAAAATTACGAATCTCCAGAAATCTCAGCAAATATTTTTTCACCCAAACTGGATGATACTTTCAGGTAATGATCACTACACTAACGCGACTTGGTTCCCCAAATTTCGTTCTTCTATGTTGAAGCGTTCGTTTCCAGTAACAGTTTGAATTTTTAGGTTTCACTCTGTTTTCTCCTATATTGATAGATATATTTGGAACTCTAAATCCAACACGGTTTGTGCTAGCTTCTTGAAACTTGACACAATAAAGCAGTTTCACGTTCTATCTCTATGTTTTGTTTCCTCTTGATGTAGCCCTAAGCAGTGACTGGCAAGAAACACTTTCATGGAAAGGGGTTGCCATGCTTCCCAAAATTACGAATCTCCAGAAATCTCAGCAAATATTTTTTCACCCAAACTGGATGATACTTTCAGGTAATGATCAGTACACTAAGGCGACTTGGTTCCCCAAATTTCGTTCTTCTATGTTGAAGCGTTCGTTTCCAATAACAGTTTGAATTTTTAGGTTTCACTCTGTTTTCTCCTATATTGATAGATGTATTTGGAACTCTAAATCCAACACGGTTTGTGCTAGCTTCTTGAAACTTGACACAATAAAGTAATTTCACGTTCTATCTCTATGTTTTGTTTCCTCTTGATGTAGCCCCAAGCAGTGACTGAGGAGAAACACTTTCATGGAAAGGGGTTGCCAAGCTTCCTAAAATTACAAATCTCCAGAAAGCTCAGCAAATATTTTTTCACCCAAACAGGATGATACTTTCAGGTAATGATCAGTACACTAAGGCGACTTGGTTCCCCAAATTTCGTTCTTCTATGTTGAAGCGTTCGTTTCCAGTAACAGTTTGAATTTTTAGGTTTCACTCTGTTTTCTCCTATATTGATAGATGTATTTGGAACTCTAAATCCAACACGGTTTGTGCTAGCTTCTTGAAACTTGACACAATAAAGTAGTTTCACGTTCTATCTCTATGTTTTGTTTCCTCTTGATGTAGCCCTAACAGTGACTGGCGAGAAACACTTTCATGGAAAGGGGTTGCCAGGCTTCCAAAATATACGAATCTCCAGAAATCTCAGCAAATATTTTTTCACCCAAACAGGATGATACTTTCAGGTAATGATCAGTACACTAAGGCGACTTGGTTCCCCAAATTTCGTTCTTCTATGTTGAAGCGTTCGTTTCCAGTAACAGTTTGAATTTTTAGGTTTCACTCTGTTTTCTCCTATATTGATAGATGTATTTGGAACTCTGAATCCAACAAGGTTTGTGCTAGGTTCTTGAAACTTGACACAATAAAGTAGTTTCACGTTCTATCTCTATGTTTTGTTTCCTCTTGATGTAGCCCTAACAGTGACTGCCGAGAAACACTTTCATGGAAAGGGGTTGCCAGGCTTCCCAAATATACGAAACTCCAGAAATCTCAGGAAATATTTTTTCACCCAAACAGGATGATACTTTCAGGTAATGATCAGTACACTAAGGCGACTTGGTTCCCCAAATTTCGTTCTTCTATGTTGAAGCGTTCGTTTCCAATAACAGTTTGAATTTTTAGGTTTCACTCTGTTTTCTCCTATATTGATAGATGTATTTGGAACTCTAAATCCAACACGGTTTGTGCTAGCTTCTTGAAACTTGACACAATAAAGTAGTTTCACGTTCTATCTCTATGTTTTGTTTCCTCTTGATGTAGCCCTAACAGTGACTGGCGAGAAACACTTTCATGGAAAGGGGTTGCCAGGCTTCCCAAATATACGAATCTCCAGAAATCTCAGCAAATATTTTTTCACCCAAACAGGATGATACTTTCAGGTAATGATCAGTACACTAAGGTGACTTGGTTCCCCAAATTTCGTTCTTCTATGTTGAAGCGTTCGTTTCCAGTAACAGTTTGAATTTTTAGGTTTCACTCTGTTTTCTCCTATATTGATAGAGGTATTTGGAACTCTGAATCCAACAAGGTTTGTGCTAGGTTCTTGAAACTTGACACAATAAAGTAGTTTCACGTTCTATCTCTATGTTTTGTTTCCTCTTGATGTAGCCCTAACAGTGTCTGGCGAGAAACACTTTCATGGAAAGGGGTTGCCAGGCTTCCCAAGTATACGAATCTCCAGAAATCTCAGGAAATATTTTTTCACCCAAACTGGATGATACTTTCAGGTAATGATCAGTACACTAAGGCGACTTGGTTCCCCAAATTTCGTTCTTCTATGTTGAAGCGTTCGTTTCCAGTAACAGTTTGAATTTTTAGGTTTCACTCTGTTTTCTCCTATATTGATAGATGTATTTGGAACTCTAAATCCAACACGGTTTGTGCTAGCTTCTTGAAACTTCACACAATAAAGTAGTTTCACGTTCTATCTCTATGTTTTGTTTCCTCTTGATGTAGCCCTAACAGTGACTGACGAGAAACACTTTCATGGAAAGGGGTTGCCAGGATTCCCAAATATACGAATCTCCAGAAATCTCAGGAAATATTTTTTCACCCAAACTGGATGATACTTTCAGGTAATGATCAGTACACTAAGGCGACTTGGTTCCCCAAATTTCGTTCTTCTATGTTGAAGCGTTCGTTTCCAGTAACAGTTTGAATTTTTAGGTTTCACTCTGTTTTCTCCTATATTGATAGAGGTATTTGGAACTCTAAATCCAACACGGTTTTTGCTAGCTTCTTGAAACTTGACACAATAAAGTAGTTTCACGTTCTATCTCTATGTTTTGTTTCCTCATGATGTAGCCCTAAGCATTGACTGGCGAGAAACACTTTCATGGAAAGGGGTGGCTTCCCAAAATTACGAATCTCCAGAAATCGCAGCAAATATTTTTTCACCCAAACTGGATGATACTTTCAGGTAATGATCAGTACACTAAGGCGACTTGGTTCCCCAAATTTCGTTCTTCTATGTTGAAGCGTTCGTTTCCAGTAACAGTTTGAATTTTTAGGTTTCACTCTGTTTTCTCCTATATTGATAGAGGTATTTGGAACTCTGAATCCAACACGGTTTGTGCTAGCTTCTTGAAACTTGACACAATAAAGTAGTTTCACGTTCTATCTCTATGTTTTGTTTCCTCTTGATGTAGCCCTAACAGTGACTGGCGAGAAACACTTTCATGGAAAGGGGTTGCCAGGCTTCCCAAATATGCGAATCTCCAGAAATCTCAGGAAATATTTTTTCACCCAAACTGGATGATACTTTCAGGTAATGATCAGTACACTAAGGCGACTTGGTTCCCCAAATTTCGTTCTTCTATGTTGAAGCGTTCGTTTCCAGTAACAGTTTGAATTTTTAGGTTTCACTCTGTTTTCTCCTATATTGATAGATGTATTTGGAACTCTAAATCCAACACGGTTTGTGCTAGCTTCTTGAAACTTGACACAATAAAGTAGTTTCACGTTCTATCTCTATGTTTTGTTTCCTCTTGATGTAGCCCTAACAGTGACTGGCGAGAAACACTTTCATGGAAAGGGGTTGCCAGGCTTCCCAAATATACGAATCTCCAGAAATCTCAGCAAATATTTTTTCACCCAAACAGGATGATACTTTCAGGTAATGATCAGTACACTAAGGCGACTTGGTTGCCAAATTTCGTTCTTCTATGTTGAAGCGTTCGTTTCCAGTAACAGTTTGAATTTTTAGGTTTCACTCTGTTTTCTCCTATATTGATAGATGTATTTGGAACTCTGAATCCAACACGGTTTGTGCTAGCTTCTTGAAACTTGACACAATAAAGTAGTTTCACGTTCTATCTCTATGTTTTGTTTCCTCTTGATGTAGCCCTAAGCATTGACTGGCGAGAAACACTTTCATGGAAAGGGGTTGCCAGGCTTCCCAAATATACGAATCTCCAGAAATCTCAGCAAATATTTTTTCACCCAAACAGGATGATACTTTCAGGTAATGATCAGTACACTAACGCGACTTGGTTCCCCAAATTTCGTTCTTCTATGTTGAAGCGTTCGTTTCCAGTAACAGTTTGAATTTTTAGGTTTCACTCTGTTTTCTCCTATATTGATAGATGTATTTGGAACTCTGAATCCAACACGGTTTGTGCTAGCTTCTTGAAACTTCACACAATAAAGTAGTTTCACGTTCTATCTCTATGTTTTGTTTCCTCTTGATGTAGCCCTAAGCATTGACTGGCGAGAAACACTTTCATGGAAAGGGGTGGCTTCCCAAAATTACGAATCTCCAGAAATCTCAGCAAATATTTTTTCACCCAAACTGGATGATACTTTCAGGTAATGATCAGTACACTAACGCGACTTGGTTCCCCAAATTTCGTTCTTCTATGTTGAAGCGTTCGTTTCCAGTAACAGTTTTAATTTTTTGGTTTCACTCTGTTTTCTCCTATATTGATAGATGTATTTGGAACTCTAAATCCAACACGGTTTGTGCTAGCTTCTTGAAACTTCACACAATAAAGTAGTTTCACGTTCTATCTCTATGTTTTGTTTCCTCTTGATGTAGCCCTAACAGTGACTGGCGAGAAACACTTTCATGGAAAGGGGTTGCCAGGCTTCCCAAATATGCGAATCTCCAGAAATCTCAGGAAATATTTTTTCACCCAAACTGGATGATACTTTCAGGTAATGATCAGTACACTAAGGCGACTTGGTTCCCCAAATTTCGTTCTTCTATGTTGAAGCGTTCGTTTCCAGTAACAGTTTGAATTTTTAGGTTTCACTCTGTTTTCTCCTATATTGATAGATGTATTTGGAACTCTAAATCCAACACGGTTTGTGCTAGCTTCTTGAAACTTGACACAATAAAGTAATTTCACGTTCTATCTCTATGTTTTGTTTCCTCTTGATGTAGCCCGAAGCAGTGACTGAGGAGAAACACTTTCATGGAAAGGGGTTGCCAAGCTTCCTAAAATTACAAATCTCCAGAAATCTCAGCAAATATTTTTTCACCCAAACTGGATGATACTTTCAGGTAATGATCAGTACACTAAGGCGACTTGGTTCCCCAAATTTCGTTCTTCTATGTTGAAGCGTTCGTTTCCAGTAACAGTTTGAATTTTTAGGTTTCACTCTGTTTTCTCCTATATTGATAGATGTATTTGGAACTCTAAATCCAACACGGTTTGTGCTAGCTTCTTGAAACTTGACACAATAAAGGAGTTTCACGTTCTACCTCTATGTTTTGTTTCCTCTTGATGTAGCCCTAAGCAGTGACTGGCGAGAAACACTTTCATGGAAAGGGGTTGCCAGGCTTCCCAAATATACAAATCTCCAGAAATCTCAGGAAATATTTTTTCACCCAAACAGGATGATACTTTCAGGTAATGATCAGTACACTAAGGCGACTTGGTTCCCCAAATTTCGTTCTTCTATGTTGAAGCGTTCGTTTCCAGTAACAGTTTGAATTTTTAGGTTTCACTCTGTTTTCTCCTATATTGATAGAGGTATTTGGAACTCTAAATCCAACACGGTTTTTGCTAGCTTCTTGAAACTTGACACAATAAAGTAGTTTCACGTTCTATCTCTATGTTTTGTTTCCTCTTGATGTAGCCCTAACAGTGACTGGTGAGAAACACTTTCATGGAAAGTGGTGGCTTCCCAAAATTACGAATCTCCAGAAATCTCAGCAAATATTTTTTCACCCAAACTGGATGATACTTTCAGGTAATGATCATTACACTAACGCGACTTGGTTCCCCAAATTTCGTTCTTCTATGTTGAAGCGTTCGTTTCCAGTAACAGTTTGAATTTTTAGGTTTCACTCTGTTTTCTCCTATATTGATAGATGTATTTGGAACTCTAAATCCAACACGGTTTGTGCTAGCTTCTTGAAACTTCACACAATAAAGTAGTTTCACGTTCTATCTCTATGTTTTGTTTCCTCTTGATGTAGCCCTAACAGTGACTGGCGAGAAACACTTTCATGGAAAGGGGTTGCCAGGCTTCCCAAATATGCGAATCTCCAGAAATCTCAGGAAATATTTTTTCACCCAAACTGGATGATACTTTCAGGTAATGATCAGTACACTAAGGCGACTTGGTTCCCCAAATTTCGTTCTTCTATGTTGAAGCGTTCGTTTCCAGTAACAGTTTGAATTTTTAGGTTTCACTCTGTTTTCTCCTATATTGATAGATGTATTTGGAACTCTAAATCCAACACGGTTTGTGCTAGCTTCTTGAAACTTGACACAATAAAGTAATTTCACGTTCTATCTCTATGTTTTGTTTCCTCTTGATGTAGCCCCAAGCAGTGACTGAGGAGAAACACTTTCATGGAAAGGGGTTGCCAAGCTTCCTAAAATTACAAATCTCCAGAAATCTCAGCAAATATTTTTTCACCCAAACTGGATGATACTTTCAGGTAATGATCAGTACACTAAGGCGACTTGGTTCCCCAAATTTCGTTTTTCTATGTTGAAGCGTTCGTTTCCAGTAACAGTTTGAATTTTTAGGTTTCACTCTGTTTTCTCCTATATTGATAGATGTATTTGGAACTCTAAATCCAACACGGTTTGTGCTAGCTTCTTGAAACTTGACACAATAAAGTAGTTTCACGTTCTATCTCTATGTTTTGTTTCCTCTTGATGTAGCCCTAACAGTGACTGGCGAGAAACACTTTCATGGAAAGGGGTTGCCAGGCTTCCCAAATATACGAATCTCCAGAAATCTCAGCAAATATTTTTTCACCCAAACAGGATGATACTTTCAGGTAATGATCAGTACACTAAGGTGACTTGGTTCCCCAAATTTCGTTCTTCTATGTTGAAGCGTTCGTTTCCAGTAACAGTTTGAATTTTTAGGTTTCACTCTGTTTTCTCCTATATTGATAGATGTATTTGGAACTCTAAATCCAACACGGTTTGTGCTAGCTTCTTGAAACTTGACACAATAAAGTAATTTCACGTTCTATCTCTATGTTTTGTTTCCTCTTGATGTAGCCCCAAGCAGTGACTGAGGAGAAACACTTTCATGGAAAGGGGTTGCTAAGCTTCCTAAAATTACAAATCTCCAGAAATCTCAGCAAATATTTTTTCACCCAAACTGGATGATACTTTCAGGTAATGATCAGTACACTAAGGCGACTTGGTTCCCCAAATTTCGTTCTTCTATGTTGAAGCGTTCGTTTCCAGTAACAGTTTGAATTTTTAGGTTTCACTCTGTTTTCTCCTATATTGATAGATGTATTTGGAACTCTAAATCCAACACGGTTTGTGCTAGCTTCTTGAAACTTGACACAATAAAGTAGTTTCACGTTCTATCTCTATGCTTTGTTTCCTCTTGATGTAGCCCTAACAGTGACTGGCGAGAAACACTTTCATGTAAAGGGGTTGCCAGGCTTCCCAAATATACGAATCTCCAGAAATCTCAGGAAATATTTTTTCACCCAAACAGGATGATACTTTCAGGTAATGATCAGTACACTAAGGCGACTTGGTTCCCCAAATTTCGTTCTTCTATGTTGAAGCGTTCGTTTCCAGTAACAGTTTGAATTTTTAGGTTTCACTCTGTTTTCTCCTATATTGATAGATGTATTTGGAACTCTAAATCCAACACGGTTTGTGCTAGCTTCTTGAAACTTGACACAATAAAGTAGTTTCACGTTCTATCTCTATGTTTTGTTTCCTCTTGATGTAGCCCTAAGCATTGACTGGCGAGAAACACTTTCATGGAAAGGGGTGGCTTCCCAAAATTACGAATCTCCAGAAATCTCAGCAAATATTTTTTCACCCAAACTGGATGATACTTTCAGGTAATGATCACTACACTAACGCGACTTGGTTCCCCAAATTTCGTTCTTCTATGTTGAAGCGTTCGTTTCCAGTAACAGTTTGAATTTTTAGGTTTCACTCTGTTTTCTCCTATATTGATAGATGTATTTGGAACTCTAAATCCAACACGGTTTGTGCTAGCTTCTTGAAACTTCACACAATAAAGTAGTTTCACGTTCTATCTCTATGTTTTGTTTCCTCTTGATGTAGCCCTAACAGTGACTGGCGAGAAACACTTTCATGGAAAGGGGTTGCCAGGCTTCCCAAATATGCGAATCTCCAGAAATCTCAGGAAATATTTTTTCACCCAAACTGGATGATACTTTCAGGTAATGATCAGTACACTAAGGCGACTTGGTTCCCCAAATTTCGTTCTTCTATGTTGAAGCGTTCGTTTCCAGTAACAGTTTGAATTTTTAGGTTTCACTCTGTTTTCTCCTATATTGATAGATGTATTTGGAACTCTAAATCCAACACGGTTTGTGCTAGCTTCTTGAAACTTGACACAATAAAGTAATTTCACGTTCTATCTCTATGTTTTGTTTCCTCTTGATGTAGCCCCAAGCAGTGACTGAGGAGAAACACTTTCATGGAAAGGGGTTGCCAAGCTTCCTAAAATTACAAATCTCAAGAAATCTCAGCAAATATTTTTTCACCCAAACTGGATGATACTTTCAGGTAATGATCAGTACACTAAGGCGACTTGGTTCCCCAAATTTCGTTCTTCTATGTTGAAGCGTTCGTTTCCAGTAACAGTTTGAATTTTTAGGTTTCACTCTGTTTTCTCCTATATTGATAGATGTATTTGGAACTCTAAATCCAACACGGTTTGTGCTAGCTTCTTGAAACTTGACACAATAAAGTAGTTTCACGTTCTATCTCTATGTTTTGTTTCCTCTTGATGTAGCCCTAACAGTGACTGGCGAGAAACACTTTCATGGAAAGGGGTTGCCAGGCTTCCCAAATATACGAATCTCCAGAAATCTCAGCAAATATTTTTTCACCCAAACAGGATGATACTTTCAGGTAATGATCAGTACACTAAGGCGACTTGGTTCCCCAAATTTCGTTCTTCTATGTTGAAGCGTTCGTTTCCAGTAACAGTTTGAATTTTTAGGTTTCACTCTGTTTTCTCCTATATTGATAGATGTATTTGGAACTCTAAATCCAACACGGTTTGTGCTAGCTTCTTGAAACTTGACACAATAAAGTAGTTTCACGTTCTATCTCTATGCTTTGTTTCCTCTTGATGTAGCCCTAACAGTGACTGGCGAGAAACACTTTCATGTAAAGGGGTTGCCAGGCTTCCCAAATATACGAATCTCCAGAAATCTCAGGAAATATTTTTTCACCCAAACAGGATGATACTTTCAGGTAATGATCAGTACACTAAGGCGACTTGGTTCCCCAAATTTCGTTCTTCTATGTTGAAGCGTTCGTTTCCAGTAACAGTTTGAATTTTTAGGTTTCACTCTGTTTTCTCCTATATTGATAGATGTATTTGGAACTCTAAATCCAACACGGTTTGTGCTAGCTTCTTGAAACTTGACACAATAAAGTAGTTTCACGTTCTATCTCTATGTTTTGTTTCCTCTTGATGTAGCCCTAAGCATTGACTGGCGAGAAACACTTTCATGGAAAGGGGTGGCTTCCCAAAATTACGAATCTCCAGAAATCTCAGCAAATATTTTTTCACCCAAACTGGATGATACTTTCAGGTAATGATCACTACACTAACGCGACTTGGTTCCCCAAATTTCGTTCTTCTATGTTGAAGCGTTCGTTTCCAGTAACAGTTTGAATTTTTAGGTTTCACTCTGTTTTCTCCTATATTGATAGATGTATTTGGAACTCTAAATCCAACACGGTTTGTGCTAGCTTCTTGAAACTTCACACAATAAAGTAGTTTCACGTTCTATCTCTATGTTTTGTTTCCTCTTGATGTAGCCCTAACAGTGACTGGCGAGAAACACTTTCATGGAAAGGGGTTGCCAGGCTTCCCAAATATGCGAATCTCCAGAAATCTCAGGAAATATTTTTTCACCCAAACTGGATGATACTTTCAGGTAATGATCAGTACACTAAGGCGACTTGGTTCCCCAAATTTCGTTCTTCTATGTTGAAGCGTTCGTTTCCAGTAACAGTTTGAATTTTTAGGTTTCACTCTGTTTTCTCCTATATTGATAGATGTATTTGGAACTCTAAATCCAACACGGTTTGTGCTAGCTTCTTGAAACTTGACACAATAAAGTAATTTCACGTTCTATCTCTATGTTTTGTTTCCTCTTGATGTAGCCCCAAGCAGTGACTGAGGAGCAACACTTTAATGGAAAGGGGTTGCCAAGCTTCCTAAAATTACAAATCTCCAGAAATCTCAGCAAATATTTTTTCACCCAAACTGGATGATACTTTCAGGTAATGATCAGTACACTAAGGCGACTTGGTTCCCCAAATTTCGTTCTTCTATGTTGAAGCGTTCGTTTCCAGTAACAGTTTGAATTTTTAGGTTTCACTCTGTTTTCTCCTATATTGATAGAGGTATTTGGAACTCTAAATCCAACACGGTTTTTGCTAGCTTCTTGAAACTTGACACAATAAAGTAGTTTCACGCTCTATCTCTATGTTTTGTTTCCTCTTGATGTAGCCCTAAGCATTGACTGGCGAGAAACACTTTCATGGAAAGGGGTGGCTTCCCAAAATTACGAATCTCCAGAAATCTCAGCAAATATTTTTTCACCCAAACTGGATGATACTTTCAGGTAATGATCAGTACACTAAGGCGACTTGGTTCCCCAAATTTCGTTCTTCTATGTTGAAGCGTTCGTTTCCAGTAACAGTTTGAATTTTTAGGTTTCACTCTGTTTTCTCCTATATTGATAGATGTATTTGGAACTCTAAATCCAACACGGTTTGTGCTAGCTTCTTGAAACTTGACACAATAAAGTAGTTTCACGTTCTATCTCTATGCTTTGTTTCCTCTTGATGTAGCCCTAACAGTGACTGGCGAGAAACACTTTCATGTAAAGGGGTTGCCAGGCTTCCCAAATATACGAATCTCCAGAAATCTCAGGAAATATTTTTTCACCCAAACAGGATGATACTTTCAGGTAATGATCAGTACACTAAGGCGACTTGGTTCCCCAAATTTCGTTCTTCTATGTTGAAGCGTTCGTTTCCAGTAACAGTTTGAATTTTTAGGTTTCACTCTGTTTTCTCCTATATTGATAGATGTATTTGGAACTCTAAATCCAACACGGTTTGTGCTAGCTTCTTGAAACTTGACACAATAAAGTAGTTTCACGTTCTATCTCTATGTTTTGTTTCCTCTTGATGTAGCCCTAAGCATTGACTGGCGAGAAACACTTTCATGGAAAGGGGTGGCTTCCCAAAATTACGAATCTCCAGAAATCTCAGCAAATATTTTTTCACCCAAACTGGATGATACTTTCAGGTAATGATCACTACACTAACGCGACTTGGTTCCCCAAATTTCGTTCTTCTATGTTGAAGCGTTCGTTTCCAGTAACAGTTTGAATTTTTAGGTTTCACTCTGTTTTCTCCTATATTGATAGATGTATTTGGAACTCTAAATCCAACACGGTTTGTGCTAGCTTCTTGAAACTTCACACAATAAAGTAGTTTCACGTTCTATCTCTATGTTTTGTTTCCTCTTGATGTAGCCCTAACAGTGACTGGCGAGAAACACTTTCATGGAAAGGGGTTGCCAGGCTTCCCAAATATGCGAATCTCCAGAAATCTCAGGAAATATTTTTTCACCCAAACTGGATGATACTTTCAGGTAATGATCAGTACACTAAGGCGACTTGGTTCCCCAAATTTCGTTCTTCTATGTTGAAGCGTTCGTTTCCAGTAACAGTTTGAATTTTTAGGTTTCACTCTGTTTTCTCCTATATTGATAGATGTATTTGGAACTCTAAATCCAACACGGTTTGTGCTAGCTTCTTGAAACTTGACACAATAAAGTAATTTCACGTTCTATCTCTATGTTTTGTTTCCTCTTGATGTAGCCCCAAGCAGTGACTGAGGAGCAACACTTTCATGGAAAGGGGTTGCCAAGCTTCCTAAAATTACAAATCTCCAGAAATCTCAGCAAATATTTTTTCACCCAAACTGGATGATACTTTCAGGTAATGATCAGTACACTAAGGCGACTTGGTTCCCCAAATTTCGTTCTTCTATGTTGAAGCGTTCGTTTCCAGTAACAGTTTGAATTTTTAGGTTTCACTCTGTTTTCTCCTATATTGATAGAGGTATTTGGAACTCTAAATCCAACACGGTTTTTGCTAGCTTCTTGAAACTTGACACAATAAAGTAGTTTCACGCTCTATCTCTATGTTTTGTTTCCTCTTGATGTAGCCCTAAGCATTGACTGGCGAGAAACACTTTCATGGAAAGGGGTGGCTTCCCAAAATTACGAATCTCCAGAAATCTCAGCAAATATTTTTTCACCCAAACTGGATGATACTTTCAGGTAATGATCAGTACACTAAGGCGACTTGGTTCCCCAAATTTCGTTCTTCTATGTTGAAGTGTTCGTTTCCAGTAACAGTTTGAATTTTTAGGTTTCACTCTGTTTTCTCCTATATTGATAGATGTATTTGGAACTCTAAATCCAACACGGTTTGTGCTAGCTTCTTGAAACTTGACACAATAAAGTAATTTCACGTTCTATCTCTATGTTTTGTTTCCTCTTGATGTAGCCCCAAGCAGTGACTGAGGAGAAACACTTTCATGGAAAGGGGTTGCCAAGCTTCCTAAAATTACAAATCTCCAGAAATCTCAGCAAATATTTTTTCACCCAAACTGGATGATACTTTCAGGTAATGATCAGTACACTAAGGCGACTTGGTTCCCCAAATTTCGTTCTTCTATGTTGAAGCGTTCGTTTCCAGTAACAGTTTGAATTTTTAGGTTTCACTCTGTTTTCTCCTATATTGATAGATGTATTTGGAACTCTAAATCCAACACCGTTTGTGCTAGCTTCTTGAAACTTGACACAATAAAGTAGTTTCACGTTCTATCTCTATGTTTTGTTTCCTCTTGATGTAGCCCTAACAGTGACTGGCGAGAAACACTTTCATGGAAAGGGGTTGCCAGGCTTCCCAAATATACGAATCTCCAGAAATCTCAGCAAATATTTTTTCACCCAAACAGGATGATACTTTCAGGTAATGATCAGTACACTAAGGCGACTTGGTTCCCCAAACTTCATTCTTCTATGTTGAAGCGTTCGTTTCCAGTAACAGTTTGAATTTTTAGGTTTCACTCTGTTTTCTCCTATATTGATAGATGTATTTGGAACTCTAAATCCAACACGGTTTGTGCTAGCTTCTTGAAACTTGACACAATAAAGTAGTTTCACGTTCTATCTCTATGCTTTGTTTCCTCTTGATGTAGCCCTAACAGTGACTGGCGAGAAACACTTTCATGGAAAGGGGTTGCCAGGCTTCCCAAATATACGAATCTCCAGAAATCTCAGGAAATATTTTTTCACCCAAACAGGATGATACTTTCAGGTAATGATCAGTACACTAAGGCGACTTGGTTCCCCAAATTTCGTTCTTCTATGTTGAAGCGTTCGTTTCCAGTAACAGTTTGAATTTTTAGGTTTCACTCTGTTTTCTCCTATATTGATAGATGTATTTGGAACTCTAAATCCAACACGGTTTGTGCTAGGTTCTTGAAACTTGACACAATAAAGTAGTTTCACGTTCTATCTCTATGTTTTGTTTCCTCTTGATGTAGCCCTAAGCATTGACTGGCGAGAAACACTTTCATGGAAAGGGGTGGCTTCCCAAAATTACGAATCTCCAGAAATCTCAGCAAATATTTTTTCACCCAAACTGGATGATACTTTCAGGTAATGATCACTACACTAACGCGACTTGGTTCCGCAAATTTCGTTCTTCTATGTTGAAGCGTTCGTTTCCAGTAACAGTTTGAATTTTTAGGTTTCACTCTGTTTTCTCCTATATTGATAGATGTATTTGGAACTCTAAATCCAACACGGTTTGTGCTAGCTTCTTGAAACTTCACACAATAAAGTAGTTTCACGTTCTATCTCTATGTTTTGTTTCCTCTTGATGTAGCCCTAACAGTGACTGGCGA
Organism: Spermophilus citellus; assembly: GCF_964194105.1. NCBI lineage: Eukaryota > Metazoa > Chordata > Mammalia > Rodentia > Sciuridae > Spermophilus > Spermophilus citellus. The sequence continues at coordinate 13,155,261 of NC_138188.1, read as the reverse complement.
GAAACACTTTCATGGAAAGGGGTTGCCAGGCTTCCCAAATATGCGAATCTCCAGAAATCTCAGGAAATATTTTTTCACCCAAACTGGATGATACTTTCAGGTAATGATCAGTACACTAAGGCGACTTGGTTCCCCAAATTTCGTTCTTCTATGTTGAAGCGTTCGTTTCCAGTAACAGTTTGAATTTTTAGGTTTCACTCTGTTTTCTCCTATATTGATAGATGTATTTGGAACTCTAAATCCAACACGGTTTGTGCTAGCTTCTTGAAACTTGACACAATAAAGTAATTTCACGTTCTATCTCTATGTTTTGTTTCCTCTTGATGTAGCCCCAAGCAGTGACTGAGGAGAAACACTTTCATGGAAAGGGGTTGCCAAGCTTCCTAAAATTACAAATCTCCAGAAATCTCAGCAAATATTTTTTCACCCAAACTGGATGATACTTTCAGGTAATGATCAGTACACTAAGGCGACTTGGTTCCCCAAATTTCGTTCTTCTATGTTGAAGCGTTCGTTTCCAGTAACAGTTTGAATTTTTAGGTTTCACTCTGTTTTCTCCTATATTGATAGATGTATTTGGAACTCTAAATCCAACACGGTTTGTGCTAGCTTCTTGAAACTTGACACAATAAAGTAGTTTCACGTTCTACCTCTATGTTTTGTTTCCTCTTGATGTAGCCCTAAGCAGTGACTGGCGAGAAACACTTTCATGGAAAGGGGTTGCCAGGCTTCCCAAATATACAAATCTCCAGAAATCTCAGGAAATATTTTTTCACCCAAACAGGATGATACTTTCAGGTAATGATCAGTACACTAAGGCGACTTGGTTCCCCAAATTTCATTTTTCTATGTTGAAGCGTTCGTTTCCAGTAACAGTTTGAATTTTTAGGTTTCACTCTGTTTTCTCCTATATTGATAGATGTATTTGGAACTCTAAATCCAACACGGTTTGTGCTAGCTTCTTGAAACTTGACACAATAAAATAGTTTCACGTTCTATCTCTATGTTTTGTTTCCTCTTGATGTAGCCCTAAGCATTGACTGGCGAGAAACACTTTCATGGAAAGGGGTGGCTTCCCAAAATTACGAATCTCCAGAAATCGCAGCAAATATTTTTTCACCCAAACTGGATGATACTTTCAGGTAATGATCAGTACACTAAGGCGACTTGGTTCCCCAAATTTCGTTCTTCTATGTTGAAGCGTTCGTTTCCAGTAACAGTTTGAATTTTTAGGTTTCACTCTGTTTTCTCCTATATTGATAGAGGTATTTGGAACTCTAAATCCAACACGGTTTTTGCTAGCTTCTTGAAACTTGACACAATAAAGTAGTTTCACGTTCTATCTCTATGTTTTGTTTCCTCTTGATGTAGCCCTAAGCATTGACTGGCGAGAAACACTTTCATGGAAAGGGGTGGCTTCCCAAAATTACGAATCTCCAGAAATCTCAGCAAATATTTTTTCACCCAAACTGGATGATACTTTCAGGTAATGATCACTACACTAACGCGACTTGGTTCCCCAAATTTCGTTCTTATATGTTGAAGCGTTCGTTTCCAGTAACAGTTTGAATTTTTAGGTTTCACTCTGTTTTCTCCTATATTGATAGATGTATTTGGAACTCTAAATCCAACACGGTTTGTGCTAGCTTCTTGAAACTTCACACAATAAAGTAGTTTCACGTTCTATCTCTATGTTTTGTTTCCTCTTGATGTAGCCCTAACAGTGACTGGCGAGAAACACTTTCATGGAAAGGGGTTGCCAGGCTTCCCAAATATGCGAATCTCCAGAAATCTCAGGAAATATTTTTTCACCCAAACTGGATGATACTTTCAGGTAATGATCAGTACACTAAGGCGACTTGGTTCCCCAAATTTCGTTCTTCTATGTTGAAGCGTTCGTTTCCAGTAACAGTTTGAATTTTTAGGTTTCACTCTGTTTTCTCCTATATTGATAGATGTATTTGGAACTCTAAATCCAACACGGTTTGTGCTAGCTTCTTGAAACTTGACACAATAAAGTAATTTCACGTTCTATCTCTATGTTATGTTTCCTCTTAATGTAGCCCCAAGGAGTGACTGAGGAGAAACACTTTCATGGAAAGGGGTTGCCAAGCTTCCTAAAATTACAAATCTCCAGAAATCTCAGCAAATATTTTTTCACCCAAACTGGATGATACTTTCAGGTAATGATCAGTACACTAAGGCGACTTGGTTCCCCAAATTTCGTTCTTCTATGTTGAAGCGTTCGTTTCCAGTAACAGTTTGAATTTTTAGGTTTCACTCTGTTTTCTCCTATATTGATAGATGTATTTGGAACTCTAAATCCAACACGGTTTGTGCTAGCTTCTTGAAACTTGACACAATAAAGTAGTTTCACGTTCTACCTCTATGTTTTGTTTCCTCTTGATGTAGCCCTAAGCAGTGACTGGCGAGAAACACTTTCATGGAAAGGGGTTGCCAGGCTTCCCAAATATACAAATCTCCAGAAATCTCAGGAAATATTTTTTCACCCAAACAGGATGATACTTTCAGGTAATGATCAGTACACTATGGCGACTTGGTTCCCCAAATTTCGTTTTTCTATGTTGAAGCGTTCGTTTCCAGTAACAGTTTGAATTTTTAGGTTTCACTCTGTTTTCTCCTATATTGATAGATGTATTTGGAACTCTAAATCCAACACGGTTTGTGCTAGATTCTTGAAACTTGACACAATAAAATAGTTTCACGTTCTATCTCTATGTTTTGTTTCCTCTTGATGTAGCCCTAAGCATTGACTGGCGAGAAACACTTTCATGGAAAGGGGTGGCTTCCCAAAATTACGAATCTCCAGAAATCGCAGCAAATATTTTTTCACCCAAACTGGATGATACTTTCAGGTAATGATCAGTACACTAAGGCGACTTGGTTCCCCAAATTTCGTTCTTCTATGTTGAAGCGTTCGTTTCCAGTAACAGTTTGAATTTTTAGGTTTCACTCTGTTTTCTCCTATATTGATAGATGTATTTGGAACTCTAAATCCAACACGGTTTGTGCTAGCTTCTTGAAACTTGACACAATAAAGTAGTTTCACGTTCTATCTCTATGCTTTGTTTCCTCTTGATGTAGCCCTAACAGTGACTGGCGAGAAACACTTTCATGGAAAGGGGTTGCCAGGCTTCCCAAATATACGAATCTCCAGAAATCTCAGGAAATATTTTTTCACCCAAACAGGATGATACTTTCAGGTAATGATCAGTACACTAAGGCGACTTGGTTCCCCAAATTTCGTTCTTCTATGTTGAAGCGTTCGTTTCCAGTAACAGTTTGAATTTTTAGGTTTCACTCTGTTTTCTCCTATATTGATAGATGTATTTGGAACTCTAAATCCAACACGGTTTGTGCTAGGTTCTTGAAACTTGACACAATAAAGTAGTTTCACGTTCTATCTCTATGTTTTGTTTCCTCTTGATGTAGCCCTAAGCATTGACTGGCGAGAAACACTTTCATGGAAAGGGGTGGCTTCCCAAAATTACGAATCTCCAGAAATCTCAGCAAATATTTTTTCACCCAAACTGGATGATACTTTCAGGTAATGATCACTACACTAACGCGACTTGGTTCCGCAAATTTCGTTCTTCTATGTTGAAGCGTTCGTTTCCAGTAACAGTTTGAATTTTTAGGTTTCACTCTGTTTTCTCCTATATTGATAGATGTATTTGGAACTCTAAATCCAACACGGTTTGTGCTAGGTTCTTGAAACTTGACACAATAAAGTAGTTTCACGTTCTATCTCTATGTTTTGTTTCCTCTTGATGTAGCCCTAAGCAGTGACTGGCGATAAACACTTTCATGGAGAGGGGTGGCTTCCCAAAATTACGAATCTCCAGAAATCTCAGCAAATATTTTTTCACCCAAACTGGATGATACTTTCAGGTAATGATCAGTACACTAAGGCGACTTGGTTCCCCAAATGTCGTTCTTCTATGTTGAAGCGTTCGTTTCCAGTAACAGTTTGAATTTTTAGGTTTCACTCTGTTTTCTCCTATATTGATAGATGTATTTGGAACTCTAAATCCAACACGGTTTGTGCTAGCTTCTTGAAACTTGACACAATAAAGTAGTTTCACGTTCTATCTCTATGTTTTGTTTCCTCATGATGTAGCCCTAAGCATTGACTGGCGAGAAACACTTTCATGGAAAGGGGTGGCTTCCCAAAATTACGAATCTCCAGAAATCGCAGCAAATATTTTTTCACCCAAACAGGATGATACTTTCAGGTAATGATCAGTACACTAAGGCGACTTGGTTCCCCAAATTTCGTTCTTCTATGTTGAAGCGTTCGTTTCCAGTAACAGTTTGAATTTTTAGGTTTCACTCTGTTTTCTCCTATATTGATAGATGTATTTGGAACTCTAAATCCAACACGGTTTGTGCTAGCTTCTTGAAACTTCACACAATAAAGGAGTTTCACGTTCTATCTCTATGTTTTGTTTCCTCTTGATGTAGCCCTAAGCAGTGACTGGCGAGAAACACTTTCATGGAAAGGGGTTGCCAGGCTTCCCAAATATGCGAATCTCCAGAAATCTCAGGATATATTTTTCCACCCAAACAGGATGATACTTTCAGGTAATGATCAGTACACTAAGGCGACTTGGTTCCCCAAATTTCGTTCTTCTATGTTGAAGCGTTCGTTTCCAGTAACAGTTTGAATTTTTAGGTCTCACTCTGTTTTCTCCTATATTGATAGATGTATTTGGAACTCTAAATCCAACACGGTTTGTGCTAGCTTCTTGAAACTTGACACAATAAAGTAGTTTCACGTTCTATCTCTATGTTTTGTTTCCTCTTGATGTAGCCCTAAGCAGTGACTGGCGATAAACACTTTCATGGAAAGGGGTGGCTTCCCAAAATTACGAATCTCCAGAAATCTCAGGAAATATTTTTTCCCCCAAACTGGATGATACTTTCAGGTAATGATCACTACACTAACGCGACTTGGTTCCCCAAATTTCGTTCTTCTATGTTGAAGCGTTCGTTTCCAGTAACAGTTTGAATTTTTAGGTTTCACTCTGTTTTCTCCTATATTGATAGATGTATTTGGAACTCTAAATCCAACACGGTTTGTGCTAGCATCTTGAAACTTGACACAATAAAGTAGTTTCACGTTCTATCTCTATGTTTTGTTTCCTCTTGATGTAGCCCTAAGCAGTGACTGGCGATAAACACTTTCATGGAGAGGGGTGGCTTCCCAAAATTACGAATCTCCAGAAATCTCAGCAAATATTTTTTCACCCAAACTGGATGATACTTTCAGGTAATGATCAGTACACTAAGGCGACTTGGTTCCCCAAATGTCGTTCTTCTATGTTGAAGCGTTCGTTTCCAGTAACAGTTTGAATTTTTAGGTTTCACTCTGTTTTCTCCTATATTGATAGATGTATTTGGAACTCTAAATCCAACACGGTTTGTGCTAGCTTCTTGAAACTTGACACAATAAAGTAGTTTCACGTTCTATCTCTATGTTTTGTTTCCTCATGATGTAGCCCTAAGCATTGACTGGCGAGAAACACTTTCATGGAAAGGGGTGGCTTCCCAAAATTACGAATCTCCAGAAATCGCAGCAAATATTTTTTCACCCCAACAGGATGATACTTTCAGGTAATGATCAGTACACTAAGGCGACTTGGTTCCCCAAATTTCGTTCTTCTATGTTGAAGCGTTCGTTTCCAGTAACAGTTTGAATTTTTAGGTTTCACTCTGTTTTCTCCTATATTGATAGAGGTATTTGGAACTCTAAATCCAACACGGTTTGTGCTAGCTTCTTGAAACTTGACACAATAAAGTAGTTTCACGTTCTATCTCTATGTTTTGTTTCCTCTTGATGTAGCCCTAACAGTGACTGGCGAGAAACACTTTCATGGAAAGGGGTTGCCAGGCTTCCAAAATATACGAATCTCCAGAAATCTCAGCAAATATTTTTTCACCCAAACAGGATGATACTTTCAGGTAATGATCAGTACACTAAGGCGACTTGGTTCCCCAAATTTCGTTCTTCTATGTTGAAGCGTTCGTTTCCAGTAACAGTTTGAATTTTTAGGTTTCACTCTGTTTTCTCCTATATTGATAGATGTATTTGGAACTCTGAATCCAACAAGGTTTGTGCTAGGTTCTTGAAACTTGACACAATAAAGTAGTTTCACGTTCTATCTCTATGTTTTGTTTCCTCTTGATGTAGCCCTAACAGTGACTGGCGAGAAACACTTTCATGGAAAGGGGTTGCCAGGATTCCCAAATATACGAATCTCCAGAAATCTCAGCAAATATTTTTTCACCCAAACAGGATGATACTTTCAGGTAATGATCAGTACACTAAGGAGACTTGGTTCCCCAAATTTCGTTCTTCTATGTTGAAGCGTTCGTTTCCAGTAACAGTTTGAATTTTTAGGTTTCACTCTGTTTTCTCCTATATTGATAGATGTATTTGGAACTCTAAATCCAACACGGTTTGTGCTAGCTTCTTGAAACTTGACACAATAAAGTAGTTTCACGTTGTATCTCTATGTTTTGTTTCCTCTTGATGTAGCCCTAAGCATTGACTGGCGAGAAACACTTTCATGGAAAGGGGTGGCTTCCCAAAATTACGAATCTCCAGAAATCTCAGCAAATATTTTTTCACCCTAACTGGATGATACTTTCAGGTAATGATCACTACACTAACGCGACTTGGTTCCCTAAATTTCGTTCTTCTATGTTGAAGCGTTCGTTTCCAGTAACAGTTTGAATTTTTAGGTTTCACTCTGTTTTCTCCTATATTGATAGATGTATTTGGAACTCTAAATCCAACACGGTTTGTGCTAGCTTCTTGAAACTTCACACAATAAAGTAGTTTCACGTTCTATCTCTATGTTTTGTTTCCTCTTGATGTAGCCCTAACAGTGACTGGCGAGAAACACTTTCATGGAAAGGGGTTGCCAGGCTTCCCAAATATGCGAATCTCCAGAAATCTCAGGAAATATTTTTTCACCCAAACTGGATGATACTTTCAGGTAATGATCAGTACACTAAGGCGACTTGGTTCCCCAAATTTCGTTCTTCTATGTTGAAGCGTTCGTTTCCAGTAACAGTTTGAATTTTTAGGTTTCACTCTGTTTTCTCCTATATTGATAGATGTATTTGGAACTCAAAATCCAACACGGTTTGTGCTAGCTTCTTGAAACTTGACACAATAAAGTAGTTTCACGTTCTATCTCTATGTTTTGTTTCCTCTTGATGTAGCCCTAACAGTGACTGGCGAGAAACACTTTCATGGAAAGGGGTTGCCAGGCTTCCCAAATATACGAATCTCCAGAAATCTCAGCAAATATTTTTTCACCCAAACAGGATGATACTTTCAGGTAATGATCACTACACTAAGGCGACTTGGTTCCCCAAATTTCGTTCTTCTATGTTGAAGCGTTCGTTTCCAATAACAGTTTGAATTTTTAGGTTTCACTCTGTTTTCTCCTATATTGATAGATGTATTTGGAACTCTAAATCCAACACGGTTTGTGCTAGCTTCTTGAAACTTGACACAATAAAGTAGTTTCACGTTCTATCTCTATGTTTTGTTTCCTCTTGATGTAGCCCTAACAGTGACCGGCGAGAAACACTTTCATGTAAAGGGGTTGCCAGAATTCCCAAATATACGAATCTCCAGAAATCTCAGGAAATATTTTTTCACCCAAACAGGATGATACTTTCAGGTAATGATCAGTACACTAAGGAGACTTGGTTCCCCAAATTTCGTTCTTCTATGTTGAAGCGTTCGTTTCCAGTAACAGTTTGAATTTTTAGGTTTCACTCTGTTTTCTCCTATATTGATAGATGTATTTGGAACTCTAAATCCAACACGGTTTGTGCTAGCTTCTTGAAACTTCACACAATAAAGTAGTTTCACGTTGTATCTCTATGTTTTGTTTCCTCTTGATGTAGCCCTAAGCATTGACTGGCGAGAAACACTTTCATGGAAAGGGGTGGCTTCCCAAAATTACGAATCTCCAGAAATCTCAGCAAATATTTTTTCACCCTAACTGGATGATACTTTCAGGTAATGATCACTACACTAACGCGACTTGGTTCCCCAAATTTCGTTCTTCTATGTTGAAGCGTTCGTTTCCAGTAACAGTTTGAATTTTTAGGTTTCACTCTGTTTTCTCCTATATTGATAGATGTATTTGGAACTCTAAATCCAACACGGTTTGTGCTAGCTTCTTGAAACTTCACACAATAAAGTAGTTTCACGTTCTATCTCTATGTTTTGTTTCCTCTTGATGTAGCCCTAACAGTGACTGGCGAGAAACACTTTCATGGAAAGGGGTTGCCAGGCTTCCCAAATATGCGAATCTCCAGAAATCTCAGGAAATATTTTTTCACCCAAACTGGATGATACTTTCAGGTAATGATCAGTACACTAAGGCGACTTGGTTCCCCAAATTTCGTTCTTCTATGTTGAAGCGTTCGTTTCCAGTAACAGTTTGAATTTTTAGGTTTCACTCTGTTTTCTCCTATATTGATAGATGTATTTGGAACTCTAAATCCAACACGGTTTGTGCTAGCTTCTTGAAACTTGACACAATAAAGTAGTTTCACGTTCTATCTCTATGTTTTGTTTCCTCTTGATGTAGCCCTAACAGTGACTGGCGAGAAACACTTTCATGGAAAGGGGTTGCCAGGCTTCCCAAATATACGAATCTCCAGAAATCTCAGCAAATATTTTTTCACCCAAACAGGATGATACTTTCAGGTAATGATCACTACACTAAGGCGACTTGGTTCCCCAAATTTCGTTCTTCTATGTTGAAGCGTTCGTTTCCAATAACAGTTTGAATTTTTAGGTTTCACTCTGTTTTCTCCTATATTGATAGATGTATTTGGAACTCTAAATCCAACACGGTTTGTGCTAGCTTCTTGAAACTTGACACAATAAAGTAGTTTCACGTTCTATCTCTATGTTTTGTTTCCTCTTGATGTAGCCCTAACAGTGACCGGCGAGAAACACTTTCATGTAAAGGGGTTGCCAGAATTCCCAAATATACGAATCTCCAGAAATCTCAGGAAATATTTTTTCACCCAAACAGGATGATACTTTCAGGTAATGATCAGTACACTAAGGAGACTTGGTTCCCTAAATTTCGTTCTTCTATGTTGAAGCGTTCGTTTCCAGTAACAGTTTGAATTTTTAGGTTTCACTCTGTTTTCTCCTATATTGATAGATGTATTTGGAACTCTAAATCCAACACGGTTTGTGCTAGCTTCTTGAAACTTCACACAATAAAGTAGTTTCACGTTCTATCTCTATGTTTTGTTTCCTCTTGATGTAGCCCTAACAGTGACCGGCGAGAAACACTTTCATGGAAAGGGGTTGCCAGGCTTCCAAAATATACGAATCTCCAGAAATCTCAGCAAATATTTTTTCACCCAAACAGGATGATACTTTCAGGTAATGATCAGTACACTAAGGCGACTTGGTTCCCCAAATTTCGTTCTTCTATGTTGAAGCGTTCGTTTCCAGTAACAGTTTGAATTTTTAGGTTTCACTCTGTTTTCTCCTATATTGATAGATGTATTTGGAACTCTGAATCCAACAAGGTTTGTGCTAGGTTCTTGAAACTTGACACAATAAAGTAGTTTCACGTTCTATCTCTATGTTTTGTTTCCTCTTGATGTAGCCCTAACAGTGACTGCCGAGAAACACTTTCATGGAAAGGGGTTGCCAGGCTTCCCAAATATACGAATCTCCAGAAATCTCAGCAAATATTTTTTCACCCAAACAGGATGATACTTTCAGGTAATGATCAGTACACTAAGGCGACTTGGTTCCCCAAATTTCGTTCTTCTATGTTGAAGCGTTCGTTTCCAATAACAGTTTGAATTTTTAGGTTTCACTCTGTTTTCTCCTATATTGATAGATGTATTTGGAACTCTGAATCCAACACGGTTTGTGCTAGCTTCTTGAAACTTGACACAATAAAGTAGTTTCACGTTCTATCTCTATGTTTTGTTTCCTCTTGATGTAGCCCTAACAGTGACTGGCGAGAAACACTTTCATGGAAAGGGGTTGCCAGGCTTCCCAAATATACGAATCTCCAGAAATCTCAGCAAATATTTTTTCACCCAAACAGGATGATACTTTCAGGTAATGATCAGTACACTAAGGCGACTTGGTTCCCCAAATTTCGTTCTTCTATGTTGAAGCGTTCGTTTCCAGTAACAGTTTGAATTTTTAGGTTTCACTCTGTTTTCTCCTATATTGATAGAGGTATTTGGAACTCTGAATCCAACACGGTTTGTGCTAGCTTCTTGAAACTTGACACAATAAAGTAGTTTCACGTTCTATCTCTATGTTTTGTTTCCTCTTGATGTAGCCCTAACAGTGACTGGCGAGAAACACTTTCATGGAAAGGGGTTGCCAGGCTTCCCAAATATACGAATCTCCAGAAATCTCAGGAAATATTTTTTCACCCAAACAGGATGATACTTTCAGGTAATGATCAGTACACTAAGGCGACTTGGTTCCCCAAATTTCGTTCTTCTATGTTGAAGCGTTCGTTTCCAATAACAGTTTGAATTTTTAGGTTTCACTCTGTTTTCTCCTATATTGATAGATGTATTTGGAACTCTAAATCCAACACGGTTTGTGCTAGCTTCTTGAAACTTGACACAATAAAGTAGTTTCACGTTGTATCTCTATGTTTTGTTTCCTCTTGATGTAGCCCTAAGCATTGACTGGCGAGAAACACTTTCATGGAAAGGGGTGGCTTCCCAAAATTACGAATCTCCAGAAATCTCAGGAAATATTTTTTCACCCAAACTGGATGATACTTTCAGGTAATGATCAGTACACTAAGGCGACTTGGTTCCCCAAATTTCGTTCTTCTATGTTGAAGCGTTCGTTTCCAGTAACAGTTTGAATTTTTAGGTTTCACTCTGTTTTCTCCTATATTGATAGATGTATTTGGAACTCTAAATCCAACACGGTTTGTGCTAGCTTCTTGAAACTTGACACAATAAAGTAGTTTCACGTTCTATCTCTATGTTTTGTTTCCTCTTGATGTAGCCCTAACAGTGACCGGCGAGAAACACTTTCATGGAAAGGGGTTGCCAGGCTTCCCAAATATGCGAATCTCCAGAAATCTCAGCAAATATTTTTTCACCCAAACTGGATGATACTTTCAGGTAATGATCAGTACACTAAGGCGACTTGGTTCCCCAAATTTCGTTCTTCTATGTTGAAGCGTTCGTTTCCAGTAACAGTTTGAATTTTTAGGTTTCACTCTGTTTTCTCCTATATTGATAGATGTATTTGGAACTCTAAATCCAACACGGTTTGTGCTAGCTTCTTGAAACTTGACACAATAAAGTAATTTCACGTTCTATCTCTATGTTTTGTTTCCTCTTGATGTAGCCCCAAGCAGTGACTGAGGAGAAACACTTTCATGGAAAGGGGTTGCCAAGCTTCCTAAAATTACAAATCTCCAGAAATCTCAGGAAATATTTTTTCACCCAAACTGGATGATACTTTCAGGTAATGATCAGTACACTAAGGCGACTTGGTTCCCCAAATTTCGTTCTTCTATGTTGAAGCGTTCGTTTCCAGTAACAGTTTGAATTTTTAGGTTTCACTCTGTTTTCTCCTATATTGATAGAGGTATTTGGAAATCTAAATCCAACACGGTTTTTGCTAGCTTCTTGAAACTTGACACAATAAAGTAGTTTCACGTTCTATCTCTATGTTTTGTTTCCTCTTGATGTAGACCTAACAGTGACTGGCGAGAAACACTTTCATGGAAAGGGGTTGCCAGGCTTCCCAAATATGCGAATCTCCAGAAATCTCAGGAAATATTTTTTCACCCAAACAGGATGATACTTTCAGGTAATGATCAGTACACTAAGGCGACTTGGTTCCCCAAATTTCGTTCTTCTATGTTGAAGCGTTCGTTTCCAGTAACAGTTTGAATTTTTAGGTTTCACTCTGTTTTCTCCTATATTGATAGAGGTATTTGGAACTCTGAATCCAACACGGTTTGTGCTAGCTTCTTGAAACTTGACACAATAAAGTAGTTTCACGTTCTATCTCTATGTTTTGTTTCCTCTTGATGTAGCCCTAACAGTGACTGGCGAGAAACACTTTCATGGAAAGGGGTTGCCAGGCTTCCCAAATATACGAATCTCCAGAAATCTCAGGAAATATTTTTTCACCCAAACAGGATGATACTTTCAGGTAATGATCAGTACACTAAGGCGACTTGGTTCCCCAAATTTCGTTCTTCTATGTTGAAGCGTTCGTTTCCAATAACAGTTTGAATTTTTAGGTTTCACTCTGTTTTCTCCTATATTGATAGATGTATTTGGAACTCTAAATCCAACACGGTTTGTGCTAGCTTCTTGAAACTTGACACAATAAAGTAGTTTCACGTTGTATCTCTATGTTTTGTTTCCTCTTGATGTAGCCCTAAGCATTGACTGGCGAGAAACACTTTCATGGAAAGGGGTGGCTTCCCAAAATTACGAATCTCCAGAAATCTCAGGAAATATTTTTTCACCCAAACTGGATGATACTTTCAGGTAATGATCAGTACACTAAGGCGACTTGGTTCCCCAAATTTCGTTCTTCTATGTTGAAGCGTTCGTTTCCAGTAACAGTTTGAATTTTTAGGTTTCACTCTGTTTTCTCCTATATTGATAGATGTATTTGGAACTCTAAATCCAACACGGTTTGTGCTAGCTTCTTGAAACTTGACACAATAAAGTAGTTTCACGTTCTATCTCTATGTTTTGTTTCCTCTTGATGTAGCCCTAACAGTGACCGGCGAGAAACACTTTCATGGAAAGGGGTTGCCAGGCTTCCCAAATATGCGAATCTCCAGAAATCTCAGCAAATATTTTTTCACCCAAACTGGATGATACTTTCAGGTAATGATCAGTACACTAAGGCGACTTGGTTCCCCAAATTTCGTTCTTCTATGTTGAAGCGTTCGTTTCCAGTAACAGTTTGAATTTTTAGGTTTCACTCTGTTTTCTCCTATATTGATAGATGTATTTGGAACTCTAAATCCAACACGGTTTGTGCTAGCTTCTTGAAACTTGACACAATAAAGTAATTTCACGTTCTATCTCTATGTTTTGTTTCCTCTTGATGTAGCCCCAAGCAGTGACTGAGGAGAAACACTTTCATGGAAAGGGGTTGCCAAGCTTCCTAAAATTACAAATCTCCAGAAATCTCAGGAAATATTTTTTCACCCAAACTGGATGATACTTTCAGGTAATGATCAGTACACTAAGGCGACTTGGTTCCCCAAATTTCGTTCTTCTATGTTGAAGCGTTCGTTTCCAGTAACAGTTTGAATTTTTAGGTTTCACTCTGTTTTCTCCTATATTGATAGAGGTATTTGGAAATCTAAATCCAACACGGTTTTTGCTAGCTTCTTGAAACTTGACACAATAAAGTAGTTTCACGTTCTATCTCTATGTTTTGTTTCCTCTTGATGTAGACCTAACAGTGACTGGCGAGAAACACTTTCATGGAAAGGGGTTGCCAGGCTTCCCAAATATGCGAATCTCCAGAAATCTCAGGAAATATTTTTTCACCCAAACAGGATGATACTTTCAGGTAATGATCAGTACACTAAGGCGACTTGGTTCCCCAAATTTCGTTCTTCTATGTTGAAGCGTTCGTTTCCAGTAACAGTTTGAATTTTTAGGTTTCACTCTGTTTTCTCCTATATTGATAGATGTATTTGGAACTCTAAATCCAACACGGTTTGTGCTAGCTTCTTGAAACTTGACACAATAAAGTAGTTTCACGTTCTATCTCTATGTTTTGTTTCCTCTTGATGTAGCCCTAACAGTGACCGGCGAGAAACACATTCATGTAAAGGGGTTGCCAGGCTTCCCAAATATACGAATCTTCAGAAATCTCAGCAAATATTTTTTCACCCAAACAGGATGATACTTTCAGGTAATGATCAGTACACTAAGGCGACTTGGTTCCCCAAATTTCGTTCTTCTATGTTGAAGCATTCGTTTCCAGTAACAGTTTGAATTTTTAGGTTTTACTCTGTTTTCTCCTATATTGATAGATGTATTTGGAACTCTAAATCCAACACGGTTTGTGCTAGCTTCTTGAAACTTGACACAATAAAGTAGTTTCACGTTCTATCTCTATGTTTTGTTTCCTCTTGATGTACCCCTAACAGTGACTGGCGAGAAACACTTTCATGGAAAGGGGTTGCCAGGCTTCCCAAAATTACGAATCTCCAGAAATCGCAGCAAATATTTTTTCACCCAAACAGGATGATACTTTCAGGTAATGATCAGTACACTAAGGCGACTTGGTTCCCCAAATTTCGTTCTTCTATGTTGAAGCGTTCGTTTCCAGTAACAGTTTGAATTTTTAGGTTTCACTCTGTTTTCTCCTATATTGATAGATGTATTTGGAACTCTAAATCCAACACGGTTTGTGCTAGCTTCTTGAAACTTGACACAATAAAGTAGTTTCACGTTCTATCTCTATGTTTTGTTTCCTCTTGATGTAGCCCTAACAGTGACTGGCGAGAAACACTTTCATGGAAAGGGGTTGCCAGGCTTCCCAAATATGCGAATCTCCAGAAATCTCAGCAAATATTTTTTCACCCAAACAGGATGATACTTTCAGGTAATGATCAGTACACTAAGGCGACTTGGTTCCCCAAATTTCGTTCTTCTATGTTGAAGCGTTCGTTTCCAGTAACAGTTTGAATTTTTAGGTTTCACTCTGTTTTCTCTTATATTGATAGATGTATTTGGAACTCTGAATCCAACAAGGTTTGTGCTAGCTTCTTGAAACTTGACACAATAAAGTAGTTTCACGTTCTATCTCTATGTTTTGTTTCCTCTTGATGTAGCCCTAACAGTGACTGGCGAGAAACACTTTCATGGAAAGGGGTTGCCAGGCTTCCCAAATATACGAATCTCCAGAAATCTCAAGAAATATTTTTTCACCCAAACAGGATGATACTTTCAGGTAATGATCAGTACACTAAGGCGACTTGGTTCCCCAAATTTCGTTCTTCTATGTTGAAGCGTTCGTTTCCAATAACAGTTTGAATTTTTAGGTTTCACTCTGTTTTCTCCTATATTGATAGATGTATTTGGAACTCTAAATCCAACACGGTTTGTGCTAGCTTCTTGAAACTTGACACAATAAAGTAGTTTCACGTTCTATCTCTATGTTTTGTTTCCTCTTGATGTAGCCCTAAGCAGTGACTGACGAGAAACACTTTCATGGAAAGGGGTTGCCAGGCTTCCCAAAATTACGAATCTCCAGAAATCTCAGCAAATATTTTTTCACCCAAACAGGATGATACTTTCAGGTAATGATCAGTACACTAAGGCGACTTGGTTCCCCAAATTTCGTTCTTCTATGTTGAAGCGTTCGTTTCCAGTAACAGTTTGAATTTTTAGGTTTCACTCTGTTTTCTCCTATATTGATAGATGTATTTGGAACTCTAAATCCAACACGGTTTGTGCTAGCTTCTTGAAACTTGACACAATAAAGTAGTTTCACGTTCTATCTCTATGTTTTGTTTCCTCTTGATGTAGCCATAAGCAGTGACTGGCGAGAAACACTTTCATGGAAAGGGGTTGCCAGGATTCGCAAATATACGAATCTCCAGAAATCTCAGGAAATATTTTTTCACCCAAACTGGATGATACTTTCAGGTAATGATCAGTACACTAAGGAGACTTGGTTCCCCAAATTTCGTTCTTCTATGTTGAAGCGTTCGTTTCCAATAACAGTTTGAATTTTTAGGTTTCACTCTGTTTTCTCCTATATTGATAGATGTATTTGGAACTCTAAATCCAACACGGTTTGTGCTAGCTTCTTGAAACTTGACACAATAAAGTAGTTTCACGTTGTATCTCTATGTTTTGTTTCCTCTTGATGTAGCCCTAAGCATTGACTGGCGAGAAACACTTTCATGGAAAGGGGTGGCTTCCCAAAATTACGAATCTCCAGAAATCTCAGCAAATATTTTTTCACCCAAACTGGATGATACTTTCAGGTAATGATCAGTACACTAACGCGACTTGGTTCCCCAAATTTCGTTCTTCTATGTTGAAGCGTTCGTTTCCAGTAACAGTTTGAATTTTTAGGTTTCACTCTGTTTTCTCCTATATTGATAGAGGTATTTGGAACTCTAAATCCAACACGGTTTGTGCTAGCTTCTTGAAACTTCACACAATAAAGTAGTTTCACGTTCTATCTCTATGTTTTGTTTCCTCTTGATGTAGCCCTAACAGTGACTGGCGAGAAACACTTTCATGGAAAGGGGTTGCCAGGCTTCCCAAATATGCGAATCTCCAGAAATCTCAGGAAATATTTTTTCACCCAAACTGGATGATACTTTCAGGTAATGATCAGTACACTAAGGCGACTTGTTTCCCCAAATTTCGTTCTTCTATGTTGAAGCGTTCGTTTCCAGTAACAGTTTGAATTTTTAGGTTTCACTCTGTTTTCTCCTATATTGATAGATGTATTTGGAACTCTAAATCCAACACGGTTTGTGCTAGCTTCTGGAAACTTGACACAATAAAGTAGTTTCACGTTCTATCTCTATGTTTTGTTTCCTCTTGATGTAGCCCTAAGCAGTGACTGACGAGAAACACTTTCATGGAAAGAGGTTGCCAGGCTTCCCAAAATTACGAATCTCCAGAAATCTCAGCAAATATTTTTTCACCCAAACAGGATGATACTTTCAGGTAATGATCAGTACACTAAGGGGACTTGGTTCACCAAATTTCGTTCTTCTATGTTGAAGCGTTCGTTTCCAGTAACAGTTTGAATTTTTAGGTTTCACTCTGTTTTCTCCTATATTGATAGATGTATTTGGAACTCTAAATCCAACTCGGTTTGTGCTAGCTTCTTGAAACTTGACACAATAAAGTAGTTTCACGTTCTATCTCTATGTTTTGTTTCCTCTTGATGTAGCCCTAAGCATTGACTGGCGAGAAACACTTTCGTGGAAAGGGGTGGCTTCCCAAAATTACGAATCTCCAGAAATCGCAGCAAATATTTTTTCACCCAAACTGGATGATACTTTCAGGTAATGATCAGTACACTAAGGCGACTTGGTTCCCCAAATTTCGTTCTTCTATGTTGAAGCGTTCGTTTCCAGTAACAGTTTGAATTTTTAGGTTTCACTCTGTTTTCTCCTATATTGATAGAGGTATTTGGAACTCTGAATCCAACACGGTTTGTGCTAGCTTCTTGAAACTTGACACAATAAAGTAGTTTCACGTTCTATCTCTATGTTTTGTTTCCTCTTGATGTAGCCCTAACAGTGACTGGCGAGAAACACTTTCATGGAAAGGGGTTGCCAGGCTTCCCAAATATACGAATCTCCAGAAATCTCAGGAAATATTTTTTCACCCAAACAGGATGATACTTTCAGGTAATGATCAGTACACTAAGGCGACTTGGTTCCCCAAATTTCGTTCTTCTATGTTGAAGCGTTCGTTTCCAGTAACAGTTTGAATTTTTAGGTTTCACTCTGTTTTCTCCTATATTGATAGATGTATTTGGAACGCTAAATCCAACACGGTTTGTGCTAGCTTCTTGAAACTTGACACAATAAAGTAGTTTCACGTTCTATCTCTATGTTTTGTTTCCTCATGATGTAGCCCTAAGCATTGACTGGCGAGAAACACTTTCATGGAAAGGGGTGGCTTCCCAAAATTACGAATCTCCCGAAATCGCAGCAAATATTTTTTCACCCAAACTGGATGATACATTCAGGTAATGATCAGTACACTAAGGCGACTTGGTTCCCCAAATTTCGTTCTTCTATGTTGAAGCGTTCGTTTCCAGTAACAGTTTGAATTTTTAGGTTTCACTCTGTTTTCTCCTATATTGATAGAGGTATTTGGAACTCTGAATCCAACACGGTTTGTGCTAGCTTCTTGAAACTTGACACAATAAAGTAGTTTCACGTTCTATCTCTATGTTTTGTTTCCTCTTGATGTAGCCCTAACAGTGACTGGCGAGAAACACTTTCATGGAAAGGGGTTGCCAGGCTTCCCAAATATGCGAATCTCCAGAAATCTCAGGAAATATTTTTTCACCCAAACTGGATGATACTTTCAGGTAATGATCACTACACTAACGCAACTTGGTTCCCCAAATTTCGTTCTTCTATGTTGAAGCGTTCGTTTCCAGTAACAGTTTGAATTTTTAGGTTTCACTCTGTTTTCTCCTATATTGATAGATGTATTTGGAACTCTAAATCCAACACGGTTTGTGCTAGCTTCTTGAAACTTGACACAATAAAGCAGTTTCACGTTCTATCTCTATGTTTTGTTTCCTCTTGATGTAGCCCTAAGCAGTGACTGGCAAGAAACACTTTCATGGAAAGGGGTTGCCATGCTTCCCAAAATTACGAATCTCCAGAAATCTCAGCAAATATTTTTTCACCCAAACAGGATGATACTTTCAGGTAATGATCAGTACACTAAGGCGACTTGGTTCCCCAAATTTCGTTCTTCTATGTTGAAGCGTTCGTTTCCAGTAACAGTTTGAATTTTTAGGTTTCACTCTGTTTTCTCCTATATTGATAGAGGTATTTGGAACTCTGAATCCAACACGGTTTGTGCTAGCTTCTTGAAACTTGACACAATAAAGTAGTTTCACGTTCTATCTCTATGTTTTGTTTCCTCTTGATGTAGCCCTAACAGTGACTGGCGTGGAACACTTTCATGGAAAGGGGTTGCCAGGCTTCCCAAATATGCGAATCTCCAGAAATCTCAGGAAATATTTTTTCACCCAAACTAGATGATACTTTCAGGTAATGATCAGTACACTAAGGCGACTTGGTTCCCCAAATTTCGTTCTTCTATGTTGAAGCGTTCGTTTCCAGTAACAGTTTGAATTTTTAGGTTTCACTCTGTTTTCTCCTATATTGATAGATGTATTTGGAACTCTAAATCCAACACGGTTTGTGCTAGCTTCTTGAAACTTGACACAATAAAGTAGTTTCACGTTCTATCTCTATGTTTTGTTTCCTCTTGATGTAGCCCTAACAGTGACCGGCGAGAAACACTTTCATGTAAAGGGGTTGCCAGGCTTCCCAAATATACGAATCTCCAGAAATCTCAGGATATATTTTTCCACCCAAACAGGATGATACTTTCAGGTAATGATCAGTACACTAAGGCGACTTGGTTCCCCAAATTTCGTTCTTCTATGTTGAAGCGTTCGTTTCCAGTAACAGTTTGAATTTTTAGGTTTCACTCTGTTTTCTCCTATATTGATAGATGTATTTGGAACTCTAAATCCAACACGGTTTGTGCTAGCTTCTTGAAACTTGACACAATAAAGTAGTTTCACGTTCTATCTCTATGTTTTGTTTCCTCTTGATGTAGCCCTAAGCAGTGACTGGCGAGAAACACTTTCATGGAAAGGGGTGGCTTCCCAAAATTACGAATCTCCAGAAATCTCAGCAAATATTTTTTCACCCAAACTGGATGATACTTTCAGGTAATGATCACTACACTAACGCGACTTGGTTCCCCAAATTTCGTTCTTCTATGTTGAAGCGTTCGTTTCCAGTAACAGTTTGAATTTTTAGGTTTCACTCTGTTTTCTCCTATATTGATAGATATATTTGGAACTCTAAATCCAACACGGTTTGTGCTAGCTTCTTGAAACTTGACACAATAAAGCAGTTTCACGTTCTATCTCTATGTTTTGTTTCCTCTTGATGTAGCCCTAAGCAGTGACTGGCAAGAAACACTTTCATGGAAAGGGGTTGCCATGCTTCCCAAAATTACGAATCTCCAGAAATCTCAGCAAATATTTTTTCACCCAAACTGGATGATACTTTCAGGTAATGATCAGTACACTAAGGCGACTTGGTTCCCCAAATTTCGTTCTTCTATGTTGAAGCGTTCGTTTCCAATAACAGTTTGAATTTTTAGGTTTCACTCTGTTTTCTCCTATATTGATAGATGTATTTGGAACTCTAAATCCAACACGGTTTGTGCTAGCTTCTTGAAACTTGACACAATAAAGTAATTTCACGTTCTATCTCTATGTTTTGTTTCCTCTTGATGTAGCCCCAAGCAGTGACTGAGGAGAAACACTTTCATGGAAAGGGGTTGCCAAGCTTCCTAAAATTACAAATCTCCAGAAATCTCAGCAAATATTTTTTCACCCAAACAGGATGATACTTTCAGGTAATGATCAGTACACTAAGGCTACTTGGTTCCCCAAATTTCGTTCTTCTATGTTGAAGCGTTCGTTTCCAGTAACAGTTTGAATTTTTAGGTTTCACTCTGTTTTCTCCTATATTGATAGATGTATTTGGAACTCTAAATCCAACACGGTTTGTGCTAGCTTCTTGAAACTTGACACAATAAAGTAGTTTCACGTTCTATCTCTATGTTTTGTTTCCTCTTGATGTAGCCCTAACAGTGACTGGCGAGAAACACTTTCATGGAAAGGGGTTGCCAGGCTTCCAAAATATACGAATCTCCAGAAATCTCAGCAAATATTTTTTCACCCAAACAGGATGATACTTTCAGGTAATGATCAGTACACTAAGGCGACTTGGTTCCCCAAATTTCGTTCTTCTATGTTGAAGCGTTCGTTTCCAGTAACAGTTTGAATTTTTAGGTTTCACTCTGTTTTCTCCTATATTGATAGATGTATTTGGAACTCTGAATCCAACAAGGTTTGTGCTAGGTTCTTGAAACTTGACACAATAAAGTAGTTTCACGTTCTATCTCTATGTTTTGTTTCCTCTTGATGTAGCCCTAACAGTGACTGCCGAGAAACACTTTCATGGAAAGGGGTTGCCAGGCTTCCCAAATATACGAATCTCCAGAAATCTCAGGAAATATTTTTTCACCCAAACAGGATGATACTTTCAGGTAATGATCAGTACACTAAGGCGACTTGGTTCCCCAAATTTCGTTCTTCTATGTTGAAGCGTTCGTTTCCAATAACAGTTTGAATTTTTAGGTTTCACTCTGTTTTCTCCTATATTGATAGATGTATTTGGAACTCTAAATCCAACACGGTTTGTGCTAGCTTCTTGAAACTTGACACAATAAAGTAGTTTCACGTTCTATCTCTATGTTTTGTTTCCTCTTGATGTAGCCCTAACAGTGACTGGCGAGAAACACTTTCATGGAAAGGGGTTGCCAGGCTTCCCAAATATACGAATCTCCAGAAATCTCAGCAAATATTTTTTCACCCAAACAGGATGATACTTTCAGGTAATGATCAGTACACTAAGGTGACTTGGTTCCCCAAATTTCGTTCTTCTATGTTGAAGCGTTCGTTTCCAGTAACAGTTTGAATTTTTAGGTTTCACTCTGTTTTCTCCTATATTGATAGAGGTATTTGGAACTCTGAATCCAACAAGGTTTGTGCTAGGTTCTTGAAACTTGACACAATAAAGTAGTTTCACGTTCTATCTCTATGTTTTGTTTCCTCTTGATGTAGCCCTAACAGTGTCTGGCGAGAAACACTTTCATGGAAAGGGGTTGCCAGGCTTCCCAAGTATACGAATCTCCAGAAATCTCAGGAAATATTTTTTCACCCAAACTGGATGATACTTTCAGGTAATGATCAGTACACTAAGGCGACTTGGTTCCCCAAATTTCGTTCTTCTATGTTGAAGCGTTCGTTTCCAGTAACAGTTTGAATTTTTAGGTTTCACTCTGTTTTCTCCTATATTGATAGATGTATTTGGAACTCTAAATCCAACACGGTTTGTGCTAGCTTCTTGAAACTTCACACAATAAAGTAGTTTCACGTTCTATCTCTATGTTTTGTTTCCTCTTGATGTAGCCCTAACAGTGACTGACAAGAAACACTTTCATGGAAAGGGGTTGCCAGGATTCCCAAATATACGAATCTCCAGAAATCTCAGGAAATATTTTTTCACCCAAACTGGATGATACTTTCAGGTAATGATCAGTACACTAAGGCGACTTGGTTCCCCAAATTTCGTTCTTCTATGTTGAAGCGTTCGTTTCCAGTAACAGTTTGAATTTTTAGGTTTCACTCTGTTTTCTCCTATATTGATAGATGTATTTGGAACTCTAAATCCAACACGGTTTGTGCTAGCTTCTTGAAACTTGACACAATAAAGTAGTTTCACGTTGTATCTCTATGTTTTGTTTCCTCTTGATGTAGCCCTAAGCATTGACTGGCGAGAAACACTTTCATGGAAAGGGGTGGCTTCCCAAAATTACGAATCTCCAGAAATCTCAGCAAATATTTTTTCACCCAAACTGGATGATACTTTCAGGTAATGATCAGTACACTAAGGCGACTTGGTTCCCCAAATTTCGTTCTTCTATGTTGAAGCGTTCGTTTCCAGTAACAGTTTGAATTTTTAGGTTTCACTCTGTTTTCTCCTATATTGATAGAGGTATTTGGAACTCTGAATCCAACAAGGTTTGTGCTAGGTTCTTGAAACTTGACACAATAAAGTAGTTTCACGTTCTATCTCTATGTTTTGTTTCCTCTTGATGTAGCCCTAACAGTGTCTGGCGAGAAACACTTTCATGGAAAGGGGTTGCCAGGCTTCCCAAGTATACGAATCTCCAGAAATCTCAGGAAATATTTTTTCACCCAAACTGGATGATACTTTCAGGTAATGATCAGTACACTAAGGCGACTTGGTTCCCCAAATTTCGTTCTTCTATGTTGAAGCGTTCGTTTCCAGTAACAGTTTGAATTTTTAGGTTTCACTCTGTTTTCTCCTATATTGATAGATGTATTTGGAACTCTAAATCCAACACGGTTTGTGCTAGCTTCTTGAAACTTCACACAATAAAGTAGTTTCACGTTCTATCTCTATGTTTTGTTTCCTCTTGATGTAGCCCTAACAGTGACTGACAAGAAACACTTTCATGGAAAGGGGTTGCCAGGATTCCCAAATATACGAATCTCCAGAAATCTCAGGAAATATTTTTTCACCCAAACTGGATGATACTTTCAGGTAATGATCAGTACACTAAGGCGACTTGGTTCCCCAAATTTCGTTCTTCTATGTTGAAGCGTTCGTTTCCAGTAACAGTTTGAATTTTTAGGTTTCACTCTGTTTTCTCCTATATTGATAGATGTATTTGGAACTCTAAATCCAACACGGTTTGTGCTAGCTTCTTGAAACTTGACACAATAAAGTAGTTTCACGTTGTATCTCTATGTTTTGTTTCCTCTTGATGTAGCCCTAAGCATTGACTGGCGAGAAACACTTTCATGGAAAGGGGTGGCTTCCCAAAATTACGAATCTCCAGAAATCTCAGCAAATATTTTTTCACCCAAACTGGATGATACTTTCAGGTAATGATCAGTACACTAACGCGACTTGGTTCCCCAAATTTCGTTCTTCTATGTTGAAGCGTTCGTTTCCAGTAACAGTTTGAATTTTTAGGTTTCACTCTGTTTTCTCCTATATTGATAGAGGTATTTGGAACTCTAAATCCAACACGGTTTGTGCTAGCTTCTTGAAACTTCACACAATAAAGTAGTTTCACGTTCTATCTCTATGTTTTGTTTCCTCTTGATGTAGCCCTAACAGTGACTGGCGAGAAACACTTTCATGGAAAGGGGTTGCCAGGCTTCCCAAATATGCGAATCTCCAGAAATCTCAGGAAATATTTTTTCACCCAAACTGGATGATACTTTCAGGTAATGATCAGTACACTAAGGCGACTTGTTTCCCCAAATTTCGTTCTTCTATGTTGAAGCGTTCGTTTCCAGTAACAGTTTGAATTTTTAGGTTTCACTCTGTTTTCTCCTATATTGATAGATGTATTTGGAACTCTAAATCCAACACGGTTTGTGCTAGCTTCTGGAAACTTGACACAATAAAGTAGTTTCACGTTCTATCTCTATGTTTTGTTTCCTCTTGATGTAGCCCTAAGCAGTGACTGACGAGAAACACTTTCATGGAAAGGGGTTGCCAGGCTTCCCAAAATTACGAATCTCCAGAAATCTCAGCAAATATTTTTTCACCCAAACAGGATGATACTTTCAGGTAATGATCAGTACACTAAGGGGACTTGGTTCCCCAAATTTCGTTCTTCTATGTTGAAGCGTTCGTTTCCAGTAACAGTTTGAATTTTTAGGTTTCACTCTGTTTTCTCCTATATTGATAGATGTATTTGGAACTCTAAATCCAACACGGTTTGTGCTAGCTTCTTGAAACTTGACACAATAAAGTAGTTTCACATTCTATCTCTATGTTTTGTTTCCTCTTGATGTAGCCCTAAGCATTGACTGGCGAGAAACATTTTCGTGGAAAGGGGTGGCTTCCCAAAATTACGAATCTCCAGAAATCGCAGCAAATATTTTTTCAACCAAACTGGATGATACTTTCAGGTAATGATCAGTACACTAAGGCGACTTGGTTCCCCAAATTTCGTTCTTCTATGTTGAAGCGTTCGTTTCCAGTAACAGTTTGAATTTTTAGGTTTCACTCTGTTTTCTCCTATATTGATAGAGGTATTTGGAACTCTGAATCCAACACGGTTTGTGCTAGCTTCTTGAAACTTGACACAATAAAGTAGTTTCACGTTCTATCTCTATGTTTTGTTTCCTCTTGATGTAGCCCTAACAGTGACTGGCGAGAAACACTTTCATGGAAAGGGGTTGCCAGGCTTCCCAAATATACGAATCTCCAGAAATCTCAGCAAATATTTTTTCACCCAAACAGGATGATACTTTCAGGTAATGATCAGTACACTAAGGCGACTTGGTTCCCCAAATTTCGTTCTTCTATGTTGAAGCGTTCGTTTCCAGTAACAGTTTGAATTTTTAGGTTTCACTCTGTTTTCTCCTATATTGATAGATGTATTTGGAACTCTAAATCCAACACGGTTTGTGCTAGCTTCTTGAAACTTGACACAATAAAGTAGTTTCACGTTCTATCTCTATGTTTTGTTTCCTCATGATGTAGCCCTAAGCATTGACTGGCGAGAAACACTTTCATGGAAAGGGGTGGCTTCCCAAAATTATGAATCTCCAGAAATCGCAGCAAATATTTTTTCACCCAAACTGGATGATACATTCAGGTAATGATCAGTACACTAAGGCGACTTGGTTCCCCAAATTTCGTTCTTCTATGTTGAAGCGTTCGTTTCCAGTAACAGTTTGAATTTTTAGGTTTCACTCTGTTTTCTCCTATATTGATAGAGGTATTTGGAACTCTGAATCCAACACGGTTTGTGCTAGCTTCTTGAAACTTGACACAATAAAGTAGTTTCACGTTCTATCTCTATGTTTTGTTTCCTCTTGATGTAGCCCTAACAGTGACTGGCGAGAAACACTTTCATGGAAAGGGGTTGCCAGGCTTCCCAAATATGCGAATCTCCAGAAATCTCAGGAAATATTTTTTCACCCAAACTGGATGATACTTTCAGGTAATGATCACTACACTAACGCAACTTGGTTCCCCAAATTTCGTTCTTCTATGTTGAAGCGTTCGTTTCCAGTAACAGTTTGAATTTTTAGGTTTCACTCTGTTTTCTCCTATATTGATAGATGTATTTGGAACTCTAAATCCAACACGGTTTGTGCTAGCTTCTTGAAACTTGACACAATAAAGCAGTTTCACGTTCTATCTCTATGTTTTGTTTCCTCTTGATGTAGCCCTAAGCAGTGACTGGCAAGAAACACTTTCATGGAAAGGGGTTGCCATGCTTCCCAAAATTACGAATCTCCAGAAATCTCAGCAAATATTTTTTCACCCAAACAGGATGATACTTTCAGGTAATGATCAGTACACTAAGGCGACTTGGTTCCCCAAATTTCGTTCTTCTATGTTGAAGCGTTTGTTTCCAGTAACAGTTTGAATTTTTAGGTTTCACTCTGTTTTCTCCTATATTGATAGAGGTATTTGGAACTCTGAATCCAACACGGTTTGTGCTAGCTTCTTGAAACTTGACACAATAAAGTAGTTTCACGTTCTATCTCTATGTTTTGTTTCCTCTTGATGTAGCCCTAACAGTGACTGGCGTGAAACACTTTCATGGAAAGGGGTTGCCAGGCTTCCCAAATATGCGAATCTCCAGAAATCTCAGGAAATATTTTTTCACCCAAACTGGATGATACTTTCAGGTAATGATCAGTACACTAAGGCGACTTGGTTCCCCAAATTTCGTTCTTCTATGTTGAAGCGTTCGTTTCCAGTAACAGTTTGAATTTTTAGGTTTCACTCTGTTTTCTCCTATATTGATAGATGTATTTGGAACTCTAAATCCAACACGGTTTGTGCTAGCTTCTTGAAACTTGACACAATAAAGTAGTTTCACGTTCTATCTCTATGTTTTGTTTCCTCTTGATGTAGCCCTAACAGTGACCGGCGAGAAACACTTTCATGTAAAGGGGTTGCCAGGCTTCCCAAATATACGAATCTCCAGAAATCTCAGGATATATTTTTCCACCCAAACAGGATGATACTTTCAGGTAATGATCAGTACACTAAGGCGACTTGGTTCCCCAAATTTCGTTCTTCTATGTTGAAGCGTTCGTTTCCAGTAACAGTTTGAATTTTTAGGTTTCACTCTGTTTTCTCCTATATTGATAGATGTATTTGGAACTCTAAATCCAACACGGTTTGTGCTAGCTTCTTGAAACTTGACACAATAAAGTAGTTTCACGTTCTATCTCTATGTTTTGTTTCCTCTTGATGTAGCCCTAAGCAGTGACTGGCGAGAAACACTTTCATGGAAAGGGGTGGCTTCCCAAAATTACGAATCTCCAGAAATCTCAGCAAATATTTTTTCACCCAAACTGGATGATACTTTCAGGTAATGATCACTACACTAACGCGACTTGGTTCCCCAAATTTCGTTCTTCTATGTTGAAGCGTTCGTTTCCAGTAACAGTTTGAATTTTTAGGTTTCACTCTGTTTTCTCCTATATTGATAGATGTATTTGGAACTCTAAATCCAACACGGTTTGTGCTAGCTTCTTGAAACTTGACACAATAAAGCAGTTTCACGTTCTATCTCTATGTTTTGTTTCCTCTTGATGTAGCCCTAAGCAGTGACTGGCAAGAAACACTTTCATGGAAAGGGGTTGCCATGCTTCCCAAAATTACGAATCTCCAGAAATCTCAGCAAATATTTTTTCACCCAAACTGGATGATACTTTCAGGTAATGATCAGTACACTAAGGCGACTTGGTTCCCCAAATTTCGTTCTTCTATGTTGAAGCGTTCGTTTCCAATAACAGTTTGAATTTTTAGGTTTCACTCTGTTTTCTCCTATATTGATAGATGTATTTGGAACTCTAAATCCAACACGGTTTGTGCTAGCTTCTTGAAACTTGACACAATAAAGTAATTTCACGTTCTATCTCTATGTTTTGTTTCCTCTTGATGTAGCCCCAAGCAGTGACTGAGGAGAAACACTTTCATGGAAAGGGGTTGCCAAGCTTCCTAAAATTACAAATCTCCAGAAATCTCAGCAAATATTTTTTCACCCAAACAGGATGATACTTTCAGGTAATGATCAGTACACTAAGGCGACTTGGTTCCCCAAATTTCGTTCTTCTATGTTGAAGCGTTCGTTTCCAGTAACAGTTTGAATTTTTAGGTTTCACTCTGTTTTCTCCTATATTGATAGATGTATTTGGAACTCTAAATCCAACACGGTTTGTGCTAGCTTCTTGAAACTTGACACAATAAAGTAGTTTCACGTTCTATCTCTATGTTTTGTTTCCTCTTGATGTAGCCCTAACAGTGACTGGCGTGAAACACTTTCATGGAAAGGGGTTGCCAGGCTTCCCAAATATGCGAATCTCCAGAAATCTCAGGAAATATTTTTTCACCCAAACTGGATGATACTTTCAGGTAATGATCAGTACACTAAGGCGACTTGGTTCCCCAAATTTCGTTCTTCTATGTTGAAGCGTTCGTTTCCAGTAACAGTTTGAATTTTTAGGTTTCACTCTGTTTTCTCCTATATTGATAGATGTATTTGGAACTCTAAATCCAACACGGTTTGTGCTAGCTTCTTGAAACTTGACACAATAAAGTAGTTTCACGTTCTATCTCTATGTTTTGTTTCCTCTTGATGTAGCCCTAACAGTGACCGGCGAGAAACACTTTCATGTAAAGGGGTTGCCAGGCTTCCCAAATATACGAATCTCCAGAAATCTCAGGATATATTTTTCCACCCAAACAGGATGATACTTTCCGGTAATGATCAGTACACTAAGGCGACTTGGTTCCCCAAATTTCGTTCTTCTATGTTGAAGCGTTCGTTTCCAGTAACAGTTTGAATTTTTAGGTTTCACTCTGTTTTCTCCTATATTGATAGATGTATTTGGAACTCTAAATCCAACACGGTTTGTGCTAGCTTCTTGAAACTTGACACAATAAAGTAGTTTCACGTTCTATCTCTATGTTTTGTTTCCTCTTGATGTAGCCCTAAGCAGTGACTGGCGAGAAACACTTTCATGGAAAGGGGTGGCTTCCCAAAATTACGAATCTCCAGTAATCTCAGCAAATATTTTTTCACCCAAACTGGATGATACTTTCAGGTAATGATCACTACACTAACGCGACTTGGTTCCCCAAATTTCGTTCTTCTATGTTGAAGCGTTCGTTTCCAGTAACAGTTTGAATTTTTAGGTTTCACTCTGTTTTCTCCTATATTGATAGATGTATTTGGAACTCTAAATCCAACACGGTTTGTGCTAGCTTCTTGAAACTTGACACAATAAAGCAGTTTCACGTTCTATCTCTATGTTTTGTTTCCTCTTGATGTAGCCCTAAGCAGTGACTGGCAAGAAACACTTTCATGGAAAGGGGTTGCCATGCTTCCCAAAATTACGAATCTCCAGAAATCTCAGCAAATATTTTTTCACCCAAACTGGATGATACTTTCAGGTAATGATCAGTACACTAAGGCGACTTGGTTCCCCAAATTTCGTTCTTCTATGTTGAAGCGTTCGTTTCCAATAACAGTTTGAATTTTTAGGTTTCACTCTGTTTTCTCCTATATTGATAGATGTATTTGGAACTCTAAATCCAACACGGTTTGTGCTAGCTTCTTGAAACTTGACACAATAAAGTAATTTCACGTTCTATCTCTATGTTTTGTTTCCTCTTGATGTAGCCCCAAGCAGTGACTGAGGAGAAACACTTTCATGGAAAGGGGTTGCCAAGCTTCCTAAAATTACAAATCTCAAGAAATCTCAGCAAATATTTTTTCACCCAAACAGGATGATACTTTCAGGTAATGATCAGTACACTAAGGCGACTTGGTTCCCCAAATTTCGTTCTTCTATGTTGAAGCGTTCGTTTCCAGTAACAGTTTGAATTTTTAGGTTTCACTCTGTTTTCTCCTATATTGATAGATGTATTTGGAACTCTAAATCCAACACGGTTTGTGCTAGCTTCTTGAAACTTGACACAATAAAGTAGTTTCACGTTCTATCTCTATGTTTTGTTTCCTCTTGATGTAGCCCTAACAGTGACTGGCGTGAAACACTTTCATGGAAAGGGGTTGCCAGGCTTCCCAAATATGCGAATCTCCAGAAATCTCAGGAAATATTTTTTCACCCAAACTGGATGATACTTTCAGGTAATGATCAGTACACTAAGGCGACTTGGTTCCCCAAATTTCGTTCTTCTATGTTGAAGCGTTCGTTTCCAGTAACAGTTTGAATTTTTAGGTTTCACTCTGTTTTCTCCTATATTGATAGATGTATTTGGAACTCTAAATCCAACACGGTTTGTGCTAGCTTCTTGAAACTTGACACAATAAAGCAGTTTCACGTTCTATCTCTATGTTTTGTTTCCTCTTGATGTAGCCCTAAGCAGTGACTGGCAAGAAACACTTTCATGGAAAGGGGTTGCCATGCTTCCCAAAATTACGAATCTCCAGAAATCTCAGCAAATATTTTTTCACCCAAACTGGATGATACTTTCAGGTAATGATCAGTACACTAAGGCGACTTGGTTCCCCAAATTTCGTTCTTCTATGTTGAAGCGTTCGTTTCCAATAACAGTTTGAATTTTTAGGTTTCACTCTGTTTTCTCCTATATTGATAGATGTATTTGGAACTCTAAATCCAACACGGTTTGTGCTAGCTTCTTGAAACTTGACACAATAAAGTAATTTCACGTTCTATCTCTATGTTTTGTTTCCTCTTGATGTAGCCCTAACAGTGACTGGCGAGAAACACTTTCATGGAAAGGGGTTGCCAGGCTTCCCAAATATACGAATCTCCAGAAATCTCAGCAAATATTTTTTCACCCAAACAGGATGATACTTTCAGGTAATGATCAGTACACTAAGGTGACTTGGTTCCCCAAATTTCGTTCTTCTATGTTGAAGCGTTTGTTTCCAGTAACAGTTTGAATTTTTAGGTTTCACTCTGTTTTCTCCTATATTGATAGAGGTATTTGGAACTCTGAATCCAACAAGGTTTGTGCTAGGTTCTTGAAACTTGACACAATAAAGTAGTTTCACGTTCTATCTCTATGTTTTGTTTCCTCTTGATGTAGCCCTAACAGTGTCTGGCGAGAAACACTTTCATGGAAAGGGGTTGCCAGGCTTCCCAAGTATACGAATCTCCAGAAATCTCAGGAAATATTTTTTCACCCAAACTGGATGATACTTTCAGGTAATGATCAGTACACTAAGGCGACTTGGTTCCCCAAATTTCGTTCTTCTATGTTGAAGCGTTCGTTTCCAGTAACAGTTTGAATTTTTAGGTTTCACTCTGTTTTCTCCTATATTGATAGATGTATTTGGAACTCTAAATCCAACACGGTTTGTGCTAGCTTCTTGAAACTTCACACAATAAAGTAGTTTCACGTTCTATCTCTATGTTTTGTTTCCTCTTGATGTAGCCCTAACAGTGACTGACGAGAAACACTTTCATGGAAAGGGGTTGCCAGGATTCCCAAATATACGAATCTCCAGAAATCTCAGCAAATATTTTTTCACCCAAACAGGATGATACTTTCAGGTAATGATCAGTACACTAAGGCGACTTGGTTCCCCAAATTTCGTTCTTCTATGTTGAAGCGTTCGTTTCCAGTAACAGTTTGAATTTTTAGGTTTCACTCTGTTTTCTCCTATATTGATAGATGTATTTGGAACTCTGAATCCAACAAGGTTTGTGCTAGGTTCTTGAAACTTGACACAATAAAGTAGTTTCACGTTCTATCTCTATGTTTTGTTTCCTCTTGATGTAGCCCTAACAGTGACTGCCGAGAAACACTTTCATGGAAAGGGGTTGCCAGGCTTCCCAAATATACGAATCTCCAGAAATCTCAGGAAATATTTTTTCACCCAAACAGGATGATACTTTCAGGTAATGATCAGTACACTAAGGCGACTTGGTTCCCCAAATTTCGTTCTTCTATGTTGAAGCGTTCGTTTCCAATAACAGTTTGAATTTTTAGGTTTCACTCTGTTTTCTCCTATATTGATAGATGTATTTGGAACTCTAAATCCAACACGGTTTGTGCTAGCTTCTGGAAACTTGACACAATAAAGTAGTTTCACGTTCTATCTCTATGTTTTGTTTCCTCTTGATGTAGCCCTAAGCAGTGACTGACGAGAAACACTTTCATGGAAAGGGGTTGCCAGGCTTCCCAAAATTACGAATCTCCAGAAATCTCAGCAAATATTTTTTCACCCAAACAGGATGATACTTTCAGGTAATGATCAGTACACTAAGGGGACTTGGTTCCCCAAATTTCGTTCTTCTATGTTGAAGCGTTCGTTTCCAGTAACAGTTTGAATTTTTAGGTTTCACTCTGTTTTCTCCTATATTGATAGATGTATTTGGAACTCTAAATCCAACACGGTTTGTGCTAGCTTCTTGAAACTTGACACAATAAAGTAGTTTCACATTCTATCTCTATGTTTTGTTTCCTCTTGATGTAGCCCTAAGCATTGACTGGCGAGAAACATTTTCGTGGAAAGGGGTGGCTTCCCAAAATTACGAATCTCCAGAAATCGCAGCAAATATTTTTTCAACCAAACTGGATGATACTTTCAGGTAATGATCAGTACACTAAGGCGACTTGGTTCCCCAAATTTCGTTCTTCTATGTTGAAGCGTTCGTTTCCAGTAACAGTTTGAATTTTTAGGTTTCACTCTGTTTTCTCCTATATTGATAGAGGTATTTGGAACTCTGAATCCAACACGGTTTGTGCTAGCTTCTTGAAACTTGACACAATAAAGTAGTTTCACGTTCTATCTCTATGTTTTGTTTCCTCTTGATGTAGCCCTAACAGTGACTGGCGAGAAACACTTTCATGGAAAGGGGTTGCCAGGCTACCCAAATATACGAATCTCCAGAAATCTCAGCAAATATTTTTTCACCCAAACTGGATGATACTTTCAGGTAATGATCAGTACACTAAGGCGACTTGGTTCCCCAAATTTCGTTCTTCTATGTTGAAGCGTTCGTTTCCAGTAACAGTTTGAATTTTTAGGTTTCACTCTGTTTTCTCCTATATTGATAGATGTATTTGGAACTCTAAATCCAACACGGTTTGTGCTAGCTTCTTGAAACTTGACACAATAAAGTAGTTTCACGTTCTATCTCTATGTTTTGTTTCCTCATGATGTAGCCCCAAGCATTGACTGGCGAGAAACACTTTCATGGAAAGGGGTGGCTTCCCAAAATTATGAATCTCCAGAAATCGCAGCAAATATTTTTTCACCCAAACTGGATGATACATTCAGGTAATGATCAGTACACTAAGGCGACTTGGTTCCCCAAATTTCGTTCTTCTATGTTGAAGCGTTCGTTTCCAGTAACAGTTTGAATTTTTAGGTTTCACTCTGTTTTCTCCTATATTGATAGAGGTATTTGGAACTCTGAATCCAACACGGTTTGTGCTAGCTTCTTGAAACTTGACACAATAAAGTAGTTTCACGTTCTATCTCTATGTTTTGTTTCCTCTTGATGTAGCCCTAACAGTGACTGGCGAGAAACACTTTCATGGAAAGGGGTTGCCAGGCTTCCCAAATATGCGAATCTCCAGAAATCTCAGGAAATATTTTTTCACCCAAACTGGATGATACTTTCAGGTAATGATCACTACACTAACGCAACTTGGTTCCCCAAATTTCGTTCTTCTATGTTGAAGCGTTCGTTTCCAGTAACAGTTTGAATTTTTAGGTTTCACTCTGTTTTCTCCTATATTGATAGATGTATTTGGAACTCTAAATCCAACACGGTTTGTGCTAGCTTCTTGAAACTTGACACAATAAAGCAGTTTCACGTTCTATCTCTATGTTTTGTTTCCTCTTGATGTAGCCCTAAGCAGTGACTGGCAAGAAACACTTTCATGGAAAGGGGTTGCCATGCTTCCCAAAATTACGAATCTCCAGAAATCTCAGCAAATATTTTTTCACCCAAACAGGATGATACTTTCAGGTAATGATCAGTACACTAAGGCGACTTGGTTCCCCAAATTTCGTTCTTCTATGTTGAAGCGTTTGTTTCCAGTAACAGTTTGAATTTTTAGGTTTCACTCTGTTTTCTCCTATATTGATAGAGGTATTTGGAACTCTGAATCCAACACGGTTTGTGCTAGCTTCTTGAAACTTGACACAATAAAGTAGTTTCACGTTCTATCTCTATGTTTTGTTTCCTCTTGATGTAGCCCTAACAGTGACTGGCGTGAAACACTTTCATGGAAAGGGGTTGCCAGGCTTCCCAAATATGCGAATCTCCAGAAATCTCAGGAAATATTTTTTCACCCAAACTGGATGATACTTTCAGGTAATGATCAGTACACTAAGGCGACTTGGTTCCCCAAATTTCGTTCTTCTATGTTGAAGCGTTCGTTTCCAGTAACAGTTTGAATTTTTAGGTTTCACTCTGTTTTCTCCTATATTGATAGATGTATTTGGAACTCTAAATCCAACACGGTTTGTGCTAGCTTCTTGAAACTTGACACAATAAAGTAGTTTCACGTTCTATCTCTATGTTTTGTTTCCTCTTGATGTAGCCCTAAGCAGTGACTGGCGAGAAACACTTTCATGGAAAGGGGTGGCTTCCCAAAATTACGAATCTCCAGAAATCTCAGCAAATATTTTTTCACCCAAACTGGATGATACTTTCAGGTAATGATCACTACACTAACGCGACTTGGTTCCCCAAATTTCGTTCTTCTATGTTGAAGCGTTCGTTTCCAGTAACAGTTTGAATTTTTAGGTTTCACTCTGTTTTCTCCTATATTGATAGATGTATTTGGAACTCTAAATCCAACACGGTTTGTGCTAGCTTCTTGAAACTTGACACAATAAAGCAGTTTCACGTTCTATCTCTATGTTTTGTTTCCTCTTGATGTAGCCCTAAGCAGTGACTGGCAAGAAACACTTTCATGGAAAGGGGTTGCCATGCTTCCCAAAATTACGAATCTCCAGAAATCTCAGCAAATATTTTTTCACCCAAACTGGATGATACTTTCAGGTAATGATCAGTACACTAAGGCGACTTGGTTCCCCAAATTTCGTTCTTCTATGTTGAAGCGTTCGTTTCCAATAACAGTTTGAATTTTTAGGTTTCACTCTGTTTTCTCCTATATTGATAGATGTATTTGGAACTCTAAATCCAACACGGTTTGTGCTAGCTTCTTGAAACTTGACACAATAAAGTAATTTCACGTTCTATCTCTATGTTTTGTTTCCTCTTGATGTAGCCCCAAGCAGTGACTGAGGAGAAACACTTTCATGGAAAGGGGTTGCCAAGCTTCCTAAAATTACAAATCTCCAGAAATCTCAGCAAATATTTTTTCACCCAAACAGGATGATACTTTCAGGTAATGATCAGTACACTAAGGCGACTTGGTTCCCCAAATTTCGTTCTTCTATGTTGAAGCGTTCGTTTCCAGTAACAGTTTGAATTTTTAGGTTTCACTCTGTTTTCTCCTATATTGATAGATGTATTTGGAACTCTAAATCCAACACGGTTTGTGCTAGCTTCTTGAAACTTGACACAATAAAGTAGTTTCACGTTCTATCTCTATGTTTTGTTTCCTCTTGATGTAGCCCTAACAGTGACTGGCGTGAAACACTTTCATGGAAAGGGGTTGCCAGGCTTCCCAAATATGCGAATCTCCAGAAATCTCAGGAAATATTTTTTCACCCAAACTGGATGATACTTTCAGGTAATGATCAGTACACTAAGGCGACTTGGTTCCCCAAATTTCGTTCTTCTATGTTGAAGCGTTCGTTTCCAGTAACAGTTTGAATTTTTAGGTTTCACTCTGTTTTCTCCTATATTGATAGATGTATTTGGAACTCTAAATCCAACACGGTTTGTGCTAGCTTCTTGAAACTTGACACAATAAAGTAGTTTCACGTTCTATCTCTATGTTTTGTTTCCTCTTGATGTAGCCCTAACAGTGACCGGCGAGAAACACTTTCATGTAAAGGGGTTGCCAGGCTTCCCAAATATACGAATCTCCAGAAATCTCAGGATATATTTTTCCACCCAAACAGGATGATACTTTCCGGTAATGATCAGTACACTAAGGCGACTTGGTTCCCCAAATTTCGTTCTTCTATGTTGAAGCGTTCGTTTCCAGTAACAGTTTGAATTTTTAGGTTTCACTCTGTTTTCTCCTATATTGATAGATGTATTTGGAACTCTAAATCCAACACGGTTTGTGCTAGCTTCTTGAAACTTGACACAATAAAGTAGTTTCACGTTCTATCTCTATGTTTTGTTTCCTCTTGATGTAGCCCTAAGCAGTGACTGGCGAGAAACACTTTCATGGAAAGGGGTGGCTTCCCAAAATTACGAATCTCCAGTAATCTCAGCAAATATTTTTTCACCCAAACTGGATGATACTTTCAGGTAATGATCACTACACTAACGCGACTTGGTTCCCCAAATTTCGTTCTTCTATGTTGAAGCGTTCGTTTCCAGTAACAGTTTGAATTTTTAGGTTTCACTCTGTTTTCTCCTATATTGATAGATGTATTTGGAACTCTAAATCCAACACGGTTTGTGCTAGCTTCTTGAAACTTGACACAATAAAGCAGTTTCACGTTCTATCTCTATGTTTTGTTTCCTCTTGATGTAGCCCTAAGCAGTGACTGGCAAGAAACACTTTCATGGAAAGGGGTTGCCATGCTTCCCAAAATTACGAATCTCCAGAAATCTCAGCAAATATTTTTTCACCCAAACTGGATGATACTTTCAGGTAATGATCAGTACACTAAGGCGACTTGGTTCCCCAAATTTCGTTCTTCTATATTGAAGCGTTCGTTTCCAATAACAGTTTGAATTTTTAGGTTTCACTCTGTTTTCTCCTATATTGATAGATGTATTTGGAACTCTAAATCCAACACGGTTTGTGCTAGCTTCTTGAAACTTGACACAATAAAGTAATTTCACGTTCTATCTCTATGTTTTGTTTCCTCTTGATGTAGCCCCAAGCAGTGACTGAGGAGAAACACTTTCATGGAAAGGGGTTGCCAAGCTTCCTAAAATTACAAATCTCCAGAAATCTCAGCAAATATTTTTTCACCCAAACAGGATGATACTTTCAGGTAATGATCAGTACACTAAGGCGACTTGGTTCCCCAAATTTCGTTCTTCTATGTTGAAGCGTTCGTTTCCAGTAACAGTTTGAATTTTTAGGTTTCACTCTGTTTTCTCCTATATTGATAGATGTATTTGGAACTCTAAATCCAACACGGTTTGTGCTAGCTTCTTGAAACTTGACACAATAAAGTAGTTTCACGTTCTATCTCTATGTTTTGTTTCCTCTTGATGTAGCCCTAACAGTGACTGGCGTGAAACACTTTCATGGAAAGGGGTTGCCAGGCTTCCCAAATATGCGAATCTCCAGAAATCTCAGGAAATATTTTTTCACCCAAACTGGATGATACTTTCAGGTAATGATCAGTACACTAAGGCGACTTGGTTCCCCAAATTTCGTTCTTCTATGTTGAAGCGTTCGTTTCCAGTAACAGTTTGAATTTTTAGGTTTCACTCTGTTTTCTCCTATATTGATAGATGTATTTGGAACTCTAAATCCAACACGGTTTGTGCTAGCTTCTTGAAACTTGACACAATAAAGTAGTTTCACGTTCTATCTCTATGTTTTGTTTCCTCTTGATGTAGCCCTAACAGTGACCGGCGAGAAACACTTTCATGTAAAGGGGTTGCCAGGCTTCCCAAATATACGAATCTCCAGAAATCTCAGGATATATTTTTCCACCCAAACAGGATGATACTTTCAGGTAATGATCAGTACACTAAGGCGACTTGGTTCCCCAAATTTCGTTCTTCTATGTTGAAGCGTTCGTTTCCAGTAACAGTTTGAATTTTTAGGTTTCACTCTGTTTTCTCCTATATTGATAGATGTATTTGGAACTCTAAATCCAACACGGTTTGTGCTAGCTTCTTGAAACTTGACACAATAAAGTAGTTTCACGTTCTATCTCTATGTTTTGTTTCCTCTTGATGTAGCCCTAAGCAGTGACTGGCGAGAAACACTTTCATGGAAAGGGGTGGCTTCCCAAAATTACGAATCTCCAGAAATCTCAGCAAATATTTTTTCACCCAAACTGGATGATACTTTCAGGTAATGATCAGTACACTAAGGCGACTTGGTTCCCCAAATTTCGTTCTTCTATGTTGAAGCGTTCGTTTCCAATAACAGTTTGAATTTTTAGGTTTTACTCTGTTTTCTCCTATATTGATAGATGTATTTGGAACTCTAAATCCAACACGGTTTGTGCTAGCTTCTTGAAACTTGACACAATAAAGTAATTTCACGTTCTATCTCTATGTTTTGTTTCCTCTTGATGTAGCCCCAAGCAGTGACTGAGGAGAAACACTTTCATGGAAAGGGGTTGCCAAGCTTCCTAAAATTACAAATCTCCAGAAATCTCAGCAAATATTTTTTCACCCAAACAGGATGATACTTTCAGGTAATGATCAGTACACTAAGGCGACTTGGTTCCCCAAATTTCGTTCTTCTATGTTGAAGCGTTCGTTTCCAGTAACAGTTTGAATTTTTAGGTTTCACTCTGTTTTCTCCTATATTGATAGATGTATTTGGAACTCTAAATCCAACACGGTTTGTGCTAGCTTCTTGAAACTTGACACAATAAAGTAGTTTCACGTTCTATCTCTATGTTTTGTTTCCTCTTGATGTAGCCCTAACAGTGACTGGCGAGAAACACTTTCATGGAAAGGGGTTGCCAGGCTTCCAAAATATACGAATCTCCAGAAATCTCAGCAAATATTTTTTCACCCAAACAGGATGATACTTTCAGGTAATGATCAGTACACTAAGGCGACTTGGTTCCCCAAATTTCGTTCTTCTATGTTGAAGCGTTCGTTTCCAGTAACAGTTTGAATTTTTAGGTTTCACTCTGTTTTCTCCTATATTGATAGATGTATTTGGAACTCTGAATCCAACAAGGTTTGTGCTAGGTTCTTGAAACTTGACACAATAAAGTAGTTTCACGTTCTATCTCTATGTTTTGTTTCCTCTTGATGTAGCCCTAACAGTGACTGCCGAGAAACACTTTCATGGAAAGGGGTTGCCAGGCTTCCCAAATATACGAATCTCCAGAAATCTCAGGAAATATTTTTTCACCCAAACAGGATGATACTTTCAGGTAATGATCAGTACACTAAGGCGACTTGGTTCCCCAAATTTCGTTCTTCTATGTTGAAGCGTTCGTTTCCAATAACAGTTTGAATTTTTAGGTTTCACTCTGTTTTCTCCTATATTGATAGATGTATTTGGAACTCTAAATCCAACACGGTTTGTGCTAGCTTCTTGAAACTTGACACAATAAAGTAGTTTCACGTTCTATCTCTATGTTTTGTTTCCTCTTGATGTAGCCCTAACAGTGACTGGCGAGAAACACTTTCATGGAAAGGGGTTGCCAGGCTTCCCAAATATACGAATCTCCAGAAATCTCAGCAAATATTTTTTCACCCAAACAGGATGATACTTTCAGGTAATGATCAGTACACTAAGGTGACTTGGTTCCCCAAATTTCGTTCTTCTATGTTGAAGCGTTCGTTTCCAGTAACAGTTTGAATTTTTAGGTTTCACTCTGTTTTCTCCTATATTGATAGAGGTATTTGGAACTCTGAATCCAACAAGGTTTGTGCTAGGTTCTTGAAACTTGACACAATAAAGTAGTTTCACGTTCTATCTCTATGTTTTGTTTCCTCTTGATGTAGCCCTAACAGTGTCTGGCGAGAAACACTTTCATGGAAAGGGGTTGCCAGGCTTCCCAAGTATACGAATCTCCAGAAATCTCAGGAAATATTTTTTCACCCAAACTGGATGATACTTTCAGGTAATGATCAGTACACTAAGGCGACTTGGTTCCCCAAATTTCGTTCTTCTATGTTGAAGCGTTCGTTTCCAGTAACAGTTTGAATTTTTAGGTTTCACTCTGTTTTCTCCTATATTGATAGATGTATTTGGAACTCTAAATCCAACACGGTTTGTGCTAGCTTCTTGAAACTTCACACAATAAAGTAGTTTCACGTTCTATCTCTATGTTTTGTTTCCTCTTGATGTAGCCCTAACAGTGACTGACGAGAAACACTTTCATGGAAAGGGGTTGCCAGGATTCCCAAATATACGAATCTCCAGAAATCTCAGCAAATATTTTTTCACCCAAACAGGATGATACTTTCAGGTAATGATCAGTACACTAAGGCGACTTGGTTCCCCAAATTTCGTTCTTCTATGTTGAAGCGTTCGTTTCCAGTAACAGTTTGAATTTTTAGGTTTCACTCTGTTTTCTCCTATATTGATAGATGTATTTGGAACTCTGAATCCAACAAGGTTTGTGCTAGGTTCTTGAAACTTGACACAATAAAGTAGTTTCACGTTCTATCTCTATGTTTTGTTTCCTCTTGATGTAGCCCTAACAGTGACTGCCGAGAAACACTTTCATGGAAAGGGGTTGCCAGGCTTCCCAAATATACGAATCTCCAGAAATCTCAGGAAATATTTTTTCACCCAAACAGGATGATACTTTCAGGTAATGATCAGTACACTAAGGCGACTTGGTTCCCCAAATTTCGTTCTTCTATGTTGAAGCGTTCGTTTCCAATAACAGTTTGAATTTTTAGGTTTCACTCTGTTTTCTCCTATATTGATAGATGTATTTGGAACTCTAAATCCAACACGGTTTGTGCTAGCTTCTTGAAACTTGACACAATAAAGTAGTTTCACGTTCTATCTCTATGTTTTGTTTCCTCTTGATGTAGCCCTAACAGTGACTGGCGAGAAACACTTTCATGGAAAGGGGTTGCCAGGCTTCCCAAATATACGAATCTCCAGAAATCTCAGCAAATATTTTTTCACCCAAACAGGATGATACTTTCAGGTAATGATCAGTACACTAAGGTGACTTGGTTCCCCAAATTTCGTTCTTCTATGTTGAAGCGTTCGTTTCCAGTAACAGTTTGAATTTTTAGGTTTCACTCTGTTTTCTCCTATATTGATAGAGGTATTTGGAACTCTGAATCCAACAAGGTTTGTGCTAGGTTCTTGAAACTTGACACAATAAAGTAGTTTCACGTTCTATCTCTATGTTTTGTTTCCTCTTGATGTAGCCCTAACAGTGTCTGGCGAGAAACACTTTCATGGAAAGGGGTTGCCAGGCTTCCCAAGTATACGAATCTCCAGAAATCTCAGGAAATATTTTTTCACCCAAACTGGATGATACTTTCAGGTAATGATCAGTACACTAAGGCGACTTGGTTCCCCAAATTTCGTTCTTCTATGTTGAAGCGTTCGTTTCCAGTAACAGTTTGAATTTTTAGGTTTCACTCTGTTTTCTCCTATATTGATAGATGTATTTGGAACTCTAAATCCAACACGGTTTGTGCTAGCTTCTTGAAACTTCACACAATAAAGTAGTTTCACGTTCTATCTCTATGTTTTGTTTCCTCTTGATGTAGCCCTAACAGTGACTGACGAGAAACACTTTCATGGAAAGGGGTTGCCAGGATTCCCAAATATACGAATCTCCAGAAATCTCAGGAAATATTTTTTCACCCAAACTGGATGATACTTTCAGGTAATGATCAGTACACTAAGGCGACTTGGTTCCCCAAATTTCGTTCTTCTATGTTGAAGCGTTCGTTTCCAGTAACAGTTTGAATTTTTAGGTTTCACTCTGTTTTCTCCTATATTGATAGATGTATTTGGAACTCTAAATCCAACACGGTTTGTGCTAGCTTCTTGAAACTTGACACAATAAAGTAATTTCACGTTCTATCTCTATGTTTTGTTTCCTCATGATGTAGCCCTAAGCATTGACTGGCGAGAAACACTTTCATGGAAAGGGGTGGCTTCCCAAAATTACGAATCTCCAGAAATCGCAGCAAATATTTTTTCACCCAAACTGGATGATACTTTCAGGTAATGATCAGTACACTAAGGCGACTTGGTTCCCCAAATTTCGTTCTTCTATGTTGAAGCGTTCGTTTCCAGTAACAGTTTGAATTTTTAGGTTTCACTCTGTTTTCTCCTATATTGATAGAGGTATTTGGAACTCTGAATCCAACACGGTTTGTGCTAGCTTCTTGAAACTTGACACAATAAAGTAGTTTCACGTTCTATCTCTATGTTTTGTTTCCTCTTGATGTAGCCCTAACAGTGACTGGCGAGAAACACTTTCATGGAAAGGGGTTGCCAGGCTTCCCAAATATGCGAATCTCCAGAAATCTCAGGAAATATTTTTTCACCCAAACTGGATGATACTTTCAGGTAATGATCAGTACACTAAGGCGACTTGGTTCCCCAAATTTCGTTCTTCTATGTTGAAGCGTTCGTTTCCAGTAACAGTTTGAATTTTTAGGTTTCACTCTGTTTTCTCCTATATTGATAGATGTATTTGGAACTCTAAATCCAACACGGTTTGTGCTAGCTTCTTGAAACTTGACACAATAAAGTAGTTTCACGTTCTATCTCTATGTTTTGTTTCCTCTTGATGTAGCCCT
The DNA here is from genome assembly GCF_964194105.1 of Spermophilus citellus. Classification (NCBI taxonomy): domain Eukaryota; kingdom Metazoa; phylum Chordata; class Mammalia; order Rodentia; family Sciuridae; genus Spermophilus; species Spermophilus citellus. The sequence continues at coordinate 13,113,257 of NC_138188.1, read as the reverse complement.
AACAGTGACTGGCGAGAAACACTTTCATGGAAAGGGGTTGCCAGGCTTCCCAAATATACGAATCTCCAGAAATCTCAGCAAATATTTTTTCACCCAAACAGGATGATACTTTCAGGTAATGATCAGTACACTAAGGCGACTTGGTTGCCAAATTTCGTTCTTCTATGTTGAAGCGTTCGTTTCCAGTAACAGTTTGAATTTTTAGGTTTCACTCTGTTTTCTCCTATATTGATAGATGTATTTGGAACTCTGAATCCAACACGGTTTGTGCTAGCTTCTTGAAACTTGACACAATAAAGTAGTTTCACGTTCTATCTCTATGTTTTGTTTCCTCTTGATGTAGCCCTAAGCATTGACTGGCGAGAAACACTTTCATGGAAAGGGGTTGCCAGGCTTCCCAAATATACGAATCTCCAGAAATCTCAGCAAATATTTTTTCACCCAAACAGGATGATACTTTCAGGTAATGATCAGTACACTAACGCGACTTGGTTCCCCAAATTTCGTTCTTCTATGTTGAAGCGTTCGTTTCCAGTAACAGTTTGAATTTTTAGGTTTCACTCTGTTTTCTCCTATATTGATAGATGTATTTGGAACTCTGAATCCAACACGGTTTGTGCTAGCTTCTTGAAACTTCACACAATAAAGTAGTTTCACGTTCTATCTCTATGTTTTGTTTCCTCTTGATGTAGCCCTAAGCATTGACTGGCGAGAAACACTTTCATGGAAAGGGGTGGCTTCCCAAAATTACGAATCTCCAGAAATCTCAGCAAATATTTTTTCACCCAAACTGGATGATACTTTCAGGTAATGATCAGTACACTAACGCGACTTGGTTCCCCAAATTTCGTTCTTCTATGTTGAAGCGTTCGTTTCCAGTAACAGTTTTAATTTTTTGGTTTCACTCTGTTTTCTCCTATATTGATAGATGTATTTGGAACTCTAAATCCAACACGGTTTGTGCTAGCTTCTTGAAACTTGACACAATAAAGTAATTTCACGTTCTATCTCTATGTTTTGTTTCCTCTTGATGTAGCCCGAAGCAGTGACTGAGGAGAAACACTTTCATGGAAAGGGGTTGCCAAGCTTCCTAAAATTACAAATCTCCAGAAATCTCAGCAAATATTTTTTCACCCAAACTGGATGATACTTTCAGGTAATGATCAGTACACTAAGGCGACTTGGTTCCCCAAATTTCGTTCTTCTATGTTGAAGCGTTCGTTTCCAGTAACAGTTTGAATTTTTAGGTTTCACTCTGTTTTCTCCTATATTGATAGATGTATTTGGAACTCTAAATCCAACACGGTTTGTGCTAGCTTCTTGAAACTTGACACAATAAAGGAGTTTCACGTTCTACCTCTATGTTTTGTTTCCTCTTGATGTAGCCCTAAGCAGTGACTGGCGAGAAACACTTTCATGGAAAGGGGTTGCCAGGCTTCCCAAATATACAAATCTTCAGAAATCTCAGGAAATATTTTTTCACCCAAACAGGATGATACTTTCAGGTAATGATCAGTACACTAAGGCGACTTGGTTCCCCAAATTTCGTTCTTCTATGTTGAAGCGTTCGTTTCCAGTAACAGTTTGAATTTTTAGGTTTCACTCTGTTTTCTCCTATATTGATAGAGGTATTTGGAACTCTAAATCCAACACGGTTTTTGCTAGCTTCTTGAAACTTGACACAATAAAGTAGTTTCACGTTCTATCTCTATGTTTTGTTTCCTCTTGATGTAGCCCTAACAGTGACTGGTGAGAAACACTTTCATGGAAAGTGGTGGCTTCCCAAAATTACGAATCTCCAGAAATCTCAGCAAATATTTTTTCACCCAAACTGGATGATACTTTCAGGTAATGATCATTACACTAACGCGACTTGGTTCCCCAAATTTCGTTCTTCTATGTTGAAGCGTTCGTTTCCAGTAACAGTTTGAATTTTTAGGTTTCACTCTGTTTTCTCCTATATTGATAGATGTATTTGGAACTCTAAATCCAACACGGTTTGTGCTAGCTTCTTGAAACTTCACACAATAAAGTAGTTTCACGTTCTATCTCTATGTTTTGTTTCCTCTTGATGTAGCCCTAACTGTGACTGGCGAGAAACACTTTCATGGAAAGGGGTTGCCAGGCTTCCCAAATATGCGAATCTCCAGAAATCTCAGGAAATATTTTTTCACCCAAACTGGATGATACTTTCAGGTAATGATCAGTACACTAAGGCGACTAGGTTCCCCAAATTTCGTTCTTCTATGTTGAAGCGTTCGTTTCCAGTAACAGTTTGAATTTTTAGGTTTCACTCTGTTTTCTCCTATATTGATAGATGTATTTGGAACTCTAAATCCAACACGGTTTGTGCTAGCTTCTTGAAACTTGACACAATAAAGTAATTTCACGTTCTATCTCTATGTTTTGTTTCCTCTTGATGTAGCCCCAAGCAGTGACTGAGGAGAAACACTTTCATGGAAAGGGGTTGCCAAGCTTCCTAAAATTACAAATCTCCAGAAATCTCAGCAAATATTTTTTCACCCAAACTGGATGATACTTTCAGGTAATGATCAGTACACTAAGGCGACTTGGTTCCCCAAATTTCGTTTTTCTATGTTGAAGCGTTCGTTTCCAGTAACAGTTTGAATTTTTAGGTTTCACTCTGTTTTCTCCTATATTGATAGATGTATTTGGAACTCTAAATCCAACACGGTTTGTGCTAGCTTCTTGAAACTTGACACAATAAAGTAGTTTCACGTTCTATCTCTATGTTTTGTTTCCTCTTGATGTAGCCCTAACAGTGACTGGCGAGAAACACTTTCATGGAAAGGGGTTGCCAGGCTTCCCAAATATACGAATCTCCAGAAATCTCAGCAAATATTTTTTCACCCAAACAGGATGATACTTTCAGGTAATGATCAGTACACTAAGGTGACTTGGTTCCCCAAATTTCGTTCTTCTATGTTGAAGCGTTCGTTTCCAGTAACAGTTTGAATTTTTAGGTTTCACTCTGTTTTCTCCTATATTGATAGATGTATTTGGAACTCTAAATCCAACACGGTTTGTGCTAGCTTCTTGAAACTTGACACAATAAAGTAGTTTCACGTTCTATCTCTATGTTTTGTTTCCTCTTGATGTAGCCCTAACAGTTACTGGCGAGAAACACTTTCATGTAAAGGGGTTGCCAGGCTTCCCAAATATACGAATCTCCAGAAATCTCAGGAAATATTTTTTCACCCAAACAGGATGATACTTTCAGGTAATGATCAGTACACTAAGGCGACTTGGTTCCCCAAATTTCGTTCTTCTATGTTGAAGCGTTCGTTTCCAGTAACAGTTTGAATTTTTAGGTTTCACTCTGTTTTCTCCTATATTGATAGATGTATTTGGAACTCTAAATCCAACACGGTTTGTGCTAGCTTCTTGAAACTTGACACAATAAAGTAGTTTCACGTTCTATCTCTATGTTTTGTTTCCTCTTGATGTAGCCCTAAGCATTGACTGGCGAGAAACACTTTCATGGAAAGGGGTGGCTTCCCAAAATTACGAATCTCCAGAAATCTCAGCAAATATTTTTTCACCCAAACTGGATGATACTTTCAGGTAATGATCAGTACACTAACGCGACTTGGTTCCCCAAATTTCGTTCTTCTATGTTGAAGCGTTCGTTTCCAGTAACAGTTTGAATTTTTAGGTTTCACTCTGTTTTCTCCTATATTGATAGATGTATTTGGAACTCTAAATCCAACACGGTTTGTGCTAGCTTCTTGAAACTTGACACAATAAAGTAGTTTCACGTTCTATCTCTATGTTTTGTTTCCTCTTGATGTAGCCCTAACAGTGACTGGCGAGAAACACTTTCATGGAAAGGGGTTGCCAGGCTTCCCAAATATGCGAATCTCCAGAAATCTCAGGAAATATTTTTTCACCCAAACTGGATGATACTTTCAGGTAATGATCAGTACACTAAGGCGACTTGGTTCCCCAAATTTCGTTCTTCTATGTTGAAGCGTTCGTTTCCAGTAACAGTTTGAATTTTTAGGTTTCACTCTGTTTTCTCCTATATTGATAGATGTATTTGGAACTCTAAATCCAACACGGTTTGTGCTAGCTTCTTGAAACTTGACACAATAAAGTAATTTCACGTTCTATCTCTATGTTTTGTTTCCTCTTGATGTAGCCCCAAGCAGTGACTGAGGAGAAACATTTTCATGGAAAGGGGTTGCCAAGCTTCCTAAAATTACAAATCTCCAGAAATCTCAGCAAATATTTTTTCACCCAAACTGGATGATACTTTCAGGTAATGATCAGTACACTAAGGCGACTTGGTTCCCCAAATTTCGTTCTTCTATGTTGAAGCGTTCGTTTCCAGTAACAGTTTGAATTTTTAGGTTTCACTCTGTTTTCTCCTATATTGATAGATGTATTTGGAACTCTAAATCCAACACGGTTTGTGCTAGCTTCTTGAAACTTGACACAATAAAGTAGTTTCACGTTCTACCTCTATGTTTTGTTTCCTCTTGATGTAGCCCTAAGCAGTGACTGGCGAGAAACACTTTCATGGAAAGGGGTTGCCAGGCTTCCCAAATATACAAATCTCCAGAAATCATAGGAAATATTTTTTCACCCAAACAGGATGATACTTTCAGGTAATGATCATTACACTAAGGCGACTTGGTTCCCCAAATTTCGTTTTTCTATGTTGAAGCGTTCGTTTCCAGTAACAGGTTGAATTTTTAGGTTTCACTCTGTTTTCTCCTATATTGATAGATGTATTTGGAACTCTAAATCCAACACGGTTTGTGCTAGATTCTTGAAACTTGACACAATAAAATAGTTTCACGTTCTATCTCTATGTTTTGTTTCCTCTTGATGTAGCCCTAAGCATTGACTGGCGAGAAACACTTTCATGGAAAGGGGTGGCTTCCCAAAATTACGAATCTCCAGAAATCTCAGCAAATATTTTTTCACCCAAACTGGATGATACTTTCAGGTAATGATCAGTACACTAACGCGACTTGGTTCCCCAAATTTCGTTCTTCTATGTTGAAGCGTTCGTTTCCAGTAACAGTTTGAATTTTTAGGTTTCACTCTGTTTTCTCCTATATTGATAGATGTATTTGGAACTCTAAATCCAACACGGTTTGTGCTAGCTTCTTGAAACTTGACACAATAAAATAGTTTCACGTTCTATCTCTATGTTTTGTTTCCTCTTGATGTAGCCCTAAGCATTGACTGGAGAGAAACACTTTCATGGAAAGGGGTGGCTTCCCAAAATTACGAATCTCCAGAAATCGCAGCAAATATTTTTTCACCCAAACTGGATGATACTTTCAGGTAATGATCAGTACACTAAGGCGACATGGTTCCCCAAATTTCGTTCTTCTATGTTGAAGCGTTCGTTTCCAGTAACAGTTTGAATTTTTAGGTTTCACTCTGTTTTCTCCTATATTGATAGAGGTATTTGGAACTCTAAATCCAACACGGTTTTTACTAGCTTCTTGAAACTTGACACAATAAAGTAGTTTCACGTTCTATCTCTATGTTTTGTTTCCTCTTGATGTAGCCCTAAGCATTGACTGGCGAGAAACACTTTCATGGAAAGGGGTGGCTTCCCAAAATTACGAATCTCCAGAAATCTCAGCAAATATTTTTTCACCCAAACTGGATGATACTTTCAGGTAATGATCAGTACACTAACGCGACTTGGTTCCCCAAATTTCGTTCTTCTATGTTGAAGCGTTCGTTTCCAGTAACAGTTTGAATTTTTAGGTTTCACTCTGTTTTCTCCTATATTGATAGATGTATTTGGAACTCTAAATCCAACACGGTTTGTGCTAGCTTCTTGAAACTTCACACAATAAAGTAGTTTCACGTTCTATCTCTATGTTTTGTTTCCTCTTGATGTAGCCCTAACAGTGACTGGCGAGAAACACTTTCATGGAAAGGGGTTGCCAGGCTTCCCAAATATGCGAATCTCCAGAAATCTCAGGAAATATTTTTTCACCCAAACTGGATGATACTTTCAGGTAATGATCAGTACACTAAGGCGACTTGGTTCCCCAAATTTCGTTCTTCTATGTTGAAGCGTTCGTTTCCAGTAACAGTTTGAATTTTTAGGTTTCACTCTGTTTTCTCCTATATTGATAGATGTATTTGGAACTCTAAATCCAACACGGTTTGTGCTAGCTTCTTGAAACTTGACACAATAAAGTAATTTCACGTTCTATCTCTATGTTTTGTTTCCTCTTGATGTAGCCCCAAGCAGTGACTGAGGAGAAACACTTTCATGGAAAGGGGTTGCCAAGCTTCCTAAAATTACAAATCTCCAGAAATCTCAGCAAATATTTTTTCACCCAAACTGGATGATACTTTCAGGTAATGATCAGTACACTAAGGCGACTTGGTTCCCCAAATTTCGTTCTTCTATGTTGAAGCGTTCGTTTCCAGTAACAGTTTGAATTTTTAGGTTTCACTCTGTTTTCTCCTATATTGATAGATGTATTTGGAACTCTAAATCCAACACGGTTTGTGCTAGCTTCTTGAAACTTCACACAATAAAGTAGTTTCACGTTCTATCTCTATGTTTTGTTTCCTCTTGATGTAGCCCTAACAGTGACTGGCGAGAAACACTTTCATGGAAAGGGGTTGCCAGGCTTCCCAAATATACGAATCTCCAGAAATCTCAGTAAATATTTTTTCACCCAAATAGGATGATACTTTCAGGTAATGATCAGTACACTAAGGCGACTTGGTTCCCCAAATTTCGTTCTTCTATGTTGAAGCGTTCGTTTCCAGTAACAGTTTGAATTTTTAGGTTTCACTCTGTTTTCTCCTATATTGATAGATGTATTTGGAACTCTAAATCCAACACGGTTTGTGCTAGCTTCTTGAAACTTGACACAATAAAGTAGTTTCACGTTCTATCTCTATGCTTTGTTTCCTCTTGATGTAGCCCTAACAGTGACTGGCGAGAAACACTTTCATGTAAAGGGGTTGCCAGGCTTCCCAAATATACGAATCTCCAGAAATCTCAGGAAATATTTTTTCACCCAAACAGGATGATACTTTCAGGTAATGATCAGTACACTAAGGCGACTTGGTTCCCCAAATTTCGTTCTTCTATGTTGAAGCGTTCGTTTCCAGTAACAGTTTGAATTTTTAGGTTTCACTCTGTTTTCTCCTATATTGATAGATGTATTTGGAACTCTAAATCCAACACGGTTTGTGCTAGCTTCTTGAAACTTGACACAATAAAGTAGTTTCACGTTCTATCTCTATGTTTTGTTTCCTCTTGATGTAGCCCTAAGCATTGACTGGCGAGAAACACTTTCATGGAAAGGGGTGGCTTCCCAAAATTACGAATCTCCAGAAATCTCAGCAAATATTTTTTCACCCAAACTGGATGATACTTTCAGGTAATGATCACTACACTAACGCGACTTGGTTCCCCAAATTTCGTTCTTCTATGTTGAAGCGTTCGTTTCCAGTAACAGTTTGAATTTTTAGGTTTCACTCTGTTTTCTCCTATATTGATAGATGTATTTGGAACTCTAAATCCAACACGGTTTGTGCTAGCTTCTTGAAACTTCACACAATAAAGTAGTTTCACGTTCTATCTCTATGTTTTGTTTCCTCTTGATGTAGCCCTAACAGTGACTGGCGAGAAACACTTTCATGGAAAGGGGTTGCCAGGCTTCCCAAATATGCGAATCTCCAGAAATCTCAGGAAATATTTTTTCACCCAAACTGGATGATACTTTCAGGTAATGATCAGTACACTAAGGCGACTTGGTTCCCCAAATTTCGTTCTTCTATGTTGAAGCGTTCGTTTCCAGTAACAGTTTGAATTTTTAGGTTTCACTCTGTTTTCTCCTATATTGATAGATGTATTTGGAACTCTAAATCCAACACGGTTTGTGCTAGCTTCTTGAAACTTGACACAATAAAGTAATTTCACGTTCTATCTCTATGTTTTGTTTCCTCTTGATGTAGCCCCAAGCAGTGACTGAGGAGAAACACTTTCATGGAAAGGGGTTGCCAAGCTTCCTAAAATTACAAATCTCCAGAAATCTCAGCAAATATTTTTTCACCCAAACTGGATGATACTTTCAGGTAATGATCAGTACACTAAGGCGACTTGGTTCCCCAAATTTTGTTCTTCTATGTTGAAGCGTTCGTTTCCAGTAACAGTTTGAATTTTTAGGTTTCACTCTGTTTTCTCCTATATTGATAGATGTATTTGGAACTCTAAATCCAACACGGTTTGTGCTAGCTTCTTGAAACTTGACACAATAAAGTAGTTTCACGTTCTATCTCTATGTTTTGTTTCCTCTTGATGTAGCCCTAACAGTGACTGGCGAGAAACACTTTCATGGAAAGGGGTTGCCATGCTTCCCAAATATACGAATCTCCAGAAATCTCAGCAAATATTTTTTCACCCAAACAGGATGATACTTTCAGGTAATGATCAGTACACTAAGGCGACTTGGTTCCCCAAATTTCGTTCTTCTATGTTGAAGCGTTCGTTTCCACTAACAGTTTGAATTTTTAGGTTTCACTCTGTTTTCTCCTATATTGATAGATGTATTTGGAACTCTAAATCCAACACGGTTTGTGCTAGCTTCTTGAAACTTGACACAATAAAGTAGTTTCACGTTCTATCTCTATGCTTTGTTTCCTCTTGATGTAGCCCTAACAGTGACTGGCGAGAAACACTTTCATGTAAAGGGGTTGCCAGGCTTCCCAAATATACGAATCTCCAGAAATCTCAGGAAATATTTTTTCACCCAAACAGGATGATACTTTCAGGTAACGATCAGTACACTAAGGCGACTTGGTTCCCCAAATTTCGTTCTTCTATGTTGAAGCGTTCGTTTCCAGTAACAGTTTGAATTTTTAGGTTTCACTCTGTTTTCTCCTATATTGATAGATGTATTTGGAACTCTAAATCCAACACGGTTTGTGCTAGCTTCTTGAAACTTGACACAATAAAGTAGTTTCACGTTCTATCTCTATGTTTTGTTTCCTCTTGATGTAGCCCTAAGCATTGACTGGCGAGAAACACTTTCATGGAAAGGGGTGGCTTCCCAAAATTACGAATCTCCAGAAATCTCAGCAAATATTTTTTCACCCAAACTGGATGATACTTTCAGGTAATGATCACTACACTAACGCGACTTGGTTCCCCAAATTTCGTTCTTCTATGTTGAAGCGTTCGTTTCCAGTAACAGTTTGAATTTTTAGGTTTCACTCTGTTTTCTCCTATATTGATAGATGTATTTGGAACTCTAAATCCAACACGGTTTGTGCTAGCTTCTTGAAACTTCACACAATAAAGTAGTTTCACGTTCTATCTCTATGTTTTGTTTCCTCTTGATGTAGCCCTAACAGTGACTGGCGAGAAACACTTTCATGGAAAGGGGTTGCCAGGCTTCCCAAATATGCGAATCTCCAGAAATCTCAGGAAATATTTTTTCACCCAAACTGGATGATACTTTCAGGTAATGATCAGTACACTAAGGCGACTTGGTTCCCCAAATTTCGTTCTTCTATGTTGAAGCGTTCGTTTCCAGTAACAGTTTGAATTTTTAGGTTTCACTCTGTTTTCTCCTATATTGATAGATGTATTTGGAACTCTAAATCCAACACGGTTTGTGCTAGCTTCTTGAAACTTGACACAATAAAGTAATTTCACGTTCTATCTCTATGTTTTGTTTCCTCTTGATGTAGCCCCAAGCAGTGACTGAGGAGAAACACTTTCATGGAAAGGGGTTGCCAAGCTTCCTAAAATTACAAATCTCCAGAAATCTCAGCAAATATTTTTTCACCCAAACTGGATGATACTTTCAGGTAATGATCAGTACACTAAGGCGACTTGGTTCCCCAAATTTCGTTCTTCTATGTTGAAGCGTTCGTTTCCAGTAACAGTTTGAATTTTTAGGTTTCACTCTGTTTTCTCCTATATTGATAGATGTATTTGGAACTCTAAATCCAACACGGTTTTTGCTAGCTTCTTGAAACTTGACACAATAAAGTAGTTTCACGCTCTATCTCTATGTTTTGTTTCCTCTTGATGTAGCCCTAAGCATTGACTGGCGAGAAACACTTTCATGGAAAGGGGTGGCTTCCCAAAATTACGAATCTCCAGAAATCTCAGCAAATATTTTTTCACCCAAACTGGATGATACTTTCAGGTAATGATCACTACACTAACGCGACTTGGTTCCCCAAATTTCGTTCTTCTATGTTGAAGCGTTCGTTTCCAGTAACATTTTGAATTTTTAGGTTTCACTCTATTTTCTCCTATATTGATAGATGTATTTGGAACTCTAAATCCAACACGGTTTGTGCTAGCTTCTTGAAACTTCACACAATAAAGTAGTTTCACGTTCTATCTCTATGTTTTGTTTCCTCTTGATGTAGCCCTAACAGTGACTGGCGAGAAACACTTTCATGGAAAGGGGTTGCCAGGCTTCCCAAATATGCGAATCTCCAGAAATCTCAGGAAATATTTTTTCACCCAAACTGGATGATACTTTCAGGTAATGATCAGTACACTAAGGCGACTTGGTTCCCCAAATTTCGTTCTTCTATGTTGAAGCGTTCGTTTCCAGTAACAGTTTGAATTTTTAGGTTTCACTCTGTTTTCTCCTATATTGATAGATGTATTTGGAACTCTAAATCCAACACGGTTTGTGCTAGCTTCTTGAAACTTGACACAATAAAGTAATTTCACGTTCTATCTCTATGTTTTGTTTCCTCTTGATGTAGCCCCAAGCAGTGACTGAGGAGAAACACTTTCATGGAAAGGGGTTGCCAAGCTTCCTAAAATTACAAATCTCCAGAAATCTCAGCAAATATTTTTTCACCCAAACTGGATGATACTTTCAGGTAATGATCAGTACACTAAGGCGACTTGGTTCCCCAAATTTCGTTCTTCTATGTTGAAGCGTTCGTTTCCAGTAACAGTTTGAATTTTTAGGTTTCACTCTGTTTTCTCCTATATTGATAGATGTATTTGGAACTCTAAATCCAACACGGATTGTGCTAGCTTCTTGAAACTTGACACAATAAAGTAGTTTCACGTTCTATCTCTATGCTTTGTTTCCTCTTGATGTAGCCCTAACAGTGACTGGCGAGAAACACTTTCATGGAAAGGGGTTGCCAGGCTTCCCAAATATACGAATCTCCAGAAATCTCAGGAAATATTTTTTCACCCAAACAGGATGATACTTTCAGGTAATGATCAGTACACTAAGGCGACTTGGTTCCCCAAATTTCGTTCTTCTATGTTGAAGCGTTCGTTTCCAGTAACAGTTTGAATTTTTAGGTTTCACTCTGTTTTCTCCTATATTGATAGATGTATTTGGAACTCTAAATCCAACACGGTTTGTGCTAGGTTCTTGAAACTTGACACAATAAAGTAGTTTCACGTTCTATCTCTATGTTTTGTTTCCTCTTGATGTAGCCCTAAGCATTGACTGGCGAGAAACACTTTCATGGAAAGGGGTGGCTTCCCAAAATTACGAATCTCCAGAAATCTCAGCAAATATTTTTTCACCCAAACTGGATGATACTTTCAGGTAATGATCACTACACTAACGCGACTTGGTTCCGCAAATTTCGTTCTTCTATGTTGAAGCGTTCGTTTCCAGTAACAGTTTGAATTTTTAGGTTTCACTCTGTTTTCTCCTATATTGATAGATGTATTTGGAACTCTAAATCCAACACGGTTTGTGCTAGCTTCTTGAAACTTCACACAATAAAGTAGTTTCACGTTCTATCTCTATGTTTTGTTTCCTCTTGATGTAGCCCTAACAGTGACTGGCGAGAAACACTTTCATGGAAAGGGGTTGCCAGGCTTCCCAAATATGCGAATCTCCAGAAATCTCAGGAAATATTTTTTCACCCAAACTGGATGATACTTTCAGGTAATGATCAGTACACTAAGGCGACTTGGTTCCCCAAATTTCGTTCTTCTATGTTGAAGCGTTCGTTTCCAGTAACAGTTTGAATTTTTAGGTTTCACTCTGTTTTCTCCTATATTGATAGATGTATTTGGAACTCTAAATCCAACACGGTTTGTGCTAGCTTCTTGAAGCTTGACACAATAAAGTAATTTCACGTTCTATCTCTATGTTTTGTTTCCTCTTGATGTAGCCCCAAGCAGTGACTGAGGAGAAACACTTTCATGGAAAGGGGTTTCCAAGCTTCCTAAAATTACAAATCTCCAGAAATCTCAGCAAATATTTTTTCACCCAAACTGGATGATACTTTCAGGTAATGATCAGTACACTAAGGCGACTTGGTTCCCCAAATTTCGTTCTTCTATGTTGAAGCGTTCGTTTCCAGTAACAGTTTGAATTTTTAGGTTTCACTCTGTTTTCTCCTATATTGATAGATGTATTTGGAACTCTAAATCCAACCCGGTTTGTGCTAGCTTCTTGAAACTTGACACAATAAAGTAGTTTCACGTTCTACCTCTATGTTTTGTTTCCTCTTGATGTAGCCCTAAGCAGTGACTGGCGAGAAACACTTTCATGGAAAGGGGTTGCCAGGCTTCCCAAATATACAAATCTCCAGAAATCTCAGGAAATATTTTTTCACCCAAACAGGATGATACTTTCAGGTAATGATCAGTACACTAAGGCGACTTGGTTCCCCAAATTTCATTTTTCTATGTTGAAGCGTTCGTTTCCAGTAACAGTTTGATTTTTTAGGTTTCACTCTGTTTTCTCCTATATTGATAGATGTATTTGGAACTCTAAATCCAACACGGTTTGTGCTAGCTTCTTGAAACTTGACACAATAAAATAGTTTCACATTCTATCTCTATGTTTTGTTTCCTCTTGATGTAGCCCTAAGCATTGACTGGCGAGAAACACTTTCATGGAAAGGGGTGGCTTCCCAAAATTACGAATCTCCAGAAATCGCAGCAAATATTTTTTCACCCAAACTGGATGATACTTTCAGGTAATGATCAGTACACTAAGGCGACTTGGTTCCCCAAATTTCGTTCTTCTATGTTGAAGCGTTCGTTTCCAGTAACAGTTTGAATTTTTAGGTTTCACTCTGTTTTCTCCTATATTGATAGAGGTATTTGGAACTCTAAATCCAACACGGTTTTTGCTAGCTTCTTGAAACTTGACACAATAAAGTAGTTTCACGTTCTATCTCTATGTTTTGTTTCCTCTTGATGTAGCCCTAAGCATTGACTGGCGAGAAACACTTTCATGGAAAGGGGTGGCTTCCCAAAATTACGAATCTCCAGAAATCTCAGCAAATATTTTTTCACCCAAACTGGATGATACTTTCAGGTAATGATCACTACACTAACGCGACTTGGTTCCCCAAATTTCGTTCTTATATGTTGAAGCGTTCGTTTCCAGTAACAGTTTGAATTTTTAGGTTTCACTCTGTTTTCTCCTATATTGATAGATGTATTTGGAACTCTAAATCCAACACGGTTTGTGCTAGCTTCTTGAAACTTCACACAATAAAGTAGTTTCACGTTCTATCTCTATGTTTTGTTTCCTCTTGATGTAGCCCTAACAGTGACTGGCGAGAAACACTTTCATGGAAAGGGGTTGCCAGGCTTCCCAAATATGCGAATCTCCAGAAATCTCAGGAAATATTTTTTCACCCAAACTGGATGATACTTTCAGGTAATGATCAGTACACTAAGGCGACTTGGTTCCCCAAATTTCGTTCTTCTATGTTGAAGCGTTCGTTTCCAGTAACAGTTTGAAATTTTAGGTTTCACTCTGTTTTCTCCTATATTGATAGATGTATTTGGAACTCTAAATCCAACACGGTTTGTGCTAGCTTCTTGAAACTTGACACAATAAAGTAATTTCACGTTCTATCTCTATGTTTTGTTTCCTCTTGATGTAGCCCCAAGCAGTGACTGAGGAGAAACACTTTCATGGAAAGGGGTTGCTAAGCTTCCTAAAATTACAAATCTCCAGAAATCTCAGCAAATATTTTTTCACCCAAACTGGATGATACTTTCAGGTAATGATCAGTACACTAAGGCGACTTGGTTCCCCAAATTTCGTTCTTCTATGTTGAAGCGTTCGTTTCCAGTAACAGTTTGAATTTTTAGGTTTCACTCTGTTTTCTCCTATATTGATAGATGTATTTGGAACTCTAAATCCAACACGGTTTGTGCTAGCTTCTTGAAACTTGACACAATAAAGTAGTTTCACGTTCTATCTCTATGCTTTGTTTCCTCTTGATGTAGCCCTAACAGTGACTGGCGAAAAACACTTTCATGTAAAGGGGTTGCCAGGCTTCCCAAATATACGAATCTCCAGAAATCTCAGGAAATATTTTTTCACCCAAACAGGATGATACTTTCAGGTAATGATCAGTACACTAAGGCGACTTGGTTCCCCAAATTTCGTTCTTCTATGTTGAAGCGTTCGTTTCCAGTAACAGTTTGAATTTTTAGGTTTCACTCTGTTTTCTCCTATATTGATAGATGTATTTGGAACTCTAAATCCAACACGGTTTGTGCTAGCTTCTTGAAACTTGACACAATAAAGTAGTTTCACGTTCTATCTCTATGTTTTGTTTCCTCTTGATGTGGCCCTAAGCATTGACTGGCGAGAAACACTTTCATGGAAAGGGGTGGCTTCCCAAAATTACGAATCTCCAGAAATCTCAGCAAATATTTTTTCACCCAAACTGGATGATACTTTCAGGTAATGATCACTACACTAACGCGACTTGGTTCCCCAAATTTCGTTCTTCTATGTTGAAGCGTTCGTTTCCAGTAACAGTTTGAATTTTTAGGTTTCACTCTGTTTTCTCCTATATTGATAGATGTATTTGGAACTCTAAATCCAACACGGTTTGTGCTAGCTTCTTGAAACTTGACACAATAATGTAGTTTCACGTTCTATCTCTATGTTTTGTTTCCTCTTGATGTAGCCCTAACAGTGACTGGCGAGAAACACTTTCATGGAAAGGGGTTGCCAGGCTTCCCAAATATGCGAATCTCCAGAAATCTCAGGAAATATTTTTTCACCCAAACTGGATGATACTTTCAGGTAATGATCAGTACACTAAGGCGACTTGGTTCCCCAAATTTCGTTCTTCTATGTTGAAGCGTTCGTTTCCAGTAACAGTTTGAATTTTTAGGTTTCACTCTGTTTTCTCCTATATTGATAGATGTATTTGGAACTCTAAATCCAACACGGTTTGTGCTAGCTTCTTGAAACTTGACACAATAAAGTAATTTCACGTTCTATCTCTATGTTATGTTTCCTCTTGATGTAGCCCCAAGGAGTGACTGAGGAGAAACACTTTCATGGAAAGGGGTTGCCAAGCTTCCTAAAATTACAAATCTCCAGAAATCTCAGCAAATATTTTTTCACCCAAACTGGATGATACTTTCAGGTAATGATCAGTACACTAAGGCGACTTGGTTCCCCAAATTTCGTTCTTCTATGTTGAAGCGTTCGTTTCCAGTAACAGTTTGAATTTTTAGGTTTCACTCTGTTTTCTCCTATATTGATAGATGTATTTGGAACTCTAAATCCAACACGGTTTGTGCTAGCTTCTTGAAACTTGACACAATAAAGTAGTTTCACGTTCTACCTCTATGTTTTGTTTCCTCTTGATGTAGCCCTAAGCAGTGACTGGCGAGAAACACTTTCATGGAAAGGGGTTGCCAGGCTTCCCAAATATACAAATCTCCAGAAATCTCAGGAAATATTTTTTCACCCAAACAGGATGATACTTTCAGGTAATGATCAGTACACTAAGGCGACTTGGTTCCCCAAATTTCGTTTTTCTATGTTGAAGCGTTCGTTTCCAGTAACAGTTTGAATTTTTAGGTTTCACTCTGTTTTCTCCTATATTGATAGATGTATTTGGAACTCTAAATCCAACACGGTTTGTGCTAGATTCTTGAAACTTGACACAATAAAATAGTTTCACGTTCTATCTCTATGTTTTGTTTCCTCTTGATGTAGCCCTAAGCATTGACTGGCGAGAAACACTTTCATGGAAAGGGGTGGCTTCCCAAAATTACGAATCTCCAGAAATCGCAGCAAATATTTTTTCACCCAAACTGGATGATACTTTCAGGTAATGATCAGTACACTAAGGCGACTTGGTTCCCCAAATTTCGTTCTTCTATGTTGAAGCGTTCGTTTCCAGTAACAGTTTGAATTTTTAGGTTTCACTCTGTTTTCTCCTATATTGATAGATGTATTTGGAACTCTAAATCCAACACGGTTTGTGCTAGCTTCTTGAAACTTGACACAATAAAGTAGTTTCACGTTCTATCTCTATGCTTTGTTTCCTCTTGATGTAGCCCTAACAGTGACTGGCGAGAAACACTTTCATGGAAAGGGGTTGCCAGGCTTCCCAAATATACGAATCTCCAGAAATCTCAGGAAATATTTTTTCACCCAAACAGGATGATACTTTCAGGTAATGATCAGTACACTAAGGCGACTTGGTTCCCCAAATTTCGTTCTTCTATGTTGAAGCGTTCGTTTCCAGTAACAGTTTGAATTTTTAGGTTTCACTCTGTTTTCTCCTATATTGATAGATGTATTTGGAACTCTAAATCCAACACGGTTTGTGCTAGGTTCTTGAAACTTGACACAATAAAGTAGTTTCACGTTCTATCTCTATGTTTTGTTTCCTCTTGATGTAGCCCTAAGCATTGACTGGCGAGAAACACTTTCATGGAAAGGGGTGGCTTCCCAAAATTACGAATCTCCAGAAATCTCAGCAAATATTTTTTCACCCAAACTGGATGATACTTTCAGGTAATGATCACTACACTAACGCGACTTGGTTCCGCAAATTTCGTTCTTCTATGTTGAAGCGTTCGTTTCCAGTAACAGTTTGAATTTTTAGGTTTCACTCTGTTTTCTCCTATATTGATAGATGTATTTGGAACTCTAAATCCAACACGGTTTGTGCTAGCTTCTTGAAACTTCACACAATAAAGTAGTTTCACGTTCTATCTCTATGTTTTGTTTCCTCTTGATGTAGCCCTAACAGTGACTGGCGAGAAACACTTTCATGGAAAGGGGTTGCCAGGCTTCCCAAATATGCGAATCTCCAGAAATCTCAGGAAATATTTTTTCACCCAAACTGGATGATACTTTCAGGTAATGATCAGTACACTAAGGCGACTTGGTTCCCCAAATTTCGTTCTTCTATGTTGAAGCGTTCGTTTCCAGTAACAGTTTGAATTTTTAGGTTTCACTCTGTTTTCTCCTATATTGATAGATGTATTTGGAACTCTAAATCCAACACGGTTTGTGCTAGCTTCTTGAAACTTGACACAATAAAGTAATTTCACGTTCTATCTCTATGTTTTGTTTCCTCTTGATGTAGCCCCAAGCAGTGACTGAGGAGAAACACTTTCATGGAAAGGGGTTGCCAAGCTTCCTAAAATTACAAATCTCCAGAAATCTCAGCAAATATTTTTTCACCCAAACTGGATGATACTTTCAGGTAATGATCAGTACACTAAGGCGACTTGGTTCCCCAAATTTCGTTCTTCTATGTTGAAGCGTTCGTTTCCAGTAACAGTTTGAATTTTTAGGTTTCACTCTGTTTTCTCCTATATTGATAGATGTATTTGGAACTCTAAATCCAACACGGTTTGTGCTAGCTTCTTGAAACTTGACACAATAAAGTAGTTTCACGTTCTACCTCTATGTTTTGTTTCCTCTTGATGTAGCCCTAAGCAGTGACTGGCGAGAAACACTTTCATGGAAAGGGGTTGCCAGGCTTCCCAAATATACAAATCTCCAGAAATCTCAGGAAATATTTTTTCACCCAAACAGGATGATACTTTCAGGTAATGATCAGTACACTAAGGCGACTTGGTTCCCCAAATTTCATTTTTCTATGTTGAAGCGTTCGTTTCCAGTAACAGTTTGAATTTTTAGGTTTCACTCTGTTTTCTCCTATATTGATAGATGTATTTGGAACTCTAAATCCAACACGGTTTGTGCTAGCTTCTTGAAACTTGACACAATAAAATAGTTTCACGTTCTATCTCTATGTTTTGTTTCCTCTTGATGTAGCCCTAAGCATTGACTGGCGAGAAACACTTTCATGGAAAGGGGTGGCTTCCCAAAATTACGAATCTCCAGAAATCGCAGCAAATATTTTTTCACCCAAACTGGATGATACTTTCAGGTAATGATCAGTACACTAAGGCGACTTGGTTCCCCAAATTTCGTTCTTCTATGTTGAAGCGTTCGTTTCCAGTAACAGTTTGAATTTTTAGGTTTCACTCTGTTTTCTCCTATATTGATAGAGGTATTTGGAACTCTAAATCCAACACGGTTTTTGCTAGCTTCTTGAAACTTGACACAATAAAGTAGTTTCACGTTCTATCTCTATGTTTTGTTTCCTCTTGATGTAGCCCTAAGCATTGACTGGCGAGAAACACTTTCATGGAAAGGGGTGGCTTCCCAAAATTACGAATCTCCAGAAATCTCAGCAAATATTTTTTCACCCAAACTGGATGATACTTTCAGGTAATGATCACTACACTAACGCGACTTGGTTCCCCAAATTTCGTTCTTATATGTTGAAGCGTTCGTTTCCAGTAACAGTTTGAATTTTTAGGTTTCACTCTGTTTTCTCCTATATTGATAGATGTATTTGGAACTCTAAATCCAACACGGTTTGTGCTAGCTTCTTGAAACTTCACACAATAAAGTAGTTTCACGTTCTATCTCTATGTTTTGTTTCCTCTTGATGTAGCCCTAACAGTGACTGGCGAGAAACACTTTCATGGAAAGGGGTTGCCAGGCTTCCCAAATATGCGAATCTCCAGAAATCTCAGGAAATATTTTTTCACCCAAACTGGATGATACTTTCAGGTAATGATCAGTACACTAAGGCGACTTGGTTCCCCAAATTTCGTTCTTCTATGTTGAAGCGTTCGTTTCCAGTAACAGTTTGAAATTTTAGGTTTCACTCTGTTTTCTCCTATATTGATAGATGTATTTGGAACTCTAAATCCAACACGGTTTGTGCTAGCTTCTTGAAACTTGACACAATAAAGTAATTTCACGTTCTATCTCTATGTTTTGTTTCCTCTTGATGTAGCCCCAAGCAGTGACTGAGGAGAAACACTTTCATGGAAAGGGGTTGCTAAGCTTCCTAAAATTACAAATCTCCAGAAATCTCAGCAAATATTTTTTCACCCAAACTGGATGATACTTTCAGGTAATGATCAGTACACTAAGGCGACTTGGTTCCCCAAATTTCGTTCTTCTATGTTGAAGCGTTCGTTTCCAGTAACAGTTTGAATTTTTAGGTTTCACTCTGTTTTCTCCTATATTGATAGATGTATTTGGAACTCTAAATCCAACACGGTTTGTGCTAGCTTCTTGAAACTTGACACAATAAAGTAGTTTCACGTTCTATCTCTATGCTTTGTTTCCTCTTGATGTAGCCCTAACAGTGACTGGCGAAAAACACTTTCATGTAAAGGGGTTGCCAGGCTTCCCAAATATACGAATCTCCAGAAATCTCAGGAAATATTTTTTCACCCAAACAGGATGATACTTTCAGGTAATGATCAGTACACTAAGGCGACTTGGTTCCCCAAATTTCGTTCTTCTATGTTGAAGCGTTCGTTTCCAGTAACAGTTTGAATTTTTAGGTTTCACTCTGTTTTCTCCTATATTGATAGATGTATTTGGAACTCTAAATCCAACACGGTTTGTGCTAGCTTCTTGAAACTTGACACAATAAAGTAGTTTCACGTTCTATCTCTATGTTTTGTTTCCTCTTGATGTGGCCCTAAGCATTGACTGGCGAGAAACACTTTCATGGAAAGGGGTGGCTTCCCAAAATTACGAATCTCCAGAAATCGCAGCAAATATTTTTTCACCCAAACTGGATGATACTTTCAGGTAATGATCAGTACACTAAGGCGACTTGGTTCCCCAAATTTCGTTCTTCTATGTTGAAGCGTTCGTTTCCAGTAACAGTTTGAATTTTTAGGTTTCACTCTGTTTTCTCCTATATTGATAGAGGTATTTGGAACTCTAAATCCAACACGGTTTTTGCTAGCTTCTTGAAACTTGACACAATAAAGTAGTTTCACGTTCTATCTCTATGTTTTGCTTCCTCTTGATGTAGCCCTAACAGTGACTGGCGAGAAACACTTTCATGGAAAGGGGTTGCCAGGCTTCCCAAATATGCGAATCTCCAGAAATCTCAGGAAATATTTTTTCACCCAAACTGGATGATACTTTCAGGTAATGATCAGTACACTAAGGCGACTTGGTTCCCCAAATTTCGTTCTTCTATGTTGAAGCGTTCGTTTCCAGTAACAGTTTGAATTTTTAGGTTTCACTCTGTTTTCTCCTATATTGATAGATGTATTTGGAACTCTAAATCCAACACGGTTTGTGCTAGCTTCTTGAAACTTGACACAATAAAGTAATTTCACGTTCTATCTCTATGTTTTGTTTCCTCTTGATGTAGCCCCAAGCAGTGACTGAGGAGAAACACTTTCATGGAAAGGGGTTGCCAAGCTTCCTAAAATTACAAATCTCCAGAAATCTCAGCAAATATTTTTTCACCCAAACTGGATGATACTTTCAGGTAATGATCAGTACACTAAGGCGACTTGGTTCCCCAAATTTCGTTCTTCTATGTTGAAGCGTTCGTTTCCAGTAACAGTTTGAATTTTTAGGTTTCACTCTGTTTTCTCCTATATTGATAGATGTATTTGGAACTCTAAATCCAACACGGTTTGTGCTAGCTTCTTGAAACTTGACACAATAAAGTAGTTTCACGTTCTATCTCTATGTTTTGTTTCCTCTTGATGTAGCCCTAAGCATTGACTGGCGAGAAACACTTTCATGGAAAGGGGTGGCTTCCCAAAATTACAAATCTCCAGAAATCTCAGCAAATATTTTTTCACCCAAACTGGATGATACTTTCAGGTAATGATCACTACACTAACGCGACTTGGTTCCCCAAATTTCGTTCTTCTATGTTGAAGCGTTCGTTTCCAGTAACAGTTTGAATTTTTAGGTTTCACTCTGTTTTCTCCTATATTGATAGATGTATTTGGAACTCTAAATCCAACACGGTTTGTGCTAGCTTCTTGAAACTTCACACAATAAAGTAGTTTCACGTTCTATCTCTATGTTTTGTTTCCTCTTGATGTAGCCCTAACAGTGACTGGCGAGAAACACTTTCATGGAAAGGGGTTGCCAGGCTTCCCAAATATGCGAATCTCCAGAAATCTCAGGAAATATTTTTTCACCCAAACTGGATGATACTTTCAGGTAATGATCAGTACACTAAGGCGACTTGGTTCCCCAAATTTCGTTCTTCTATGTTGAAGCGTTCGTTTCCAGTAACAGTTTGAATTTTTAGGTTTCACTCTGTTTTCTCCTATATTGATAGATGTATTTGGAACTCTAAATCCAACACGGTTTGTGCTAGCTTCTTGAAACTTGACACAATAAAGTAATTTCACGTTCTATCTCTATGTTTTGTTTCCTCTTGATGTAGCCCCAAGCAGTGACTGAGGAGAAACACTTTCATGGAAAGGGGTTGCCAAGCTTCCTAAAATTACAAAACTCCAGAAATCTCAGCAAATATTTTTTCACCCAAACTGGATGATACTTTCAGGTAATGATCAGTACACTAAGGCGACTTGGTTCCCCAAATTTCGTTCTTCTATGTTGAAGCGTTCGTTTCCAGTAACAGTTTGAATTTTTAGGTTTCACTCTGTTTTCTCCTATATTGATAGAGGTATTTGGAACTCTAAATCCAACACGGTTTTTGCTAGCTTCTTGAAACTTGACACAATAAAGTAGTTTCACGTTCTATCTCTATGTTTTGTTTCCTCTTGATGTAGCCCTAAGCATTGACTGGAAGAAACACTTTCATGGAAAGGGGTGGCTTCCCAAAATTACGAATCTCCAGAAATCTCAGCAAATATTTTTTCACCCAAACTGGATGATACTTTCAGGTAATGATCACTACACTAACGCGACTTGGTTCCCCAAATTTCGTTCTTCTATGTTGAAGCGTTCGTTTCCAGTAACAGTTTGAATTTTTAGGTTTCACTCTGTTTTCTCCTATATTGATAGATGTATTTGGAACTCTAAATCCAACACGGTTTGTGCTAGCTTCTTGAAACTTGACACAATAAAGTAGTTTCACGTTCTACCTCTATGTTTTGTTTCCTCTTGATGTAGCCCTAAGCAGTGACTGGCGAGAAACACTTTCATGGAAAGGGGTTGCCAGGCTTCCCAAATATACAAATCTCCAGAAATCTCAGGAAATATTTTTTCACCCAAACAGGATGATACTTTCAGGTAATGATCAGTACACTAAGGCGACTTGGTACCCAAATTTCGTTTTTCTATGTTGAAGCGTTCGTTTCCAGTAACAGTTTGAATTTTTAGGTTTCACTCTGTTTTCTCCTATATTGATAGATGTATTTGGAACTCTAAATCCAACACGGTTTGTGCTAGCTTCTTGAAACTTGACACAATAAAATAGTTTCACGTTCTATCTCTATGTTTTGTTTCCTCTTGATGTAGCCCTAAGCATTGACTGGCGAGAAACACTTTCATGGAAAGGGGTTGCCAGGCTTCCCAAATATGCGAATCTCCAGAAATCTCAGGAAATATTTTTTCACCCAAACTGGATGATACTTTCAGGTAATGATCAGTACACTAAGGCGACTTGGTTCCCCAAATTTCGTTCTTCTATGTTGAAGCGTTCGTTTCCAGTAACAGTTTGAATTTTTAGATTTCACTCTGTTTTCTCCTATATTGATAGATGTATTTGGAACTCTAAATCCAACACGGTTTGTGCTAGCTTCTTGAAACTTGACACAATAAAGTAGTTTCACGTTCTACCTCTATGTTTTGTTTCCTCTTGATGTAGCCCTAAGCAGGGACTGGCGAGAAACACTTTCATGGAAAGGGGTTGCCAGGCTTCCCAAATATACAAATCTCCAGAAATCTCAGGAAATATTTTTTCACCCAAACAGGATGATACTTTCAGGTAATGATCAGTACACTAAGGCGACTTGGTTCCCCAAATTTCGTTTTTCTATGTTGAAGCGTTCGTTTCCAGTAACAGTTTGAATTTTTAGGTTTCACTCTGTTTTCTCCTATATTGATAGATGTATTTGGAACTCTAAATCCAACACGGTTTGTGCTAGCTTCTTGAAACTTGACACAATAAAATAGTTTCACGTTCTATCTCTATGTTTTGTTTCCTCTTGATGTAGCCCTAAGCATTGACTGGCGAGAAACACTTTCATGGAAAGGGGTGGCTTCCCAAAATTACGAATCTCCAGAAATCGCAGCAAATATTTTTTCACCCAAACTGGATGATACTTTCAGGTAATGATCAGTACACTAAGGCGACTTGGTTCCCCAAATTTCGTTCTTCTATGTTGAAGCGTTCGTTTCCAGTAACAGTTTGAATTTTTAGGTTTCACTCTGTTTTCTCCTATATTGATAGAGGTATTTGGAACTCTAAATCCAACACGGTTTTTGCTAGCTTCTTGAAACTTGACACAATAAAGTAGTTTCACGTTCTATCTCTATGTTTTGTTTCCTCTTGATGTAGCCCTAAGCATTGACTGGCGAGAAACACTTTCATGGAAAGGGGTGGCTTCCCAAAATTACGAATCTCCAGAAATCTCAGCAAATATTTTTTCACCCAAACTGGATGATACTTTCAGGTAATGATCACTACACTAACGCGACTTGGTTCCCCAAATTTCGTTCTTCTATGTTGAAGCGTTCGTTTCCAGTAACAGTTTGAATTTTTAGGTTTCACTCTGTTTTCTCCTATATTGATAGATGTATTTGGAACTCTAAATCCAACACGGTTTGTGCTAGCTTCTTGAAACTTCACACAATAAAGTAGTTTCACGTTCTATCTCTATGTTTTGTTTCCTCTTGATGTAGCCCTAACAGTGACTGGCGAGAAACACTTTCATGGAAAGGGGTTGCCAGGCTTCCCAAATATGCGAATCTCCAGAAATCTCAGGAAATATTTTTTCACCCAAACTGGATGATACTTTCAGGTAATGATCAGTACACTAAGGCGACTTGGTTCCCCAAATTTCGTTCTTCTATGTTGAAGCGTTCGTTTCCAGTAACAGTTTGGATTTTTAGGTTTCACTCTGTTTTCTCCTATATTGATAGATGTATTTGGAACTCTAAATCCAACACGGTTTGTGCTAGCTTCTTGAAACTTGACACAATAAAATAGTTTCACGTTCTACCTCTATGTTTTGTTTCCTCTTGATGTAGCCCTAAGCAGTGACTGGCGAGAAACACTTTCATGGAAAGGGGTTGCCAGGCTTCCCAAATATACAAATCTCCAGAACTCAGGAAATATTTTTTCACCCAAACAGGATGATACTTTCAGGTAATGATCAGTACACTAAGGCGACTTGGTTCCCCAAATTTCGTTTTTCTATGTTGAAGCGTTCGTTTCCAGTAACAGTTTGAATTTTTAGGTTTCACTCTGTTTTCTCCTATATTGATAGAGGTATTTGGAACTCTAAATCCAACACGGTTTTTGCTAGCTTCTTGAAACTTGACACAATAAAATAGTTTCACGTTCTATCTCTATGTTTTGTTTCCTCTTGATGTAGCCCTAACAGTGACTGGCGAGAAACACTTTCATGGAAAGGGGTTGCCAGGCTTCCCAAATATGCGAATCTCCAGAAATCTCAGGAAATATTTTTTCACCCAAACAGGATGATACTTTCAGGTAATGATCAGTACACTAAGGCGACTTGGTTCCCCAAATTTCGTTCTTCTATGTTGAAGCGTTCGTTTCCAGTAACAGTTTGAATTTTTAGGTTTCACTCTGTTTTCTCCTATATTGATAGATGTATTTGGAACTCTAAATCCAACACGGTTTGTGCTAGCTTCTTGAAACTTGAAGTAGTTTCACGTTCTATCTCTATGTTTTGTTTCCTCTTGATGTAGCCCTAACAGTGACCGGCGAGAAACACTTTCATGTAAAGGGGTTGCCAGGCTTCCCAAATATACGAATCTCCAGAAATCTCAGGAAATATTTTTTCACCCAAACAGGATGATACTTTCAGGTAATGATCAGTACACTAAGGCGACTTGGTTCCCCAAATTTCGTTCTTCTATGTTGAAGCGTTCGTTTCCAGTAACAGTTTGAATTTTTAGGTTTCACTCTGTTT
The DNA here is from genome assembly GCF_964194105.1 of Spermophilus citellus. Lineage (NCBI taxonomy): Eukaryota > Metazoa > Chordata > Mammalia > Rodentia > Sciuridae > Spermophilus > Spermophilus citellus. Next base: position 13,088,059 of record NC_138188.1, on the reverse strand, counting down.
TCTCCTATATTGATAGATGTATTTGGAACTCTAAATCCAACACGGTTTGTGCTAGCTTCTTGAAACTTGACACAATAAAGTAGTTTCACGTTCTATCTCTATGTTTTGTTTCCTCTTGATGTAGCCCTAAGCAGTGACTGGCGATAAACACTTTCATGGAAAGGGGTGGCTTCCCAAAATTACGAATCTCCAGAAATCTCAGGAAATATTTTTTCACCCAAACTGGATGATACTTTCAGGTAATGATCACTACACTAACGCGACTTGGTTCCCCAAATTTCGTTCTTCTATGTTGAAGCGTTCGTTTCCAGTAACAGTTTGAATTTTTAGGTTTCACTCTGTTTTCTCCTATATTGATAGATGTATTTGGAACTCTAAATCCAACACGGTTTGTGCTAGCTTCTTGAAACTTGACACAATAAAGCAGTTTCACGTTCTATCTCTATGTTTTGTTTCCTCTTGATGTAGCCCTAAGCAGTGACTGGCGAGAAACACTTTAATGGAAAGGGGTTGTCATGCTTCCCAAAATTACGAATCTCCAGAAATCTCAGCAAATATTTTTTCACCCAAACTGGATGATACTTTCAGGTAATGATCAGTACACTAAGGCGACTTGGTTCCCCAAATGTCGTTCTTCTATGTTGAAGCGTTCGTTTCCAGTAACAGTTTGAATTTTTAGGTTTCACTCTGTTTTCTCCTATATTGATAGATGTATTTGGAACTCTAAATCCAACACGGTTTGTGCTAGCTTCTTGAAACTTGACACAATAAAGTAGTTTCACGTTCTATCTCTATGTTTTGTTTCCTCTTGATGTAGCCCTAAGCAGTGACTGATGAGAAACACTTTCATGGAAAGGGGTTGCCAGGCTTCCCAAAATTACGAATCTCCAGAAATCTCAGCAAATATTTTTTCACCCAAACTGGATGATACTTTCAGGTAATGATCAGTACACTAAGGCGACTTGGTTCCCCAAATTTCGTTCTTCTATGTTGAAGCGTTCGTTTCCAGTAACAGTTTGAATTTTTAGGTTTCACTCTGTTTTCTCCTATATTGATAGATGTATTTGGAACTCTAAATCCAACACGGTTTGTGCTAGCTTCTTGAAACTTGACACAATAAAATAGTTTCACGTTCTATCTCTATGTTTTGTTTCCTCTTGATGTAGCCCTAAGCATTGACTGGCGAGAAACACTTTCATGGAAAGGGGTTGCCAGGCTTCCCAAATATGCGAATCTCCAGAAATCTCAGGAAATATTTTTTCACCCAAACTGGATGATACTTTCAGGTAATGATCAGTACACTAAGGCGACTTGGTTCCCCAAATTTCGTTCTTCTATGTTGAAGCGTTCGTTTCCAGTAACAGTTTGAATTTTTAGGTTTCACTCTGTTTTCTCCTATATTGATAGATGTATTTGGAACTCTAAATCCAACACGGTTTGTGCTAGCTTCTTGAAACTTGACACAATAAAATAGTTTCACGTTCTATCTCTATGTTTTGTTTCCTCTTGATGTAGCCCTAAGCATTGACTGGCGAGAAACACTTTAATGGAAAGGGGTGGCTTCCCAAAATTACGAATCTCCAGAAATCGCAGCAAATATTTTTTCACCCAAACTGGATGATACTTTCAGGTAATGATCAGTACACTAAGGCGACTTGGTTCCCCAAATTTCGTTCTTCTATGTTGAAGCGTTCGTTTCCAGTAACAGTTTGAATTTTTAGGTTTCACTCTGTTTTCTCCTATATTGATAGAGGTATTTGGAACTCTAAATCCAACACGGTTTTTGCTAGCTTCTTGAAACTTGACACAATAAAGTAGTTTCACGTTCTATCTCTATGTTTTGTTTCCTCTTGATGTAGCCCTAAGCATTGACTGGCGAGAAACACTTTCATGGAAAGGGGTGGCTTCCCAAAATTACGAATCTCCAGAAATCTCAGCAAATATTTTTTCACCCAAACTGGATGATACTTTCAGGTAATGATCACTACACTAACGCGACGTGGTTCCCCAAATTTCGTTCTTCTATGTTGAAGCGTTCGTTTCCAGTAACAGTTTGAATTTTTAGGTTTCACTCTGTTTTCTCCTATATTGATAGATGTATTTGGAACTCTAAATCCAACACGGTTTGTGCTAGCTTCTTGAAACTTGACACAATAAAGTAGTTTCACGTTCTATCTCTATGTTTTGTTTCCTCTTGATGTAGCCCTAAGCAGTGACTGACGAGAAACACTTTCATGGAAAGGGGTTGCCAGGCTTCCCAAAATTACGAATCTCCAGAAATCTCAGCAAATATTTTTTCACCCAAACTGGATGATACTTTCAGGTAATGATCAGTACACTAAGGCGACTTGGTTCCCCAAATTTCGTTCTTCTATGTTGAAGCGTTCGTTTCCAGTAACAGTTTGAATTTTTAGGTTTCACTCTGTTTTCTCCTATATTGATAGATGTATTTGGAACTATCAATCCAACACGGTTTGTGCTAGCTTCTTGAAACTTGACACAATAAAATAGTTTCACGTTCTATCTCTATGTTTTGTTTCCTCTTGATGTAGCCCTAAGCATTGACTGGCGAGAAACACTTTCATGGAAAGGGGTTGCCAGGCTTCCCAAATATGCGAATCTCCAGAAATCTCAGGAAATATTTTTTCACCCAAACTGGATGATACTTTCAGGTAATGATCAGTACACTAAGGCGACTTGGTTCCCCAAATTTCGTTCTTCTATGTTGAAGCGTTCGTTTCCAGTAACAGTTTGAATTTTTAGGTTTCACTCTGTTTTCTCCTATATTGATAGATGTATTTGGAACTCTAAATCCAACACGGTTTGTGCTAGCTTCTTGAAACTTGACACAATAAAATAGTTTCACGTTCTATCTCTATGTTTTGTTTCCTCTTGATGTAGCCCTAAGCATTGACTGGCGAGAAACACTTTAATGGAAAGGGGTGGCTTCCCAAAATTACGAATCTCCAGAAATCGCAGCAAATATTTTTTCACCCAAACTGGATGATACTTTCAGGTAATGATCAGTACACTAAGGCGACTTGGTTCCCCAAATTTCGTTCTTCTATGTTGAAGCGTTCGTTTCCAGTAACAGTTTGAATTTTTAGGTTTCACTCTGTTTTCTCCTATATTGATAGAGGTATTTGGAACTCTAAATCCAACACGGTTTTTGCTAGCTTCTTGAAACTTGACACAATAAAGTAGTTTCACGTTCTATCTCTATGTTTTGTTTCCTCTTGATGTAGCCCTAAGCATTGACTGGCGAGAAACACTTTCATGGAAAGGGGTGGCTTCCCAAAATTACGAATCTCCAGAAATCTCAGCAAATATTTTTTCACCCAAACTGGATGATACTTTCAGGTAATGATCACTACACTAACGCGACGTGGTTCCCCAAATTTCGTTCTTCTATGTTGAAGCGTTCGTTTCCAGTAACAGTTTGAATTTTTAGGTTTCACTCTGTTTTCTCCTATATTGATAGATGTATTTGGAACTCTAAGTCCAACACGGTTTGTGCTAGCTTCTTCAAACTTCACACAATAAAGTAGTTTCACGTTCTATCTCTATGTTTTGTTTCCTCTTGATGTAGCCCTAACAGTGACTGGCGAGAAACACTTTCATGGAAAGGGGTTGCCAGGCTTCCCAAATATGCGAATCTCCAGAAATCTCAGGAAATATTTTTTTACCCAAACTGGATGATACTTTCAGGTAATGATCAGTACACTAAGGCGACTTGGTTCCCCAAATTTCGTTCTTCTATGTTGAAGCGTTCGTTTCCAGTAACAGTTTGAATTTTTAGGTTTCACTCTGTTTTCTCCTATATTGATAGATGTATTTGGAACTCTAAATCCAACACGGTTTGTGCTAGCTTCTTGAAACTTGACACAATAAAGTAATTTCACGTTCTATCTCTATGTTTTGTTTCCTCTTGATGTAGCCCCAAGCAGTGACTGAGGAGAAACACTTTCATGGAAAGGTGTTGCCAAGCTTCCTAAAATTACAAATCTCCAGAAATCTCAGCAAATATTTTTTCACCCAAACTGGATGATACTTTCAGGTAATGATCAGTACACTAAGGCGACTTGGTTCCCCAAATGTCGTTCTTCTATGTTGAAGCGTTCGTTTCCAGTAACAGTTTGAATTTTTAGGTTTCACTCTGTTTTCTCCTATATTGATAGATGTATTTGGAACTCTAAATCCAACACGGTTTGTGCTAGCTTCTTGAAACTTGACACAATAAAATAGTTTCACGTTCTATCTCTATGTTTTGTTTCCTCTTGATGTAGCCCTAACAGTGACTGGCGAGAAACACTTTCATGGAAAGGGGTTGCCAGGCTTCCCAAATATGCGAATCTCCAGAAATCTCAGGAAATATTTTTTCACCCAAACAGGATGATACTTTCAGGTAATGATCAGTACACTAAGGCGACTTGGTTCCCCAAATTTCGTTCTTCTATGTTGAAGCGTTCGTTTCCAGTAACAGTTTGAATTTTTAGGTTTCACTCTGTTTTCTCCTATATTGATAGATGTATTTGGAACTCTAAATCCAACACGGTTTGTGCTAGCTTCTTGAAACTTGACACAATAAAGTAGTTTCACGTTCTATCTCTATGTTTTGTTTCCTCTTGATGTAGCCCTAACAGTGACCGGCGAGAAACACTTTCATGTAAAGGGGTTGCCAGGCTTCCCAAATATACGAATCTCCAGAAATCTCAGGAAATATTTTTTCACCCAAACAGGATGATACTTTCAGGTAATGATCAGTACACTAAGGCGACTTGGTTCCCCAAATTTCGTTCTTCTATGTTGAAGCGTTCGTTTCCAGTAACAGTTTGAATTTTTAGGTTTCACTCTGTTTTCTCCTATATTGATAGATGTATTTGGAACTCTAAATCCAACACGGTTTGTGCTAGCTTCTTGAAACTTGACACAATAAAGTAGTTTCACGTTCTATCTCTATGTTTTGTTTCCTCTTGATGTAGCCCTAAGCAGTGACTGGCGATAAACACTTTCATGGAAAGGGGTGGCTTCCCAAAATTACGAATCTCCAGAAATCTCAGGAAATATTTTTTCACCCAAACTGGATGATACTTTCAGGTAATGATCACTACACTAACGCGACTTGGTTCCCCAAATTTCGTTCTTCTATGTTGAAGCGTTCGTTTCCAGTAACAGTTTGAATTTTTAGGTTTCACTCTGTTTTCTCCTATATTGATAGATGTATTTGGAACTCTAAATCCAACACGGTTTGTGCTAGCTTCTTGAAACTTGACACAATAAAGCAGTTTCACGTTCTATCTCTATGTTTTGTTTCCTCATGATGTAGCCCTAAGCAGTGACTGGCGAGAAACACTTTCATGGAAAGGGGTTGTCATGCTTCCCAAAATTACGAATCTCCAGAAATCTCAGCAAATATTTTTTCACCCAAACTGGATGATACTTTCAGGTAATGATCAGTACACTAAGGCGACTTGGTTCCCCAAATGTCGTTCTTCTATGTTGAAGCGTTCGTTTCCAGTAACAGTTTGAATTTTTAGGTTTCACTCTGTTTTCTCGTATATTGATAGATGTATTTGGAACTCTAAATCCAACACGGTTTGTGCTAGCTTCTTGAAACTTGACACAATAAAGTAGTTTCACGTTCTATCTCTATGTTTTGTTTCCTCTTGATGTAGCCCTAAGCATTGACTGGCGAGAAACACTTTCATGGAAAGGGGTGGCTTCCCAAAATTCCGAATCTCCAGAAATCTCAGCAAATATTTTTTCACCCAAACTGGATGATACTTTCAGGTAATGATCACTACACTAACGCGACTTGGTTCCCCAAATTTCGTTCTTCTATTGAAGCGTTCGTTTCCAGTAACAGTTTGAATTTTTAGGTTTCACTCTGTTTTCTCCTATATTGATAGATGTATTTGGAACTCTAAATCCAACACGGTTTGTGCTAGCTTCTTGAAACTTGACACAATAAAGTAGTTTCACATTCTATCTCTATGTTTTGTTTCCTCTTGATGTAGCCCTAACAGTGACTGGCGAGAAACACTTTCATGGAAAGGGGTTGCCAGGCTTCCCAAATATACGAATCTCCAGAAATCTCAGGAAATATTTTTTCACCCAAACAGGATGATACGTTCAGGTAATGATCAGTACACTAAGGCGACTTGGTTCCCCTAATTTCGTTTTTCTATGTTGAAGCGTTCGTTTCCAGTAACAGTTTGAATTTTTAGGTTTCACTCTGTTTTCTCCTATATTGATAGAGGTATTTGGAACTCTGAATCCAACACGGTTTGTGCTAGCTTCTTGAAACTTGACACAATAAAGTAGTTTCACGTTCTATCTCTATGTTTTGTTTCCTCTTGATGTAGCCCTAAGCAGTGACTGGCGAGAAACACTTTCATGGAAAGGGGTTGCCAGGCTTCCCAAAATTACGAATCTCCAGAAATCTCAGCAAATATTTTTTCACCCAAACTGGATGATACTTTCAGGTAATGATCAGTACACTAAGGCGACTTGGTTCCCCAAATGTCGTTCTTCTATGTTGAAGCGTTCGTTTCCAGTAACAGTTTGAATTTTTAGGTTTCACTCTGTTTTCTCCTATATTGATAGATGTATTTGGAACTCTAAATACAACACGGTTTGTGCTAGCTTCTTGAAACTTGACACAATAAAGTAGTTTCACGTTCTATCTCTATGTTTTGTTTCCTCATGATGTAGCCCTAAGCATTGACTGGCGAGAAACACTTTCATGGAAAGGGGTGGCTTCCCAAAATTACGAATCTCCAGAAATCGCAGCAAATATTTTTTCACCCAAACTGGATGATACTTTCAGGTAATGATCAGTACACTAAGGCGACTTGGTTCCCCAAATTTCGTTCTTCTATGTTGAAGCGTTCGTTTCCAGTAACAGTTTGAATTTTTAGGTTTCACTCTGTTTTCTCCTATATTGATAGATGTATTTGGAACTCTGAATCCAACACGGTTTGTGCTAGCTTCTTGAAACTTGACACAATAAAGTAGTTTCACGTTCTATCTCTATGTTTTGTTTCCTCTTGATGTAGCCCTAACAGTGACTGGCGAGAAACACTTTCATGGAAAGGGGTTGCCAGGCTTCCCAAAATTACGAATCTCCAGAAATCTCAGCAAATATTTTTTCACCCAAACAGGATGATACTTTCAGGTAATGATCAGTACACTAAGGCGACTTGGTTCCCCAAATTTCGTTTTTCTATGTTGAAGTGTTCGTTTCCAGTAACAGTTTGAATTTTTAGGTTTCACTCTGTTTTCTCCTATATTGATAGATGTATTTGGAACTCTAAATCCAACACGGTTTGTGCTAGCTTCTTGAAACTTGACACAATAAAGTAGTTTCACATTCTATCGCTATTTTTGTTTCCTCTTGATGTAGCCCTAACAGTGACTGGCGAGAAACACTTTCATGGAAAGGGGTTGCCAGGCTTCCCAAATATGCGAATCTCCAGAAATCTCAGGAAATATTTTTTCACCCAAACTGGATGATACTTTCAGGTAATGATCAGTACACTAAGGCGACTTGGTTCCCCAAATTTCGTTCTTCTATGTTGAAGCGTTCGTTTCCAGTAACAGTTTGAATTTTTAGGTTTCACTCTGTTTTCTCCTATATTGATAGATGTATTTGGAACTCTAAATCCAACACGGTTTGTGCTAGCTTCTTGAAACTTGACACAATAAAATAGTTTCACGTTCTATCTCTATGTTTTGTTTCCTCTTGATGTAGCCCTAAGCATTGACTGGCGAGAAACACTTTAATGGAAAGGGGTGGCTTCCCAAAATTACGAATCTCCAGAAATCGCAGCAAATATTTTTTCACCCAAACTGGATGATACTTTCAGGTAATGATCAGTACACTAAGGCGACTTGGTTCCCCAAATTTCGTTCTTCTATGTTGAAGCGTTCGTTTCCAGTAACAGTTTGAATTTTTAGGTTTCACTCTGTTTTCTCCTATATTGATAGAGGTATTTGGAACTCTAAATCCAACACGGTTTTTGCTAGCTTCTTGAAACTTGACACAATAAAGTAGTTTCACGTTCTATCTCTATGTTTTGTTTCCTCTTGATGTAGCCCTAAGCATTGACTGGCGAGAAACACTTTCATGGAAAGGGGTGGCTTCCCAAAATTACGAATCTCCAGAAATCTCAGCAAATATTTTTTCACCCAAACTGGATGATACTTTCAGGTAATGATCACTACACTAACGCGACGTGGTTCCCCAAATTTCGTTCTTCTATGTTGAAGCGTTCGTTTCCAGTAACAGTTTGAATTTTTAGGTTTCACTCTGTTTTCTCCTATATTGATAGATGTATTTGGAACTCTAAATCCAACACGGTTTGTGCTAGCTTCTTGAAACTTGACACAATAAAGTAGTTTCACGTTCTATCTCTATGTTTTGTTTCCTCTTGATGTAGCCCTAAGCAGTGACTGACGAGAAACACTTTCATGGAAAGGGGTTGCCAGGCTTCCCAAAATTACGAATCTCCAGAAATCTCAGCAAATATTTTTTCACCCAAACTGGATGATACTTTCAGGTAATGATCAGTACACTAAGGCGACTTGGTTCCCCAAATTTCGTTCTTCTATGTTGAAGCGTTCGTTTCCAGTAACAGTTTGAATTTTTAGGTTTCACTCTGTTTTCTCCTATATTGATAGATGTATTTGGAACTATCAATCCAACACGGTTTGTGCTAGCTTCTTGAAACTTGACACAATAAAATAGTTTCACGTTCTATCTCTATGTTTTGTTTCCTCTTGATGTAGCCCTAAGCATTGACTGGCGAGAAACACTTTCATGGAAAGGGGTTGCCAGGCTTCCCAAATATGCGAATCTCCAGAAATCTCAGGAAATATTTTTTCACCCAAACTGGATGATACTTTCAGGTAATGATCAGTACACTAAGGCGACTTGGTTCCCCAAATTTCGTTCTTCTATGTTGAAGCGTTCGTTTCCAGTAACAGTTTGAATTTTTAGGTTTCACTCTGTTTTCTCCTATATTGATAGATGTATTTGGAACTCTAAATCCAACACGGTTTGTGCTAGCTTCTTGAAACTTGACACAATAAAATAGTTTCACGTTCTATCTCTATGTTTTGTTTCCTCTTGATGTAGCCCTAAGCATTGACTGGCGAGAAACACTTTAATGGAAAGGGGTGGCTTCCCAAAATTACGAATCTCCAGAAATCGCAGCAAATATTTTTTCACCCAAACTGGATGATACTTTCAGGTAATGATCAGTACACTAAGGCGACTTGGTTCCCCAAATTTCGTTCTTCTATGTTGAAGCGTTCGTTTCCAGTAACAGTTTGAATTTTTAGGTTTCACTCTGTTTTCTCCTATATTGATAGAGGTATTTGGAACTCTAAATCCAACACGGTTTTTGCTAGCTTCTTGAAACTTGACACAATAAAGTAGTTTCACGTTCTATCTCTATGTTTTGTTTCCTCTTGATGTAGCCCTAAGCATTGACTGGCGAGAAACACTTTCATGGAAAGGGGTGGCTTCCCAAAATTACGAATCTCCAGAAATCTCAGCAAATATTTTTTCACCCAAACTGGATGATACTTTCAGGTAATGATCACTACACTAACGCGACGTGGTTCCCCAAATTTCGTTCTTCTATGTTGAAGCGTTCGTTTCCAGTAACAGTTTGAATTTTTAGGTTTCACTCTGTTTTCTCCTATATTGATAGATGTATTTGGAACTCTAAGTCCAACACGGTTTGTGCTAGCTTCTTCAAACTTCACACAATAAAGTAGTTTCACGTTCTATCTCTATGTTTTGTTTCCTCTTGATGTAGCCCTAACAGTGACTGGCGAGAAACACTTTCATGGAAAGGGGTTGCCAGGCTTCCCAAATATGCGAATCTCCAGAAATCTCAGGAAATATTTTTTTACCCAAACTGGATGATACTTTCAGGTAATGATCAGTACACTAAGGCGACTTGGTTCCCCAAATTTCGTTCTTCTATGTTGAAGCGTTCGTTTCCAGTAACAGTTTGAATTTTTAGGTTTCACTCTGTTTTCTCCTATATTGATAGATGTATTTGGAACTCTAAATCCAACACGGTTTGTGCTAGCTTCTTGAAACTTGACACAATAAAGTAATTTCACGTTCTATCTCTATGTTTTGTTTCCTCTTGATGTAGCCCCAAGCAGTGACTGAGGAGAAACACTTTCATGGAAAGGTGTTGCCAAGCTTCCTAAAATTACAAATCTCCAGAAATCTCAGCAAATATTTTTTCACCCAAACTGGATGATACTTTCAGGTAATGATCAGTACACTAAGGCGACTTGGTTCCCCAAATGTCGTTCTTCTATGTTGAAGCGTTCGTTTCCAGTAACAGTTTGAATTTTTAGGTTTCACTCTGTTTTCTCCTATATTGATAGATGTATTTGGAACTCTAAATCCAACACGGTTTGTGCTAGCTTCTTGAAACTTGACACAATAAAATAGTTTCACGTTCTATCTCTATGTTTTGTTTCCTCTTGATGTAGCCCTAACAGTGACTGGCGAGAAACACTTTCATGGAAAGGGGTTGCCAGGCTTCCCAAATATGCGAATCTCCAGAAATCTCAGGAAATATTTTTTCACCCAAACAGGATGATACTTTCAGGTAATGATCAGTACACTAAGGCGACTTGGTTCCCCAAATTTCGTTCTTCTATGTTGAAGCGTTCGTTTCCAGTAACAGTTTGAATTTTTAGGTTTCACTCTGTTTTCTCCTATATTGATAGATGTATTTGGAACTCTAAATCCAACACGGTTTGTGCTAGCTTCTTGAAACTTGACACAATAAAGTAGTTTCACGTTCTATCTCTATGTTTTGTTTCCTCTTGATGTAGCCCTAACAGTGACCGGCGAGAAACACTTTCATGTAAAGGGGTTGCCAGGCTTCCCAAATATACGAATCTCCAGAAATCTCAGGAAATATTTTTTCACCCAAACAGGATGATACTTTCAGGTAATGATCAGTACACTAAGGCGACTTGGTTCCCCAAATTTCGTTCTTCTATGTTGAAGCGTTCGTTTCCAGTAACAGTTTGAATTTTTAGGTTTCACTCTGTTTTCTCCTATATTGATAGATGTATTTGGAACTCTAAATCCAACACGGTTTGTGCTAGCTTCTTGAAACTTGACACAATAAAGTAGTTTCACGTTCTATCTCTATGTTTTGTTTCCTCTTGATGTAGCCCTAAGCAGTGACTGGCGATAAACACTTTCATGGAAAGGGGTGGCTTCCCAAAATTACGAATCTCCAGAAATCTCAGGAAATATTTTTTCACCCAAACTGGATGATACTTTCAGGTAATGATCACTACACTAACGCGACTTGGTTCCCCAAATTTCGTTCTTCTATGTTGAAGCGTTCGTTTCCAGTAACAGTTTGAATTTTTAGGTTTCACTCTGTTTTCTCCTATATTGATAGATGTATTTGGAACTCTAAATCCAACACGGTTTGTGCTAGCTTCTTGAAACTTGACACAATAAAGCAGTTTCACGTTCTATCTCTATGTTTTGTTTCCTCATGATGTAGCCCTAAGCAGTGACTGGCGAGAAACACTTTCATGGAAAGGGGTTGTCATGCTTCCCAAAATTACGAATCTCCAGAAATCTCAGCAAATATTTTTTCACCCAAACTGGATGATACTTTCAGGTAATGATCAGTACACTAAGGCGACTTGGTTCCCCAAATGTCGTTCTTCTATGTTGAAGCGTTCGTTTCCAGTAACAGTTTGAATTTTTAGGTTTCACTCTGTTTTCTCGTATATTGATAGATGTATTTGGAACTCTAAATCCAACACGGTTTGTGCTAGCTTCTTGAAACTTGACACAATAAAGTAGTTTCACGTTCTATCTCTATGTTTTGTTTCCTCTTGATGTAGCCCTAAGCATTGACTGGCGAGAAACACTTTCATGGAAAGGGGTGGCTTCCCAAAATTCCGAATCTCCAGAAATCTCAGCAAATATTTTTTCACCCAAACTGGATGATACTTTCAGGTAATGATCACTACACTAACGCGACTTGGTTCCCCAAATTTCGTTCTTCTATTGAAGCGTTCGTTTCCAGTAACAGTTTGAATTTTTAGGTTTCACTCTGTTTTCTCCTATATTGATAGATGTATTTGGAACTCTAAATCCAACACGGTTTGTGCTAGCTTCTTGAAACTTGACACAATAAAGTAGTTTCACATTCTATCTCTATGTTTTGTTTCCTCTTGATGTAGCCCTAACAGTGACTGGCGAGAAACACTTTCATGGAAAGGGGTTGCCAGGCTTCCCAAATATACGAATCTCCAGAAATCTCAGGAAATATTTTTTCACCCAAACAGGATGATACGTTCAGGTAATGATCAGTACACTAAGGCGACTTGGTTCCCCTAATTTCGTTTTTCTATGTTGAAGCGTTCGTTTCCAGTAACAGTTTGAATTTTTAGGTTTCACTCTGTTTTCTCCTATATTGATAGAGGTATTTGGAACTCTGAATCCAACACGGTTTGTGCTAGCTTCTTGAAACTTGACACAATAAAGTAGTTTCACGTTCTATCTCTATGTTTTGTTTCCTCTTGATGTAGCCCTAAGCAGTGACTGGCGAGAAACACTTTCATGGAAAGGGGTTGCCAGGCTTCCCAAAATTACGAATCTCCAGAAATCTCAGCAAATATTTTTTCACCCAAACTGGATGATACTTTCAGGTAATGATCAGTACACTAAGGCGACTTGGTTCCCCAAATGTCGTTCTTCTATGTTGAAGCGTTCGTTTCCAGTAACAGTTTGAATTTTTAGGTTTCACTCTGTTTTCTCCTATATTGATAGATGTATTTGGAACTCTAAATACAACACGGTTTGTGCTAGCTTCTTGAAACTTGACACAATAAAGTAGTTTCACGTTCTATCTCTATGTTTTGTTTCCTCATGATGTAGCCCTAAGCATTGACTGGCGAGAAACACTTTCATGGAAAGGGGTGGCTTCCCAAAATTACGAATCTCCAGAAATCGCAGCAAATATTTTTTCACCCAAACTGGATGATACTTTCAGGTAATGATCAGTACACTAAGGCGACTTGGTTCCCCAAATTTCGTTCTTCTATGTTGAAGCGTTCGTTTCCAGTAACAGTTTGAATTTTTAGGTTTCACTCTGTTTTCTCCTATATTGATAGATGTATTTGGAACTCTGAATCCAACACGGTTTGTGCTAGCTTCTTGAAACTTGACACAATAAAGTAGTTTCACGTTCTATCGCTATGTTTTGTTTCCTCTTGATGTAGCCCTAACAGTGACTGGCGAGAAACACTTTCATGGAAAGGGGTTGCCAGGCTTCCCAAAATTACGAATCTCCAGAAATCTCAGCAAATATTTTTTCACCCAAACAGGATGATACTTTCAGGTAATGATCAGTACACTAAGGCGACTTGGTTCCCCAAATTTCGTTTTTCTATGTTGAAGTGTTCGTTTCCAGTAACAGTTTGAATTTTTAGGTTTCACTCTGTTTTCTCCTATATTGATAGATGTATTTGGAACTCTAAATCCAACACGGTTTGTGCTAGCTTCTTGAAACTTGACACAATAAAGTAGTTTCACATTCTATCGCTATTTTTGTTTCCTCTTGATGTAGCCCTAACAGTGACTGGCGAGAAACACTTTCATGGAAAGGGGTTGCCAGGCTTCCCAAATATGCGAATCTCCAGAAATCTCAGGAAATATTTTTTCACCCAAACAGGATGATACTTTCAGGTAATGATCAGTACACTAAGGCGACTTGGTTCCCCAAATTTCTTTCTTCTATGTTGAAGCGTTCGTTTCCAGTAACAGTTTGAATTTTTAGGTTTCACTCTGTTTTCTCCTATATTGATAGATGTATTTGGAACTCTAAATCCAACACGGTTTGTGCTAGCTTCTTGAAACTTGACACAATAAAGTAGTTTCACGTTCTATCTCTATGTTTTGTTTCCTCTTGATGTAGCCCTAAGCATTGACTGGCGAGAAACACTTTCATGGAAAGGGGTGGCTTCCCAAAATTACGAATCTCCAGAAATCTCAGCAAATATTTTTTCACCCAAACTGGATGATACTTTCAGGTAATGATCACTACACTAACGCGACTTGGTTCCCCAAATTTCGTTCTTCTATGTTGAAGCGTTCGTTTCCAGTAACAATTTGAATTTTTAGGTTTCACTCTGTTTTCTCCTATATTGATAGAGGTATTTGGAACTCTGAATCCAACACGGTTTGTGCTAGCTTCCTGAAACTTGACACAATAAAGTAGTTTCACGTTCTATCTCTATGTTTTGTTTCCTCTTGATGTAGCCCTAACAGTGACTGGCGAGAAACACTTTCATGGAAAGGGGTTGCCAGGCTTCCCAAATATGCGAATCTCCAGAAATCTCAGGAAATATTTTTTCACCCAAACAGGATGATACTTTCAGGTAATGATCAGTACACTAAGGCGACTTGGTACCCCAAATTTCGTTCTTCTATGTTGAAGCGTTCGTTTCCAGTAACAGTTTGAATTTTTAGGTTTCACTCTGTTTTCTCCTATATTGATAGATGTATTTGGAACTCTAAATCCAACACGGTTTGTGCTAGCTTCTTGAAACTTGACACAATAAAGTAGTTTCACGTTCTATCTCTATGTTTTGTTTCCTCTTGATGTAGCCCTAACAGTGACCGGCGAGAAACACTTTCATATAAAGGGGTTGCCAGGCTTCCCAAATATACGAATCTCCAGAAATCTCAGGAAATATTTTTTCACCCAAATAGGATGATACTTTCAGGTAATGATCAGTACACTAAGGCGACTTGTTTCCCCAAATTTCGTTCTTCTATGTTGAAGCGTTCGCTTCCAGTAACAGTTTGAATTTTTAGGTTTCACTCTGTTTTCTCCTATATTGATAGATGTATTTGGAACTCTAAATCCAACATGGTTTGTGCTAGCTTCTTGAAACTTGACACAATAAAGCAGTTTCACGTTCTATCTCTATGTTTTGTTTCCTCTTGATGTAGCCCTAAGCAGTGACTGGCAAAAAACACTTTCATGGAAAGGGGTTGCCAGGCTTCCCAAAATTACGAATCTCAAGAAATCTCAGCAAATATTTTTTCACCCAAACTGGATGATACTTTCAGGTAATGATCAGTACACTAAGGCGACTTGGTTCCCCAAATGTCGTTCTTCTATGTTGAAGCGTTCGTTTCCAGTAACAGTTTGAATTTTTAGGTTTCACTCTGTTTTCTCCTATATTGATAGATGTATTAGGAACTCTAAATCCAAAACGGTTTGTGCTAGCTTCTTGAAACTTGACACAATAAAGTAGTTTCACGTTCTATCTCTATGTTTTGTTTCCTCTTGATGTAGCCCTAAGCATTGACTGGCGAGAAACACTTTCATGGAAAGGGGTGGCTTCCCAAAATTACGAATCTCCAGAAATCTCAGCAAATATTTTTTCACCCAAACTGGATGATACTTTCAGGTAATGATCACTACACTAACGCGACTTGGTTCCCCAAATTTCGTTCTTCTATGTTGAAGCGTTCGTTTCCAGTAACAGTTTGAATTTTTAGGTTTCACTCTGTTTTCTCCTATATTGATAGATGTATTTGGAACTCTGAATACAACACGGTTTGTGCTAGCTTCTTGAAACTTGACACAATAAAGTAGTTTCACGTTCTATCTCTATGTTTTGTTTCCTCTTGATGTAGCCCTAAGCAGTGACTGACGAGAAACACTTTCATGGAAAGGGGTTGCCAGGCTTCCCAAAATTACGAATCTCCAGAAATCTCAGCAAATATTTTTTCACCCAAACTGGATGATACTTTCAGGTAATGATCAGTACACTAAGGCGACTTGGTTCCCCAAATTTCGTTCTTCTATATTGAAGCGTTCGTTTCCAGTAACAGTTTGAATTTTTAGGTTTCACTCTGTTTTCTCCTATATTGATAGATGTATTTGGAACTCTAAATCCAACACGGTTTGTGCTAGCTTCTTGAAACTTGACACAATAGTAGTTTCACGTTCTATCTCTATGTTTTGTTTCCTCTTGATGTAGCCCTAACAGTGACTGGCGAGAAACACTTTCATGGAAAGGGGTTGCCAGGCTTCCCAAATATACGAATCTCCAGAAATCTCAGGAAATATTTTTTCACCCAAACAGGATGATACTTTCAGGTAATGATCAGTACACTATGGCGACTTGGTTCCCCTAATTTCGTTTTTCTATGTTGAAGCGTTCGTTTCCAGTAACAGTTTGAATTTTTAGGTTTCACTCTGTTTTCTCCTATATTGATAGATGTATTTGGAACTCTAAATCCAACACGGTTTGTGCTAGCTTCTTGAAACTTGACACAATAAAGTAGTTTCACGTTCTATCTCTATGTTTTGTTTCCTCTTGATGTAGCCCTAAGCAGTGACTGGCGAGAAACACTTTCATGGAAAGGGGTGGCTTCCCAAAATTACGAATCTCCAGAAATCGCAGCAAATATTTTTTCACCCAAACTGGATGATACTTTCAGGTAATGATCAGTACACTAAGGCGACTTGGTTCCCCAAATTTCGTTCTTCTATGTTGAAGCGTTCGTTTCCAGTAACAGTTTGAATTTTTAGGTTTCACTCTGTTTTCTCCTATATTGATAGATGTATTTGGAACTCTAAATCCAACACGGTTTCTGCTAGCTTCTTGAAACTTGACACAATAAAATAGTTTCACGTTCTATCTCTATGTTTTGTTTCCTCTTGATGTAGCCCTAACAGTGACTGGCGAGAAACACTTTCATGGAAAGGGGTTGCCAGGCTTCCCAAATATGCGAATCTCCAGAAATCTCAGGAAATATTTTTTCACCCAAACAGGATGATACTTTCAGGTAATGATCAGTACACTAAGGCGACTTGGTACCCCAAATTTCGTTCTTCTATGTTGAAGCGTTCGTTTCCAGTAACAGTTTGAATTTTTAGGTTTCACTCTGTTTTCTCCTATATTGATAGATGTATTTGGAACTCTAAATCCAACACGGTTTGTGCTAGCTTCTTGAAACTTGACACAATAAAGTAGTTTCACGTTCTATCTCTATGTTTTGTTTCCTCTTGATGTAGCCCTAACAGTGACCGGCGAGAAACACTTTCATATAAAGGGGTTGCCAGGCTTCCCAAATATACGAATCTCCAGAAATCTCAGGAAATATTTTTTCACCCAAATAGGATGATACTTTCAGGTAATGATCAGTACACTAAGGCGACTTGTTTCCCCAAATTTCGTTCTTCTATGTTGAAGCGTTCGCTTCCAGTAACAGTTTGAATTTTTAGGTTTCACTCTGTTTTCTCCTATATTGATAGATGTATTTGGAACTCTAAATCCAACACGGTTTGTGCTAGCTTCTTGAAACTTGACACAATAAAGCAGTTTCACGTTCTATCTCTATGTTTTGTTTCCTCTTGATGTAGCCCTAAGCAGTGACTGGCAAAAAACACTTTCATGGAAAGGGGTTGCCAGGCTTCCCAAAATTACGAATCTCAAGAAATCTCAGCAAATATTTTTTCACCCAAACTGGATGATACTTTCAGGTAATGATCAGTACACTAAGGCGACTTGGTTCCCCAAATGTCGTTCTTCTATGTTGAAGCGTTCGTTTCCAGTAACAGTTTGAATTTTTAGGTTTCACTCTGTTTTCTCCTATATTGATAGATGTATTAGGAACTCTAAATCCAAAACGGTTTGTGCTAGCTTCTTGAAACTTGACACAATAAAGTAGTTTCACGTTCTATCTCTATGTTTTGTTTCCTCTTGATGTAGCCCTAAGCATTGACTGGCGAGAAACACTTTCATGGAAAGGGGTGGCTTCCCAAAATTACGAATCTCCAGAAATCTCAGCAAATATTTTTTCACCCAAACTGGATGATACTTTCAGGTAATGATCACTACACTAACGCGACTTGGTTCCCCAAATTTCGTTCTTCTATGTTGAAGCGTTCGTTTCCAGTAACAGTTTGAATTTTTAGGTTTCACTCTGTTTTCTCCTATATTGATAGATGTATTTGGAACTCTGAATACAACACGGTTTGTGCTAGCTTCTTGAAACTTGACACAATAAAGTAGTTTCACGTTCTATCTCTATGTTTTGTTTCCTCTTGATGTAGCCCTAAGCAGTGACTGACGAGAAACACTTTCATGGAAAGGGGTTGCCAGGCTTCCCAAAATTACGAATCTCCAGAAATCTCAGCAAATATTTTTTCACCCAAACTGGATGATACTTTCAGGTAATGATCAGTACACTAAGGCGACTTGGTTCCCCAAATTTCGTTCTTCTATATTGAAGCGTTCGTTTCCAGTAACAGTTTGAATTTTTAGGTTTCACTCTGTTTTCTCCTATATTGATAGATGTATTTGGAACTCTAAATCCAACACGGTTTGTGCTAGCTTCTTGAAACTTGACACAATAGTAGTTTCACGTTCTATCTCTATGTTTTGTTTCCTCTTGATGTAGCCCTAACAGTGACTGGCGAGAAACACTTTCATGGAAAGGGGTTGCCAGGCTTCCCAAATATACGAATCTCCAGAAATCTCAGGAAATATTTTTTCACCCAAACAGGATGATACTTTCAGGTAATGATCAGTACACTATGGCGACTTGGTTCCCCTAATTTCGTTTTTCTATGTTGAAGCGTTCGTTTCCAGTAACAGTTTGAATTTTTAGGTTTCACTCTGTTTTCTCCTATATTGATAGATGTATTTGGAACTCTAAATCCAACACGGTTTGTGCTAGCTTCTTGAAACTTGACACAATAAAGTAGTTTCACGTTCTATCTCTATGTTTTGTTTCCTCTTGATGTAGCCCTAAGCAGTGACTGGCGAGAAACACTTTCATGGAAAGGGGTGGCTTCCCAAAATTACGAATCTCCAGAAATCGCAGCAAATATTTTTTCACCCAAACTGGATGATACTTTCAGGTAATGATCAGTACACTAAGGCGACTTGGTTCCCCAAATTTCGTTCTTCTATGTTGAAGCGTTCGTTTCCAGTAACAGTTTGAATTTTTAGGTTTCACTCTGTTTTCTCCTATATTGATAGATGTATTTGGAACTCTAAATCCAACACGGTTTCTGCTAGCTTCTTGAAACTTGACACAATAAAATAGTTTCACGTTCTATCTCTATGTTTTGTTTCCTCTTGATGTAGCCCTAACAGTGACTGGCGAGAAACACTTTCATGGAAAGGGGTTGCCAGGCTTCCCAAATATGCGAATCTCCAGAAATCTCAGGAAATATTTTTTCACCCAAACAGGATGATACTTTCAGGTAATGATCAGTACACTAAGGTGACTTGGTTCCCCAAATTTCGTTCTTCTATGTTGAAGTGTTCGTTTCCAGTAACAGTTTGAATTTTTAGGTTTCACTCTGTTTTCTCCTATATTGATAGATGTATTTGGAACTCTAAATCCAACACGGTTTGTGCTAGCTTCTTGAAACTTGACACAATAGTAGTTTCACGTTCTATCTCTATGTTTTGTTTCCTCTTGATGTAGCCCTAACAGTGACCGGCGAGAAACACTTTCATGTAAAGGGGTTGCCAGGCTTCCCAAATATACGAATCTCCAGAAATCTCAGGAAATATTTTTTCACCCAAACAGGATGATACTTTCAGGTAATGATCAGTACACTAAGGCGACTTGGTTCCCCAAATTTCGTTCTTCTATGTTGAAGCGTTCGTTTCCAGTAACAGTTTGAATTTTTAGGTTTCACTCTGTTTTCTCCTATATTGATAGATGTATTTGGAACTCTAAATCCAACACGGTTTGTGCTAGCTTCTTGAAACTTGACACAATAAAGTAGTTTCACGTTCTATCTCTATGTTTTGTTTCCTCTTGATGTAGCCCTAAGCAGTGACTGGCGATAAACACTTTCATGGAAAGGGGTGGCTTCCCAAAATTACGAATCTCCAGAAATCTCAGGAAATATTTTTTCACCCAAACTGGATGATACTTTCAGGTAATGATCACTACACTAAGGCGACTTGGTTCCCCAAATTTCGTTCTTCTATGTTGAAGCGTTCGTTTCCAGTAACAGTTTGAATTTTTAGGTTTCACTCTGTTTTCTCCTATATTGATAGATGTATTTGGAACTCTAAATCCAAAACGGTTTGTGCTAGCTTCTTGAAACTTGACACAATAAAGTAGTTTCACGTTCTATCTCTATGTTTTGTTTCCTCTTGATGTAGCCCTAAGCATTGACTGGCGAGAAACACTTTCATGGAAAGGGGTGGCTTCCCAAAATTACGAATCTCCAGAAATCTCAGCAAATATTTTTTCACCCAAACTGGATGATACTTTCAGGTAATGATCACTACACTAACGCGACTTGGTTCCCCAAATTTCGTTCTTCTATGTTGAAGCGTTCGTTTCCAGTAACAGTTTGAATTTTTAGGTTTCACTCTGTTTTCTCCTATATTGATAGATGTATTTGGAACTCTGAATACAACACGGTTTGTGCTAGCTTCTTGAAACTTGACACAATAAAGTAGTTTCACGTTCTATCTCTATGTTTTGTTTCCTCTTGATGTAGCCCTAAGCAGTGACTGACGAGAAACACTTTCATGGAAAGGGGTTGCCAGGCTTCCCAAAATTACGAATCTCCAGAAATCTCAGGAAATATTTTTTCACCCAAACTGGATGATACTTTCAGATAATGATCAGTACACTAAGGCGACTTGGTTCCCCAAATTTCGTTCTTCTATATTGAAGCGTTCGTTTCCAGTAACAGTTTGAATTTTTAGGTTTCACTCTGTTTTCTCCTATATTGATAGATGTATTTGGAACTCTAAATCCAACACGGTTTGTGCTAGCTTCTTGAAACTTGACACAATAAAGTAGTTTCACGTTCTATCTCTATGTTTTGTTTCCTCTTGATGTAGCCCTAACAGTGACTGGCGAGAAACACTTTTATGGAAAGGGGTTGCCAGGCTTCCCAAATATACGAATCTCCAGAAATCCCTGGAAATATTTTTTCACCCAAACAGGATGATACTTTCAGGTAATGATCAGTACACTATGGCGACTTGGTTCCCCAAATTTCGTTTTTCTATGTTGAAGCGTTCGTTTCCAGTAACAGTTTGAATTTTTAGGTTTCACTCTGTTTTCTCCTATATTGATAGATGTATTTGGAACTCTAAATCCAACACGGTTTGTGCTAGCTTCTTGAAACTTGACACAATAAAGTAGTTTCACGTTCTATCTCTATGTTTTGTTTCCTCTTGATGTAGCCCTAAGCAGTGACTGGCGAGAAACACTTTCATGGAAAGGGGTGGCTTCCCAAAATTACGAATCTCCAGAAATCGCAGCAAATATTTTTTCACCCAAACAGGATGATACTTTCAGGTAATGATCAGTACACTAAGGCGACTTGGTTCCCCAAATTTCGTTCTTCTATGTTGAAGCGTTCGTTTCCAGTAACAGTTTGAATTTTTAGGTTTCACTCTGTTTTCTCCTATATTGATAGATGTATTTGGAACTCTAAATCCAACACGGTTTGTGCTAGCTTCTTGAAACTTGACACAATAGTAGTTTCACGTTCTATCTCTATGTTTTGTTTCCTCTTGATGTAGCCCTAACAGTGACCGGCGAGAAACACTTTCATGTAAAGGGGTTGCCAGGCTTCCCAAATATACGAATCTCCAGAAATCTCAGGAAATATTTTTTCACCCAAACAGGATGATACTTTCAGGTAATGATCAGTACACTAAGGCGACTTGGTTCCCCAAATTTCGTTCTTCTATGTTGAAGCGTTCGTTTCCAGTAACAGTTTGAATTTTTAGGTTTCACTCTGTTTTCTCCTATATTGATAGATGTATTTGGAACTCTAAATCCAACACGGTTTGTGCTAGCTTCTTGAAACTTGACACAATAAAGTAGTTTCACGTTCTATCTCTATGTTTTGTTTCCTCTTGATGTAGCCCTAAGCAGTGACTGGCGATAAACACTTTCATGGAAAGGGGTGGCTTCCCAAAATTACGAATCTCCAGAAATCTCAGGAAATATTTTTTCACCCAAACTGGATGATACTTTCAGGTAATGATCACTACACTAAGGCGACTTGGTTCCCCAAATTTCGTTCTTCTATGTTGAAGCGTTCGTTTCCAGTAACAGTTTGAATTTTTAGGTTTCACTCTGTTTTCTCCTATATTGATAGATGTATTTGGAACTCTAAATCCAACACGGTTTGTGCTAGCTTCTTGAAACTTGACACAATAAAGTAGTTTCACGTTCTATCTGTATGTTTTGTTTCCTCTTGATGTAGCCCTAAGCATTGACTGGCGAGAAACACTTTCATGGAAAGGGGTGGCTTCCCAAAATTACGAATCTCCAGAAATCTCAGCAAATATTTTTTCACCCAAACTGGATGATACTTTCAGGTAATGATCAGTACACTAAGGCGACTTGGTTCCCCAAATTTCGTTCTTCTGTATTGAAGCGTTCGTTTCCAGTAACAGTTTGAATTTTTAGGTTTCACTCTGTTTTCTCCTATATTGATAGATGTATTTGGAACTCTAAATCCAACACGGTTTGTGCTAGCTTCTTGAAACTTGACACAATAAAGTAGTTTCACGTTCTATCTCTATGTTTTGTTTCCTCTTGATGTAGCCCTAACAGTGACTGGCGAGAAACACTTTCATGGAAAGGGGTTGCCAGGCTTCCCAAATATACGAATCTCCAGAAATCTCAGGAAATATTTTTTCACCCAAACAGGATGATACTTTCAGGTAATGATCAGTACACTATGGCGACTTGGTTACCCAAATTTCGTTTTTCTATGTTGAAGCGTTCGTTTCCAGTAACAGTTTGAATTTTTAGGTTTCACTCTGTTTTCTCCTATATTGATAGATGTATTTGGAACTCTAAATACAACACGGTTTGTGCTAGCTTCTTGAAACTTGACACAATAAAGTAGTTTCACGTTCTATCTCTATGTTTTGTTTCCTCATGATGTAGCCCTAAGCATTGACTGGCGAGAAACACTTTCATGGAAAGGGGTGGCTTCCCAAAATTACGAATCTCCAGAAATCGCAGCAAATATTTTTTCACCCAAACTGGATGATACTTTCAGGTAATGATCAGTACACTAAGGCGACTTGGTTCCCCAAATTTCGTTCTTCTATGTTGAAGCGTTCGTTTCCAGTAACAGTTTGAATTTTTAGGTTTCACTCTGTTTTCTCCTATATTGATAGATGTATTTGGAACTCTGAATCCAACACGGTAGGTGCTAGCTTCTTGAAACTTGACACAATAAAGTAGTTTCACGTTCTATCGCTATGTTTTGTTTCCTCTTGATGTAGCACTAACAGTGACTGGCGAGAAACACTTTCATGGAAAGGGGTTGCCAGGCTTCCCAAATATACGAATCTCCAGAAATCTCAGCAAAAAAAAATATTTTTTCACCCAAACAGGATGATACTTTCAGGTAATGATCAGTGTACTATGGCGACTTGGTTCCCCAAATTTCGTTTTTCTATGTTGAAGCGTTCGTTTCCAGTAAAAGTTTGAATTTTTAGGTTTCACTCTGTTTTCTCCTATATTGATAGATGTATTTGGAACTCTAAATCCAACACGGTTTGTGCTAGCTTCTTGAAACTTGACACAATAAAGCAGTTTCACGTTCTATCTCTATGTTTTGTTTCCTCTTGATGTAGCCCTAAGCAGTGACTGGCGAGAAACACTTTCATGGAAAGGGGTTGCCAGGCTTCCCAAAATTACGAATCTCCAGAAATCTCAGCAAATATTTTTTCACCCAAACAGGATGATACTTTCAGGTAATGATCAGTACACTAAGGCGACTTGGTTCCCCAATTGTCGTTCTTCTATGTTGAAGCGTTCGTTTCCAGTAACAGTTTGAATTTTTAGGTTTCACTCTGTTTTCTCCTATAGTGATAGATGTATTTGGAACTCTAAATCCAACACGGTTTGTGCTAGCTTCCTGAAACTTGACACAATAAAGTAGTTTCACGTTCTATCGCTATGTTTTGTTTCCTCTTGATGTAGCCCTAACAGTGACTGGCGAGAAACACTTTCAGGGAAAGGGGTTGCCAGGATTCCCAAATATGCGAATCTCCAGAAATCTCAGGAAATATTTTTTCACCCAAACAGGATGATACTTTCAGGTAATGATCAGTACACTACGGCGACTTGGTTCCCCAAATTTCTTTCTTCTATGTTGAAGCGTTCGTTTCCAGTAACAGTTTGAATTTTTAGGTTTCACTCTGTTTTCTCCTATATTGATAGATGTATTTGGAACTCTAAATCCAACACGGTTTGTGCTAGCTTCTTGAAACTTGACACAATAAAGTAGTTTCACGTTCTATCTCTATGTTTTGTTTCCTCTTGATGTAGCCCTAACAGTGACCGGCGAGAAACACTTTCATATAAAGGGGTTGCCAGGCTTCCCAAATATACGAATCTCCAGAAATCTCAGGAAATATTTTTTCACCCAAATAGGATGATACTTTCAGGTAATGATCAGTACACTAAGGCGACTTGGTTCCCCAAATTTCATTCTTCTATGTTGAAGCGTTCGCTTCCAGTAACAGTTTGAATTTTTAGGTTTCACTCTGTTTTCTCCTATATTGATAGATGTATTTGGAACTCTAAATCCAACACGGTTTGTGCTAGCTTCTTGAAACTTGACACAATAAAGCAGTTTCACGTTCTATCTCTATGTTTTGTTTCCTCTTGATGTAGCCCTAAGCAGTGACTGGCAAAAAACACTTTAATGGAAAGGGGTTGCCAGGCTTCCCAAAATTACGAATCTCAAGAAATCTCAGCAAATATTTTTTCACCCAAACTGGATGATACTTTCAGGTAATGATCAGTACACTAAGGCGACTTGGTTCCCCAAATGTCGTTCTTCTATGTTGAAGCGTTCGTTTCCAGTAACAGTTTGAATTTTTAGGTTTCACTCTGTTTTCTCCTATATTGATAGATGTATTTGGAACTCTAAATCCAAAACGGTTTGTGCTAGCTTCTTGAAACTTGACACAATAAAGTAGTTTCACGTTCTATCTCTATGTTTTGTTTCCTCTTGATGTAGCCCTAAGCATTGACTGGCGAGAAACACTTTCATGGAAAGGGGTGGCTTCCCAAAATTACGAATCTCCAGAAATCTCAGCAAATATTTTTTCACCCAAACTGGATGATACTTTCAGGTAATGATCACTACACTAACGCGACTTGGTTCCCCAAATTTCGTTCTTCTATGTTGAAGCGTTCGTTTCCAGTAACAGTTTGAATTTTTAGGTTTCACTCTGTTTTCTCCTATATTGATAGATGTATTTGGAACTCTGAATACAACACGGTTTGTGCTAGCTTCTTGAAACTTGACACAATAAAGTAGTTTCACGTTCTATCTCTATGTTTTGTTTCCTCTTGATGTAGCCCTAAGCAGTGACTGACGAGAAACACTTTCATGGAAAGGGGTTGCCAGGCTTCCCAAAATTACGAATCTCCAGAAATCTCAGCAAATATTTTTTCACCCAAACTGGATGATACTTTCAGATAATGATCAGTACACTAAGGCGACTTGGTTCCCCAAATTTCGTTCTTCTATATTGAAGCGTTCGTTTCCAGTAACAGTTTGAATTTTTAGGTTTCACTCTGTTTTCTCCTATATTGATAGATGTATTTGGAACTCTAAATCCAACACGGTTTGTGCTAGCTTCTTGAAACTTGACACAATAAAGTAGTTTCACGTTCTATCTCTATGTTTTGTTTCCTCTTGATGTAGCCCTAACAGTGACTGGCGAGAAACACTTTTATGGAAAGGGGTTGCCAGGCTTCCCAAATATACGAATCTCCAGAAATCCCAGGAAATATTTTTTCACCCAAACAGGATGATACTTTCAGGTAATGATCAGTACACTATGGCGACTTGGTTCCCCAAATTTCGTTTTTCTATGTTGAAGCGTTCGTTTCCAGTAACAGTTTGAATTTTTAGGTTTCACTCTGTTTTCTCCTATATTGATAGATGTATTTGGAACTCTAAATCCAACACGGTTTGTGCTAGCTTCTTGAAACTTGACACAATAAAGTAGTTTCACGTTCTATCTCTATGTTTTGTTTCCTCTTGATGTAGCCCTAAGCAGTGACTGGCGAGAAACACTTTCATGGAAAGGGGTGGCTTCCCAAAATTACGAATCTCCAGAAATCGCAGCAAATATTTTTTCACCCAAACTGGATGATACTTTCAGGTAATGATCAGTACACTAAGGCGACTTGGTTCCCCAAATTTCGTTCTTCTATGTTGAAGCGTTCGTTTCCAGTAACAGTTTGAATTTTTAGGTTTCACTCTGTTTTCTCCTATATTGATAGATGTATTTGGAACTCTAAATCCAACACGGTTTGTGCTAGCTTCTTGAAACTTGACACAATAAAGTAGTTTCACGTTCTCTCTCTATGTTTGTTTCCTCTTGATGTAGCCCTAACAGTGACCGGCGAGAAACACTTTCATGTAAAGGGGTTGCCAGGCTTCCCAAATATACGAATCTCCAGAAATCTCAGGAAATATTTTTTCACCCAAACAGGATGATACTTTCAGGTAATGATCAGTACACTAAGGCGACTTGGTTCCCCAAATTTCGTTCTTCTATGTTGAAGCGTTCGTTTCCAGTAACAGTTTGAATTTTTAGGTTTCACTCTGTTTTCTCCTATATTGATAGATGTATTTGGAACTCTAAATCCAACACGGTTTGTGCTAGCTTCTTGAAACTTGACACAATAAAGTAGTTTCACGTTCTATCTCTATGTTTTGTTTCCTCTTGATGTAGCCCTAACAGTGACTGGCGATAAACATTTTCATGGAAAGGGGTGGCTTTTCAAAATTACGAAT
Organism: Spermophilus citellus; assembly: GCF_964194105.1. Taxonomy (NCBI): domain Eukaryota; kingdom Metazoa; phylum Chordata; class Mammalia; order Rodentia; family Sciuridae; genus Spermophilus; species Spermophilus citellus. Next base: position 13,061,177 of record NC_138188.1, on the reverse strand, counting down.
CTCCAGAAATCTCAGGAAATATTTTTTCACCCAAACTGGATGATACTTTCAGGTAATGATCACTACACTAAGGCGACTTGGTTCCCCAAATTTCGATCTTCTATGTTGAAGCGTTCGTTTCCAGTAACAGTTTGAATTTTTAGGTTTCACTCTGTTTTCTCCTATATTGATAGATGTATTTGGAACTCTAAATCCAACACGGTTTGTGCTAGCTTCTTGAAACTTGACACAATAAAGTAGTTTCACGTTCTATCTCTATGTTTTGTTTCCTCTTGATGTAGCCCTAAGCATTGACTGGCGAGAAACACTTTCATGGAAAGGGGTGGCTTCCCAAAATTACGAATCTCCAGAAATCTCAGCAAATATTTTTTCACCCAAACTGGATGATACTTTCAGGTAATGATCACTACACTAACGCGACTTGGTTCCCCAAATTTCGTTCTTCTATGTTGAAGCGTTCATTTCCAGTAACAGTTTGAATTTTTAGGTTTCACTCTGTTTTCTCCTATATTGATAGATGTATTTGGAACTCTGAATACAACACGGTTTGTGCTAGCTTCTTGAAACTTGACACAATAAAGTAGTTTCACGTTCTATCTCTATGTTTTGTTTCCTCTTGATGTAGCCCTAAGCAGTGACTGACGAGAAACACTTTCATGGAAATGGGTTGCCAGGCTTCCCAAAATTACGAATCTCCAGAAATCTCAGCAAATATTTTTTCACCCAAACTGGATGATACTTTCAGGTAATGATCAGTACACTAAGGCGACTTGGTTCCCCAAATTTCGTTCTTCTATATTGAAGCGTTCGTTTCCAGTAACAGTTTGAATTTTTAGGTTTCACTCTGTTTTCTCCTATATTGATAGATGTATTTGGAACTCTAAATCCAACACGGTTTGTGCTAGCTTCTTGAAACTTGACACAATAAAGTAGTTTCACGTTCTATCTCTATGTTTTGTTTCCTCTTGATGTAGCCCTAACAGTGACTGGCGAGAAACACTTTCATGGAAAGGGGTTGCCAGGCTTCCCAAATATACGAATCTCCAGAAATCTCAGGAAATATTTTTTCACCCAAACAGGATGATACTTTCAGGTAATGATCAGTACACTATGGCGACTTGGTTACCCAAATTTCGTTTTTCTATGTTGAAGCGTTCGTTTCCAGTAACACTTTGAATTTTTAGGTTTCACTCTGTTTTCTCCTATATTGATAGAGGTATTTGGAACTCTGAATCCAACACGGTTTGTGCTAGCTTCTTGAAACTTGACACAATAAAGTAGTTTCACGTTCTATCTCTATGTTTTGTTTCCTCTTGATGTAGCCCTAAGCAGTGACTGGCGAGAAACACTTTCATGGAAAGGGGTTGCCAGGCTTCCCAAAATTACGAATCTCCAGAAATCTCAGCAAATATTTTTTCACCCAAACAGGATGATACTTTCAGGTAATGATCAGTACACTAAGGCGACTTGGTTCCCCAAATTTCGTTCTTCTATGTTGAAGCGTTCGTTTCCAGTAACAGTTTGAATTTTTAGGTTTCACTCTGTTTTCTCCTATATTGATAGATGTATTTGGAACTCTAAATACAACACGGTTTGTGCTAGCTTCTTGAAACTTGACACAATAAAGTAGTTTCACGTTCTATCTCTATGTTTTGTTTCCTCATGATGTAGCCCTAAGCATTGACTGGCGAGAAACACTTTCATGGAAAGGGGTGGCTTCCCAAAATTACGAATCTCCAGAAATCGCAGCAAATATTTTTTCACCCAAACTGGATGATACTTTCAGGTAATGATCAGTACACTAAGGCGACTTGGTTCCCCAAATTTCGTTCTTCTATGTTGAAGCGTTCGTTTCCAGTAACAGTTTGAATTTTTAGGTTTCACTCTGTTTTCTCCTATATTGATAGATGTATTTGGAACTCTGAATCCAACACGGTTTGTGCTAGCTTCTTGAAACTTGACACAATAAAGTAGTTTCACGTTCTATCGCTATGTTTTGTTTCCTCTTGATGTAGCACTAACAGTGACTGGCGAGAAACACTTTCATGGAAAGGGGTTGCCAGGCTTCCCAAATATACGAATCTCCAGAAATCTCAGCAAAAAAAAATATTTTTTCACCCAAACAGGATGATACTTTCAGGTAATGATCAGTGTACTATGGCGACTTGGTTCCCCAAATTTCGTTTTTCTATGTTGAAGCGTTCGTTTCCAGTAACAGTTTGAATTTTTAGGTTTCACTCTGTTTTCTCCTATATTGATAGATGTATTTGGAACTCTAAATCCAACACGGTTTGTGCTAGCTTCTTGAAACTTGACACAATAAAGTAGTTTCACGTTCTATCTCTATGTTTTGTTTCCTCTTGATGTAGCCCTAAGCAGTGACTGGCAAGAAACACTTTCATGGAAAGGGGTTGCCAGGCTTCCCAAAATTACGAATCTCCATAAATCTCAGCAAATATTTTTTCACCCAAACAGGATGATACTTTCAGGTAATGATCAGTACACTAAGGCGACTTGGTTCCCCAAATGTCGTTCTTCTATGTTGAAGCGTTCGTTTCCAGTAACAGTTTGAATTTTTAGGTTTCACTCTGTTTTCTCCTATATTGATAGATGTATTTGGAACTCTAAATCCAACACGGTTTGTGCTAGCTTCTTGAAACTTGACACAATAAAGTAGTTTCACGTTCTATCGCTATGTTTTGTTTCCTCTTGATGTAGCCCTAACAGTGACTGGCGAGAAACACTTTCATGGAAAGGGGTTGCCAGGCTTCCCAAATATGCGAATCTCCAGAAATCTCAGGAAATATTTTTTCACCCAAACAGGATGATACTTTCAGGTAATGATCAGTACACTAAGGCGACTTGGTTCCCCAAATTTCTTTCTTCTATGTTGAAGCGTTCGTTTCCAGTAACAGTTTGAATTTTTAGGTTTCACTCTGTTTTCTCCTATATTGATAGATGTATTTGGAACTCTAAATCCAACACGGTTTGTGCTAGCTTCTTGAAACTTGACACAATAAAGTAGTTTCACGTTCTATCTCTATGTTTTGTTTCCTCTTGATGTAGCCCTAAGCATTGACTGGCGAGAAACACTTTCATGGAAAGGGGTGGCTTCCCAAAATTACGAATCTCCAGAAATCTCAGCAAATATTTTTTCACCCAAACTGGATGATACTTTCAGGTAATGATCACTACACTAACGCGACTTGGTTCCCCAAATTTCGTTCTTCTATGTTGAAGCGTTCGTTTCCAGTAACAGTTTGAATTTTTAGGTTTCACTCTGTTTTCTCCTATATTGATAGATGTATTTGGAACTCTGAATACAACACGGTTTGTGCTAGCTTCTTGAAACTTGACACAATAAAGTAGTTTCACGTTCTATCTCTATGTTTTGTTTCCTCTTGATGTAGCCCTAAGCAGTGACTGACGAGAAACACTTTCATGGAAATGGGTTGCCAGGCTTCCCAAAATTACGAATCTCCAGAAATCTCAGCAAATATTTTTTCACCCAAACTGGATGATACTTTCAGGTAATGATCAGTACACTAAGGCGACTTGGTTCCCCAAATTTCGTTCTTCTATATTGAAGCGTTCGTTTCCAGTAACAGTTTGAATTTTTAGGTTTCACTCTGTTTTCTCCTATATTGATAGATGTATTTGGAACTCTAAATCCAACACGGTTTGTGCTAGCTTCTTGAAACTTGACACAATAAAGTAGTTTCACGTTCTATCTCTATGTTTTGTTTCCTCTTGATGTAGCCCTAACAGTGACTGGCGAGAAACACTTTCATGGAAAGGGGTTGCCAGGCTTCCCAAATATACGAATCTCCAGAAATCTCAGGAAATATTTTTTCACCCAAACAGGATGATACTTTCAGGTAATGATCAGTACACTATGGCGGCTTGGTTACCCAAATTTCGTTTTTCTATGTTGAAGCGTTTGTTTCCAGTAACACTTTGAATTTTTAGGTTTCACTCTGTTTTCTCCTATATTGATAGAGGTATTTGGAACTCTGAATCCAACACGGTTTGTGCTAGCTTCTTGAAACTTGACACAATAAAGTAGTTTCACGTTCTATCTCTATGTTTTGTTTCCTCTTGATGTAGCCCTAAGCAGTGACTGGCGAGAAACACTTTCATGGAAAGGGGTTGCCAGGCTTCCCAAAATTACGAATCTCCAGAAATCTCAGCAAATATTTTTTCACCCAAACAGGATGATACTTTCAGGTAATGATCAGTACACTAAGGCGACTTGGTTCCCCAAATGTCGTTCTTCTATGTTGAAGCGTTCGTTTCCAGTAACAGTTTGAATTTTTAGGTTTCACTCTGTTTTCTCCTATATTGATAGATGTATTTGGAACTCTAAATACAACACGGTTTGTGCTAGCTTCTTGAAACTTGACACAATAAAGTAGTTTCACGTTCTATCTCTATGTTTTGTTTCCTCATGATGTAGCCCTAAGCATTGACTGGCGAGAAACACTTTCATGGAAAGGGGTGGCTTCCCAAAATTACGAATCTCCAGAAATCGCAGCAAATATTTTTTCACCCAAACTGGATGATACTTTCAGGTAATGATCAGTACACTAAGGCGACTTGGTTCCCCAAATTTCGTTCTTCTATGTTGAAGCGTTCGTTTCCAGTAACAGTTTGAATTTTTAGGTTTCACTCTGTTTTCTCCTATATTGATAGATGTATTTGGAACTCTAAATCCAACACGGTTTGTGCTAGCTTCTTGAAACTTGACACAATAAAGTAGTTTCACGTTCTATCTTTATGTTTTGTTTCCTCTTGATGTAGCCCTAACAGTGACCGGCGAGAAACACTTTCATATAAAGGTGTTGCCAGGCTTCCCAAATATACGAATCTCCAGAAATCTCAGGAAATATTTTTTCACCCAAACAGGATGATACTTTCAGGTAATGATCAGTACACTAAGGCGACTTGGTTCCCCAAATTTCGTTCTTCTATGTTGAAGCGTTCGCTTCCAGTAACAGTTTGAATTTTTAGGTTTCACTCTGTTTTCTCCTATATTGATAGATGTATTTGGAACTCTAAATCCAACACGGTTTGTGCTAGCTTCTTGAAACTTGACACAATAAAGCAGTTTCACGTTCTATCTCTATGTTTTGTTTCCTCTTGATGTAGCCCTAAGCAATGACTGGCAAAAAACACTTTTATGGAAAGGGGTTGCCAGGCTTCCCAAAATTACGAATCTCAAGAAATCTCAGCAAATATTTTTTCACCCAAACTGGATGATACTTTCAGGTAATGATCAGTACACTAAGGCGACTTGGTTCCCCAAATGTCGTTCTTCTATGTTGAAGCGTTCGTTTCCAGTAACACTTTGAATTTTTAGGTTTCACTCTGTTTTCTCCTATATTGATAGATGTATTTGGAACTCTAAATCCAAAACGGTTTGTGCTAGCTTCTTGAAACTTGACACAATAAAGTAGTTTCACGTTCTATCTCTATGTTTTGTTTCCTCTTGATGTAGCCCTAAGCATTGACTGGCGAGAAACACTTTCATGGAAAGGGGTGGCTTCCCAAAATTACGAATCTCCAGAAATCTCAGCAAATATTTTTTCACCCAAACTGGATGATACTTTCAGGTAATGATCACTACACTAACGCGACTTGGTTCCCCAAATTTCGTTCTTCTATGTTGAAGCGTTCGTTCCAGTAACAGTTTGAATTTTTAGGTTTCACTCTGTTTTCTCCTATATTGATAGATGTATTTGGAACTCTGAATACAACACGGTTTGTGCTAGCTTCTTGAAACTTGACACAATAAAGTAGTTTCACGTTCTATCTCTATGTTTTGTTTCCTCTTGATGTAGCCCTAAGCAGTGACTGACGAGAAACACTTTCATGGAAAGGGGTTGCCAGGCTTCCCAAAATTACGAATCTCCAGAAATCTCAGCAAATATTTTTTCACCCAAACTGGATGATACTTTCAGGTAATGATCAGTACACTAAGGCGACTTGGTTCCCCAAATTTCGTTCTTCTATATTGAAGCGTTCGTTTCCAGTAACAGTTTGAATTTTTAGGTTTCACTCTGTTTTCTCCTATATTGATAGATGTATTTGGAACTCTAAATCCAACACGGTTTGTGCTAGCTTCTTGAAACTTGACACAATAAAGTAGTTTCACGTTCTATCTCTATGTTTTGTTTCCTCTTGATGTAGCCCTAAGCAGTGACTGGCGAGAAACACTTTCATGGAAAGGGGTTGCCAGGCTTCCCAAATATACAAATCTCCAGAAATCTCAGGAAATATTTTTTCACCCAAACAGGATGATACTTTCAGGTAATGATCAGTACACTAAGGCGACTTGGTTCCCCAAATTTCGTTCTTCTATGTTGAAGCGTTCGTTTCCAGTAACAGTTTGAATTTTTAGGTTTCACTCTGTTTTCTCCTATATTGATAGATGTATTTGGAACTCTAAATCCAACACGGTTTGTGCTAGCTTCTTGAAACTTGACACAATAAAATAGTTTCACGTTCTATCTCTATGTTTTGTTTCCTCTTGATGTAGCCCTAAGCATTGACTGGCGAGAAACACTTTCATGGAAAGGGGTGGCTTCCAAAAATTACGAATCTCCAGAAATCGCAGCAAATATTTTTTCACCCAAACTGGATGATACTTTCAGGTAATGATCAGTACACTAAGGCGACTTGGTTCCCCAAATTTCGTTCTTCTATGTTGAAGCGTTCGTTTCCAGTAACAGTTTGAATTTTTAGGTTTCACTCTGTTTTCTCCTATATTGATAGAGGTATTTGGAACTCTAAATCCAACACGGTTTTTGCTAGCTTCTTGAAACTTGACACAATAAAGTAGTTTCACGTTCTATCTCTATGTTTTGTTTCCTCTTGATGTAGCCCTAACAGTGACTGGCGAGAAACACTTTCATGGAAAGGGGTTGCCAGGCTTCCCAAATATGCGAATCTCCAGAAATCTCAGGAAATATTTTTTCACGCAAACAGGATGATACTTTCAGGTAATGATCAGTACACTAAGGCGACTTGGTACCCCAAATTTCGTTCTTCTATGTTGAAGCGTTCGTTTCCAGTAACAGTTTGAATTTTTAGGTTTCACTCTGTTTTCTCCTATATTGATAGATGTATTTGGAACTCTAAATCCAACACGGTTTGTGCTAGCTTCTTGAAACTTGACACAATAAAGTAGTTTCACGTTCTATCTTTATGTTTTGTTTCCTCTTGATGTAGCCCTAACAGTGACCGGCGAGAAACACTTTCATATAAAGGTGTTGCCAGGCTTCCCAAATATACGAATCTCCAGAAATCTCAGGAAATATTTTTTCACCCAAACAGGATGATACTTTCAGGTAATGATCAGTACACTAAGGCGACTTGGTTCCCCAAATTTCGTTCTTCTATGTTGAAGCGTTCGCTTCCAGTAACAGTTTGAATTTTTAGGTTTCACTCTGTTTTCTCCTATATTGATAGATGTATTTGGAACTCTAAATCCAACACGGTTTGTGCTAGCTTCTTGAAACTTGACACAATAAAGCAGTTTCACGTTCTATCTCTATGTTTTGTTTCCTCTTGATGTAGCCCTAAGCAATGACTGGCAAAAAACACTTTTATGGAAAGGGGTTGCCAGGCTTCCCAAAATTACGAATCTCAAGAAATCTCAGCAAATATTTTTTCACCCAAACTGGATGATACTTTCAGGTAATGATCAGTACACTAAGGCGACTTGGTTCCCCAAATGTCGTTCTTCTATGTTGAAGCGTTCGTTTCCAGTAACACTTTGAATTTTTAGGTTTCACTCTGTTTTCTCCTATATTGATAGATGTATTTGGAACTCTAAATCCAAAACGGTTTGTGCTAGCTTCTTGAAACTTGACACAATAAAGTAGTTTCACGTTCTATCTCTATGTTTTGTTTCCTCTTGATGTAGCCCTAAGCATTGACTGGCGAGAAACACTTTCATGGAAAGGGGTGGCTTCCCAAAATTACGAATCTCCAGAAATCTCAGCAAATATTTTTTCACCCAAACTGGATGATACTTTCAGGTAATGATCACTACACTAACGCGACTTGGTTCCCCAAATTTCGTTCTTCTATGTTGAAGCGTTCGTTCCAGTAACAGTTTGAATTTTTAGGTTTCACTCTGTTTTCTCCTATATTGATAGATGTATTTGGAACTCTGAATACACCACGGTTTGTGCTAGCTTCTTGAAACTTGACACAATAAAGTAGTTTCACGTTCTATCTCTATGTTTTGTTTCCTCTTGATGTAGCCCTAAGCAGTGACTGACGAGAAACACTTTCATGGAAAGGGGTTGCCAGGCTTCCCAAAATTACGAATCTCCAGAAATCTCAGCAAATATTTTTTCACCCAAACTGGATGATACTTTCAGGTAATGATCAGTACACTAAGGCGACTTGGTTCCCCAAATTTCGTTCTTCTATATTGAAGCGTTCGTTTCCAGTAACAGTTTGAATTTTTAGGTTTCACTCTGTTTTCTCCTATATTGATAGATGTATTTGGAACTCTAAATCCAACACGGTTTGTGCTAGCTTCTTGAAACTTGACACAATAAAGTAGTTTCACGTTCTATCTCTATGTTTTGTTTCCTCTTGATGTAGCCCTAAGCAGTGACTGGCGAGAAACACTTTCATGGAAAGGGGTTGCCAGGCTTCCCAAATATACAAATCTCCAGAAATCTCAGGAAATATTTTTTCACCCAAACAGGATGATACTTTCAGGTAATGATCAGTACACTAAGGCGACTTGGTTCCCCAAATTTCGTTCTTCTATGTTGAAGCGTTCGTTTCCAGTAACAGTTTGAATTTTTAGGTTTCACTCTGTTTTCTCCTATATTGATAGATGTATTTGGAACTCTAAATCCAACACGGTTTGTGCTAGCTTCTTGAAACTTGACACAATAAAATAGTTTCACGTTCTATCTCTATGTTTTGTTTCCTCTTGATGTAGCCCTAAGCATTGACTGGCGAGAAACACTTTCATGGAAAGGGGTGGCTTCCAAAAATTACGAATCTCCAGAAATCGCAGCAAATATTTTTTCACCCAAACTGGATGATACTTTCAGGTAATGATCAGTACACTAAGGCGACTTGGTTCCCCAAATTTCGTTCTTCTATGTTGAAGCGTTCGTTTCCAGTAACAGTTTGAATTTTTAGGTTTCACTCTGTTTTCTCCTATATTGATAGAGGTATTTGGAACTCTAAATCCAACACGGTTTTTGCTAGCTTCTTGAAACTTGACACAATAAAGTAGTTTCACGTTCTATCTCTATGTTTTGTTTCCTCTTGATGTAGCCCTAACAGTGACTGGCGAGAAACACTTTCATGGAAAGGGGTTGCCAGGCTTCCCAAATATGCGAATCTCCAGAAATCTCAGGAAATATTTTTTCACCCAAACAGGATGATACTTTCAGGTAATAATCAGTACACTAAGGCGACTTGGTTCCCCAAATTTCGTTCTTCTATGTTGAAGCGTTCGCTTCCAGTAACAGTTTGAATTTTTAGGTTTCACTCTGTTTTCTCCTATATTGATAGATGTATTTGGAACTCTAAATCCAACACGGTTTGTGCTAGCTTCTTGAAACTTGACACAATAAAGCAGTTTCACGTTCTATCTCTATGTTTTGTTTCCTCTTGATGTAGCCCTAAGCAGTGACTGGCAAAAAACACTTTCATGGAAAGGGGTTGCCAGGCTTCCCAAAATTACGAATCTCCAGAAATCTCAGCAAATATTTTTTCACCCAAACTGGATGATACTTTCAGGTAATGATCACTACACTAACGCGACTTGGTTCCCCAAATTTCGTTCTTCTATGTTGAAGCGTTCGTTTCCAGTAACAGTTTGAATTTTTAGGTTTCACTCTGTTTTCTCCTATATTGATAGAGGTATTTGGAACTCTAAATCCAACACGGTTTGTGCTAGCTTCTTGAAACTTGACACAATAAAGTAGTTTCACGTTCTATCTCTATGTTTTGTTTCCTCTTGATGTAGCCCTAACAGTGACTGGCGAGAAACACTTTCATGGAAAGGGGTTGCCAGGCTTCCCAAATATACGAATCTCCAGAAATCTCAGGAAATATTTTTTCACCCAAACAGGATGATACTTTCAGGTAATGATCAGTACACTATGGCGGCTTGGTTACCCAAATTTCGTTTTTCTATGTTGAAGCGTTCGTTTCCAGTAACACTTTGAATTTTTAGGTTTCACTCTGTTTTCTCCTATATTGATAGAGGTATTTGGAACTCTGAATCCAACACGGTTTGTGCTAGCTTCTTGAAACTTGACACAATAAAGTAGTTTCACGTTCTATCTCTATGTTTTGTTTCCTCTTGATGTAGCCCTAAGCAGTGACTGGCGAGAAACACTTTCATGGAAAGGGGTTGCCAGGCTTCCCAAAATTACGAATCTCCAGAAATCTCAGCAAATATTTTTTCACCCAAACAGGATGATACTTTCAGGTAATGATCAGTACACTAAGGCGACTTGGTTCCCCAAATGTCGTTCTTCTATGTTGAAGCGTTCGTTTCCAGTAACAGTTTGAATTTTTAGGTTTCACTCTGTTTTCTCCTATATTGATAGATGTATTTGGAACTCTAAATACAACACGGTTTGTGCTAGCTTCTTGAAACTTGACACAATAAAGTAGTTTCACGTTCTATCTCTATGTTTTGTTTCCTCATGATGTAGCCCTAAGCATTGACTGGCGAGAAACACTTTCATGGAAAGGGGTGGCTTCCCAAAATTACGAATCTCCAGAAATCGCAGCAAATATTTTTTCACCCAAACTGGATGATACTTTCAGGTAATGATCAGTACACTAAGGCGACTTGGTTCCCCAAATTTCGTTCTTCTATGTTGAAGCGTTCGTTTCCAGTAACAGTTTGAATTTTTAGGTTTCACTCTGTTTTCTCCTATATTGATAGATGTATTTGGAACTCTGAATCCAACACGGTTTGTGCTAGCTTCTTGAAACTTGACACAATAAAGTAGTTTCACGTTCTATCGCTATGTTTTGTTTCCTCTTGATGTAGCACTAACAGTGACTGGCGAGAAACACTTTCATGGAAAGGGGTTGCCAGGCTTCCCAAATATACGAATCTCCAGAAATCTCAGCAAAAAAAAATATTTTTTCACCCAAACAGGATGATACTTTCAGGTAATGATCAGTACACTATGGCGACTTGGTTCCCCAAATTTCGTTTTTCTATGTTGAAGCGTTCGTTTCCAGTAACAGTTTGAATTTTTAGGTTTCACTCTGTTTTCTCCTATATTGATAGATGTATTTGGAACTCTAAATCCAACACGGTTTGTGCTAGCTTCTTGAAACTTGACACAATAAAGTAGTTTCACGTTCTATCTCTATGTTTTGTTTCCTCTTGATGTAGCCCTAAGCAGTGACTGGCAAGAAACACTTTCATGGAAAGGGGTTGCCAGGCTTCCCAAAATTACGAATCTCCATAAATCTCAGCAAATATTTTTTCACCCAAACAGGATGATACTTTCAGGTAATGATCAGTACACTAAGGCGAATTGGTTCCCCAAATGTCGTTCTTCTATGTTGAAGCGTTCGTTTCCAGTAACAGTTTGAATTTTTAGGTTTCACTCTGTTTTCTCCTATATTGATAGATGTATTTGGAACTCTAAATCCAACACGGTTTGTGCTAGCTTCTTGAAACTTGACACAATAAAGTAGTTTCACGTTCTATCGCTATGTTTTGTTTCCTCTTGATGTAGCCCTAACAGTGACTGGCGAGAAACACTTTCATGGAAAGGGGTTGCCAGGCTTCCCAAATATGCGAATCTCCAGAAATCTCAGGAAATATTTTTTCACCCAAACAGGATGATACTTTCAGGTAATGATCAGTACACTAAGGCGACTTGGTTCCCCAAATTTCTTTCTTCTATGTTGAAGCGTTCGTTTCCAGTAACAGTTTGAATTTTTAGGTTTCACTCTGTTTTCTCCTATATTGATAGATGTATTTGGAACTCTAAATCCAACACGGTTTGTGCTAGCTTCTTGAAACTTGACACAATAAAGTAGTTTCACGTTCTATCTCTATGTTTTGTTTCCTCTTGATGTAGCCCTAAGCATTGACTGGCGAGAAACACTTTCATGGAAAGGGGTGGCTTCCCAAAATTACGAATCTCCAGAAATCTCAGCAAATATTTTTTCACCCAAACTGGATGATACTTTCAGGTAATGATCACTACACTAACACGACTTGGTTCCCCAAATTTCGTTCTTCTATGTTGAAGCGTTCGTTTCCAGTAACAGTTTGAATTTTTAGGTTTCACTCTGTTTTCTCCTATATTGATAGAGGTATTTGGAACTCTGAATCCAACACGGTTTGTGCTAGCTTCCTGAAACTTGACACAATAAAGTAGTTTCACGTTCTATCTCTATGTTTTGTTTCCTCTTGATGTAGCCCTAACAGTGACTGGCGAGAAACACTTTCATGGAAAGGGGTTGCCAGGCTTCCCAAATATGCGAATCTCCAGAAATCTCAGGAAATATTTTTTCACGCAAACAGGATGATACTTTCAGGTAATGATCAGTACACTAAGGCGACTTGGTACCCCAAATTTCGTTCTTCTATGTTGAAGCGTTCGTTTCCAGTAACAGTTTGAATTTTTAGGTTTCACTCTGTTTTCTCCTATATTGATAGATGTATTTGGAACTCTAAATCCAACACGGTTTGTGCTAGCTTCTTGAAACTTGACACAATAAAGTAGTTTCACGTTCTATCTATATGTTTTGTTTCCTCTTGATGTAGCCCTAACAGTGACCGGCGAGAAACACTTTCATATAAAGGGGTTGCCAGGCTTCCCAAATATACGAATCTCCAGAAATCTCAGGAAATATTTTTTCACCCAAACAGGATGATACTTTCAGGTAATGATCAGTACACTAAGGCGACTTGGTTCCCCAAATTTCGTTCTTCTATGTTGAAGCGTTCGCTTCCAGTAACAGTTTGAATTTTTAGGTTTCACTCTGTTTTCTCCTATATTGATAGATGTATTTGGAACTCTAAATCCAACACGGTTTGTGCTAGCTTCTTGAAACTTGACACAATAAAGCAGTTTCACGTTCTATCTCTATGTTTTGTTTCCTCTTGATGTAGCCCTAAGCAATGACTGGCAAAAAACACTTTTATGGAAAGGGGTTGCCAGGCTTCCCAAAATTACGAATCTCAAGAAATCTCAGCAAATATTTTTTCACCCAAACTGGATGATACTTTCAGGTAATGATCAGTACACTAAGGCGACTTGGTTCCCCAAATGTCGTTCTTCTATGTTGAAGCGTTCGTTTCCAGTAACACTTTGAATTTTTAGGTTTCACTCTGTTTTCTCCTATATTGATAGATGTATTTGGAACTCTAAATCCAAAACGGTTTGTGCTAGCTTCTTGAAACTTGACACAATAAAGTAGTTTCACGTTCTATCTCTATGTTTTGTTTCCTCTTGATGTAGCCCTAAGCATTGACTGGCGAGAAACACTTTCATGGAAAGGGGTGGCTTCCCAAAATTACGAATCTCCAGAAATCTCAGCAAATATTTTTTCACCCAAACTGGATGATACTTTCAGGTAATGATCACTACACTAACGCGACTTGGTTCCCCAAATTTCGTTCTTCTATGTTGAAGCGTTCGTTCCAGTAACAGTTTGAATTTTTAGGTTTCACTCTGTTTTCTCCTATATTGATAGATGTATTTGGAACTCTAAATCCAACACGGTTTGTGCTAGCTTCTTGAAACTTGACACAATAAAGTAGTTTCACGTTCTATCTCTATGTTTTGTTTCCTCTTGATGTAGCCCTAAGCATTGACTGGCGAGAAACACTTTCATGGAAAGGGGTGGCTTCCCAAAATTACGAATCTCCAGAAATCTCAGCAAATATTTTTTCACCCAAACTGGATGATACTTTCAGGTAATGATCACTACACTAACGCGACTTGGTTCCCCAAATTTCGTTCTTCTATGTTGAAGCGTTCGTTCCAGTAACAGTTTGAATTTTTAGGTTTCACTCTGTTTTCTCCTATATTGATAGATGTATTTGGAACTCTAAATCCAACACGGTTTGTGCTAGCTTCTTGAAACTTGACACAATAAAGTAGTTTCACGTTCTATCGCTATGTTTTGTTTCCTCTTGATGTAGCCCTAACAGTGACTGGCGAGAAACACTTTCATGGAAAGGGGTTGCCAGGCTTCCCAAATATGCGAATCTCCAGAAATCTCAGGAAATATTTTTTCACCCAAACAGGATGATACTTTCAGGTAATGATCAGTACACTAAGGCGACTTGGTTCCCCAAATTTCTTTCTTCTATGTTGAAGCGTTCGTTTCCAGTAACAGTTTGAATTTTTAGGTTTCACTCTGTTTTCTCCTATATTGATAGATGTATTTGGAACTCTAAATCCAACACGGTTTGTGCTAGCTTCTTGAAACTTGACACAATAAAGTAGTTTCACGTTCTATCTCTATGTTTTGTTTCCTCTTGATGTAGCCCTAAGCATTGACTGGCGAGAAACACTTTCATGGAAAGGGGTGGCTTCCCAAAATTACGAATCTCCAGAAATCTCAGCAAATATTTTTTCACCCAAACTGGATGATACTTTCAGGTAATGATCACTACACTAACACGACTTGGTTCCCCAAATTTCGTTCTTCTATGTTGAAGCGTTCGTTTCCAGTAACAGTTTGAATTTTTAGGTTTCACTCTGTTTTCTCCTATATTGATAGAGGTATTTGGAACTCTGAATCCAACACGGTTTGTGCTAGCTTCCTGAAACTTGACACAATAAAGTAGTTTCACGTTCTATCTCTATGTTTTGTTTCCTCTTGATGTAGCCCTAACAGTGACTGGCGAGAAACACTTTCATGGAAAGGGGTTGCCAGGCTTCCCAAATATGCGAATCTCCAGAAATCTCAGGAAATATTTTTTCACGCAAACAGGATGATACTTTCAGGTAATGATCAGTACACTAAGGCGACTTGGTACCCCAAATTTCGTTCTTCTATGTTGAAGCGTTCGTTTCCAGTAACAGTTTGAATTTTTAGGTTTCACTCTGTTTTCTCCTATATTGATAGATGTATTTGGAACTCTAAATCCAACACGGTTTGTGCTAGCTTCTTGAAACTTGACACAATAAAGTAGTTTCACGTTCTATCTATATGTTTTGTTTCCTCTTGATGTAGCCCTAACAGTGACCGGCGAGAAACACTTTCATATAAAGGGGTTGCCAGGCTTCCCAAATATACGAATCTCCAGAAATCTCAGGAAATATTTTTTCACCCAAACAGGATGATACTTTCAGGTAATGATCAGTACACTAAGGCGACTTGGTTCCCCAAATTTCGTTCTTCTATGTTGAAGCGTTCGCTTCCAGTAACAGTTTGAATTTTTAGGTTTCACTCTGTTTTCTCCTATATTGATAGATGTATTTGGAACTCTAAATCCAACACGGTTTGTGCTAGCTTCTTGAAACTTGACACAATAAAGCAGTTTCACGTTCTATCTCTATGTTTTGTTTCCTCTTGATGTAGCCCTAAGCAATGACTGGCAAAAAACACTTTTATGGAAAGGGGTTGCCAGGCTTCCCAAAATTACGAATCTCAAGAAATCTCAGCAAATATTTTTTCACCCAAACTGGATGATACTTTCAGGTAATGATCAGTACACTAAGGCGACTTGGTTCCCCAAATGTCGTTCTTCTATGTTGAAGCGTTCGTTTCCAGTAACACTTTGAATTTTTAGGTTTCACTCTGTTTTCTCCTATATTGATAGATGTATTTGGAACTCTAAATCCAAAACGGTTTGTGCTAGCTTCTTGAAACTTGACACAATAAAGTAGTTTCACGTTCTATCTCTATGTTTTGTTTCCTCTTGATGTAGCCCTAAGCATTGACTGGCGAGAAACACTTTCATGGAAAGGGGTGGCTTCCCAAAATTACGAATCTCCAGAAATCTCAGCAAATATTTTTTCACCCAAACTGGATGATACTTTCAGGTAATGATCACTACACTAACGCGACTTGGTTCCCCAAATTTCGTTCTTCTATGTTGAAGCGTTCGTTCCAGTAACAGTTTGAATTTTTAGGTTTCACTCTGTTTTCTCCTATATTGATAGATGTATTTGGAACTCTGAATACAACACGGTTTGTGCTAGCTTCTTGAAACTTGACACAATAAAGTAGTTTCACGTTCTATCTCTATGTTTTGTTTCCTCTTGATGTAGCCCTAAGCAGTGACTGACGAGAAACACTTTCATGGAAAGGGGTTGCCAGGCTTCCCAAAATTACGAATCTCCAGAAATCTCAGCAAATATTTTTTCACCCAAACTGGATGATACTTTCAGGTAATGATCAGTACACTAAGGCGACTTGGTTCCCCAAATTTCGTTCTTCTATATTGAAGCGTTCGTTTCCAGTAACAGTTTGAATTTTTAGGTTTCACTCTGTTTTCTCCTATATTGATAGATGTATTTGGAACTCTAAATCCAACACGGTTTGTGCTAGCTTCTTGAAACTTGACACAATAAAGTAGTTTCACGTTCTATCTCTATGTTTTGTTTCCTCTTGATGTAGCCCTAAGCAGTGACTGGCGAGAAACACTTTCATGGAAAGGGGTTGCCAGGCTTCCCAAATATACAAATCTCCAGAAATCTCAGGAAATATTTTTTCACCCAAACAGGATGATACTTTCAGGTAATGATCAGTACACTAAGGCGACTTGGTTCCCCAAATTTCGTTCTTCTATGTTGAAGCGTTCGTTTCCAGTAACAGTTTGAATTTTTAGGTTTCACTCTGTTTTCTCCTATATTGATAGATGTATTTGGAACTCTAAATCCAACACGGTTTGTGCTAGCTTCTTGAAACTTGACACAATAAAATAGTTTCACGTTCTATCTCTATGTTTTGTTTCCTCTTGATGTAGCCCTAAGCATTGACTGGCGAGAAACACTTTCATGGAAAGGGGTGGCTTCCAAAAATTACGAATCTCCAGAAATCGCAGCAAATATTTTTTCACCCAAACTGGATGATACTTTCAGGTAATGATCAGTACACTAAGGCGACTTGGTTCCCCAAATTTCGTTCTTCTATGTTGAAGCGTTCGTTTCCAGTAACAGTTTGAATTTTTAGGTTTCACTCTGTTTTCTCCTATATTGATAGAGGTATTTGGAACTCTAAATCCAACACGGTTTTTGCTAGCTTCTTGAAACTTGACACAATAAAGTAGTTTCACGTTCTATCTCTATGTTTTGTTTCCTCTTGATGTAGCCCTAACAGTGACTGGCGAGAAACACTTTCATGGAAAGGGGTTGCCAGGCTTCCCAAATATGCGAATCTCCAGAAATCTCAGGAAATATTTTTTCACCCAAACAGGATGATACTTTCAGGTAATAATCAGTACACTAAGGCGACTTGGTTCCCCAAATTTCGTTCTTCTATGTTGAAGCGTTCGCTTCCAGTAACAGTTTGAATTTTTAGGTTTCACTCTGTTTTCTCCTATATTGATAGATGTATTTGGAACTCTAAATCCAACACGGTTTGTGCAAGCTTCTTGAAACTTGACACAATAAAGCAGTTTCACGTTCTATCTCTATGTTTTGTTTCCTCTTGATGTAGCCCTAAGCAGTGACTGGCAAAAAACACTTTCATGGAAAGGGGTTGCCAGGCTTCCCAAAATTACGAATCTCCAGAAATCTCAGCAAATATTTTTTCACCCAAACTGGATGATACTTTCAGGTAATGATCACTACACTAACGCGACTTGGTTCCCCAAATTTCGTTCTTCTATGTTGAAGCGTTCGTTTCCAGTAACAGTTTGAATTTTTAGGTTTCACTCTGTTTTCTCCTATATTGATAGAGGTATTTGGAACTCTGAATCCAACACGGTTTGTGCTAGCTTCCTGAAACTTGACACAATAAAGTAGTTTCACGTTCTATCTCTATGTTTTGTTTCCTCTTGATGTAGCCCTAACAGTGACTGGCGAGAAACACTTTCATGGAAAGGGGTTGCCAGGCTTCCCAAATATGCGAATCTCCAGAAATCTCAGGAAATATATTTTCACCCAAACAGGATGATACTTTCAGGTAATGATCAGTACACTAAGGCGACTTGGTACCCCAAATTTCGTTCTTCTATGTTGAAGCGTTCGTTTCCAGTAACAGTTTGAATTTTTAGGTTTCACTCTGTTTTCTCCTATATTGATAGATGTATTTGGAACTCTAAATCCAACACGGTTTGTGCTAGCTTCTTGAAACTTGACACAATAAAGTAGTTTCACGTTCTATCTCTATGTTTTGTTTCCTCTTGATGTAGCCCTAACAGTGACCGGCGAGAAACACTTTCATATAAAGGGGTTGCCAGGCTTCCCAAATATACGAATCTCCAGAAATCTCAGGAAATATTTTTTCACCCAAACAGGATGATACTTTCAGGTAATGATCAGTACACTAAGGCGACTTGGTTCCCCAAATTTCGTTCTTCTATGTTGAAGCGTTCGTTTCCAGTAACAGTTTGAATTTTTAGGTTTCACTCTGTTTTCTCCTATATTGATAGATGTATTTGGAACTCTAAATCCAAAACGGTTTGTGCTAGCTTCTTGAAACTTGACACAATAAAGTAGTTTCACGTTCTATCTCTATGTTTTGTTTCCTCTTGATGTAGCCCTAAGCATTGACTGGCGAGAAACACTTTCATGGAAAGGGGTGGCTTCCCAAAATTACGAATCTCCAGAAATCTCAGCAAATATTTTTTCACCCAAACTGGATGATACTTTCAGGTAATGATCACTACACTAACGCGACTTGGTTCCCCAAATTTCGTTCTTCTATGTTGAAGCGTTCGTTCCAGTAACAGTTTGAATTTTTAGGTTTCACTCTGTTTTCTCCTATATTGATAGATGTATTTGGAACTCTGAATACAACACGGTTTGTGCTAGCTTCTTGAAACTTGACACAATAAAGTAGTTTCACGTTCTATCTCTATGTTTTGTTTCCTCTTGATGTAGCCCTAAGCAGTGACTGACGAGAAACACTTTCATGGAAAGGGGTTGCCAGGCTTCCCAAAATTACGAATCTCCAGAAATCTCAGCAAATATTTTTTCACCCAAACAGGATGATACTTTCAGGTAATGATCAGTACACTAAGGCGACTTGGTTCCCCAAATTTCGTTCTTCTATATTGAAGCGTTCGTTTCCAGTAACAGTTTGAATTTTTAGGTTTCACTCTTTTTTCTCCTATATTGATAGATGTATTTGGAACTCTAAATCCAACACGGTTTGTGCTAGCTTCTTGAAACTTGACACAATAAAGTAGTTTCACGTTCTATCTCTATGTTTTGTTTCCTCTTGATGTAGCCCTAAGCAGTGACTGGCGAGAAACACTTTCATGGAAAGGGGTTGCCAGGCTTCCCAAATATACAAATCTCCAGAAATCTCAGGAAATATTTTTTCACCCAAACAGGATGATACTTTCAGGTAATGATCAGTACACTAAGGCGACTTGGTTCCCCAAATTTCGTTTTTCTATGTTGAAGCGTTCGTTTCCAGTAACAGTTTGAATTTTTAGGTTTCACTCTGTTTTCTCCTATATTGATAGATGTATTTGGAACTCTAAATCCAACACGGTTTGTGCTAGCTTCTTGAAACTTGACACAATAAAATAGTTTCACGTTCTATCTCTATGTTTTGTTTCCTCTTGATGTAGCCCTAAGCATTGACTGGCGAGAAACACTTTCATGGAAAGGGGTGGCTTCCCAAAATTACGAATCTCCAGAAATCGCAGCAAATATTTTTTCACCCAAACTGGATGATACTTTCAGGTAATGATCAGTACACTAAGGCGACTTGGTTCCCCAAATTTCGTTCTTCTATGTTGAAGCGTTCGTTTCCAGTAACAGTTTGAATTTTTAGGTTTCACTCTGTTTTCTCCTATATTGATAGAGGTATTTGGAACTCTAAATCCAACACGGTTTTTGCTAGCTTCTTGAAACTTGACACAATAAAGTAGTTTCACGTTCTATCTCTATGTTTTGTTTCCTCTTGATGTAGCCCTAACAGTGACTGGCGAGAAACACTTTCATGGAAAGGGGTTGCCAGGCTTCCCAAATATGCGAATCTCCAGAAATCTCAGGAAATATTTTTTCACCCAAACAGGATGATACTTTCAGGTAATGATCAGTACACTAAGGCGACTTGGTTCCCCAAATTTCGTTCTTCTATGTTGAAGCGTTCGCTTCCAGTAACAGTTTGAATTTTTAGGTTTCACTCTGTTTTCTCCTATATTGATAGATGTATTTGGAACTCTAAATCCAACACGGTTTGTGCTAGCTTCTTGAAACTTGACACAATAAAGCAGTTTCACGTTCTATCTCTATGTTTTGTTTCCTCTTGATGTAGCCCTAAGCAGTGACTGGCAAAAAACACTTTCATGGAAAGGGGTTGCCAGGCTTCCCAAAATTACGAATCTCAAGAAATCTCAGCAAATATTTTTTCACCCAAACTGGATGATACTTTCAGGTAATGATCAGTACACTAAGGCGACTTGGTTCCCCAAATGTCGTTCTTCTATGTTGAAGCGTTCGTTTCCAGTAACAGTTTGAATTTTTAGGTTTCACTCTGTTTTCTCCTATATTGATAGATGTATTTGGAACTCTAAATCCAAAACGGTTTGTGCTAGCTTCTTGAAACTTGACACAATAAAGTAGTTTCACGTTCTATCTCTATGTTTTGTTTCCTCTTGATGTAGCCCTAAGCATTGACTGGCGAGAAACCCTTTCATGGAAAGGGGTGGCTTCACAAAATTACGAATCTCCAGAAATCTCAGCAAATATTTTTTCACTCAAACTGGATGATACTTTCAGGTAATGATCACTACACTAAGGCGACTTGGTTCCCCAAATTTCGTTCTTCTATGTTGAAGCGTTCGTTTCCAGTAACAGTTTGAATTTTTAGGTTTCACTCTGTTTTCTCCTATATTGATAGATGTATTTGGAACTCTGAATACAACACGGTTTGTGCTAGCTTCTTGAAACTTGACACAATAAAGTAGTTTCACGTTCTATCTCTATGTTTTGTTTCCTCTTGATGTATCCCTAAGCAGTGACTGGCGAGAAACACTTTCATGGAAAGGGGTTGCCAGGCTTCCCAAATATACAAATCTCCATAAATCTCAGGAAATATTTTTTCACCCAAACAGGATGATACTTTCAGGTAATGATCAGTACACTAAGGCGACTTGGTTCCCCAAATTTCGTTTTTCTATGTTGAAGCGTTCGTTTCCAGTAACAGTTTGAATTTTTAGGTTTCACTCTGTTTTCTCCTATATTGATAGATGTATTTGGAACTCTAAATCCAACACGGTTTGTGCTAGCTTCTTGAAACTTGACACAATAAAATAGTTTCACGTTCTATCTCTATGTTTTGTTTCCTCTTGATGTAGCCCTAAGCATTGACTGGCGAGAAACACTTTCATGGAAAGGGGTGGCTTCCCAAAATTACGAATCTCCAGAAATCGCAGCAAATATTTTTTCACCCAAACTGGATGATACTTTCAGGTAATGATCAGTACACTAAGGCGACTTGGTTCCCCAAATTTCGTTCTTCTATGTTGAAGCGTTCGTTTCCAGTATCAGTTTGAATTTTTAGGTTTCACTCTGTTTTCTCCTATATTGATAGATGTATTTGGAACTCTGAATACAACACGGTTTGTGCTAGCTTCTTGAAACTTGACACAATAAAGTAGTTTCACGTTCTATCTCTATGTTTTGTTTCCTCTTGATGTAGCCCTAAGCAGTGACTGACGAGAAACACTTTCATGGAAAGGGGTTGCCAGGCTTCCCAAAATTACGAATCTCCAGAAATCTCAGCAAATATTTTTTCACCCAAACTGGATGATACTTTCAGGTAATGATCAGTACACTAAGGCGACTTGGTTCCCCAAATTTCGTTCTTCTATATTGAAGCGTTCGTTTCCAGTAACAGTTTGAATTTTTAGGTTTCACTCTGTTTTCTCCTATATTGATAGATGTATTTGGAACTCTAAATCCAACACGGTTTGTGCTAGCTTCTTGAAACTTGACACAATAAAGTAGTTTCACGTTCTATCTCTATGTTTTGTTTCCTCTTGATGTAGCCCTAACAGTGACTGGCGAGAAACACTTTCATGGAAAGGGGTTGCCAGGCTTCCCAAATATACGAATCTCCAGAAATCTCAGGAAATATTTTTTCCCCCAAACAGGATGATACTTTCAGGTAATGATCAGTACACTATGGCGACTTGGTTCCCCAAATTTCGTTTTTCTATGTTGAAGCGTTCGTTTCCAGTAACAGTTTGAATTTTTAGGTTTCACTCTGTTTTCTCCTATATTGATAGATGTATTTGGAACTCTAAATCAAACACGGTTTGTGCTAGCTTCTTGAAACTTGACACAATAAAGTAGTTTCACATTCTATCTCTATGTTTTGTTTCCTCTTGATGTAGCCCTAAGCAGTGACTGGCGAGAAACACTTTCATGGAAAGGGGTGGCTTCCCAAAATTACGAATCTCCAGAAATCGCAGCAAATATTTTTTCACCCAAACTGGATGATACTTTCAGGTAATGATCAGTACACTAAGGCGACTTGGTTCCCCAAATTTCGTTCTTCTATGTTGAAGCGTTCGTTTCCAGTAACAGTTTGAATTTTTAGGTTTCACTCTGTTTTCTCCTATATTGATAGAGGTATTTGGAACTCTAAATCCAACACGGTTTGTGCTAGCTTCTTGAAACTTGACACAATAAAGTAGTTTCACGTTCTATCTCTATGTTTTGTTTCCTCTTGATGTAGCCCTAAGCATTGACTGGCGAGAAACACTTTCATGGAAAGGGGTGGCTTCCCAAAATTACGAATCTCCAGAAATCTCAGCAAATATTTTTTCACCCAAACTGGATGATACTTTCAGGTAATGATCACTACACTAACGCGACTTGGTTCCCCAAATTTCGTTCTTCTATGTTGAAGCGTTCGTTTCCAGTAACAGTTTGAATTTTTAGGTTTCACTCTGTTTTCTCCTATATTGATAGATGTATTTGGAACTCTAAATCCAACACGGTTTGTGCTAGCTTCTTGAAACTTGACACAATAAAGTAGTTTCACGTTCTATCTCTATGTTTTGTTTCCTCTTGATGTAGCCCTAACAGTGAGTGGCGAGAAACACTTTCATGGAAAGGGGTTGCCAGGCTTCCCAAATATGCGAATCTCCAGAAATCTCAGGAAATATTTTTTCACCCAAACTGGATGATACTTTCAGGTAATGATCAGTACACTAAGGCGACTTGGTTCCCCAAATTTCGTTCTTCTATGTTGAAGCGTTCGTTTCCAGTAACAGTTTGAATTTTTAGGTTTCACTCTGTTTTCTCCTATATTGATAGATGTATTTGGAACTCTAAATCCAACACGGTTTTTGCTAGCTTCTTGAAACTTGACACAATAAAGTAATTTCACGTTCTATCTCTATGTTTTGTTTCCTCTTGATGTAGCCCCAAGCAGTGACTGAGGAGAAACACTTTCATGGAAAGGGGTTGCCAAGCTTCCTAAAATTGCAAATCTCCAGAAATCTCAGCAAATATTTTTTCACCCAAACTGGATGATACTTTCAGGTAATGATCAGTACACTAAGGCGACTTGGTTCCCCAAATTTCGTTCTTCTATGTTGAAGCGTTCGTTTCCAGTAACAGTTTGAATTTTTAGGTTTCACTCTGTTTTCTCCTATATTGATAGATGTATTTGGAACTCTAAATCCAACACGGTTTGTGCTAGCTTCTTGAAACTTGACACAATAAAGTAGTTTCACGTTCTACCTCTATGTTTTGTTTCCTCTTGATGTAGCCCTAAGCAGTGACTGGCGAGAAACACTTTCATGGAAAGGGGTTGCCAGGCTTCCCAAGTATACAAATCTCCAGAAATCTCAGGAAATATTTTTTCACCCAAACAGGATGATACTTTCAGGTAATGATCAGTACACTAAGGCGACTTGGTTCCCCAAATTTCGTTTTTCTATGTTGAAGCGTTCGTTTCCAGTAACAGTTTGAATTTTTAGGTTTCACTCTGTTTTCTCCTATATTGATAGATGTATTTGGAACTCTAAATCCAACACGGTTTGTGCTAGCTACTTGAAACTTGACACAATAAAATAGTTTCACGTTCTATCTCTATGTTTTGTTTCCTCTTGATGTAGCCCTAAGCATTGACTGGCGAGAAACACTTTCATGGAAAGGGGTGGCTTCCCAAAATTACGAATCTCCAGAAATCGCAGCAAATATTTTTTCACCCAAACTGGATGATACTTTCAGGTAATGATCAGTGCACTAACGCGACTTGGTTCCCCAAATTTCGTTCTTCTATGTTGAAGCGTTCGTTTCCAGTAACAGTTTGAATTTTTAGGTTTCACTCTGTTTTCTCCTATATTGATAGAGGTATTTGGAACTCTAAATCCAACACGGTTTTTGCTAGCTTCTTGAAACTTGACACAATAAAGTAGTTTCACGTTCTATCTCTATGTTTTGTTTCCTCTTGATGTAGCCCTAACAGTGACTGGCGAGAAACACTTTCATGGAAAGGGGTTGCCAGGCTTCCCAAATATGCGAATCTCCAGTAATCTCAGGAAATATTTTTTCACCCAAACAGGATGATACTTTCATGTAATGATCAGTACACTAAGGCGACTTGGTTCCCCAAATTTCGTTCTTCTATGTTGAAGCGTTCGTTTCCAGTAACAGTTTGAATTTTTAGGTTTCTCTCTGTTTTCTCCTATATTGATAGATGTATTTGGAACTCTAAATCCAACACGGTTTGTGCTAGCTTCTTGAAACTTGACACAATAAAGTAGTTTCACGTTCTATCTCTATGTTTTGTTTCCTCTTGATGTAGCCCTAACAGTGACTGGCGAGAAACACTTTCATGTAAAGGGGTTGCCAGGCTTCCCAAATATACGAATCTACAGAAATCTCAGGAAATATTTTTTCACCCAAACTGGATGATACTTTCAGGTAATGATCAGTACACTAAGGCGACTTGGTTCCCCAAATTTCGTTCTTCTATGTTGAAGCGTTCGTTTCCAGTAACAGTTTGAATTTTTAGGTTTCACTCTGTTTTCTCCTATATTGATAGATGTATTTGGAACTCTAAATCCAACACGGTTTGTGCTAGCTTCTTGAAACTTGACACAATAAAGTAGTTTCACGTTCTATCTCTATGTTTTGTTTCCTCTTGATGTAGCCCTAAGCAGTGACTGGCGAGAAACACTTTCATGGAAAGGGGTGGCTTCCCAAAATTACGAATCTCCAGAAATCTCAGGAAATATTTTTTCACCCAAACTGGATGATACTTTCAGGTAATGATCAGTACACTAAGGCGACTTGGTTCCCCAAATTTCGTTCTTCTATATTGAAGCGTTCGTTTACAGTAACAGTTTGAATTTTTAGGTTTCACTCTGTTTTCTCCTATATTGATAGATGTATTTGGAACTCTAAATCCAACACGGTTTGTGCTAGCTTCTTGAAACTTGACACAATAAAGTAGTTTCACGTTCTATCTCTATGTTTTGTTTCCTCTTGATGTAGCCCTAACAGTGATTGGCGAGAAACACTTTCATGGAAAGGGGTTGCCAGGCTTCCCAAATATACGAATCTCCAGAAATCTCAGGAAATATTTTTTCACCCAAACAGGATGATACTTTCAGGTAATGATCAGTACACTATGGCGACTTGGTTCCCCAAATTTCGTTTTTCTATGTTGAAGCGTTCGTTTCCAGTAACAGTTTGAATTTTTAGGTTTCACTCTGTTTTCTCCTATATTGATAGATGTATTTGGAACTCTAAATCCAACACGGTTTGTGCTAGCTTCTTGAAACTTGACACAATAAAGTAGTTTCACGTTCTATCCCTATGTTTTGTTTCCTCTTGATGTAGCCCTAAGCAGTGACTGGCGAGAAACACTTTCAAGGAAAGGGGTTGCCAGGATTCCCAAATATACGAATCTCCAGAAATCTCAGGAAATATTTTTTCACCCAAACAGGATGATACTTTCAGGTAATGATCAGTACACTAAGGCGACTTGGTTCCCCAAATTTCGTTCTTCTATGTTGAAGCGTTCGTTTCCAGTAACAGTTTGAATTTTTAGGTTTCACTCTGTTTTATCCTATATTGATAGATGTATTTGGAACTCTAAATACAACACGGATTGTGCTAGCTTCTTGAAACTTGACACAATAAAGTAGTTTCACGTTCTATCTCTATGTTTTGTTTCCTCATGATGTAGCCCTAAGCATTGACTGGCGAGAAACACTTTCATGGAAAGGGGTGGCTTCCCAAAATTACGAATCTCCAGAAATCGCAGCAAATATTTTTTCACCCAAACTGGATGATACTTTCAGGTAATGATCAGTACACTAAGGCGACTTGGTTCCCCAAATTTCGTTCTTCTATGTTGAAGCGTTCGTTTCCAGTAACAGTTTGAATTTTTAGGTTTCACTCTGTTTTCTCCTATATTGATAGATGTATTTGGAACTCTAAATCCAACACGGTTTGTGCTAGCTTCTTGAAACTTGACACAATAAAGTAGTTTCACGTTCTATCGCTATGTTTTGTTTCCTCTTGATGTAGCCCTAACAGTGACTGGCGAGAAACACTTTCATGGAAAGGGGTTGCCAGGCTTCCTAAATATACGAATCTCCAGAAATCTCAGCAAAGAAAAATATTTTTTCACCCAAACAGGATGATACTTTCAGGTAATGATCAGTACACTATGGCGACTTGGTTCCCCAAATTTCGTTTTTCTATGTTGAAGCGTTCGTTTCCAGTAACAGTTTGAATTTTTAGGTTTCACTCTGTTTTCTCCTATATTGATAGATGTATTTGGAACTCTAAATCCAACACGGTTTGTGCTAGCTTCTTGAAACTTGACACAATAAAGTAGTTTCACGTTCTATCTCTATGTTTTGTTTCCTCTTGATGTAGCCCTAAGCAGTGACTGGCGAGAAACACTTTCATGGAAAGGGGTTGCCAGGCTTCCCAAAATTACGAATCTCCAGAAATCTCAGCAAATATTTTTTCACCCAAACAGGATGATACTTTCAGGTAATGATCAGTACACTAAGGCGACTTGGTTCCCCAAATGTCGTTCTTCTATGTTGAAGCGTTCGTTTCCAGTAACAGTTTGAATTTTTAGGTTTCACTCTGTTTTCTCCTACATTGATAGATGTATTTGGAACTCTAAATCCAATACGGTTTGTGCTAGCTTCTTGAAACTTGACACAATAAAGTAGTTTCACGTTCTATCTCTATGTTTTGTTTCCTCATGATGTAGCCCTAAGCATTGACTGGCGAGAAACACTTTCATGGAAAGGGGTGGCTTCCCAAAATTACGAATCTCCAGAAATCGCAGCAAATATTTTTTCACCCAAACTGGATGATACTTCTAGGTAATGATCAGTACACTAAGGCGACTTGGTTCCCCAAATTTCGTTCTTCTATGTTGAAGCGTTCGTTTCCAGTAACAGTTTGAATTTTTAGGTTTCACTCTGTTTTCTCCTATATTGATAGAGGTATTTGGAACTCTGAATCCAACACGGTTTGTGCTAGCTTCTTGAAACTTGACACAATAAAGTAGTTTCACGTTCTATCGCTATGTTTTGTTTCCTCTTGATGTAGCCCTAACAGTGACTCGCGAGAAACACTTTCATGGAAAGGGGTTGCCAGGCTTCCCAAATATGCGAATCTCCAGAAATCTCAGGAAATATTTTTTCACCCAAACAGGATGATACTTTCAGGTAATGATCAGTACACTAAGGCGACTTGGTTCCCTAAATTTCGTTCTTCTATGTTGAAGCGTTTGTTTCCAGTAACAGTTTGAATTTTTAGGTTTCACTCTGTTTTCTCCTATTTTGATAGATGTATTTGGAACTCTAAATCCAACACGGTTTGTGCTAGCTTCTTGAAACTTGACACAATAAAGTAGTTTCACGTTCTATCTCTATGTTTTGTTTCCTCTTGATGTAGCCCTAACAGTGACTGGCGAGAAACACTTTCATGGAAAGGGGTGGCTTCCCAAAATTACGAATCTCCAGAAATCTCAGCAAATATTTTTTCACCCAAACTGGATGATACTTTCAGGTAATGATCACTACACTAACGCGACTTGGTTCCCCAAATTTCGTTCTTCTATGTTGAAGCGTTCGTTTCCAGTAACAGTTTGAATTTTTAGGTTTCACTCTGTTTTCTCCTATATTGATAGAGGTATTTGGAACTCTGAATCCAACACGGTTTGTGCTAGCTTCCTGAAACTTGACACAATAAAGTAGTTTCACGTTCTATCTCTATGTTTTGTTTCCTCTTGATGTAGCCCTAACAGTGACTGGCGAGAAACACTTTCATGGAAAGGGGTTGCCAGGCTTCCCAAATATGAGAATCTCCAGAAATCTCAGGAAATATTTTTTCACCCAAACAGGATGATACTTTCAGGTAATGATCAGTACACTAAGGCGACTTGGTACCCCAAATTTCGTTCTTCTATGTTGAAGCGTTCGTTTCCAGTAACAGTTTGAATTTTTAGGTTTCACTCTGTTTTCTCCTATATTGATAGATGTATTTGGAACTCTAAATCCAACACGGTTTGTGCTAGCTTCTTGAAACTTGACACAATAAAGTAGTTTCACGTTCTATCTCTATGTTTTGTTTCCTCTTGATGTAGCCCTAAGCATTGACTGGCGAGAAACACTTTCATGGAAAGGGGTGGCTTCCCAAAATTACGAATCTCCAGAAATCTCAGCAAATATTTTTTCACCCAAACTGGATGATACTTTCAGGTAATGATCAGTACACTAAGGCGACTTGGTTCCCCAAATTTCGTTCTTCTATATTGAAGCGTTCGTTTCCAGTAACAGTTTGAATTTTTAGGTTTCACTCTGTTTTCTCCTATATTGATAGATGTATTTGGAACTCTAAATCCAACACGGTTTGTGCTAGCTTCTTGAAACTTGACACAATAAAGTAGTTTCACGTTCTATCTCTATGTTTTGTTTCCTCTTGATGTAGCCCTAACAGTGACTGGCGAGAAACACTTTCATGGAAAGGGGTTGCCAGGCTTCCCAAATATACGAATCTCCAGAAATCTCAGGAAATATTTTTTCACCCAAACAGGATGATACTTTCAGGTAATGATCAGTACACTATGGCGACTTGGTTCCCCAAATTTCGTTTTTCTATGTTGAAGCGTTCGTTTCCAGTAACAGTTTGAATTTTTAGGTTTCACTCTGTTTTCTCCTATATTGATAGATGTATTTGGAACTCTAAATCCAACACGGTTTGTGCTAGCTTCTTGAAACTTGACACAATAAAGTAGTTTCACGTTCTATCTCTATGTTTTGTTTCCTCTTGATGTAGCCCTAACAGTGACTGGCGAGAAACACTTTCATGTAAAGGGGTTGCCAGGCTTCCCAAATATACGAATCTACAGAAATCTCAGGAAATATTTTTTCACCCAAACTGGATGATACTTTCAGGTAATGATCAGTACACTAAGGCGACTTGGTTCCCCAAATTTCGTTCTTCTATGTTGAAGCGTTCGTTTCCAGTAACAGTTTGAATTTTTAGGTTTCACTCTGTTTTCTCCTATATTGATAGATGTATTTGGAACTCTAAATCCAACACGGTTTGTGCTAGCTTCTTGAAACTTGACACAATAAAGTAGTTTCACGTTCTATCTCTATGTTTTGTTTCCTCTTGATGTAGCCCTAAGCAGTGACTGGCGAGAAACACTTTCATGGAAAGGGGTGGCTTCCCAAAATTACGAATCTCCAGAAATCTCAGGAAATATTTTTTCACCCAAACTGGATGATACTTTCAGGTAATGATCAGTACACTAAGGCGACTTGGTTCCCCAAATTTCGTTCTTCTATATTGAAGCGTTCGTTTACAGTAACAGTTTGAATTTTTAGGTTTCACTCTGTTTTCTCCTATATTGATAGATGTATTTGGAACTCTAAATCCAACACGGTTTGTGCTAGCTTCTTGAAACTTGACACAATAAAGTAGTTTCACGTTCTATCTCTATGTTTTGTTTCCTCTTGATGTAGCCCTAACAGTGATTGGCGAGAAACACTTTCATGGAAAGGGGTTGCCAGGCTTCCCAAATATACGAATCTCCAGAAATCTCAGGAAATATTTTTTCACCCAAACAGGATGATACTTTCAGGTAATGATCAGTACACTATGGCGACTTGGTTCCCCAAATTTCGTTTTTCTATGTTGAAGCGTTCGTTTCCAGTAACAGTTTGAATTTTTAGGTTTCACTCTGTTTTCTCCTATATTGATAGATGTATTTGGAACTCTAAATCCAACACGGTTTGTGCTAGCTTCTTGAAACTTGACACAATAAAGTAGTTTCACGTTCTATCCCTATGTTTTGTTTCCTCTTGATGTAGCCCTAAGCAGTGACTGGCGAGAAACACTTTCAAGGAAAGGGGTTGCCAGGATTCCCAAATATACGAATCTCCAGAAATCTCAGGAAATATTTTTTCACCCAAACAGGATGATACTTTCAGGTAATGATCAGTACACTAAGGCGACTTGGTTCCCCAAATTTCGTTCTTCTATGTTGAAGCGTTCGTTTCCAGTAACAGTTTGAATTTTTAGGTTTCACTCTGTTTTATCCTATATTGATAGATGTATTTGGAACTCTAAATACAACACGGATTGTGCTAGCTTCTTGAAACTTGACACAATAAAGTAGTTTCACGTTCTATCTCTATGTTTTGTTTCCTCATGATGTAGCCCTAAGCATTGACTGGCGAGAAACACTTTCATGGAAAGGGGTGGCTTCCCAAAATTACGAATCTCCAGAAATCGCAGCAAATATTTTTTCACCCAAACTGGATGATACTTTCAGGTAATGATCAGTACACTAAGGCGACTTGGTTCCCCAAATTTCGTTCTTCTATGTTGAAGCGTTCGTTTCCAGTAACAGTTTGAATTTTTAGGTTTCACTCTGTTTTCTCCTATATTGATAGATGTATTTGGAACTCTAAATCCAACACGGTTTGTGCTAGCTTCTTGAAACTTGACACAATAAAGTAGTTTCACGTTCTATCGCTATGTTTTGTTTCCTCTTGATGTAGCCCTAACAGTGACTGGCGAGAAACACTTTCATGGAAAGGGGTTGCCAGGCTTCCTAAATATACGAATCTCCAGAAATCTCAGCAAAGAAAAATATTTTTTCACCCAAACAGGATGATACTTTCAGGTAATGATCAGTACACTATGGCGACTTGGTTCCCCAAATTTCGTTTTTCTATGTTGAAGCGTTCGTTTCCAGTAACAGTTTGAATTTTTAGGTTTCACTCTGTTTTCTCCTATATTGATAGATGTATTTGGAACTCTAAATCCAACACGGTTTGTGCTAGCTTCTTGAAACTTGACACAATAAAGTAGTTTCACGTTCTATCTCTATGTTTTGTTTCCTCTTGATGTAGCCCTAAGCAGTGACTGGCGAGAAACACTTTCATGGAAAGGGGTTGCCAGGCTTCCCAAAATTACGAATCTCCAGAAATCTCAGCAAATATTTTTTCACCCAAACAGGATGATACTTTCAGGTAATGATCAGTACACTAAGGCGACTTGGTTCCCCAAATGTCGTTCTTCTATGTTGAAGCGTTCGTTTCCAGTAACAGTTTGAATTTTTAGGTTTCACTCTGTTTTCTCCTACATTGATAGATGTATTTGGAACTCTAAATCCAATACGGTTTGTGCTAGCTTCTTGAAACTTGACACAATAAAGTAGTTTCACGTTCTATCTCTATGTTTTGTTTCCTCATGATGTAGCCCTAAGCATTGACTGGCGAGAAACACTTTCATGGAAAGGGGTGGCTTCCCAAAATTACGAATCTCCAGAAATCGCAGCAAATATTTTTTCACCCAAACTGGATGATACTTCTAGGTAATGATCAGTACACTAAGGCGACTTGGTTCCCCAAATTTCGTTCTTCTATGTTGAAGCGTTCGTTTCCAGTAACAGTTTGAATTTTTAGGTTTCACTCTGTTTTCTCCTATATTGATAGAGGTATTTGGAACTCTGAATCCAACACGGTTTGTGCTAGCTTCTTGAAACTTGACACAATAAAGTAGTTTCACGTTCTATCGCTATGTTTTGTTTCCTCTTGATGTAGCCCTAACAGTGACTCGCGAGAAACACTTTCATGGAAAGGGGTTGCCAGGCTTCCCAAATATGCGAATCTCCAGAAATCTCAGGAAATATTTTTTCACCCAAACAGGATGATACTTTCAGGTAATGATCAGTACACTAAGGCGACTTGGTTCCCTAAATTTCGTTCTTCTATGTTGAAGCGTTTGTTTCCAGTAACAGTTTGAATTTTTAGGTTTCACTCTGTTTTCTCCTATTTTGATAGATGTATTTGGAACTCTAAATCCAACACGGTTTGTGCTAGCTTCTTGAAACTTGACACAATAAAGTAGTTTCACGTTCTATCTCTATGTTTTGTTTCCTCTTGATGTAGCCCTAACAGTGACTGGCGAGAAACACTTTCATGGAAAGGGGTGGCTTCCCAAAATTACGAATCTCCAGAAATCTCAGCAAATATTTTTTCACCCAAACTGGATGATACTTTCAGGTAATGATCACTACACTAACGCGACTTGGTTCCCCAAATTTCGTTCTTCTATGTTGAAGCGTTCGTTTCCAGTAACAGTTTGAATTTTTAGGTTTCACTCTGTTTTCTCCTATATTGATAGAGGTATTTGGAACTCTGAATCCAACACGGTTTGTGCTAGCTTCCTGAAACTTGACACAATAAAGTAGTTTCACGTTCTATCTCTATGTTTTGTTTCCTCTTGATGTAGCCCTAACAGTGACTGGCGAGAAACACTTTCATGGAAAGGGGTTGCCAGGCTTCCCAAATATGAGAATCTCCAGAAATCTCAGGAAATATTTTTTCACCCAAACAGGATGATACTTTCAGGTAATGATCAGTACACTAAGGCGACTTGGTACCCCAAATTTCGTTCTTCTATGTTGAAGCGTTCGTTTCCAGTAACAGTTTGAATTTTTAGGTTTCACTCTGTTTTCTCCTATATTGATAGATGTATTTGGAACTCTAAATCCAACACGGTTTGTGCTAGCTTCTTGAAACTTGACACAATAAAGTAGTTTCACGTTCTATCTCTATGTTTTGTTTCCTCTTGATGTAGCCCTAAGCATTGACTGGCGAGAAACACTTTCATGGAAAGGGGTGGCTTCCCAAAATTACGAATCTCCAGAAATCTCAGCAAATATTTTTTCACCCAAACTGGATGATACTTTCAGGTAATGATCAGTACACTAAGGCGACTTGGTTCCCCAAATTTCGTTCTTCTATATTGAAGCGTTCGTTTCCAGTAACAGTTTGAATTTTTAGGTTTCACTCTGTTTTCTCCTATATTGATAGATGTATTTGGAACTCTAAATCCAACACGGTTTGTGCTAGCTTCTTGAAACTTGACACAATAAAGTAGTTTCACGTTCTATCTCTATGTTTTGTTTCCTCTTGATGTAGCCCTAACAGTGACTGGCGAGAAACACTTTCATGGAAAGGGGTTGCCAGGCTTCCCAAATATACGAATCTCCAGAAATCTCAGGAAATATTTTTTCACCCAAACAGGATGATACTTTCAGGTAATGATCAGTACACTATGGCGACTTGGTTCCCCAAATTTCGTTTTTCTATGTTGAAGCGTTCGTTTCCAGTAACAGTTTGAATTTTTAGGTTTCACTCTGTTTTCTCCTATATTGATAGATGTATTTGGAACTCTAAATCCAACACGGTTTGTGCTAGCTTCTTGAAACTTGACACAATAAAGTAGTTTCACGTTCTATCTCTATGTTTTGTTTCCTCTTGATGTAGCCCTAAGCAGTGACTGGCGAGAAACACTTTCATGGAAAGGGGTGGCTTCCCAAAATTACGAATCTCCAGAAATCGCAGCAAATATTTTTTCACCCAAACTGGATGATACTTTCAGGTAATGATCAGTACACTAAGGCGACTTGGTTCCCCAAATTTCGTTCTTCTATGTTGAAGCGTTCGTTTCCAGTAACAGTTTGAATTTTTAGGTTTCACTCTGTTTTCTCCTATATTGATAGAGGTATTTGGAACTCTAAATCCAACACGGTTTGTGCTAGCTTCTTGAAACTTGACACAATAAAGTAGTTTCACGTTCTATCTCTATGTTTTGTTTCCTCTTGATGTAGCCCTAAGCATTGACTGGCGAGAAACACTTTCATGGAAAGGGGTGGCTTCCCAAAATTACGAATCTCCAGAAATCTCAGCAAATATTTTTTCACCCAAACTGGATGATACTTTCAGGTAATGATCACTACACTAACGCGACTTGGTTCCCCAAATTTCGTTCTTCTATGTTGAAGCGATCGTTTCCAGTAACAGTTTGAATTTTTAGGTTTCACTCTGTTTTCTCCTATATTGATAGATGTATTTGGAACTCTAAATCCAACACGGTTTGTGCTAGCTTCTTGAAACTTGACACAATAAAGTAGTTTCACGTTCTATCTCTATGTTTTGTTTCCTCTTGATGTAGCCCTAACAGTGAGTGGCGAGAAACACTTTCATGGAAAGGGGTTGCCAGGCTTCCCAAATATGCGAATCTCCAGAAATCTCAGGAAATATTTTTTCACCCAAACTGGATGATACTTTCAGGTAATGATCAGTACACTAAGGCGACTTGGTTCCCCAAATTTCGTTCTTCTATGTTGAAGCGTTCGTTTCCAGTAACAGTTTGAATTTTTAGGTTTCACTCTGTTTTCTCCTATATTGATAGATGTATTTGGAACTCTAAATCCAACACGGTTTGTGCTAGCTTCTTGAAACTTGACACAATAAAGTAATTTCACGTTCTATCTCTATGTTTTGTTTCCTCTTGATGTAGCCCCAAGCAGTGACTGAGGAGAAACACTTTCATGGAAAGGGGTTGCCAAGCTTCCTAAAATTGCAAATCTCCAGAAATCTCAGCAAATATTTTTTCACCCAAACTGGATGATACTTTCAGGTAATGATCAGTACACTAAGGCGACTTGGTTCCCCAAATTTCGTTCTTCTATGTTGAAGCGTTCGTTTCCAGTAACAGTTTGAATTTTTAGGTTTCACTCTGTTTTCTCCTATATTGATAGATGTATTTGGAACTCTAAATCCAACACGGTTTGTGCTAGCTTCTTGAAACTTGACACAATAAAGTAGTTTCACGTTCTACCTCTATGTTTTGTTTCCTCTTGATGTAGCCCTAAGCAGTGACTGGCGAGAAACACTTTCATGGAAAGGGGTTGCCAGGCTTCCCAAGTATACAAATCTCCAGAAATCTCAGGAAATATTTTTTCACCCAAACAGGATGATACATTCAGGTAATGATCAGTACACTAAGGCGACTTGGTTCCCCAAATTTCGTTCTTCTATGTTGAAGCGTTCGTTTCCAGTAACAGTTTGAATTTTTAGGTTTCACTCTGTTTTCTCCTATATTGATAGATGTATTTGGAACTCTAAATCCAACACGGTTTGTGCTAGCTTCTTGAAACTTGACACAATAAAGTAGTTTCACGTTCTATCTCTATGTTTTGTTTCCTCTTGATGTAGCCCTAACTGTGACTGGCGAGACACACTTTCATGGAAAGGGGTGGCTTCCCAAAATTACCAATCTCCAGAAATCTCAGGAAATATTTTTTCACCCAAACTGGATGATACTTTCAGGTAATGATCACTACACTAACGCGACTTGGTTCCCCAAATTTCGTTCTTCTATGTTGAAGCGTTCGTTTCCAGTAACAGTTTGAATTTTTAGGTTTCACTCTGTTTTCTCCTATATTGATAGATGTATTTGGAACTCTAAATCCAACACGGTTTGTGCTAGCTTCTTGAAACTTGACACAATAAAGCAGTTTCACGTTCTATCTCTATGTTTTGTTTCCTCTTGATGTAGCCCTAAGCAGTGACTGGCGAGAAACACTTTCATGGAAAGGGGTTGCCATGCTTCCCAAAATTACGAATCTCCAGAAATCTCAGCAAATATTTTTTCACCCAAACAGGATGATACTTTCAGGTAATGATCAGTACACTAAGGCGACTTGGTTCCCCAAATGTCGTTCTTGTATGTTGAAGCGTTCGTTTCCAGTAACAGTTTGAATTTTTAGGTTTCACTCTGTTTTCTCCTATATTGATAGATGTATTTGGAACTCTAAATCCAACACAGTTTGTGCTAGCTTCTTGAAACTTGACACAATAAAGTAGTTTCACGTTCTATCTCTATGTTTTGTTTCCTCTTGATGTAGCCCTAAGCAGTGACTGACGAGAAACACTTTCATGGAAAGGGGTTGCCAGGCTTCCCAAAATTACGAATCTCCAGAAATCTCAGCAAATATTTTTTCACCCAAACTGGATGATACTTTCAGGTAATGATCAGTACACTAAGGCGACTTGGTTCCCCAAATTTCGTTCTTCTATATTGAAGCGTTCGTTTACAGTAACAGTTTGAATTTTTAGGTTTCACTCTGTTTTCTCCTATATTGATAGATGTATTTGGAACTCTAAATCCAACACGGTTTGTGCTAGCTTCTTGAAACTTGACACAATAAAGTAGTTTCACGTTCTATCCCTATGTTTTGTTTCCTCTTGATGTAGCCCTAAGAGGTGACTGGCGAGAAACACTTTCAAGGAAAGGGGTTGCCAGGCTTCCCAAAATTACGAATCTCCAGAAATCTCAGCAAATATTTTTTCACCCAAACAGGATGATACTTTCAGGTAATGATCAGTACACTAAGGCGACTTGGTTCCCCAAATTTCGTTCTTCTATGTTGAAGCGTTCGTTTCCAGTAACAGTTTGAATTTTTAGGTTTCACTCTGTTTTCTCCTATATTGATAGATGTATTTGGAACTCTAAATACAACACGGTTTGTGCTAGCTTCTTGAAACTTGACACAATAAAGTAGTTTCACGTTCTATCTCTATGTTTTGTTTCCTCATGATGTAGCCCTAAGCATTGACTGGCGAGAAACACTTTCATGGAAAGGGGTGGCTTCCCAAAATTACGAATCTCCAGAAATCACAGCAAATATTTTTTCACCCAAACTGGATGATACTTTCAGGTAATGATCAGTACACTAAGGCGACTTGGTTCCCCAAATTTCGTTCTTCTATGTTGAAGCGTTCGTTTCCAGTAACAGTTTGAATTTTTAGGTTTCACTCTGTTTTCTCCTATATTGATAGATGTATTTGGAACTCTAAATCCAACACGGTTTGTGCTAGCTTCTTGAAACTTGACACAATAAAGTAGTTTCACGTTCTATCGCTATGTTTTGTTTCCTCTTGATGTAGCCCTAACAGTGACTGGCGAGAAACACTTTCATGGAAAGGGGTTGCCAGGCTTCCCAAATATACGAATCTCCAGAAATCTCAGCAAAGAAAAATATTTTTTCACCCAAACAGGATGATACTTTCAGGTAATGATCAGTACACTATGGCGACTTGGTTCCCCAAATTTCGTTTTTCTATGTTGAAGCGTTCGTTTCCAGTAACAGTTTGAATTTTTAGGTTTCACTCTGTTTTCTCCTATATTGATAGATGTATTTGGAACTCTAAATCCAACACGGTTTGTGCTAGCTTCTTGAAACTTGACACAATAAAGTAGTTTCACGTTCTATCTCTATGTTTTGTTTCCTCTTGATGTAGCCCTAAGCAGTGACTGGCGAGAAACACTTTCATGGAAAGGGGTTGCCAGGCTTCCCAAAATTACGAATCTCCAGAAATCTCAGCAAATATTTTTTCACCCAAACAGGATGATACTTTCAGGTAATGATCAGTACACTAAGGCGACTTGGTTCCCCAAATGTCGTTCTTCTATGTTGAAGCGTTCGTTTCCAGTAACAGTTTGAATTTTTAGGTTTCACTCTGTTTTCTCCTACATTGATAGATGTATTTGGAACTCTAAATCTAATACGGTTTGTGCTAGCTTCTTGAAACTTGACACAATAAAGTAGTTTCACGTTCTATCTCTATGTTTTGTTTCCTCATGATGTAGCCCTAAGCATTGACTGGCGAGAAACACTTTCATGGAAAGGGGTGGCTTCCCAAAATTACGAATCTCCAGAAATCGCAGCAAATATTTTTTCACCCAAACTGGATGATACTTCTAGGTAATGATCAGTACACTAAGGCGACTTGGTTCCCCAAATTTCGTTCTTCTATGTTGAAGCGTTCGTTTCCAGTAACAGTTTGAATTTTTAGGTTTCACTCTGTTTTCTCCTATATTGATAGAGGTATTTGGAACTCTGAATCCAACACGGTTTGTGCTAGCTTCTTGAAACTTGACACAATAAAGTAGTTTCACGTTCTATCGCTATGTTTTGTTTCCTCTTGATGTAGCCCTAACAGTGACTGGCGAGAAACACTTTCATGGAAAGGGGTTGCCAGGCTTCCCAAATATGCGAATCTCCAGAAATCTCAGGAAATATTTTTTCACCCAAACAGGATGATACTTTCAGGTAATGATCAGTACACTAAGGCGACTTGGTTCCCCAAATTTCGTTCTTCTATGTTGAAGCGTTTGTTTCCAGTAACAGTTTGAATTTTTAGGTTTCACTCTGTTTTCTCCTATTTTGATAGATGTATTTGGAACTCTAAATCCAACACGGTTTGTGCTAGCTTCTTGAAACTTGACACAATAAAGTAGTTTCACGTTCTATCTCTATGTTTTGTTTCCTCTTGATGTAGCCCTAACAGTGACTGGCGAGAAACACTTTCATGGAAAGGGGTGGCTTCCCAAAATTACGAATCTCCAGAAATCTCAGCAAATATTTTTTCACCCAAACTGGATGATACTTTCAGGTAATGATCACTACACTAACGCGACTTGGTTCCCCAAATTTCGTTCTTCTATGTTGAAGCGTTCGTTTCCAGTAACAGTTTGAATTTTTAGGTTTCACTCTGTTTTCTCCTATATTGATAGAGGTATTTGGAACTCTGAATCCAACACGGTTTGTGCTAGCTTCCTGAAACTTGACACAATAAAGTAGTTTCACGTTCTATCTCTATGTTTTGTTTCCTCTTGATGTAGCCCTAACAGTGACTGGCGAGAAACACTTTCATGGAAAGGGGTTGCCAGGCTTCCCAAATATGAGAATCTCCAGAAATCTCAGGAAATATTTTTTCACCCAAACAGGATGATACTTTCAGGTAATGATCAGTACACTAAGGCGACTTGGTACCCCAAATTTCGTTCTTCTATGTTGAAGCGTTCGTTTCCAGTAACAGTTTGAATTTTTAGGTTTCACTCTGTTTTCTCCTATATTGATAGATGTATTTGGAACTCTAAATCCAACACGGTTTGTGCTAGCTTCTTGAAACTTGACACAATAAAGTAGTTTCACGTTCTATCTCTATGTTTTGTTTCCTCTTGATGTAGCCCTAAGCATTGACTGGCGAGAAACACTTTCATGGAAAGGGGTGGCTTCCCAAAATTACGAATCTCCAGAAATCTCAGCAAATATTTTTTCACCCAAACTGGATGATACTTTCAGGTAATGATCAGTACACTAAGGCGACTTGGTTCCCCAAATTTCGTTCTTCTATATTGAAGCGTTCGTTTCCAGTAACAGTTTGAATTTTTAGGTTTCACTCTGTTTTCTCCTATATTGATAGATGTATTTGGAACT
This sequence comes from Spermophilus citellus, assembly GCF_964194105.1. Lineage (NCBI taxonomy): Eukaryota > Metazoa > Chordata > Mammalia > Rodentia > Sciuridae > Spermophilus > Spermophilus citellus. The sequence goes on along the minus strand of NC_138188.1, from coordinate 13,021,418 downwards.
CTAAATCCAACACGGTTTGTGCTAGCTTCTTGAAACTTGACACAATAAAGTAGTTTCACGTTCTATCTCTATGTTTTGTTTCCTCTTGATGTAGCCCTAACAGTGACTGGCGAGAAACACTTTCATGGAAAGGGGTTGCCAGGCTTCCCAAATATACGAATCTCCAGAAATCTCAGGAAATATTTTTTCACCCAAAAAGGATGATACTTTCAGGTAATGATCAGTACACTATGGCGACTTGGTTCCCCAAATTTCGTTTTTCTATGTTGAAGCGTTCGTTTCCAGTAACAGTTTGAATTTTTAGGTTTCACTCTGTTTTCTCCTATATTGATAGATGTATTTGGAACTCTAAATCCAACACGGTTTGTGCTAGCTTCTTGAAACTTGACACAATAAAGTAGTTTCACGTTCTATCTCTATGTTTTGTTTCCTCTTGATGTAGCCCTAAGCAGTGACTGGCGAGAAACACTTTCATGGAAAGGGGTTGCCAGGCTTCCCAAAATTACGAATCTCCAGAAATCTCAGCAAATATTTTTTCACCCAAACAGGATGATACTTTCAGGTAATGATCAGTACACTAAGGCGACTTGGTTCCCCAAATTTCGTTCTTCTATGTTGAAGCGTTCGTTTCCAGTAACAGTTTGAATTTTTAGGTTTCACTCTGTTTTCTCCTATATTGATAGATGTATTTGGAACTCTAAATACAACACGGTTTGTGCTAGCTTCTTGAAACTTGACACAATAAAGTAGTTTCACGTTCTATCTCTATGTTTTGTTTCCTCATGATGTAGCCCTAAGCATTGACTGGCGAGAAACACTTTCATGGAAAGGGGTGGCTTCCCAAAATTACGAATCTCCAGAAATCGCAGCAAATATTTTTTCACCCAAACTGGATGATACTTTCAGGTAATGATCAGTACACTAAGGCGACTTGGTTCCCCAAATTTCGTTCTTCTATGCTGAAGCGTTCGTTTCCAGTAACAGTTTGAATTTTTAGGTTTCACTCTGTTTTCTCCTATATTGATAGATGTATTTGGAACTCTGAATCCAACACGGTTTGTGCTAGCTTCTTGAAACTTGACACAATAAAGTAGTTTCACGTTCTATCGTTATGTTTTGTTTCCTCTTGATGTAGCCCTAACAGTGACTGGCGAGAAACACTTTTATGGAAACTGGTTGCCAGGCTTCCCAAATATACGAATCTCCAGAAATCTCAGCAAAAAAAAATATTTTTTCACCCAAACAGGATGATACTTTCAGGTAATGATCAGTACACTATGGCGACTTGGTTCCCCAAATTTCGTTTTTCTATGTTGAAGCGTTCGTTTCCAGTAACAGTTTGAATTTTTAGGTTTCACTCTGTTTTCTCCTATATTGATAGATGTATTTGGAACTCTAAATCCAACACGGTTTGTGCTAGCTTCTTGAAACTTGACACAATAAAGTAGTTTCACGTTCTATCTCTATGTTTTGTTTCCTCTTGATGTAGCCCTAAGCAGTGACTGGCGAGAAACACTTTCATGGAAAGGGGTTGCCAGGCTTCCCAAAATTACGAATCTCCAGAAATCTCAGCAAATATTTTTTCACCCAAACAGGATGATACTTTCAGGTAATGATCAGTACACTAAGGCGACTTGGTTCCCCAAATGTCGTTCTTCTATGTTGAAGCGTTCGTTTCCAGTAACAGTTTGAATTTTTAGGTTTCACTCTGTTTTCTCCTACATTGATAGATGTATTTGGAACTCTAAATCCAACACGGTTTGTGCTAGCTTCTTGAAACTTGACACAATAAAGTAGTTTCACGTTCTATCTCTATGTTTTGTTTCCTCATGATGTAGCCCTAAGCATTGACTGGCGAGAAACACTTTCATGGAAAGGGGTGGCTTCCCAAAATTACGAATCTCCAGAAATCGCAGCAAATATTTTTTCACCCAAACTGGATGATACTTTCAGGTAATGATCAGTACACTAAGGCGACTTGGTTCCCCAAATTTCGTTCTTCTATGTTGAAGCGTTCGTTTCCAGTAACAGTTTGAATTTTAAGGTTTCACTCTGTTTTCTCCTATATTGATAGAGGTATTTGGAACTCTGAATCCAACACGGTTTGTGCTAGCTTCTTGAAACTTGACACAATAAAGTAGTTTCACGTTCTATCGCTATGTTTTGTTTCCTCTTGATGTAGCCCTAACAGTGACTGGCGAGAAACACTTTCATGGAAAGGGGTTGCCAGGCTTCCCAAATATGCGAATCTCCAGAAATCTCAGGAAATATTTTTTCACCCAAACAGGATGATACTTTCAGGTAATGATCAGTACACTAAGGCGACTTGGTTCCCCAAATTTCGTTCTTCTATGTTGAAGCGTTTGTTTCCAGTAACAGTTTGAATTTTTAGGTTTCACTCTGTTTTCTCCTATATTGATAGATGTATTTGGAACTCTAAATCCAACACGGTTTGTGCTAGCTTCTTGAAACTTGACATAATAAAGTAGTTTCACGTTCTATCTCTATGTTTTGTTTCCTCTTGATGTAGCCCTAAGCATTGACTGGCGAGAAACACTTTCATGGAAAGGGGTGGCTTCCCAAAATTACGAATCTCCAGAAATCTCAGCAAATATTTTTTCACCCAAACTGGATGATACTTTCAGGTAATGATCACTATACTAACGCGACTTGGTTCCCCAAATTTCGTTCTTCTATGTTGAAGCGTTCGTTTCCAGTAACAGTTTGAATTTTTAGGTTTCACTCTGTTTTCTCCTATATTGATAGAGGTATTTGGAACTCTGAATCCAACACGGTTTGTGCTAGCTTCCTGAAACTTGACACAATAAAGTAGTTTCACGTTCTATCTCTATGTTTTGTTTCCTCTTGATGTAGCCCTAACAGTGATTGGCGAGAAACACTTTCATGGAAAGGGGTTGCCAGGCTTCCCAAATATACGAATCTCCAGAAATCTCAGGAAATATTTTTTCACCCAAACAGGATGATACTTTCAGGTAATGATCAGTACACTATGGCGACTTGGTTCCCCAAATTTCGTTTTTCTATGTTGAAGCGTTCGTTTCCAGTAACAGTTTGAATTTTTAGGTTTCACTCTGTTTTCTCCTATATTGATAGATGTATTTGGAACTCTAAATCCAACACGGTTTGTGCTAGCTTCTTGAAACTTGACACAATAAAGTAGTTTCACGTTCTATCTCTATGTTTTGTTTCCTCTTGATGTAGCCCTAAGCAGTGACTGGCGAGAAACACTTTCATGGAAAGGGGTTGCCAGGCTTCCCAAAATTACGAATCTCCAGAAATCTCAGCAAATATTTTTTCACCCAAACAGGATGATACTTTCAGGTAATGATCAGTACACTAAGGCGACTTGGTTCCCCAAATTTCGTTCTTCTATGTTGAAGCGTTCGTTTCCAGTAACAGTTTGAATTTTTAGGTTTCACTCTGTTTTCTCCTATATTGATAGATGTATTTGGAACTCTAAATACAACACGGATTGTGCTAGCTTCTTGAAACTTGACACAATAAAGTAGTTTCACGTTCTATCTCTATGTTTTGTTTCCTCATGATGTAGCCCTAAGCATTGACTGGCGAGAAACACTTTCATGGAAAGGGGTGGCTTCCCAAAATTACGAATCTCCAGAAATCGCAGCAAATATTTTTTCACCCAAACTGGATGATACTTTCAGGTAATGATCAGTACACTAAGGCGACTAGATTCCCCAAATTTCGTTCTTCTATGTTGAAGCGTTCGTTTCCAGTAACAGTTTGAATTTTTAGGTTTCACTCTGTTTTCTCCTATATTGATAGATGTATTTGGAACTCTAAATCCAACACGGTTTGTGCTAGCTTCTTGAAACTTGACACAATAAAGTAGTTTCACGTTCTATCGCTATGTTTTGTTTCCTATTGATGTAGCCCTAACAGTGACTGGCGAGGAACACTTTCATGGAAAGGGGTTGCCTGGCTTCCCAAATATACGAATCTCCAGAAATCTCAGCAAAAAAAAATATTTTTTCACCCAAACAGGATGATACTTTCAGGTAATGATCAGTACACTATGGCGACTTGGTTCCCCAAATTTCGTTTTTCTATGTTGAAGCGTTCGTTTCCAGTAACAGTTTGAATTTTTAGGTTTCACTCTGTTTTCTCCTATATTGATAGATGTATTTGGAACTCTAAATCCAACACGGTTTGTGCTAGCTTCTTGAAACTTGACACAATAAAGTAGTTTCACGTTCTATCTCTATGTTTTGTTTCCTCTTGATGTAGCCCTAAGCAGTGACTGGCGAGAAACACTTTCATGGAAAGGGGTTGCCAGGCTTCCCAAAATTACGAATCTCCAGAAATCTCAGCAAATATTTTTTCACCCAAACAGGATGATACTTTCAGGTAGTGATCAGTACACTAAGGCGACTTGGTTCCCCAAATGTCGTTCTTCTATGTTGAAGCGTTCGTTTCCAGTAACAGTTTGAATTTTTAGGTTTCACTCTGTTTTCTCCTACATTGATAGATGTATTTGGAACTCTAAATCCAATACGGTTTGTGCTAGCTTCTTGAAACTTGACACAATAAAGTAGTTTCACGTTCTATCTCTATGTTTTGTTTCCTCATGATGTAGCCCTAAGCATTGACTGGCGAGAAACACTTTCATGGAAAGGGGTGGCTTCCCAAAATTACGAATCTCCAGAAATCGCAGCAAATATTTTTTCACCCAAACTGGATGATACTTTCAGGTAATGATCAGTACACTAAGGCGACTTGGTTCCCCAAATTTCGTTCTTCTATGTTGAAGCGTTCGTTTCCAGTAACAGTTTGAATTTTTAGGTTTCACTCTGTTTTCTCCTATATTGATAGAGGTATTTGGAACTCTGAATCCAACACGGTTTGTGCTAGCTTCTTGAAACTTGACACAATAAAGTAGTTTCACGTTCTATCGCTATGTTTTGTTTCCTCTTGATGTAGCCCTAACAGTGACTGGCGAGAAACACTTTCATGGAAAGGGGTTGCCAGGCTTCCCAAATATGCGAATCTCCAGAAATCTCAGGAAATATTTTTTCACCCAAACAGGATGATACTTTCAGGTAATGATCAGTACACTAAGGCGACTTGGTTCCCCAAATTTCGTTCTTCTATGTTGAAGCGTTTGTTTCCAGTAACAGTTTGAATTTTTAGGTTTCACTCTGTTTTCTCCTATATTGATAGATGTATTTGGAACTCTAAATCCAACACGGTTTGTGCTAGCTTCTTGAAACTTGACACAATAAAGTAGTTTCACGTTCTATCTCTATGTTTTGTTTCCTCTTGATGTAGCCCTAACAGTGACTGGCGAGAAACACTTTCATGGAAAGGGGTGGCTTCCCAAAATTACGAATCTCCAGAAATCTCAGCAAATATTTTTTCACCCAAACTGGATGATACTTTCAGGTAATGATCACTACACTAACGCGACTTGGTTCCCCAAATTTCGTTCTTCTATGTTGAAGCGTTCGTTTCCAGTAACAGTTTGAATTTTTAGGTTTCACTCTGTTTTCTCCTATATTGATAGAGGTATTTGGAACTCTGAATCCAACACGGTTTGTGCTAGCTTCCTGAAACTTGACACAATAAAGTAGTTTCACGTTCTATCTCTATGTTTTGTTTCCTCTTGATGTAGCCCTAACAGTGACTGGCGAGAAACACTTTCATGGAAAGGGGTTGCCAGGCTTCCCAAATATGCGAATCTCCAGAAATCTCAGGAAATATTTTTTCACCCAAACAGGATGATACTTTCAGGTAATGATCAGTACACTAAGGCGACTTGGTACCCCAAATTTCGTTCTTCTATGTTGAAGCGTTCGTTTCCAGTAACAGTTTGAATTTTTAGGTTTCACTCTGTTTTCTCCTATATTGATAGATGTATTTGGAACTCTAAATCCAACACGGTTTGTGCTAGCTTCTTGAAACTTGACACAATAAAGTAGTTTCACGTTCTATCTCTATGTTTTGTTTCCTCTTGATGTAGCCCTAACAGTGACTGGCGAGAAACACTTTCATGGAAAGGGGTTGCCAGGCTTCCCAAATATACGAATCTCCAGAAATCTCAGGAAATATTTTTTCACCCAAACAGGATGATACTTTCAGGTAATGATCAGTACACTATGGCGACTTGGTTCCCCAAATTTCGTTTTTCTATGTTGAAGCGTTCGTTTCCAGTAACAGTTTGAATTTTTAGGTTTCACTCTGTTTTCTCCTATATTGATAGATGTATTTGGAACTCTAAATCCAACACGGTTTGTGCTAGCTTCTTGAAACTTGACACAATAAAGTAGTTTCACGTTCTATCTCTATGTTTTGTTTCCTCTTGATGTAGCCCTAAGCAGTGACTGGCGAGAAACACTTTCATGGAAAGGGGTTGCCAGGCTTCCCAAAATTACGAATCTCCAGAAATCTCAGCAAATATTTTTTCACCCAAACAGGATGATACTTTCAGGTAATGATCAGTACACTAAGGCGACTTGGTTCCCCAAATGTCGTTCTTGTATGTTGAAGCGTTCGTTTCCAGTAACAGTTTGAATTTTTAGGTTTCACTCTGTTTTCTCCTATATTGATAGATGTATTTGGAACTCTAAATACAACACGGTTTGTGCTAGCTTCTTGAAACTTGACACAATAAAGTAGTTTCACGTTCTATCTCTATGTTTTGTTTCCTCATGATGTAGCCCTAAGCATTGACTGGCGAGAAACACTTTCATGGAAAGGGGTGGCTTCCCAAAATTACGAATCTCCAGAAATCTCAGCAAATATTTTTTCACCCAAACAGGATGATACTTTCAGGTAATGATCAGTACACTAAGGCGACTTGGTTCCCCAAATTTCGTTCTTCTATGTTGAAGCGTTCGTTTCCAGTAACAGTTTGAATTTTTAGGTTTCACTCTGTTTTCTCCTATATTGATAGATGTATTTGGAACTCTGAATCCAACACGGTTTGTGCTAGCTTCTTGAAACTTGACACAATAAAGTAGTTTCACGTTCTATCGCTATGTTTTGTTTCCTCTTGATGTAGCCCTAACAGTGACTGGCGAGAAACACTTTCATGGAAAGGGGTTGCCAGGCTTCCCAAATATACGAATCTCCAGAAATCTCAGCAAAAAAAAATATTTTTTCACCCAAACAGGATGATACTTTCAAGTAATGATCAGTACACTATGGCGACTTGGTTCCCCAAATTTCGTTTTTCTATGTTGAAGCGTTCGTTTCCAGTAACAGTTTGAATTTTTAGGTTTCACTCTGTTTTCTCCTATATTGATAGATGTATTTGGAACTCTAAATCCAACACGGTTTGTGCTAGCTTCTTGAAACTTGACACAATAAAGTAGTTTCACGTTCTATCTCTATGTTTTGTTTCCTCTTGATGTAGCCCTAAGCAGTGACTGGCGAGAAACACTTTCATGGAAAGGGGTTGCCAGGCTTCCCAAAATTACGAATCTCCAGAAATCTCAGCAAATATTTTTTCACCCAAACAGGATGATACTTTCAGGTAATGATCAGTACACTAAGGCGACTTGGTTCCCCAAATGTCGTTCTTCTATGTTGAAGCGTTCGTTTCCAGTAACAGTTTGAATTTTTAGGTTTCACTCTGTTTTCTCCTACATTGATAGATGTATTTGGAACTCTAAATACAACACGGATTGTGCTAGCTTCTTGAAACTTGACACAATAAAGTAGTTTCACGTTCTATCTCTATGTTTTGTTTCCTCATGATGTAGCCCTAAGCATTGACTGGCGAGAAACACTTTCATGGAAAGGGGTGGCTTCCCAAAATTACGAATCTCCAGAAATCGCAGCAAATATTTTTTCACCCAAACTGGATGATACTTTCAGGTAATGATCAGTACACTAAGGCGACTAGGTTCCCAAATTTCGTTCTTCTATGTTGAAGCGTTCGTTTCCAGTAACAGTTTGAATTTTTAGGTTTCACTCTGTTTTCTCCTATATTGATAGATGTATTTGGAACTCTAAATCCAACACGGTTTGTGCTAGCTTCTTGAAACTTGACACAATAAAGTAGTTTCACGTTCTATCGCTATGTTTTGTTTCCTATTGATGTAGCCCTAACAGTGACTGGCGAGGAACACTTTCATGGAAAGGGGTTGCCTGGCTTCCCAAATATACGAATCTCCAGAAATCTCAGCAAAAAAAAATATTTTTTCACCCAAACAGGATGATACTTTCAGGTAATGATCAGTACACTATGGCGACTTGGTTCCCCAAATTTCGTTTTTCTATGTTGAAGCGTTCGTTTCCAGTAACAGTTTGAATTTTTAGGTTTCACTCTGTTTTCTCCTATATTGATAGATGTATTTGGAACTCTAAATCCAACACGGTTTGTGCTAGCTTCTTGAAACTTGACACAATAAAGTAGTTTCACGTTCTATCTCTATGTTTTGTTTCCTCTTGATGTAGCCCTAAGCAGTGACTGGCGAGAAACACTTTCATGGAAAGGGGTTGCCAGGCTTCCCAAAATTACGAATCTCCAGAAATCTCAGCAAATATTTTTTCACCCAAACAGGATGATACTTTCAGGTAGTGATCAGTACACTAAGGCGACTTGGTTCCCCAAATGTCGTTCTTCTATGTTGAAGCGTTCGTTTCCAGTAACAGTTTGAATTTTTAGGTTTCACTCTGTTTTCTCCTACATTGATAGATGTATTTGGAACTCTAAATCCAATACGGTTTGTGCTAGCTTCTTGAAACTTGACACAATAAAGTAGTTTCACGTTCTATCTCTATGTTTTGTTTCCTCATGATGTAGCCCTAAGCATTGACTGGCGAGAAACACTTTCATGGAAAGGGGTGGCTTCCCAAAATTACGAATCTCCAGAAATCTCAGGAAATATTTTTTCACCCAAACAGGATGATACTTTCAGGTAATGATCAGTACACTAAGGCGACTTGGTTCCCCAAATTTCGTTCTTCTATGTTGAAGCGTTTGTTTCCAGTAACAGTTTGAATTTTTAGGTTTCACTCTGTTTTCTCCTATATTGATAGATGTATTTGGAACTCTAAATCCAACACGGTTTGTGCTAGCTTCTTGAAACTTGACACAATAAAGTAGTTTCACGTTCTATCTCTATGTTTTGTTTCCTCTTGATGTAGCCCTAACAGTGACTGGCGAGAAACACTTTCATGGAAAGGGGTGGCTTCCCAAAATTACGAATCTCCAGAAATCTCAGCAAATATTTTTTCACCCAAACTGGATGATACTTTCAGGTAATGATCACTACACTAACGCGACTTGGTTCCCCAAATTTCGTTCTTCTATGTTGAAGCGTTCGTTTCCAGTAACAGTTTGAATTTTTAGGTTTCACTCTGTTTTCTCCTATATTGATAGAGGTATTTGGAACTGTGAATCCAACACGGTTTGTGCTAGCTTCCTGAAACTTGACACAATAAAGTAGTTTCACGTTCTATCTCTATGTTTTGTTTCCTCTTGATGTAGCCCTAACAGTGACTGGCGAGAAACACTTTCATGGAAAGGGGTTGCCAGGCTTCCCAAATATGCGAATCTCCAGAAATCTCAGGAAATATTTTTTCACCCAAACAGGATGATACTTTCAGGTAATGATCAGTACACTAAGGCGACTTGGTACCCCAAATTTCGTTCTTCTATGTTGAAGCGTTCGTTTCCAGTAACAGTTTGAATTTTTAGGTTTCACTCTGTTTTCTCCTATATTGATAGATGTATTTGGAACTCTAAATCCAACACGGTTTGTGCTAGCTTCTTGAAACTTGACACAATAAAGTAGTTTCACGTTCTATCTCTATGTTTTGTTTCCTCTTGATGTAGCCCTAACAGTGACTGGCGAGAAACACTTTCATGGAAAGGGGTTGCCAGGCTTCCCAAATATACGAATCTCCAGAAATCTCAGGAAATATTTTTTCACCCAAACAGGATGATACTTTCAGGTAATGATCAGTACACTATGGCGACTTGGTTCCCCAAATTTCGTTTTTCTATGTTGAAGCGTTCGTTTCCTGTAACAGTTTGAATTTTTAGGTTTCACTCTGTTTTCTCCTATATTGATAGATGTATTTGGAACTCTAAATCCAACACGGTTTGTGCTAGCTTCTTGAAACTTGACACAATAAAGTAGTTTCACGTTCTATCTCTATGTTTTGTTTCCTCTTGATGTAGCCCTAAGCAGTGACTGGCGAGAAACACTTTCATGGAAAGGGGTTGCCAGGCTTCCCAAAATTACGAATCTCCAGAAATCTCAGCAAATATTTTTTCACCCAAACAGGATGATACTTTCAGGTAATGATCAGTACACTAAGGCGACTTGGTTCCCCAAATGTCGTTCTTGTATGTTGAAGCGTTCGTTTCCAGTAACAGTTTGAATTTTTAGGTTTCACTCTGTTTTCTCCTATATTGATAGATGTATTTGGAACTCTAAATACAACACGGTTTGTGCTAGCTTCTTGAAACTTGACACAATAAAGTAGTTTCACGTTCTATCTCTATGTTTTGTTTCCTCATGATGTAGCCCTAAGCATTGACTGGCGAGAAACACTTTCATGGAAAGGGGTGGCTTCCCAAAATTACGAATCTCCAGAAATCTCAGCAAATATTTTTTCACCCAAACTGGATGATACTTTCAGGTAATGATCAGTACACTAAGGCGACTTGGTTCCCCAAATTTCGTTCTTCTATGTTGAAGCGTTTGTTTCCAGTAACAGTTTGAATTTTTAGGTTTCACTCTGTTTTCTCCTATATTGATAGATGTATTTGGAACTCTGAATCCAACACGGTTTGTGCTAGCTTCTTGAAACTTGACACAATAAAGTAGTTTCACGTTCTATCGCTATGTTTTGTTTCCTCTTGATGTAGCCCTAACAGTGACTGGCGAGAAACACTTTCATGGAAAGGGGTTGCCAGGCTTCCCAAATATACGAATCTCCAGAAATCTCAGCAAAAAAAAATATTTTTTCACCCAAACAGGATGATACTTTCAAGTAATGATCAGTACACTATGGCGACTTGGTTCCCCAAATTTCGTTTTTCTATGTTGAAGCGTTCGTTTCCAGTAACAGTTTGAATTTTTAGGTTTCACTCTGTTTTCTCCTATATTGATAGAGGTATTTGGAACTCTGAATCCAACACGGTTTGTGCTAGCTTCCTGAAACTTGACACAATAAAGTAGTTTCACGTTCTATCTCTATGTTTTGTTTCCTCTTGATGTAGCCCTAACAGTGACTGGCGAGAAACACTTTCATGGAAAGGGGTTGCCAGGCTTCCCAAATATGAGAATCTCCAGAAATCTCAGGAAATATTTTTTCACCCAAACAGGATGATACTTTCAGGTAATGATCAGTACACTAAGGCGACTTGGTACCCCAAATTTCGTTCTTCTATGTTGAAGCGTTCGTTTCCAGTAACAGTTTGAATTTTTAGGTTTCACTCTGTTTTCTCCTATATTGATAGATGTATTTGGAACTCTAAATCCAACACGGTTTGTGCTAGCTTCTTGAAACTTGACACAATAAAGTAGTTTCACGTTCTATCTCTATGTTTTGTTTCCTCTTGATGTAGCCCTAAGCAGTGACTGGCGAGAAACACTTTCATGGAAAGGGGTTGCCAGGCTTCCCAAAATTACGAATCTCCAGAAATCTCAGCAAATATTTTTTCACCCAAACAGGATGATACTTTCAGGTAATGATCAGTACACTAAGGAGACTTGGTTCCCCAAATTTCGTTCTTCTATGTTGAAGCGTTCGTTTCCAGTAACAGTTTGAATTTTTAGGTTTCACTCTGTTTTCTCCTATATTGATAGATGTATTTGGAACTCTAAATACAACACGGTTTGTGCTAGCTTCTTGAAACTTGACACAATAAAGTAGTTTCACGTTCTATCTCTATGTTTTGTTTCCTCATGATGTAGCCCTAAGCATTGACTGGTGAGAAACACTTTCATGGAAAGGGGTGGCTTCCCAAAATTACGAATCTCCAGAAATCGCAGCAAATATTTTTTCACCCAAACTGGATGATACTTTCAGGTAATGATCAGTACACTAAGGCGACTTGGTTCCCCAAATTTCGTTCTTCTATGTTGAAGCGTTCGTTTCCAGTAACAGTTTGAATTTTTAGGTTTCACTCTGTTTTCTCCTATATTGATAGATGTATTTGGAACTCTGAATCCAACACGGTTTGTGCTAGCTTCTTGAAACTTGACACAATAAAGTAGTTTCACGTTCTATCGCTATGTTTTGTTTCCTCTTGATGTAGCCCTAACAGTGACTGGCGAGAAACACTTTCATGGAAAGGGGTTGCCAGGCTTCCCAAATATACGAATCTCCAGAAATCTCAGCAAAAAAAAATATTTTTTCACCCAAACAGGATGATACTTTCAAGTAATGATCAGTACACTATGGCGACTTGGTTCCCCAAATTTCGTTTTTCTATGTTGAAGCGTTCGTTTCCAGTAACAGTTTGAATTTTTAGGTTTCACTCTGTTTTCTCCTATATTGATAGATGTATTTGGAACTCTAAATCCAACACGGTTTGTGCTAGCTTCTTGAAACTTGACACAATAAAGTAGTTTCACGTTCTATCTCTATGTTTTGTTTCCTCTTGATGTAGCCCTAAGCAGTGACTGGCGAGAAACACTTTCATGGAAAGGGGTTGCCAGGCTTCCCAAAATTACGAATCTCCAGAAATCTCAGCAAATATTTTTTCACCCAAACAGGATGATACTTTCAGGTAATGATCAGTACACTAAGGCGACTTGGTTCCCCAAATGTCGTTCTTCTATGTTGAAGCGTTCGTTTCCAGTAACAGTTTGAATTTTTAGGTTTCACTCTGTTTTCTCCTACATTGATAGATGTATTTGGAACTCTAAATCCAACACGGTTTGTGCTAGCTTCTTGAAACTTGACACAATAAAGTAGTTTCACGTTCTATCTCTATGTTTTGTTTCCTCATGATGTAGCCCTAAGCATTGACTGGCGAGAAACACTTTCATGGAAAGGGGTGGCTTCCCAAAATTACGAATCTCCAGAAATCGCAGCAAATATTTTTTCACCCAAACTGGATGATACTTTCAGGTAATGATCAGTACACTAAGGCGACTTGGTTCCCCAAATTTCGTTCTTCTATGTTGAAGCGTTCGTTTCCAGTAACAGTTTGAATTTTTAGGTTTCACTCTGTTTTCTCCTATATTGATAGAGGTATTTGGAACTCTGAATCCAACACGGTTTGTGCTAGCTTCTTGAAACTTGACACAATAAAGTAGTTTCACGTTCTATCGTTTTGTTTTGTTTCCTCTTGATGTAGCCCTAACAGTGACTGGCGAGAAACACTTTCATGGAAAGGGGTTGCCGGGCTTCCCAAAATTACGAATCTCCAGAAATCTCAGCAAATATTTTTTCACCCAAACAGGATGATACTTTCAGGTAATGATCAGTACACTAAGGCGACTTGGTTCCCCAAATTTCGTTCTTCTATGTTGAAGCGTTTGTTTCCAGTAACAGTTTGAATTTTTAGGTTTCACTCTGTTTTCTCCTATATTGATAGATGTATTTGGAACTCTAAATCCAACACGGTTTGTGCTAGCTTCTTGAAACTTGACACAATAAAGTAGTTTCACGTTCTATCTCTATGTTTTGTTTCCTCTTGATGTAGCCCTAACAGTGACTGGCGAGAAACACTTTCATGGAAAGGGGTGGCTTCCCAAAATTACGAATCTCCAGAAATCTCAGCAAATATTTTTTCACCCAAACTGGATGATACTTTCAGGTAATGATCACTACACTAACGCGACTTGGTTCCCCAAATTTCGTTCTTCTATGTTGAAGCGTTCGTTTCCAGTAACAGTTTGAATTTTTAGGTTTCACTCTGTTTTCTCCTATATTGATAGAGGTATTTGGAACTCTGAATCCAACACGGTTTGTGCTAGCTTCCTGAAACTTGACACAATAAAGTAGTTTCACGTTCTATCTCTATGTTTTGTTTCCTCTTGATGTAGCCCTAACAGTGACTGGCGAGAAACACTTTCATGGAAAGGGGTTGCCAGGCTTCCCAAATATGCGAATCTCCAGAAATCTCAGGAAATATTTTTTCACCCAAACAGGATGATACTTTCAGGTAATGATCAGTACACTAAGGCGACTTGGTACCCCAAATTTCGTTCTTCTATGTTGAAGCGTTCGTTTCCAGTAACAGTTTGAATTTTTAGGTTTCACTCTGTTTTCTCCTATATTGATAGATGTATTTGGAACTCTAAATCCAACACGGTTTGTGCTAGCTTCTTGAAACTTGACACAATAAAGTAGTTTCACGTTCTATCTCTATGTTTTGTTTCCTCTTGATGTAGCCCTAACAGTGACTGGCGAGAAACACTTTCATGGAAAGGGGTTGCCAGGCTTCCCAAATATACGAATCTCCAGAAATCTCAGGAAATATTTTTTCACCCAAACAGGATGATACTTTCAGGTAATGATCAGTACACTATGGCGACTTGGTTCCCCAAATGTCGTTCTTCTATGTTGAAGCGTTCGTTTCCAGTAACAGTTTGAATTTTTAGGTTTCACTCTGTTTTCTCCTACATTGATAGATGTATTTGGAACTCTAAATCCAATACGGTTTGTGCTAGCTTCTTGAAACTTGACACAATAAAGTAGTTTCACGTTCTATCTCTATGTTTTGTTTCCTCATGATGTAGCCCTAAGCATTGACTGGCGAGAAACACTTTCATGGAAAGGGGTGGCTTCCCAAAATTACGAATCTCCAGAAATCGCAGCAAATATTTTTTCACCCAAACTGGATGATACTTTCAGGTAATGATCAGTACACTAAGGCGACTTGGTTCCCCAAATTTCGTTCTTCTATGTTGAAGCGTTCGTTTCCAGTAACAGTTTGAATTTTTAGGTTTCACTCTGTTTTCTCCTATATTGATAGAGGTATTTGGAACTCTGAATCCAACACGGTTTGTGCTAGCTTCTTGAAACTTGACACAATAAAGTAGTTTCACGTTCTATCGCTATGTTTTGTTTCCTCTTGATGTAGCCCTAACAGTGACTGGCGAGAAACACTTTCATGGAAAGGGGTTGCCAGGCTTCCCAAATATGCGAATCTCCAGAAATCTCAGGAAATATTTTTTCACCCAAACAGGATGATACTTTCAGGTAATGATCAGTACACTAAGGCGACTTGGTTCCCCAAATTTCATTCTTCTATGTTGAAGCGTTTGTTTCCAGTAACAGTTTGAATTTTTAGGTTTCACTCTGTTTTCTCCTATATTGATAGATGTATTTGGAACTCTAAATCCAACACGGTTTGTGCTAGCTTCTTGAAACTTGACACAATAAAGTAGTTTCACGTTCTATCTCTATGTTTTGTTTCCTCTTGATGTTGCCCTAACAGTGACTGGCGAGAAACACTTTCATGGAAAGGGGTGGCTTCCCAAAATTACGAATCTCCAGAAATCTCAGCAAATATTTTTTCACCCAAACTGGATGATACTTTCAGGTAATGATCACTACACTAACGCGACTTGGTTCCCCAAATTTCGTTCTTCTATGTTGAAGCGTTCGTTTCCAGTAACAGTTTGAATTTTTAGGTTTCACTCTGTTTTCTCCTATATTGATAGAGGTATTTGGAACTCTGAATCCAACACGGTTTGTGCTAGCTTCCTGAAACTTGACACAATAAAGTAGTTTCACGTTCTATCTCTATGTTTTGTTTCCTCTTGATGTAGCCCTAACAGTGACTGGCGAGAAACACTTTCATGGAAAGGGGTTGCCAGGCTTCCCAAATATGCGAATCTCCAGAAATCTCAGGAAATATTTTTTCACCCAAACAGGATGATACTTTCAGGTAATGATCAGTACACTAAGGCGACTTGGTACCCCAAATTTCGTTCTTCTATGTTGAAGCGTTCGTTTCCAGTAACAGTTTGAATTTTTAGGTTTCACTCTGTTTTCTCCTATATTGATAGATGTATTTGGAACTCTAAATCCAACACGGTTTGTGCTAGCTTCTTGAAACTTGACACAATAAAGTAGTTTCACGTTCTATCTCTATGTTTTGTTTCCTCTTGATGTAGCCCTAACAGTGACTGGCGAGAAACACTTTCATGGAAAGGGGTTGCCAGGCTTCCCAAATATACGAATCTCCAGAAATCTCAGGAAATATTTTTTCACCCAAACAGGATGATACTTTCAGGTAATGATCAGTACACTATGGCGACTTGGTTCCCCAAATGTCGTTCTTCTATGTTGAAGCGTTCGTTTCCAGTAACAGTTTGAATTTTTAGGTTTCACTCTGTTTTCTCCTACATTGATAGATGTATTTGGAACTCTAAATCCAATACGGTTTGTGCTAGCTTCTTGAAACTTGACACAATAAAGTAGTTTCACGTTCTATCTCTATGTTTTGTTTCCTCATGATGTAGCCCTAAGCATTGACTGGCGAGAAACACTTTCATGGAAAGGGGTGGCTTCCCAAAATTACGAATCTCCAGAAATCGCAGCAAATATTTTTTCACCCAAACTGGATGATACTTTCAGGTAATGATCAGTACACTAAGGCGACTTGGTTCCCCAAATTTCGTTCTTCTATGTTGAAGCGTTCGTTTCCAGTAACAGTTTGAATTTTTAGGTTTCACTCTGTTTTCTCCTATATTGATAGAGGTATTTGGAACTCTGAATCCAACACGGTTTGTGCTAGCTTCTTGAAACTTGACACAATAAAGTAGTTTCACGTTCTATCGCTATGTTTTGTTTCCTCTTGATGTAGCCCTAACAGTGACTGGCGAGAAACACTTTCATGGAAAGGGGTTGCCAGGCTTCCCAAATATGCGAATCTCCAGAAATCTCAGGAAATATTTTTTCACCCAAACAGGATGATACTTTCAGGTAATGATCAGTACACTAAGGCGACTTGGTTCCCCAAATTTCATTCTTCTATGTTGAAGCGTTTGTTTCCAGTAACAGTTTGAATTTTTAGGTTTCACTCTGTTTTCTCCTATATTGATAGATGTATTTGGAACTCTAAATCCAACACGGTTTGTGCTAGCTTCTTGAAACTTGACACAATAAAGTAGTTTCACGTTCTATCTCTATGTTTTGTTTCCTCTTGATGTAGCCCTAACAGTGACTGGCGAGAAACACTTTCATGGAAAGGGGTGGCTTCCCAAAATTACGAATCTCCAGAAATCTCAGCAAATATTTTTTCACCCAAACTGGATGATACTTTCAGGTAATGATCACTACACTAACGCGACTTGGTTCCCCAAATTTCGTTCTTCTATGTTGAAGCGTTCGTTTCCAGTAACAGTTTGAATTTTTAGGTTTCACTCTGTTTTCTCCTATATTGATAGAGGTATTTGGAACTCTGAATCCAACACGGTTTGTGCTAGCTTCCTGAAACTTGACACAATAAAGTAGTTTCACGTTCTATCTCTATGTTTTGTTTCCTCTTGATGTAGCCCTAACAGTGACTGGCGAGAAACACTTTCATGGAAAGGGGTTGCCAGGCTTCCCAAATATGCGAATCTCCAGAAATCTCAGGAAATATGTTTTCACCCAAACAGGATGATACTTTCAGGTAATGATCAGTACACTATGGCGACTTGGTTCCCCAAATTTCGTTTTTCTATGTTGAAGCGTTCGTTTCCAGTAACAGTTTGAATTTTTAGGTTTCACTCTGTTTTCTCCTATATTGATAGATGTATTTGGAACTCTAAATCCAACACGGTTTGTGCTAGCTTCTTGAAACTTGACACAATAAAGTAGTTTCACGTTCTATCTCTATGTTTTGTTTCCTCTTGATGTAGCCCTAAGCAGTGACTGGCGAGAAACACTTTCATGGAAAGGGGTTGCCAGGCTTCCCAAAATTACGAATCTCCAGAAATCTCAGCAAATATTTTTTCACCCAAACAGGATGATACTTTCAGGTAATGATCAGTACACTAAGGCGACTTGGTTCCCCAAATGTCGTTCTTGTATGTTGAAGCGTTCGTTTCCAGTAACAGTTTGAATTTTTAGGTTTCACTCTGTTTTCTCCTATATTGATAGATGTATTTGGAACTCTAAATACAACACGGTTTGTGCTAGCTTCTTGAAACTTGACACAATAAAGTAGTTTCACGTTCTATCTCTATGTTTTGTTTCCTCATGATGTAGCCCTAAGCATTGACTGGCGAGAAACACTTTCATGGAAAGGGGTGGCTTCCCAAAATTACGAATCTCCAGAAATCTCAGCAAATATTTTTTCACCCAAACTGGATGATACTTTCAGGTAATGATCAGTACACTAAGGCGACTTGGTTCCCCAAATTTCGTTCTTCTATGTTGAAGCGTTTGTTTCCAGTAACAGTTTGAATTTTTAGGTTTCACTCTGTTTTCTCCTATATTGATAGATGTATTTGGAACTCTGAATCCAACACGGTTTGTGCTAGCTTCTTGAAACTTGACACAATAAAGTAGTTTCACGTTCTATCGCTATGTTTTGTTTCCTCTTGATGTAGCCCTAACAGTGACTGGCGAGAAACACTTTCATTGAAAGGGGTTGCCAGGCTTCCCAAAATTACGAATCTCCAGAAATCTCAGCAAATATTTTTTCACCCAAACAGGATGATACTTTCAGGTAATGATCAGTACACTAAGGCGACTTGGTTCCCCAAATTTCGTTCTTCTATGTTGAAGCGTTTGTTTCCAGTAACAGTTTGAATTTTTAGGTTTCACTCTGTTTTCTCCTATATTGATAGATGTATTTGGAACTCTAAATCCAACACGGTTTGTGCTAGCTTCTTGAAACTTGACACAATAAAGTAGTTTCACGTTCTATCTCTATGTTTTGTTTCCTCTTGATGTAGCCCTAAGCATTGACTGGCGAGAAACACTTTCATGGAAAGGGGTGGCTTCCCAAAATTACGAATCTCCAGAAATCTCAGCAAATATTTTTTCACCCAAACTGGATGATACTTTCAGGTAATGATCACTACACTAACGCGACTTGGTTCCCCAAATTTCGTTCTTCTATGTTGAAGCGTTCGTTTCCAGTAACAGTTTGAATTTTTAGGTTTCACTCTGTTTTCTCCTATATTGATAGAGGTATTTGGAACTCTGAATCCAACACGGTTTGTGCTAGCTTCCTGAAACTTGACACAATAAAGTAGTTTCACGTTCTATCTCTATGTTTTGTTTCCTCTTGATGTAGCCCTAACAGTGACTGGCGAGAAACACTTTCATGGAAAGGGGTTGCCAGGCTTCCCAAATATGAGAATCTCCAGAAATCTCAGGAAATATTTTTTCACCCAAACAGGATGATACTTTCAGGTAATGATCAGTACACTAAGGCGACTTGGTACCCCAAATTTCGTTCTTCTATGTTGAAGCGTTCGTTTCCAGTAACAGTTTGAATTTTTAGGTTTCACTCTGTTTTCTCCTATATTGATAGATGTATTTGGAACTCTAAATCCAACACGGTTTGTGCTAGCTTCTTGAAACTTGACACAATAAAGTAGTTTCACGTTCTATCTCTATGTTTTGTTTCCTCTTGATGTAGCCCTAAGCAGTGACTGGCGAGAAACACTTTCATGGAAAGGGGTTGCCAGGCTTCCCAAAATTACGAATCTCCAGAAATCTCAGCAAATATTTTTTCACCCAAACAGGATGATACTTTCAGGTAATGATCAGTACACTAAGGCGACTTGGTTCCCCAAATGTCGTTCTTCTATGTTGAAGCGTTCGTTTCCAGTAACAGTTTGAATTTTTAGGTTTCACTCTGTTTTCTCCTACTTTGATAGATGTATTTGGAACTCTAAATCCAACACGGTTTGTGCTAGCTTCTTGAAACTTGACACAATAAAGTAGTTTCACGTTCTATCTCTATGTTTTGTTTCCTCATGATGTAGCCCTAAGCATTGACTGGCGAGAAACACTTTCATGGAAAGGGGTGGCTTCCCAAAATTACGAATCTCCAGAAATCGCAGCAAATATTTTTTCACCCAAACTGGATGATACTTTCAGGTAATGATCAGTACACTAAGGCGACTTGGTTCCCCAAATTTCGTTCTTCTATGTTGAAGCCTTCGTTTCCAGTAACAGTTTGAATTTTTAGGTTTCACTCTGTTTTCTCCTATATTGATAGAGGTATTTGGAACTCTGAATCCAACACGGTTTGTGCTAGCTTCTTGAAACTTGACACAATAAAGTAGTTTCACGTTCTATCGCTATGTTTTGTTTCCTCTTGATGTAGCCCTAACAGTGACTGGCGAGAAACACTTTCATGGAAAGGGGTTGCCAGGCTTCCCAAAATTACGAATCTCCAGAAATCTCAGCAAATATTTTTTCACCCAAACAGGATGATACTTTCAGGTAATGATCAGTACACTAAGGCGACTTGGTTCCCCAAATTTCGTTCTTCTATGTTGAAGCGTTTGTTTCCAGTAACAGTTTGAATTTTTAGGTTTCACTCTGTTTTCTCCTATATTGATAGATGTATTTGGAACTCTAAATCCAACACGGTTTGTGCTAGCTTCTTGAAACTTGACACAATAAAGTAGTTTCACGTTCTATCTCTATGTTTTGTTTCCTCTTGATGTAGCCCTAAGCATTGACTGGCGAGAAACACTTTCATGGAAAGGGGTGGCTTCCCAAAATTACGAATCTCCAGAAATCTCAGCAAATATTTTTTCACCCAAACTGGATGATACTTTCAGGTAATGATCACTACACTAACGCGACTTGGTTCCCCAAATTTCGTTCTTCTATGTTGAAGCGTTCGTTTCCAGTAACAGTTTGAATTTTTAGGTTTCACTCTGTTTTCTCCTATATTGATAGAGGTATTTGGAACTCTGAATCCAACACGGTTTGTGCTAGCTTCCTGAAACTTGACACAATAAAGTAGTTTCACGTTCTATCTCTATGTTTTGTTTCCTCTTGATGTAGCCCTAACAGTGACTGGCGAGAAACACTTTCATGGAAAGGGGTTGCCAGGCTTCCCAAATATGAGAATCTCCAGAAATCTCAGGAAATATTTTTTCACCCAAACAGGATGATACTTTCAGGTAATGATCAGTACACTAAGGCGACTTGGTACCCCAAATTTCGTTCTTCTATGTTGAAGCGTTCGTTTCCAGTAACAGTTTGAATTTTTAGGTTTCACTCTGTTTTCTCCTATATTGATAGATGTATTTGGAACTCTAAATCCAACACGGTTTGTGCTAGCTTCTTGAAACTTGACACAATAAAGTAGTTTCACGTTCTATCTCTATGTTTTGTTTCCTCTTGATGTAGCCCTAAGCAGTGACTGGCGAGAAACACTTTCATGGAAAGGGGTTGCCAGGCTTCCCAAAATTACGAATCTCCAGAAATCTCAGCAAATATTTTTTCACCCAAACAGGATGATACTTTCAGGTAATGATCAGTACACTAAGGAGACTTGGTTCCCCAAATTTCGTTCTTCTATGTTGAAGCGTTCGTTTCCAGTAACAGTTTGAATTTTTAGGTTTCACTCTGTTTTCTCCTATATTGATAGATGTATTTGGAACTCTAAATACAACACGGTTTGTGCTAGCTTCTTGAAACTTGACACAATAAAGTAGTTTCACGTTCTATCTCTATGTTTTGTTTCCTCATGATGTAGCCCTAAGCATTGACTGGTGAGAAACACTTTCATGGAAAGGGGTGGCTTCCCAAAATTACGAATCTCCAGAAATCGCAGCAAATATTTTTTCACCCAAACTGGATGATACTTTCAGGTAATGATCAGTACACTAAGGCGACTTGGTTCCCCAAATTTCGTTCTTCTATGTTGAAGCGTTCGTTTCCAGTAACAGTTTGAATTTTTAGGTTTCACTCAGTTTTCTCCTATATTGATAGATGTATTTGGAACTCTGAATCCAACACGGTTTGTGCTAGCTTCTTGAAACTTGACACAATAAAGTAGTTTCACGTTCTATCGCTATGTTTTGTTTCCTCTTGATGTAGCCCTAACAGTGACTGGCGAGAAACACTTTCATGGAAAGGGGTTGCCAGGCTTCCCAAATATACGAATCTCCAGAAATCTCAGCAAAAAAAAATATTTTTTCACCCAAACAGGATGATACTTTCAAGTAATGATCAGTACACTATGGCGACTTGGTTCCCCAAATTTCGTTTTTCTATGTTGAAGCGTTCGTTTCCAGTAACAGTTTGAATTTTTAGGTTTCACTCTGTTTTCTCCTATATTGATAGATGTATTTGGAACTCTAAATCCAACACGGTTTGTGCTAGCTTCTTGAAACTTGACACAATAAAGTAGTTTCACGTTCTATCTCTATGTTTTGTTTCCTCTTGATGTAGCCCTAAGCAGTGACTGGCGAGAAACACTTTCATGGAAAGGGGTTGCCAGGCTTCCCAAAATTACGAATCTCCAGAAATCTCAGCAAATATTTTTTCACCCAAACAGGATGATACTTTCAGGTAATGATCAGTACACTAAGGCGACTTGGTTCCCCAAATGTCGTTCTTCTATGTTGAAGCGTTCGTTTCCAGTAACAGTTTGAATTTTTAGGTTTCACTCTGTTTTCTCCTACATTGATAGATGTATTTGGAACTCTAAATCCAACACGGTTTGTGCTAGCTTCTTGAAACTTGACACAATAAAGTAGTTTCACGTTCTATCTCTATGTTTTGTTTCCTCATGATGTAGCCCTAAGCATTGACTGGCGAGAAACACTTTCATGGAAAGGGGTGGCTTCCCAAAATTACGAATCTCCAGAAATCGCAGCAAATATTTTTTCACCCAAACTGGATGATACTTTCAGGTAATGATCAGTACACTAAGGCGACTTGGTTCCCCAAATTTCGTTCTTCTATGTTGAAGCGTTCGTTTCCAGTAACAGTTTGAATTTTTAGGTTTCACTCTGTTTTCTCCTATATTGATAGAGGTATTTGGAACTCTGAATCCAACACGGTTTGTGCTAGCTTCTTGAAACTTGACACAATAAAGTAGTTTCACGTTCTATCGTTTTGTTTTGTTTCCTCTTGATGTAGCCCTAACAGTGACTGGCGAGAAACACTTTCATGGAAAGGGGTTGCCGGGCTTCCCAAAATTACGAATCTCCAGAAATCTCAGCAAATATTTTTTCACCCAAACAGGATGATACTTTCAGGTAATGATCAGTACACTAAGGCGACTTGGTTCCCCAAATTTCGTTCTTCTATGTTGAAGCGTTTGTTTCCAGTAACAGTTTGAATTTTTAGGTTTCACTCTGTTTTCTCCTATATTGATAGATGTATTTGGAACTCTAAATCCAACACGGTTTGTGCTAGCTTCTTGAAACTTGACACAATAAAGTAGTTTCACGTTCTATCTCTATGTTTTGTTTCCTCTTGATGTAGCCCTAAGCATTGACTGGCGAGAAACACTTTCATGGAAAGGGGTGGCTTCCCAAAATTACGAATCTCCAGAAATCTCATCAAATATTTTTTCACCCAAACTGGATGATACTTTCAGGTAATGATCACTACACTAACGCGACTTGGTTCCCCAAATTTCGTTCTTCTATGTTGAAGCGTTCGTTTCCAGTAACAGTTTGAATTTTTAGGTTTCACTCTGTTTTCTCCTATATTGATAGAGGTATTTGGAACTCTGAATCCAACACGGTTTGTGCTAGCTTCCTGAAACTTGACACAATAAAGTAGTTTCACGTTCTATCTCTATGTTTTGTTTCCTCTTGATGTAGCCCTAACAGTGACTGGCGAGAAACACTTTCATGGAAAGGGGTTGCCAGGCTTCCCAAATATGAGAATCTCCAGAAATCTCAGGAAATATTTTTTCACCCAAACAGGATGATACTTTCAGGTAATGATCAGTACACTAAGGCGACTTGGTTCCCCAAATGTCGTTCTTCTATGTTGAAGCGTTCGTTTCCAGTAACAGTTTGAATTTTTAGGTTTCACTCTGTTTTCTCCTACATTGATAGATGTATTTGGAACTCTAAATCCAACACGGTTTGTGCTAGCTTCTTGAAACTTGACGCAATAAAGTAGTTTCACGTTCTATCTCTATGTTTTGTTTCCTCATGATGTAGCCCTAAGCATTGACTGGCGAGAAACACTTTCATGGAAAGGGGTGGCTTCCCAAAATTACGAATCTCCAGAAATCGCAGCAAATATTTTTTCACCCAAACTGGATGATACTTTCAGGTAATGATCAGTACACTAAGGCGACTTGGTTCCCCAAATTTCGTTCTTCTATGTTGAAGCGTTCGTTTCCAGTAACAGTTTGAATTTTTAGGTTTCACTCTGTTTTCTCCTATATTGATAGAGGTATTTGGAACTCTGAATCCAACACGGTTTGTGCTAGCTTCTTGAAACTTGACACAATAAAGTAGTTTCACGTTCTATCGTTTTGTTTTGTTTCCTCTTGATGTAGCCCTAACAGTGACTGGCGAGAAACACTTTCATGGAAAGGGGTTGCCGGGCTTCCCAAAATTACGAATCTCCAGAAATCTCAGCAAATATTTTTTCACCCAAACAGGATGATACTTTCAGGTAATGATCAGTACACTAAGGCGACTTGGTTCCCCAAATTTCGTTCTTCTATGTTGAAGCGTTTGTTTCCAGTAACAGT
Organism: Spermophilus citellus; assembly: GCF_964194105.1. Taxonomy (NCBI): domain Eukaryota; kingdom Metazoa; phylum Chordata; class Mammalia; order Rodentia; family Sciuridae; genus Spermophilus; species Spermophilus citellus. The sequence continues at coordinate 12,996,820 of NC_138188.1, read as the reverse complement.
TTGAATTTTTAGGTTTCACTCTGTTTTCTCCTATATTGATAGATGTATTTGGAACTCTAAATCCAACACGGTTTGTGCTAGCTTCTTGAAACTTGACACAATAAAGTAGTTTCCCGTTCTATCTCTATGTTTTGTTTCCTCTTGATGTAGCCCTAAGCATTGACTGGCGAGAAACACTTTCATGGAAAGGGGTGGCTTCCCAAAATTACGAATCTCCAGAAATCTCAGCAAATATTTTTTCACCCAAACTGGATGATACTTTCAGGTAATGATCACTACACTAACGCGACTTGGTTCCCCAAATTTCGTTCTTCTATGTTGAAGCGTTCGTTTCCAGTAACAGTTTGAATTTTTAGGTTTCACTCTGTTTTCTCCTATATTGATAGAGGTATTTGGAACTCTGAATCCAACACGGTTTGTGCTAGCTTCCTGAAACTTGACACAATAAAGTAGTTTCACGTTCTATCTCTATGTTTTGTTTCCTCTTGATGTAGCCCTAAGCATTGACTGGCGAGAAACACTTTCATGGAAAGGGGTGGCTTCCCAAAATTACGAATCTCCAGAAATCTCAGCAAATATTTTTTCACCCAAACTGGATGATACTTTCAGGTAATGATCACTACACTAACGCGACTTGGTTCCCCAAATTTCGTTCTTCTATGTTGAAGCGTTCGTTTCCAGTAACAGTTTGAATTTTTAGGTTTCACTCTGTTTTCTCCTATATTGATAGAGGTATTTGGAACTCTGAATCCAACACGGTTTGTGCTAGCTTCCTGAAACTTGACACAATAAAGTAGTTTCACGTTCTATCTCTATGTTTTGTTTCCTCTTGATGTAGCCCTAACAGTGACTGGCGAGAAACACTTTCATGGAAAGGGGTTGCCAGGCTTCCCAAATATGAGAATCTCCAGAAATCTCAGGAAATATTTTTTCACCCAAACAGGATGATACTTTCAGGTAATGATCAGTACACTAAGGCGACTTGGTACCCCAAATTTCGTTCTTCTATGTTGAAGCGTTCGTTTCCAGTAACAGTTTGAATTTTTAGGTTTCACTCTGTTTTCTCCTATATTGATAGATGTATTTGGAACTCTAAATCCAACACGGTTTGTGCTAGCTTCTTGAAACTTGACACAATAAAGTAGTTTCACGTTCTATCTCTATGTTTTGTTTCCTCTTGATGTAGCCCTAAGCAGTGACTGGCGAGAAACACTTTCATGGAAAGGGGTTGCCAGGCTTCCCAAAATTACGAATCTCCAGAAATCTCAGCAAATATTTTTTCACCCAAACAGGATGATACTTTCAGGTAATGATCAGTACACTAAGGAGACTTGGTTCCCCAAATTTCGTTCTTCTATGTTGAAGCGTTCGTTTCCAGTAACAGTTTGAATTTTTAGGTTTCACTCTGTTTTCTCCTATATTGATAGATGTATTTGGAACTCTAAATACAACACGGTTTGTGCTAGCTTCTTGAAACTTGACACAATAAAGTAGTTTCACGTTCTATCTCTATGTTTTGTTTCCTCATGATGTAGCCCTAAGCATTGACTGGTGAGAAACACTTTCATGGAAAGGGGTGGCTTCCCAAAATTACGAATCTCCAGAAATCGCAGCAAATATTTTTTCACCCAAACTGGATGATACTTTCAGGTAATGATCAGTACACTAAGGCGACTTGGTTCCCCAAATTTCGTTCTTCTATGTTGAAGCGTTCGTTTCCAGTAACAGTTTGAATTTTTAGGTTTCACTCAGTTTTCTCCTATATTGATAGATGTATTTGGAACTCTGAATCCAACACGGTTTGTGCTAGCTTCTTGAAACTTGACACAATAAAGTAGTTTCACGTTCTATCGCTATGTTTTGTTTCCTCTTGATGTAGCCCTAACAGTGACTGGCGAGAAACACTTTCATGGAAAGGGGTTGCCAGGCTTCCCAAATATACGAATCTCCAGAAATCTCAGCAAAAAAAAATATTTTTTCACCCAAACAGGATGATACTTTCAAGTAATGATCAGTACACTATGGCGACTTGGTTCCCCAAATTTCGTTTTTCTATGTTGAAGCGTTCGTTTCCAGTAACAGTTTGAATTTTTAGGTTTCACTCTGTTTTCTCCTATATTGATAGATGTATTTGGAACTCTAAATCCAACACGGTTTGTGCTAGCTTCTTGAAACTTGACACAATAAAGTAGTTTCACGTTCTATCTCTATGTTTTGTTTCCTCTTGATGTAGCCCTAAGCAGTGACTGGCGAGAAACACTTTCATGGAAAGGGGTTGCCAGGCTTCCCAAAATTACGAATCTCCAGAAATCTCAGCAAATATTTTTTCACCCAAACAGGATGATACTTTCAGGTAATGATCAGTACACTAAGGCGACTTGGTTCCCCAAATGTCGTTCTTCTATGTTGAAGCGTTCGTTTCCAGTAACAGTTTGAATTTTTAGGTTTCACTCTGTTTTCTCCTACATTGATAGATGTATTTGGAACTCTAAATCCAACACGGTTTGTGCTAGCTTCTTGAAACTTGACACAATAAAGTAGTTTCACGTTCTATCTCTATGTTTTGTTTCCTCATGATGTAGCCCTAAGCATTGACTGGCGAGAAACACTTTCATGGAAAGGGGTGGCTTCCCAAAATTACGAATCTCCAGAAATCGCAGCAAATATTTTTTCACCCAAACTGGATGATACTTTCAGGTAATGATCAGTACACTAAGGCGACTTGGTTCCCCAAATTTCGTTCTTCTATGTTGAAGCGTTCGTTTCCAGTAACAGTTTGAATTTTTAGGTTTCACTCTGTTTTCTCCTATATTGATAGAGGTATTTGGAACTCTGAATCCAACACGGTTTGTGCTAGCTTCTTGAAACTTGACACAATAAAGTAGTTTCACGTTCTATCGTTTTGTTTTGTTTCCTCTTGATGTAGCCCTAACAGTGACTGGCGAGAAACACTTTCATGGAAAGGGGTTGCCGGGCTTCCCAAAATTACGAATCTCCAGAAATCTCAGCAAATATTTTTTCACCCAAACAGGATGATACTTTCAGGTAATGATCAGTACACTAAGGCGACTTGGTTCCCCAAATTTCGTTCTTCTATGTTGAAGCGTTTGTTTCCAGTAACAGTTTGAATTTTTAGGTTTCACTCTGTTTTCTCCTATATTGATAGATGTATTTGGAACTCTAAATCCAACACGGTTTGTGCTAGCTTCTTGAAACTTGACACAATAAAGTAGTTTCACGTTCTATCTCTATGTTTTGTTTCCTCTTGATGTAGCCCTAAGCATTGACTGGCGAGAAACACTTTCATGGAAAGGGGTGGCTTCCCAAAATTACGAATCTCCAGAAATCTCATCAAATATTTTTTCACCCAAACTGGATGATACTTTCAGGTAATGATCACTACACTAACGCGACTTGGTTCCCCAAATTTCGTTCTTCTATGTTGAAGCGTTCGTTTCCAGTAACAGTTTGAATTTTTAGGTTTCACTCTGTTTTCTCCTATATTGATAGAGGTATTTGGAACTCTGAATCCAACACGGTTTGTGCTAGCTTCCTGAAACTTGACACAATAAAGTAGTTTCACGTTCTATCTCTATGTTTTGTTTCCTCTTGATGTAGCCCTAACAGTGACTGGCGAGAAACACTTTCATGGAAAGGGGTTGCCAGGCTTCCCAAATATGAGAATCTCCAGAAATCTCAGGAAATATTTTTTCACCCAAACAGGATGATACTTTCAGGTAATGATCAGTACACTAAGGCGACTTGGTTCCCCAAATGTCGTTCTTCTATGTTGAAGCGTTCGTTTCCAGTAACAGTTTGAATTTTTAGGTTTCACTCTGTTTTCTCCTACATTGATAGATGTATTTGGAACTCTAAATCCAACACGGTTTGTGCTAGCTTCTTGAAACTTGACGCAATAAAGTAGTTTCACGTTCTATCTCTATGTTTTGTTTCCTCATGATGTAGCCCTAAGCATTGACTGGCGAGAAACACTTTCATGGAAAGGGGTGGCTTCCCAAAATTACGAATCTCCAGAAATCGCAGCAAATATTTTTTCACCCAAACTGGATGATACTTTCAGGTAATGATCAGTACACTAAGGCGACTTGGTTCCCCAAATTTCGTTCTTCTATGTTGAAGCGTTCGTTTCCAGTAACAGTTTGAATTTTTAGGTTTCACTCTGTTTTCTCCTATATTGATAGAGGTATTTGGAACTCTGAATCCAACACGGTTTGTGCTAGCTTCTTGAAACTTGACACAATAAAGTAGTTTCACGTTCTATCGTTTTGTTTTGTTTCCTCTTGATGTAGCCCTAACAGTGACTGGCGAGAAACACTTTCATGGAAAGGGGTTGCCGGGCTTCCCAAAATTACGAATCTCCAGAAATCTCAGCAAATATTTTTTCACCCAAACAGGATGATACTTTCAGGTAATGATCAGTACACTAAGGCGACTTGGTTCCCCAAATTTCGTTCTTCTATGTTGAAGCGTTTGTTTCCAGTAACAGTTTGAATTTTTAGGTTTCACTCTGTTTTCTCCTATATTGATAGATGTATTTGGAACTCTAAATCCAACACGGTTTGTGCTAGCTTCTTGAAACTTGACACAATAAAGTAGTTTCCCGTTCTATCTCTATGTTTTGTTTCCTCTTGATGTAGCCCTAAGCATTGACTGGCGAGAAACACTTTCATGGAAAGGGGTGGCTTCCCAAAATTACGAATCTCCAGAAATCTCAGCAAATATTTTTTCACCCAAACTGGATGATACTTTCAGGTAATGATCACTACACTAACGCGACTTGGTTCCCCAAATTTCGTTCTTCTATGTTGAAGCGTTCGTTTCCAGTAACAGTTTGAATTTTTAGGTTTCACTCTGTTTTCTCCTATATTGATAGAGGTATTTGGAACTCTGAATCCAACACGGTTTGTGCTAGCTTCCTGAAACTTGACACAATAAAGTAGTTTCACGTTCTATCTCTATGTTTTGTTTCCTCTTGATGTAGCCCTAACAGTGACTGGCGAGAAACACTTTCATGGAAAGGGGTTGCCAGGCTTCCCAAATATGAGAATCTCCAGAAATCTCAGGAAATATTTTTTCACCCAAACAGGATGATACTTTCAGGTAATGATCAGTACACTAAGGCGACTTGGTTCCCCAAATGTCGTTCTTCTATGTTGAAGCGTTCGTTTCCAGTAACAGTTTGAATTTTTAGGTTTCACTCTGTTTTCTCCTACATTGATAGATGTATTTGGAACTCTAAATCCAACACGGTTTGTGCTAGCTTCTTGAAACTTGACACAATAAAGTAGTTTCACGTTCTATCTCTATGTTTTGTTTCCTCATGATGTAGCCCTAAGCATTGACTGGCGAGAAACACTTTCATGGAAAGGGGTGGCTTCCCAAAATTACGAATCTCCAGAAATCGCAGCAAATATTTTTTCACCCAAACTGGATGATACTTTCAGGTAATGATCAGTACACTAAGGCGACTTGGTTCCCCAAATTTCGTTCTTCTATGTTGAAGCGTTCGTTTCCAGTAACAGTTTGAATTTTTAGGTTTCACTCTGTTTTCTCCTATATTGATAGAGGTATTTGGAACTCTGAATCCAACACGGTTTGTGCTAGCTTCTTGAAACTTGACACAATAAAGTAGTTTCACGTTCTATCGCTATGTTTTGTTTCCTCTTGATGTAGCCCTAACAGTGACTGGCGAGAAACACTTTCATGGAAAGGGGTTGCCAGGCTTCCCAAAATTACGAATCTCCAGAAATCTCAGCAAATATTTTTTCACCCAAACTGGATGATACTTTCAGGTAATGATCAGTACACTAAGGCGACTTGGTTCCCCAAATTTCGTTCTTCTATATTGAAGCGTTCGTTTCCAGTAACAGTTTGAATTTTTAGGTTTCACTCTGTTTTCTCCTGTATTGATAGATGTATTTGGAACTCTGAATCCAACACGGTTTGTGCTAGCTTCTTGAAACTTGACACAATAAAGTAGTTTCACGTTCTATCTCTATGTTTTGTTTCCTCTTGATGTAGCCCTAACAGTGACTGGCGAGAAACACTTTCATGGAAAGGGGTTGCCAGGCTTCCCCAATATACGAATCTCCAGAAATCTCAGCAAATATTTTTTCACCCAAACAGGATGATACTTTCAGGTAATGATCAGTACACTATGGCGACTTGGTTCCCCAAATTTCGTTCTTCTATGTTGAAGCGTTCGTTTCCAGTAACAGTTTGAATTTTTAGGTTTCACTCTGTTTTCTCCTATATTGATAGATGTATTTGGAACTCTGAATCCAACACGGTTTGTGCTAGCTTCTTGAAACTTGACACAATAAAGTAGTTTCACGTTCTATCTCTATGTTTTGTTTCCTCTTGATGTAGCCCTAAGCATTGACTGGCGAGAAACACTTTCATGGAAAGGGGTGGCTTCCCAAAATTACGAATCTCCAGAAATCTCATCAAATATTTTTTCACCCAAACTGGATGATACTTTCAGGTAATGATCACTACACTAACGCGACTTGGTTCCCCAAATTTCGTTCTTCTATGTTGAAGCGTTCGTTTCCAGTAACAGTTTGAATTTTTAGGTTTCACTCTGTTTTCTCCTATATTGATAGAGGTATTTGGAACTCTGAATCCAACACGGTTTGTGCTAGCTTCCTGAAACTTGACACAATAAAGTAGTTTCATGTTCTATCTCTATGTTTTGTTTCCTCTTGATGTAGCCCTAACAGTGACTGGCGAGAAACACTTTCATGGAAAGGGGTTGCCAGGCTTCCCAAATATGAGAATCTCCAGAAATCTCAGGAAATATTTTTTCACCCAAACAGGATGATACTTTCAGGTAATGATCAGTACACTAAGGCGACTTGGTTTCCCAAATGTCGTTCTTCTATGTTGAAGCGTTCGTTTCCAGTAACAGTTTGAATTTTTAGGTTTCACTCTGTTTTCTCCTACATTGATAGATGTATTTGGAACTCTAAATCCAACACGGTTTGTGCTAGCTTCTTGAAACTTGACGCAATAAAGTAGTTTCACGTTCTATCTCTATGTTTTGTTTCCTCATGATGTAGCCCTAAGCATTGACTGGCGAGAAACACTTTCATGGAAAGGGGTGGCTTCCCAAAATTACGAATCTCCAGAAATCGCAGCAAATATTTTTTCACCCAAACTGGATGATACTTTCAGGTAATGATCAGTACACTAAGGCGACTTGGTTCCCCAAATTTCGTTCTTCTATGTTGAAGCGTTCGTTTCCAGTAACAGTTTGAATTTTTAGGTTTCACTCTGTTTTCTCCTATATTGATAGAGGTATTTGGAACTCTGAATCCAACACGGTTTGTGCTAGCTTCTTGAAACTTGACACAATAAAGTAGTTTCACGTTCTATCGTTTTGTTTTGTTTCCTCTTGATGTAGCCCTAACAGTGACTGGCGAGAAACACTTTCATGGAAAGGGGTTGCCGGGCTTCCCAAAATTACGAATCTCCAGAAATCTCAGCAAATATTTTTTCACCCAAACAGGATGATACTTTCAGGTAATGATCAGTACACTAAGGCGACTTGGTTCCCCAAATTTCGTTCTTCTATGTTGAAGCGTTTGTTTCCAGTAACAGTTTGAATTTTTAGGTTTCACTCTGTTTTCTCCTATATTGATAGATGTATTTGGAACTCTAAATCCAACACGGTTTGTGCTAGCTTCTTGAAACTTGACACAATAAAGTAGTTTCCCGTTCTATCTCTATGTTTTGTTTCCTCTTGATGTAGCCCTAAGCATTGACTGGCGAGAAACACTTTCATGGAAAGGGGTGGCTTCCCAAAATTACGAATCTCCAGAAATCTCAGCAAATATTTTTTCACCCAAACTGGATGATACTTTCAGGTAATGATCACTACACTAACGCGACTTGGTTCCCCAAATTTCGTTCTTCTATGTTGAAGCGTTCGTTTCCAGTAACAGTTTGAATTTTTAGGTTTCACTCTGTTTTCTCCTATATTGATAGAGGTATTTGGAACTCTGAATCCAACACGGTTTGTGCTAGCTTCCTGAAACTTGACACAATAAAGTAGTTTCACGTTCTATCTCTATGTTTTGTTTCCTCTTGATGTAGCCCTAACAGTGACTGGCGAGAAACACTTTCATGGAAAGGGGTTGCCAGGCTTCCCAAATATGAGAATCTCCAGAAATCTCAGGAAATATTTTTTCACCCAAACAGGATGATACTTTCAGGTAATGATCAGTACACTAAGGCGACTTGGTTCCCCAAATGTCGTTCTTCTATGTTGAAGCGTTCGTTTCCAGTAACAGTTTGAATTTTTAGGTTTCACTCTGTTTTCTCCTACATTGATAGATGTATTTGGAACTCTAAATCCAACACGGTTTGTGCTAGCTTCTTGAAACTTGACACAATAAAGTAGTTTCACGTTCTATCTCTATGTTTTGTTTCCTCATGATGTAGCCCTAAGCATTGACTGGCGAGAAACACTTTCATGGAAAGGGGTGGCTTCCCAAAATTACGAATCTCCAGAAATCGCAGCAAATATTTTTTCACCCAAACTGGATGATACTTTCAGGTAATGATCAGTACACTAAGGCGACTTGGTTCCCCAAATTTCGTTCTTCTATGTTGAAGCGTTCGTTTCCAGTAACAGTTTGAATTTTTAGGTTTCACTCTGTTTTCTCCTATATTGATAGAGGTATTTGGAACTCTGAATCCAACACGGTTTGTGCTAGCTTCTTGAAACTTGACACAATAAAGTAGTTTCACGTTCTATCGCTATGTTTTGTTTCCTCTTGATGTAGCCCTAACAGTGACTGGCGAGAAACACTTTCATGGAAAGGGGTTGCCAGGCTTCCCAAAATTACGAATCTCCAGAAATCTCAGCAAATATTTTTTCACCCAAACTGGATGATACTTTCAGGTAATGATCAGTACACTAAGGCGACTTGGTTCCCCAAATTTCGTTCTTCTATATTGAAGCGTTCGTTTCCAGTAACAGTTTGAATTTTTAGGTTTCACTCTGTTTTCTCCTGTATTGATAGATGTATTTGGAACTCTGAATCCAACACGGTTTGTGCTAGCTTCTTGAAACTTGACACAATAAAGTAGTTTCACGTTCTATCTCTATGTTTTGTTTCCTCTTGATGTAGCCCTAACAGTGACTGGCGAGAAACACTTTCATGGAAAGGGGTTGCCAGGCTTCCCCAATATACGAATCTCCAGAAATCTCAGCAAATATTTTTTCACCCAAACAGGATGATACTTTCAGGTAATGATCAGTACACTATGGCGACTTGGTTCCCCAAATTTCGTTCTTCTATGTTGAAGCGTTCGTTTCCAGTAACAGTTTGAATTTTTAGGTTTCACTCTGTTTTCTCCTATATTGATAGAGGTATTTGGAACTCTGAATCCAACACGGTTTGTGCTAGCTTCTTGAAACTTGACACAATAAAGTAGTTTCACGTTCTATCTCTATGTTTTGTTTCCTCTTGATGTAGCCCTAACAGTGACTGGCGAGAAACACTTTCATGGAAAGGGGTTGCCAGGCTTCCCAAATATACGAATCTCCAGAAATCTCAGGAAATATTTTTTCACCCAAACAGGATGATACTTTCAGGTAATGATCAGTACACTATGGCGACTTGGTTCCCCAAATTTCGTTTTTCTATGTTGAAGCGTTCGTTTCCAGTAACAGTTTGAATTTTTAGGTTTCACTCTGTTTTCTCCTATATTGATAGATGTATTTGGAACTCTAAATCCAACACGGTTTGTGCTAGCTTCTTGAAACTTGACACAATAAAGTAGTTTCACGTTCTATCTCTATGTTTAGTTTCCTCATGATGTAGCCCTAAGCATTGACTGGCGAGAAACACTTTCATGGAAAGGGGTGGCTTCCCAAAATTACGAATCTCCAGAAATCGCAGCAAATATTTTTTCACCCAAACTGGATGATACTTTCAGGTAATGATCAGTACACTAAGGCGACTTGGTTCCCCAAATTTCGTTCTTCTATGTTGAAGCGTTCGTTTCCAGTAACAGTTTGAATTTTTAGGTTTCACTCTGTTTTCTCCTATATTGATAGAGGTATTTGGAACTCTGAATCCAACACGGTTTGTGCTAGCTTCTTGAAACTTGACACAATAAAGTAGTTTCACGTTCTATCGCTATGTTTTGTTTCCTCTTGATGTAGCCCTAACAGTGACTGGCGAGAAACACTTTCATGGAAAGGGGTTGCCAGGCTTCCCAAATATACGAATCTCCAGAAATCTCAGCAAATATTTTTTCACCCAAACAGGATGATACTTTCAGGTAATGATCAGTACACTATGGCGACTTGGTTCCCCAAATTTCGTTTTTCTATGTTGAAGCGTTCATTTCCAGTAACAGTTTGAATTTTTAGGTTTCACTCTGTTTTCTCCTATATTGATAGATGTATTTGGAACTCTAAATCCAACACGGTTTGTGCTAGCTTCTTGAAACTTGACACAATAAAGTAGTTTCACGTTCTATCTCTATGTTTTGTTTCCTCTTGATGTAGCCCTAAGCAGTGACCGGCGAGAAACACTTTCATATAAAGGGGTTGCCAGGCTTCCCAAATATACGAATCTCCAGAAATCTCAGCAAAAAAAAATATTTTTTCACCCAAACAGGATGATACTTTCAGGTAATGATCAGTACACTATGGCGACTTGGTTCCCCAAATTTCGTTTTTCTATGTTGAAGCGTTCGTTTCCAGTAACAGTTTGAATTTTTAGGTTTCACTCTGTTTTCTCCTATATTGATAGATGTATTTGGAACTCTAAATCCAACACGGTTTGTGCTAGCTTCTTGAAACTTGACACAATAAAGTAGTTTCACGTTCTATCTCTATGTTTTGTTTCCTCTTGATGTAGCCCTAAGCAGTGACTGGCGAGAAACACTTTCATGGAAAGGGGTTGCCAGGCTTCCCAAAATTACGAATCTCCAGAAATCTCAGCAAATATTTTTTCACCCAAACAGGATGATACTTTCAGGTAATGATCAGTACACTAAGGCGACTTGGTTCCCCAAATGTCGTTCTTCTATGTTGAAGCGTTCGTTTCCAGTAACAGTTTGAATTTTTAGGTTTCACTCTGTTTTCTCCTATATTGATAGATGTATTTGGAACTCTAAATCCAACACGGTTTGTGCTAGCTTCTTGAAACTTGACACAATAAAGTAGTTTCACGTTCTATCTCTATGTTTTGTTTCCTCTTGATGTAGCCCTAACAGTGACTGGCGAGAAACACTTTCATGGAAAGGGGTTGCCAGGCTTCCCAAATATACGAATCTCCAGAAATCTCAGCAAATATGTTTTCACCCAAACAGGATGATACTTTCAGGTAATGATCAGTACACTAAGGCGACTTGGTTCCCCAAATTTCGTTCTTCTATGTTGAAGCGTTCGTTTCCAGTAACAGTTTGAATTTTTAGGTTTCACTCTGTTTTCTCCTATATTGATAGATGTATTTGGAACTCTAAATCCAACACGGTTTGTGCTAGCTTCTTGAAACTTGACACAATAAAGTAGTTTCACGTTCTATCTCTATGTTTTGTTTCCTCTTGATGTAGCCCTAACAGTGACCGGCGAGAAACACTTTCATATAAAGGGGTTGCCAGGCTTCCCAAATATACGAATCTCCAGAAATCTCAGCAAAAAAAAAATATTTTTTCACCCAAACAGGATGATACTTTCAGGTAATGATCAGTACACTATGGCGACTTGGTTCCCCAAATTTCGTTTTTCTATGTTGAAGCGTTCGTTTCCAGTAACAGTTTGAATTTTTAGGTTTCACTCTGTTTTCTCCTATATTGATAGATGTATTTGGAACTCTAAATCCAACACGGTTTGTGCAAGCTTCTTGAAACTTGACACAATAAAGTAGTTTCACGTTCTATCTCTATGTTTTGTTTCCTCTTGATGTAGCCCTAAGCAGTGACTGGCGAGAAACACTTTCATGGAAAGGGGTTGCCAGGCTTCCCAAAATTACGAATCTCCAGAAATCTCAGCAAATATTTTTTCACCCAAACAGGATGATACTTTCAGGTAATGATCAGTACACTAAGGCGACTTGGTTCCCCAAATGTCGTTCTTCTATGTTGAAGCGTTCGTTTCCAGTAACAGTTTGAATTTTTAGGTTTCACTTTGTTTTCTCCTATATTGATAGATGTATTTGGAACTCTAAATCCAACACGGTTTGTGCTAGCTTCTTGAAACTTGACACAATAAAGTAGTTTCACGTTCTATCTCTATGTTTTGTTTCCTCATGATGTAGCCCTAAGCATTGACTGGCGAGAAACACTTTCATGGAAAGGGGTGGCTTCCCAAAATTACGAATCTCCAGAAATCGCAGCAAATATTTTTTCACCCAAACTGGATGATACTTTCAGGTAATGATCAGTACACTAAGGCGACTTGGTTCCCCAAATTTCGTTCTTCTATGTTGAAGCGTTCGTTTCCAGTAACAGTTTGAATTTTTAGGTTTCACTCTGTTTTCTCCTATATTGATAGAGGTATTTGGAACTCTGAATCCAACACGGTTTGTGCTAGCTTCTTGAAACTTGACACAATAAAGTAGTTTCACGTTCTATCGCTATGTTTTGTTTCCTCTTGATGTAGCCCTAACAGTGTCTGGCGAGAAACACTTTCATGGAAAGGGGTTGCCAGGCTTCCCAAATATGCGAATCTCCAGAAATCTCAGGAAATATTTTTTCACCCAAACAGGATGATACTTTCAGGTAATGATCAGTACACTAAGGCGACTTGGTTCCCCAAATTTCGTTCTTCTATGTTGAAGCGTTCGTTTCCAGTAACAGTTTGAATTTTTAGGTTTCACTCTGTTTTCTCCTATATTGATAGATGTATTTGGAACTCTAAATCCAACACGGTTTGTGCTAGCTTCTTGAAACTTGACACAATAAAGTAGTTTCACGTTCTATCTCTATGTTTTGTTTCCTCTTGATGTAGCCCTAAGCATTGACTGGCGAGAAACACTTTCATGGAAAGGGGTGGCTTCCCAAAATTACGAATCTCCAGAAATCTCAGCAAATATTTTTTCACCCAAACTGGATGATACTTTCAGGTAATGATAACTACACTAACGCGACTTGGTTCCCCAAATTTCGTTCTTCTATGTTGAAGCGTTCGTTTCCAGTAACAGTTTGAATTTTTAGGTTTCACTCTGTTTTCTCCTATATTGATAGAGGTATTTGGAACTCTGAATCCAACACGGTTTGTGCTAGCTTCCTGAAACTTGACACAATAAAGTAGTTTCACGTTCTATCTCCATGTTTTGTTTCCTCTTGATGTAGCCCTAACAGTGACTGGCGAGAAACACTTTCATGGAAAGGGGTTGCCAGGCTTCCCAAATATGAGAATCTCCAGAAATCTCAGGAAATATTTTTTCACCCAAACAGGATGATACTTTCAGGTAATGATCAGTACACTAAGGCGACTTGGTACCCCAAATTTCGTTCTTCTATGTTGAAGCGTTCGTTTCCAGTAACAGTTTGAATTTTTAGGTTTCACTCTGTTTTCTCCTATATTGATAGATGTATTTGGAACTCTAAATCCAACACGGTTTGTGCTAGCTTCTTGAAACTTGACACAATAAAGTAGTTTCACGTTCTATCTCTATGTTTTGTTTCCTCTTGATGTAGCCCTAACAGTGACCGGCGAGAAACACTTTCATATAAAGGGGTTGCCAGGCTTCCCAAATATACGAATCTCCAGAAATCTCAGCAAAAAAAAAATATTTTTTCACCCAAACAGGATGATACTTTCAGGTAATGATCAGTACACTATGGCGACTTGGTTCCCCAAATTTCGTTTTTCTATGTTGAAGCGTTCGTTTCCAGTAACAGTTTGAATTTTTAGGTTTCACTCTGTTTTCTCCTATATTGATAGATGTATTTGGAACTCTAAATCCAACACGGTTTGTGCTAGCTTCTTGAAACTTGACACAATAAAGTAGTTTCACGTTCTATCTCTATGTTTTGTTTCCTCTTGATGTAGCCCTAAGCAGTGACTGGCGAGAAACACTTTCATGGAAAGGGGTTGCCAGGCTTCCCAAAATTACGAATCTCCAGAAATCTCAGCAAATATTTTTTCACCCAAACAGGATGATACTTTCAGGTAATGATCAGTACACTAAGGCGACTTGGTTCCCCAAATGTCGTTCTTCTATGTTGAAGCGTTCGTTTCCAGTAACAGTTTGAATTTTTAGGTTTCACTCTGTTTTCTCCTATATTGATAGATGTATTTGGAACTCTAAATCCAACACGGTTTGTGCTAGCTTCTTGAAACTTGACACAATAAAGTAGTTTCACGTTCTATCTCTATGTTTTGTTTCCTCATGATGTAGCCCTAAGCATTGACTGGCGAGAAACACTTTCATGGAAAGGGGTGGCTTCCCAAAATTACGAATCTCCAGAAATCTCAGCAAATATTTTTTCACCCAAACTGGATGATACTTTCAGGTAATGATCACTACACTAACGCGACTTGGTTCCCCAAATTTCGTTCTTCTATGTTGAAGCGTTCGTTTCCAGTAACAGTTTGAATTTTTAGGTTTCACTCTGTTTTCTCCTATATTGATAGAGGTATTTGGAACTCTGAATCCAACACGGTTTGTGCTAGCTTCCTGAAACTTGACACAATAAAGTAGTTTCACGTTCTATCTCCATGTTTTGTTTCCTCTTGATGTAGCCCTAACAGTGACTGGCGAGAAACACTTTCATGGAAAGGGGTTGCCAGGCTTCCCAAATATGAGAATCTCCAGAAATCTCAGGAAATATTTTTTCACCCAAACAGGATGATACTTTCAGGTAATGATCAGTACACTAAGGCGACTTGGTACCCCAAATTTCGTTCTTCTATGTTGAAGCGTTCGTTTCCAGTAACAGTTTGAATTTTTAGGTTTCACTCTGTTTTCTCCTATATTGATAGATGTATTTGGAACTCTAAATCCAACACGGTTTGTGCTAGCTTCTTGAAACTTGACACAATAAAGTAGTTTCACGTTCTATCTCTATGTTTTGTTTCCTCTTGATGTAGCCCTAACAGTGACCGGCGAGAAACACTTTCATATAAAGGGGTTGCCAGGCTTCCCAAATATACGAATCTCCAGAAATCTCAGCAAAAAAAAAATATTTTTTCACCCAAACAGGATGATACTTTCAGGTAATGATCAGTACACTATGGCGACTTGGTTCCCCAAATTTCGTTTTTCTATGTTGAAGCGTTCGTTTCCAGTAACAGTTTGAATTTTTAGGTTTCACTCTGTTTTCTCCTATATTGATAGATGTATTTGGAACTCTAAATCCAACACGGTTTGTGCTAGCTTCTTGAAACTTGACACAATAAAGTAGTTTCACGTTCTATCTCTATGTTTTGTTTCCTCTTGATGTAGCCCTAAGCAGTGACTGGCGAGAAACACTTTCATGGAAAGGGGTTGCCAGGCTTCCCAAAATTACGAATCTCCAGAAATCTCAGCAAATATTTTTTCACCCAAACAGGATGATACTTTCAGGTAATGATCAGTACACTAAGGCGACTTGGTTCCCCAAATGTCGTTCTTCTATGTTGAAGCGTTCGTTTCCAGTAACAGTTTGAATTTTTAGGTTTCACTCTGTTTTCTCCTATATTGATAGATGTATTTGGAACTCTAAATCCAACACGGTTTGTGCTAGCTTCTTGAAACTTGACACAATAAAGTAGTTTCACGTTCTATCTCTATGTTTTGTTTCCTCTTGATGTAGCCCTAAGCATTGACTGGCGAGAAACACTTTCATGGAAAGGGGTGGCTTCCCAAAATTACGAATCTCCAGAAATCTCAGCAAATATTTTTTCACCCAAACTGGATGATACTTTCAGGTAATGATCACTACACTAACGCGACTTGGTTCCCCAAATTTCGTTCTTCTATGTTGAAGCGTTCGTTTCCAGTAACAGTTTGAATTTTTAGGTTTCACTCTGTTTTCTCCTATATTGATAGAGGTATTTGGAACTCTGAATCCAACACGGTTTGTGCTAGCTTCCTGAAACTTGACACAATAAAGTAGTTTCACGTTCTATCTCCATGTTTTGTTTCCTCTTGATGTAGCCCTAACAGTGACTGGCGAGAAACACTTTCATGGAAAGGGGTTGCCAGGCTTCCCAAATATGAGAATCTCCAGAAATCTCAGGAAATATTTTTTCACCCAAACAGGATGATACTTTCAGGTAATGATCAGTACACTAAGGCGACTTGGTACCCCAAATTTCGTTCTTCTATGTTGAAGCGTTCGTTTCCAGTAACAGTTTGAATTTTTAGGTTTCACTCTGTTTTCTCCTATATTGATAGATGTATTTGGAACTCTAAATCCAACACGGTTTGTGCTAGCTTCTTGAAACTTGACACAATAAAGTAGTTTCACGTTCTATCTCTATGTTTTGTTTCCTCTTGATGTAGCCCTAACAGTGACCGGCGAGAAACACTTTCATATAAAGGGGTTGCCAGGCTTCCCAAATATACGAATCTCCAGAAATCTCAGCAAAAAAAAAATATTTTTTCACCCAAACAGGATGATACTTTCAGGTAATGATCAGTACACTATGGCGACTTGGTTCCCCAAATTTCGTTTTTCTATGTTGAAGCGTTCGTTTCCAGTAACAGTTTGAATTTTTAGGTTTCACTCTGTTTTCTCCTATATTGATAGATGTATTTGGAACTCTAAATCCAACACGGTTTGTGCTAGCTTCTTGAAACTTGACACAATAAAGTAGTTTCACGTTCTATCTCTATGTTTTGTTTCCTCTTGATGTAGCCCTAAGCAGTGACTGGCGAGAAACACTTTCATGGAAAGGGGTTGCCAGGCTTCCCAAAATTACGAATCTCCAGAAATCTCAGCAAATATTTTTTCACCCAAACAGGATGATACTTTCAGGTAATGATCAGTACACTAAGGCGACTTGGTTCCCCAAATGTCGTTCTTCTATGTTGAAGCGTTCGTTTCCAGTAACAGTTTGAATTTTTAGGTTTCACTCTGTTTTCTCCTATATTGATAGATGTATTTGGAACTCTAAATCCAACACGGTTTGTGCTAGCTTCTTGAAACTTGACACAATAAAGTAGTTTCACGTTCTATCTCTATGTTTTGTTTCCTCATGATGTAGCCCTAAGCATTGACTGGCGAGAAACACTTTCATGGAAAGGGGTGGCTTCCCAAAATTACGAATCTCCAGAAATCTCAGCAAATATTTTTTCACCCAAACTGGATGATACTTTCAGGTAATGATCACTACACTAACGCGACTTGGTTCCCCAAATTTCGTTCTTCTATGTTGAAGCGTTCGTTTCCAGTAACAGTTTGAATTTTTAGGTTTCACTCTGTTTTCTCCTATATTGATAGAGGTATTTGGAACTCTGAATCCAACACGGTTTGTGCTAGCTTCCTGAAACTTGACACAATAAAGTAGTTTCACGTTCTATCTCCATGTTTTGTTTCCTCTTGATGTAGCCCTAACAGTGACTGGCGAGAAACACTTTCATGGAAAGGGGTTGCCAGGCTTCCCAAATATGAGAATCTCCAGAAATCTCAGGAAATATTTTTTCACCCAAACAGGATGATACTTTCAGGTAATGATCAGTACACTAAGGCGACTTGGTACCCCAAATTTCGTTCTTCTATGTTGAAGCGTTCGTTTCCAGTAACAGTTTGAATTTTTAGGTTTCACTCTGTTTTCTCCTATATTGATAGATGTATTTGGAACTCTAAATCCAACACGGTTTGTGCTAGCTTCTTGAAACTTGACACAATAAAGTAGTTTCACGTTCTATCTCTATGTTTTGTTTCCTCTTGATGTAGCCCTAACAGTGACCGGCGAGAAACACTTTCATATAAAGGGGTTGCCAGGCTTCCCAAATATACGAATCTCCAGAAATCTCAGCAAAAAAAAAATATTTTTTCACCCAAACAGGATGATACTTTCAGGTAATGATCAGTACACTATGGCGACTTGGTTCCCCAAATTTCGTTTTTCTATGTTGAAGCGTTCGTTTCCAGTAACAGTTTGAATTTTTAGGTTTCACTCTGTTTTCTCCTATATTGATAGATGTATTTGGAACTCTAAATCCAACACGGTTTGTGCTAGCTTCTTGAAACTTGACACAATAAAGTAGTTTCACGTTCTATCTCTATGTTTTGTTTCCTCTTGATGTAGCCCTAAGCAGTGACTGGCGAGAAACACTTTCATGGAAAGGGGTTGCCAGGCTTCCCAAAATTACGAATCTCCAGAAATCTCAGCAAATATTTTTTCACCCAAACAGGATGATACTTTCAGGTAATGATCAGTACACTAAGGCGACTTGGTTCCCCAAATGTCGTTCTTCTATGTTGAAGCGTTCGTTTCCAGTAACAGTTTGAATTTTTAGGTTTCACTCTGTTTTCTCCTATATTGATAGATGTATTTGGAACTCTAAATCCAACACGGTTTGTGCTAGCTTCTTGAAACTTGACACAATAAAGTAGTTTCACGTTCTATCTCTATGTTTTGTTTCCTCATGATGTAGCCCTAAGCATTGACTGGCGAGAAACACTTTCATGGAAAGGGGTGGCTTCCCAAAATTACGAATCTCCAGAAATCTCAGCAAATATTTTTTCACCCAAACTGGATGATACTTTCAGGTAATGATCACTACACTAACGCGACTTGGTTCCCCAAATTTCGTTCTTCTATGTTGAAGCGTTCGTTTCCAGTAACAGTTTGAATTTTTAGGTTTCACTCTGTTTTCTCCTATATTGATAGAGGTATTTGGAACTCTGAATCCAACACGGTTTGTGCTAGCTTCCTGAAACTTGACACAATAAAGTAGTTTCACGTTCTATCTCTATGTTTTGTTTCCTCTTGATGTAGCCCTAACAGTGACTGGCGAGAAACACTTTCATGGAAAGGGGTTGCCAGGCTTCCCAAATATGAGAATCTCCAGAAATCTCAGGAAATATTTTTTCACCCAAACAGGATGATACTTTCAGGTAATGATCAGTACACTAAGGCGACTTGGTACCCCAAATTTCGTTCTTCTATGTTGAAGCGTTCGTTTCCAGTAACAGTTTGAATTTTTAGGTTTCACTCTGTTTTCTCCTATATTGATAGATGTATTTGGAACTCTAAATCCAACACGGTTTGTGCTAGCTTCTTGAAACTTGACACAATAAAGTAGTTTCACGTTCTATCTCTATGTTTTGTTTCCTCTTGATGTAGCCCTAACAGTGACCGGCGAGAAACACTTTCATATAAAGGGGTTGCCAGGCTTCCCAAATATACGAATCTCCAGAAATCTCAGCAAAAAAAAATATTTTTTCACCCAAACAGGATGATACTTTCAGGTAATGATCAGTACACTATGGCGACTTGGTTCCCCAAATTTCGTTTTTCTATGTTGAAGCGTTCGTTTCCAGTAACAGTTTGAATTTTTAGGTTTCACTCTGTTTTCTCCTATATTGATAGATGTATTTGGAACTCTAAATCCAACACGGTTTGTGCTAGCTTCTTGAAACTTGACACAATAAAGTAGTTTCACGTTCTATCTCTATGTATTGTTTCCTCTTGATGTAGCCCTAAGCAGTGACTGGCGAGAAACACTTTCATGGAAAGGGGTTGCCAGGCTTCCCAAAATTACGAATCTCCAGAAATCTCAGCAAATATTTTTTCACCCAAACAGGATGATACTTTCAGGTAATGATCAGTACACTAAGGCGACTTGGTTCCCCAAATGTCGTTCTTCTATGTTGAAGCGTTCGTTTCCAGTAACAGTTTGAATTTTTAGGTTTCACTCTGTTTTCTCCTATATTGATAGATGTATTTGGAACTCTAAATCCAACACGGTTTGTGCTAGCTTCTTGAAACTTGACACAATAAAGTAGTTTCACGTTCTATCTCTATGTTTTGTTTCCTCATGATGTAGCCCTAAGCATTGACTGGCGAGAAACACTTTCATGGAAAGGGGTGGCTTCCCAAAATTACGAATCTCCAGAAATCGCAGCAAATATTTTTTCACCCAAACTGGATGATACTTTCAGGTAATGATCAGTACACTAAGGCGACTTGGTTCCCCAAATTTCGTTCTTCTATGTTGAAGCGTTCGTTTCCAGTAACAGTTTGAATTTTTAGGTTTCACTCTGTTTTCTCCTATATTGATAGAGGTATTTGGAACTCTGAATCCAACACGGTTTGTGCTAGCTTCTTGAAACTTGACACAATAAAGTAGTTTCACGTTCTATCGCTATGTTTTGTTTCCTCTTGATGTAGCCCTAACAGTGACTGGCGAGAAACACTTTCATGGAAAGGGGTTGCCAGGCTTCCCAAATATGAGAATCTCCAGAAATCTCAGGAAATATTTTTTCACCCAAACAGGATGATACTTTCAGGTAATGATCAGTACACTAAGGCGACTTGGTACCCCAAATTTCGTTCTTCTATGTTGAAGCGTTCGTTTCCACTAACAGTTTGAATTTTTAGGTTTCACTCTGTTTTCTCCTATATTGATAGATGTATTTGGAACTCTAAATCCAACACGGTTTGTGCTGGCTTCTTGAAACTTGACACAATAAAGTAGTTTCACGTTCTATCTCTATGTTTTGTTTCCTCTTGATGTAGCCCCAAGCAGTGACTGAGGAGAAACACTTTCATGGAAAGGGGTTGCCAAGCTTCCTAAAATTACAAATCTCCAGAAATCTCAGCAAATATTTTTTCACCCAAACTGGATGATACTTTCAGGTAATGATCAGTACACTAAGGCGACTTGGTTCCCCAAATGTCGTTCTTCTATGTTGAAGCGTTCGTTTCCAGTAACAGTTTGAATTTTTAGGTTTCACTCTGTTTTCTCCTATATTGATAGATGTATTTGGAACTCTAAATCCAACACGGTTTGTGCTAGCTTCTTGAAACTTGACACAATAAAGTAGTTTCACGTTCTATCTCTATGTTTTGTTTCCTCATGATGTAGCCCTAAGCATTGACTGGCGAGAAACACTTTCATGGAAAGGGGTGGCTTCCCAAAATTACGAATCTCCAGAAATCGCAGCAAATATTTTTTCACCCAAACTGGATGATACTTTCAGGTAATGATCAGTACACTAAGGCGACTTGGTTCCCCAAATTTCGTTCTTCTATGTTGAAGCGTTCGTTTCCAGTAACAGTTTGAATTTTTAGGTTTCACTCTGTTTTCTCCTATATTGATAGAGGTATTTGGAACTCTGAATCCAACACGGTTTGTGCTAGCTTCTTGAAACTTGACACAATAAAGTAGTTTCACGTTCTATCGCTATGTTTTGTTTCCTCTTGATGTAGCCCTAACAGTGACTGGCGAGAAACACTTTCATGGAAAGGGGTTGCCAGGCTTCCCAAATATGAGAATCTCCAGAAATCTCAGGAAATATTTTTTCACCCAAACAGGATGATACTTTCAGGTAATGATCAGTACACTAAGGCGACTTGGTACCCCAAATTTCGTTCTTCTATGTTGAAGCGTTCGTTTCCACTAACAGTTTGAATTTTTAGGTTTCACTCTGTTTTCTCCTATATTGATAGATGTATTTGGAACTCTAAATCCAACACGGTTTGTGCTGGCTTCTTGAAACTTGACACAATAAAGTAGTTTCACGTTCTATCTCTATGTTTTGTTTCCTCTTGATGTAGCCCCAAGCAGTGACTGAGGAGAAACACTTTCATGGAAAGGGGTTGCCAAGCTTCCTAAAATTACAAATCTCCAGAAATCTCAGCAAATATTTTTTCACCCAAACTGGATGATACTTTCAGGTAATGATCAGTACACTAAGGCGACTTGGTTCCCCAAATTTCGTTCTTCTATGTTGAAGCGTTCGCTTCCAGTAACAGTTTGAATTTTTAGGTTTCACTCTGTTTTCTCCTATATTGATAGATGTATTTGGAACTCTAAATCCAACACGGTTTGTGCTAGCTTCTTGAAACTTGACACAATAAAGTAGTTTCACGTTCTATCTCTATGTTTTGTTTCCTCTTGATGTAGCCCTAAGCATTGACTGGCGAGAAACACTTTCATGGAAAGGGGTGGCTTCCCAAAATTACGAATCTCCAGAAATCTCAGCAAATATTTTTTCACCCAAACTGGATGATACTTTCAGGTAATGATCACTACACTAACGCGACTTGGTTCCCCAAATTTCGTTCTTCTATGTTGAAGCGTTCGTTTCCAGTAACAGTTTGAATTTTTAGGTTTCACTCTGTTTTCTCCTATATTGATAGATGTATTTGGAACTCTGAATACAACACGGTTTGTGCTAGCTTCTTGAAACTTGACACAATAAAGTAGTTTCACGTTCTATCTCTATGTTTTGTTTCCTCTTGATGTAGCCCTAAGCAGTGACTGACGAGAAACACTTTCATGGAAAGGGGTTGCCAGGCTTCCCAAAATTACGAATCTCCAGAAATCTCAGCAAATATTTTTTCACCCAAACTGGATGATACTTTCAGGTAATGATCAGTACACTAAGGCGACTTGGTACCCCAAATTTCGTTCTTCTATGTTGAAGCGTTCGTTTCCAGTAACAGTTTGAATTTTTAGGTTTCACTCTGTTTTCTCCTATATTGATAGATGTATTTGGAACTCTAAATCCAACACGGTTTGTGCTAGCTTCTTGAAACTTGACACAATAAAGTAGTTTCACGTTCTATCTCTGTGTTTTGTTTCCTCTTGATGTAGCCCTAAGCATTGACTGGCGAGAAACAATTTCATGGAAAGGGGTGGCTTCCCAAAATTACGAATCTCCAGAAATCTCAGCAAATATTTTTTCACCCAAACTGGATGATACTTTCAGGTAATGATCAGTACACTAAGGCGACTTGGTTCCCCAAATTTCGTTCTTCTATATTGAAGCGTTCGTTTCCAGTAACAGTTTGAATTTTTAGGTTTCACTCTGTTTTCTCCTATATTGATAGATGTATTTGGAACTCTAAATCCAACACGGTTTGTGCTAGCTTCTTGAAACTTGACACAATAAAGTAGTTTCACGTTCTATCTCTATGTTTTGTTTCCTCTTGATGTAGCCCTAACAGTGACTGGCGAGAAACACTTTCATGGAAAGGGGTTGCCAGGCTTCCCAAATATACGAATCTCCAGAAATCTCAGGAAATATTTTTTCACCCAAACAGGATGATACTTTCAGGTAATGATCAGTACACTATGGCGACTTGGTTCCCCAAATTTCGTTTTTCTATGTTGAAGCGTTCGTTTCCAGTAACAGTTTGAATTTTTAGGTTTCACTCTGTTTTCTCCTATATTGATAGATGTATTTGGAACTCTGAATCCAACACGGTTTGTGCTAGCTTCTTGAAACTTGACACAATAAAGTAGTTTCACGTTCTATCTCTATGTTTAGTTTCCTCATGATGTAGCCCTAAGCATTGACTGGCGAGAAACACTTTCATGGAAAGGGGTGGCTTCCCAAAATTACGAATCTCCAGAAATCGCAGCAAATATTTTTTCACACAAACTGGATGATACTTTCAGGTAATGATCAGTACACTAAGGCGACTTGGTTCCCCAAATTTCGTTCTTCTATGTTGAAGCGTTCGTTTCCAGTAACAGTTTGAATTTTTAGGTTTCACTCTGTTTTCTCCTATATTGATAGAGGTATTTGGAACTCTGAATCCAACACGGTTTGTGCTAGCTTCTTGAAACTTGACACAATAAAGTAGTTTCACGTTCTATCGCTATGTTTTGTTTCCTCTTGATGTAGCCCTAACAGTGACTGGCGAGAAACACTTTCATGGAAAGGGGTTGCCAGGCTTCCCAAATATACGAATCTCCAGAAATCTCAGCAAATATTTTTTCACCCAAACAGGATGATACTTTCAGTTAATGATCAGTACACTATGGCGACTTGGTTCCCCAAATTTCGTTTTTCTATGTTGAAGCGTTCATTTCCAGTAACAGTTTGAATTTTTAGGTTTCACTCTGTTTTCTCCTATATTGATAGATGTATTTGGAACTCTAAATCCAACACGGTTTGTGCTAGCTTCTTGAAACTTGACACAATAAAGTAGTTTCACGTTCTATCTCTATGTTTTGTTTCCTCTTGATGTAGCCCTAAGCAGTGACTGGTGAGAAACACTTTCATGGAAAGGGGTTGCCAGGCTTCCCAAAATTACGAATCTCCAGAAATCTCAGCAAATATTTTTTCACCCAAACAGGATGATACTTTCAGGTAATGATCAGTACACTAAGGCGACTTGGTTCCCCAAATTTCGTTCTTCTATGTTGAAGCGTTCGTTTCCAGTAACAGTTTGAATTTTTAGGTTTCACTCTGTTTTCTCCTATATTGATAGATGTATTTGGAACTCTAAATCCAACACGGTTTGTGCTAGCTTATGAAACTTGACACAATAAAGTAGTTTCACGTTCTATCTCTATGATTTGTTTCCTCATGATGTAGCCCTAAGCATTGACTGGCGAGAAACACTTTCATGGAAAGGGGTGGCTTCCCAAAATTACGAATCTCCAGAAATCGCAGCAAATATTTTTTCACCCAAACTGGATGATACTTTCAGGTAATGATCAGTACACTAAGGCGACTTGGTTCCCCAAATTTCGTTCTTCTATGTTGAAGCGTTCGTTTCCAGTAACAGTTTGAATTTTTAGGTTTCACTCTGTTTTCTCCTATATTGATAGAGGTATTTGGAACTCTGAATCCAACACGGTTTGTGCTAGCTTCTTGAAACTTGACACAATAAAGTAGTTTCACGTTCTATCGCTATGTTTTGTTTCCTCTTGATGTAGCCCTAACAGTGACTGGCGAGAAACACTTTCATGGAAAGGGGTTGTCAGGCTTCCCAAATATGCGAATCTCCAGAAATCTCAGGAAATATTTTTTCACCCAAACAGGATGATACTTTCAGGTAATGATCAGTACACTAAGGCGACTTGGTTCCCCAAATGTCGTTCTTCTATGTTGAAGCGTTCGTTTCCAGTAACAGTTTGAATTTTTAGGTTTCACTCTGTTTTCTCCTATATTGATAGATGTATTTGGAACTCTAAATCCAACACGGTTTGTGCTAGCTTCTTGAAACTTGACACAATAAAGTAGTTTCACGTTCTATCTCTATGTTTTGTTTCCTCTTGATGTAGCCCTAAGCAGTGACTGGCGAGAAACACTTTCATGGAAAGGGGTTGCCAGGCTTCCCAAAATTACGAATCTCCAGAAATCTCAGCAAATATTTTTTCACCCAAACTGGATGATACTTTCAGGTAATGATCACTACACTAACGCGACTTGGTTCCCCAAATTTCGTTCTTCTATGTTGAAGCGTTCGTTTCCAGTAACAGTTTGAATTTTTAGGTTTCACTCTGTTTTCTCCTATATTGATAGATGTATTTGGAACTCTAAATCCAACACGGTTTGTGCTAGCTTCTTGAAACTTGACACAATAAAGCAGTTTCACGTTCTATCTCTATGTTTTGTTTCCTCTTGATGTAGCCCCAAGCAGTGACTGGCGAGAAACACTTTCATGGAAAGGGGTTGCCAGGCTTCCCAAATATACGAATCTCCAGAAATCTCAGCAAATATTTTTTCACCCAAACAGGATGATACTTTCAGGTAATGATCAGTACACTAAGGCGACTTGGTTCCCCAAATTTCGTTCTTCTATGTTGAAGCGTTCGTTTCCAGTAACAGTTTGAATTTTTAGGTTTCACTCTGTTTTCTCCTATATTGATAGATGTATTTGGAACTCTAAATCCAACACGGTTTGTGCTAGCTTCTTGAAACTTGACACAATAAAGCAGTTTCACGTTCTATCTCTATGTTTTGTTTCCTCTTGATGTAGCCCTAAGCAGTGACTGGCGAGATACACTTTCATGGAAAGGGGTTGCCAGGCTTCCCAAAATTACGAATCTCCAGAAATCTCAGCAAATATTTTTTCACCCAAACTGGATGATACTTTCAGGTAATGATCAGTACACTAAGGCGACTTGGTTCCCCAAATGTCGTTCTTCTATGTTGAAGCGTTCGTTTCCAGTAACAGTTTGAATTTTTAGGTTTCACTCTGTTTTCTCCTATATTGATAGATGTATTTGGAACTCTAAATCCAACACGGTTTGTGCTAGCTTCTTGAAACTTGACACAATAAAGCAGTTTCACGTTCTATCTCTATGTTTTGTTTCCTCTTGATGTAGCCCTAAGCAGTGACTGGCGAGAAACACTTTCATGGAAAGGGGTTGCCAGGCTTCCCAAAATTACGAATCTTCAGAAATCTCAGCAAATATTTTTTCACCCAAACTGGATGATACTTTCAGGTAATGATCAGTACACTAAGGCGACTTGGTTCCCCAAATGTCGTTCTTCTATGTTGAAGCGTTCGTTTCCAGTAACAGTTTGAATTTTTAGGTTTCACTCTGTTTTCTCCTATATTGATAGATGTATTTGGAACTCCAAATCCAACACGGTTTGTGCTAGCTTCTTGAAACTTGACATAATAAAGTAGTTTCACGTTCTATCTCTATGTTTTGTTTCCTCTTGATGTAGCCCTAACAGTGACTGGCGAGAAACACTTTCATGGAAAGGGGTTGCCAGGCTTCCCAAATATACGAATCTCCAGAAATCTCAGCAAATATTTTTTCACCCAAACAGGATGATACTTTCAGGTAATGATCAGTACACTAAGGCGACTAGGTTCCCCAAATTTCGTTCTTCTATGTTGAAGCGTTCGTTTCCAGTAACAGTTTGAATTTTTAGGTTTCACTCTGTTTTCTCCTATATTGATAGATGTATTTGGAACTCTAAATCCAACACGGTTTGTGCTAGCTTCTTGAAACTTGACACAATAAAGTAGTTTCACGTTCTATCTCTATGTTTTGTTTCCTCTTGATGTAGCCCTAAGCAGTGACTGGCGATAAACACTTTCATGGAAAGGGGTGGCTTTCCAAAATTACGAATCTCCAGAAATCTCAGCAAATATTTTTTCACCCAAACTGGATGATACTTTCAGGTAATGATCAGTACACTAAGGCGACTTGGTTCCCCAAATGTCGTTCTTCTATGTTGAAGCGTTCGTTTCCAGTAACAGTTTGGATTTTTAGGTTTCACTCTGTTTTCTCCTATATTGATAGATGTATTTGGAACTCTAAATCCAACACGGTTTGTGCTAGCTTCTTGAAACTTGACACAATAAAGCAGTTTCACGTTCTATCTCTATGTTTTGTTTCCTCTTGATGTAGCCCTAACAGTGACTGGCGAGAAACACTTTCATGGAAAGGGGTTGCCAGGCTTCCCAAATATACGAATCTCCAGAAATCTCAGGAAATATTTTTTCACCCAAACAGGATGATACTTTCAGGTAATGATCAGTACACTAAGGCGACTTGGTTCCCCAAATTTCGTTCTTCTATGTTGAAGCGTTCGTTTCCAGTAACAGTTTGAATTTTTAGGTTTCACTCTGTTTTCTCCTATATTGATAGATGTATTTGGAACTCTAAATCCAACACGGTTTGTGCTAGCTTCTTGAAACTTGAAACAATAAAGTAGTTTCACGTTCTATCTCTATGTTTTGTTTCCTCTTGATGTAGCCCTAACTGTGACTGGCGAGAAACACTTTCATGGAAAGGGGTTGCCAGGCTTCCCAAATATACGAATCTCCAGAAATCTCAGGAAATATTTTTTCACCCAAACAGGATGATACTTTCAGGTAATGATCAGTACACTAAGGCGACTTGGTTCCCCAAATGTCGTTCTTCTATGTTGAAGCGTTCGTTTCCAGTAACAGTTTGAATTTTTAGGTTTCACTCTGTTTTCTCCTATATTGATAGATGTATTTGGAACTCTAAATCCAACACGGTTTGTGCTAGCTTCTTGAAACTTGACACAATAAAGTAGTTTCACGTTCTATCTCTATGTTTTGTTTCCTCTTGATGTAGCCCTAAGCAGTGACTGGCGATAAACACTTTCATGGAAAGGGGTGGCTTTCCAAAATTACGAATCTCCAGAAATCTCAGCAAATATTTTTTCACCCAATCTGGATGATACTTTCAGGTAATGATCAGTACACTAAGGCGACTTGGTTCCCCAAATGTCGTTCTTCTATGTTGAAGCGTTCGTTTCCAGTAACAGTTTGAATTTTTAGGTTTCACTCTGTTTTCTCCTATATTGATAGATGTATTTGGAACTCCAAATCCAACACGGTTTGTGCTAGCTTCTTGAAACTTGACACAATAAAGTAATTTCACGTTCTATCTCTATGTTTTGTTTCCTCTTGATGTAGCCCCAAGCAGTGACTGAGGAGAAACACTTTCATGGAAAGGGGTTGCCAAGCTTCCTAAAATTACAAATCTCCAGAAATCTCAGCAAATATTTTTTCACCCAAACTGGATGATACTTTCAGGTAATGATCAGTACACTAAGGCGACTTGGGTCCCCAAATTTCGTTCTTCTATGTTGAAGCGTTCGTTTCCAGTAACAGTTTGAATTTTTTGGTTTCACTCTGTTTTCTCCTATATTGATAGATGTATTTGGAACTCTAAATCCAACACGGTTTGTGCTAGCTTCTTGAAACTTGACACAATAAAGTAGTTTCACGTTCTATCTCTATGTTTTGTTTCCTCTTGATGTAGCCCTAACAGTGACTGGCGAGAAACACTTTCAAGGAAAGGGGTTGCCAGGCTTCCCAAATATACGAATCTCCAGAAATCTCAGCAAATATTTTTTCACCCAAACAGGATGATACTTTCAGGTAATGATCAGTACACTAAGGCGACTTGGTTCCCCAAATGTCGTTCTTCTATGTTGAAGCGTTCGTTTCCAGTAACAGTTTGAATTTTTAGGTTTCACTCTGTTTTCTCCTAAATTGATAGATGTATTTGGAACTCTAAATCCAACACGGTTTGTGCTAGCTTCTTGAAACTTGACACAATAAAGTAATTTCACGTTCTATCTCTATGTTTTGTTTCCTCTTGATGTAGCCCCAAGCAGTGACTGAGGAGAAACACTTTCATGGAAAGGGGTTGCCAAGCTTCCTAAAATTACAAATCTCCAGAAATCTCAGCAAATATTTTTTCACCCAAACTGGATGATACTTTCAGGTAATGATCAGTACACTAAGGCGACTTGGTTCCCCAAATTTCGTTCTTCTATGTTGAAGCGTTCGTTTCCAGTAACAGTTTGAATTTTTAGGTTTCACTCTGTTTTCTCCTATATTGATAGATGTATTTGGAACTCCAAATCCAACACGGTTTGTGCTAGCTTCTTGAAACTTGACACAATAAAGTAGTTTCACGTTCTATCTCTATGTTTTGTTTCCTCTTGATGTAGCCCTAACAGTGACTGGCGAGAAACACTTTCATGGAAAGGGGTTGCCAGGCTTCCCAAATATACGAATCTCCAGAAATCTCAGCAAATATTTTTTCACCCAAACAGGATGATACTTTCAGGTAATGATCAGTACACTAAGGTGATTTGGTTCCCCAAATTTCGTTCTTCTATGTTGAAGCGTTCGTTTCCAGTAACAGTTTGAATTTTTAGGTTTCACTCTGTTT
Source organism: Spermophilus citellus (assembly GCF_964194105.1). Classification (NCBI taxonomy): domain Eukaryota; kingdom Metazoa; phylum Chordata; class Mammalia; order Rodentia; family Sciuridae; genus Spermophilus; species Spermophilus citellus. The sequence continues at coordinate 12,967,250 of NC_138188.1, read as the reverse complement.
TCTCCTATATTGATAGATGTATTTGGAACTCTAAATCCAACACGGTTTGTGCTAGCTTCTTGAAACTTGACACAATAAAGTAGTTTCACGTTCTATCTCTATGTTTTGTTTCCTCTTGATGAAGCCCTAAGCAGTGACTGGCGATAAACACTTTCATGGAAAGGGGTGGCTTTCCAAAATTACGAATCTCCAGAAATCTCAGCAAATATTTTTTCACCCAATCTGGATGATACTTTCAGGTAATGATCAGTACACTAAGGCGACTTGGTTCCCCAAATGTCGTTCTTCTATGTTGAAGCGTTCGTTTCCAGTAACAGTTTGAATTTTTAGGTTTCACTCTGTTTTCTCCTATATTGATAGATGTATTTGGAACTCTAAATCCAACACGGTTTGTGCTAGCTTCTTGAAACTTGACACAATAAAGTAGTTTCACGTTCTATCTCTATGTTTTGTTTCCTCTTGATGTAGCCCTAAGCAGTGACTGGCGAGAAACACTTTCATGGAAAGGGGTTGCCAGGCTTCCCAAAATTACGAATCTCCAGAAATCTCAGCAAATATTTTTTCACCCAAACTGGATGATACTTTCAGGTAATGATCACTACACTAACGCGACTTGGTTCCCCAAATTTCGTTCTCCTATGTTGAAGCGTTCGTTTCCAGTAACAGTTTGAATTTTTAGGTTTCACTCTGTTTTCTCCTATATTGATAGATGTATTTGGAACTCTAAATCCAACACGGTTTGTGCTAGCTTCTTGAAACTTGACACAATAAAGCAGTTTCACGTTCTATCTCTATGTTTTGTTTCCTCTTGATGTAGCCCCAAGCAGTGACTGAGGAGAAACACTTTCATGGAAAGGGGTTGCCAAGCTTCCTAAAATTACAAATCTCCAGAAATCTCAGCAAATATTTTTTCACCCAAACTGGATGATACTTTCAGGTAATGATCAGTACACTAAGGCGACTTGGTTCCCCAAATTTCGTTCTTCTATGTTGAAGCGTTCGTTTCCAGTAACAGTTTGAATTTTTAGGTTTCACTCTGTTTTCTCCTATATTGATAGATGTATTTGGAACTCTAAATCCAACACGGTTTGTGCTAGCTTCTTGAAACTTGACACAATAAAGTAGTTTCACGTTCTATCTCTATGTTTTGTTTCCTCTTGATGTAGCCCTAACAGTGACTGGCGAGAAACACTTTCATGGAAAGGGGTTGCCAGGCTACCCAAATATACGAATCTCCAGAAATCTCAGCAAATATTTTTTCACCCAAACTGGATGATACTTTCAGGTAATGATCAGTACACTAAGGCGACTTGGTTCCCCAAATTTCGTTCTTCTATGTTGAAGCGTTCGTTTCCAGTAACAGTTTGAATTTTTAGGTTTCACTCTGTTTTCTCCTATATTGATAGATGTATTTGGAACTCTAAATCCAACACGGTTTGTGCTAGCTTCTTGAAACTTGACACAATAAAGTAGTTTCACGTTCTATCTCTATGTTTTGTTTCCTCTTGATGTAGCCCTAAGCAGTGACTGGCGAGATACACTTTCATGGAAAGGGGTTGCCAGGCTTCCCAAAATTACGAATCTCCAGAAATCTCAGCAAATATTTTTTCACCCAAACTGGATGATACTTTCAGGTAATGATCACTACACTAACGCGACTTGGTTCCCCAAATTTCGTTCTTCTATGTTGAAGCGTTCGTTTCCAGTAACAGTTTGAATTTTTAGGTTTCACTCTGTTTTCTCCTATATTGATAGATGTATTTGGAACTCTAAATCCAACACGGTTTGTGCTAGCTTCTTGAAACTTGACACAATAAAGCAGTTTCACGTTCTATCTCTATGTTTTGTTTCCTCTTGATGTAGCCCTAAGCAGTGACTGGCGAGAAACACTTTCATGGAAAGGGGTTGCCAGGCTTCCCAAAATTACGAATCTCCAGAAATCTCAGCAAATATTTTTTCACCCAAACTGGATGATACTTTCAGGTAATGATCACTACACTAACGCGACTTGGTTCCCCAAATTTCGTTCTTCTATGTTGAAGCGTTCGTTTCCAGTAACAGTTTGAATTTTTAGGTTTCACTCTGTTTTCTCCTATATTGATAGATGTATTTGGAACTCTAAATCCAACACGGTTTGTGCTAGCTTCTTGAAACTTGACACAATAAAGCAGTTTCACGTTCTATCTCTATGTTTTGTTTCCTCTTGATGTAGCCCTAAGCAGTGACTGGCGAGAAACACTTTCATGGAAAGGGGTTGCCAGGCTTCCCAAAATTACGAATCTCCAGAAATCTCAGCAAATATTTTTTCACCCAAACTGGATGATACTTTCAGGTAATGATCAGTACACTAAGGCGACTTGGTTCCCCAAATGTCGTTCTTCTATGTTGAAGCGTTCGTTTCCAGTAACAGTTTGAATTTTTAGGTTTCACTCTGTTTTCTCCTATATTGATAGATGTATTTGGAACTCTAAATCCAACACGGTTTGTGCTAGCTTCTTGAAACTTGACACAATAAAGTAATTTCACGTTCTATCTCTATGTTTTGTTTCCTCTTGATGTAGCCCCAAGCAGTGACTGAGGAGAAACACTTTCATGGAAAGGGGTTGCCAAGCTTCCTAAAATTACAAATCTCCAGAAATCTCAGCAAATATTTTTTCACCCAAACTGGATGATACTTTCAGGTAATGATCAGTACACTAAGGCGACTTGGTTCCCCAAATTTCGTTCTTCTATGTTGAAGCGTTCGTTTCCAGTAACAGTTTGAATTTTTAGGTTTCACTCTGTTTTCTCCTATATTGATAGATGTATTTGGAACTCTAAATCCAACACGGTTTGTGCTAGCTTCTTGAAACTTGACACAATAAAGTAGTTTCACGTTCTATCTCTATGTTTTGTTTCCTCTTGATGTAGCCCTAACAGTGACTGGCGAGAAACACTTTCATGGAAAGGGGTTGCCAGGCTTCCCAAATATACGAATCTCCAGAAATCTCAGCAAATATTTTTTCACCCAAACAGGATGATACTTTCAGGTAATGATCAGTACACTAAGGCGACTTGGTTCCCCAAATTTCGTTCTTCTATGTTGAAGCGTTCGTTTCCAGTAACAGTTTGAATTTTTAGGTTTCACTCTGTTTTCTCCTATATTGATAGATGTATTTGGAACTCTAAATCCAACACGGTTTGTGCTAGCTTCTTGAAACTTGACACAATAAAGTAGTTTCACGTTCTATCTCTATGTTTTGTTTCCTCTTGATGTAGCCCTAACTGTGACTGGCGAGATACACTTTCATGGAAAGGGGTTGCCAGGCTTCCCAAAATTACGAATCTCCAGAAATCTCAGCAAATATTTTTTCACCCAAACTGGATGATACTTTCAGGTAATGATCACTACACTAACGCGACATGGTTCCCCAAATTTCGTTCTTCTATGTTGAAGCGTTCGTTTCCAGTAACAGTTTGAATTTTTAGGTTTCACTCTGTTTTCTCCTATATTGATAGATGTATTTGGAACTCTAAATCCAACACGGTTTGTGCTAGCTTCTTGAAACTTGAAACAATAAAGCAGTTTCACGTTCTATCTCTATGTTTTGTTTCCTCTTGATGTAGCCCTAAGCAGTGACTGGCGAGAAACACTTTCATGGAAAGGGGTTGCCAGGCTTCCCAAAATTACGAATCTCCAGAAATCTCAGCAAATATTTTTTCACCCAAACTGGATGATACTTTCAGGTAATGATCAGTACACTAAGGCAACTTGGTTCCCCAAATGTCGTTCTTCTATGTTGAAGCGTTCGTTTCCAGTAACAGTTTGAATTTTTAGGTTTCACTCTGTTTTCTCCTATATTGATAGATGTATTTGGAACTCTAAATCCAACACGGTTTGTGCTAGCTTCTTGAAACTTGACACAATAAAGTAGTTTCACGTTCTATCTCTATGTTTTGTTTCCTCTTGATGTAGCCCTAAGCAGTGACTGGCGAGAAACACTTTCATGGAAAGGGGTTGCCAGGCTTCCCAAAATTACGAATCTCCAGAAATCTCAGCAAATATTTTTTCACCCAAACTGGATGATACTTTCAGGTAATGATCACTACACTAACTCGACTTGGTTCCCCAAATTTCGTTCTTCTATGTTGAAGCGTTCGTTTCCAGTAACAGTTTGAATTTTTAGGTTTCACTCTGTTTTCTCCTATATTGATAGATGTATTTGGAACTCTAAATCCAACACGGTTTGTGCTAGCTTCTTGAAACTTGACACAATAAAGTAGTTTCACGTTCTATCTCTATGTTTTGTTTCCTCTTGATGTAGCCCTAAGCAGTGACTGGCGAGAAACACTTTCATGGAAAGGGGTTGCCAGGCTTCCCAAAATTACGAATCTCCAGAAATCTCAGCAAATATTTTTTCACCCAAACTGGATGATACTTTCAGGTAATGATCACTACACTAACGCGACTTGGTTCCCCAAATTTCGTTCTTCTATGTTGAAGCGTTCGTTTCCAGTAACAGTTTGAATTTTTAGGTTTCACTCTGTTTTCTCCTATATTGATAGATGTATTTGGAACTCTAAATCCAACACGGTTTGTGCTAGCTTCTTGAAACTTGACACAATAAAGCAGTTTCACGTTCTATCTCTATGTTTTGTTTCCTCTTGATGTAGCCCTAAGCAGTGACTGGCGAGAAACACTTTCATGGAAAGGGGTTGCCAGGCTTCCCAAAATTACGAATCTCCAGAAATCTCAGCAAATATTTTTTCACCCAAACTGGATGATACTTTCAGGTAATGATCAGTACACTAAGGCGACTTGGTTCCCCAAATGTCGTTCTTCTATGTTGAAGCGTTCGTTTCCAGTAACAGTTTGAATTTTTAGGTTTCACTCTGTTTTCTCCTATATTGATAGATGTATTTGGAACTCTAAATCAAACACGGTTTGTGCTAGCTTCTTGAAACTTGACACAATAAAGCAGTTTCACGTTCTATCTCTATGTTTTGTTTCCTCTTGATGTAGCCCTAACAGTGACTGGCGAGAAACACTTTCATGGAAAGGGGTTGCCAGGCTTCCCAAATATACGAATCTCCAGAAATCTCAGGAAATATTTTTTCACCCAAACAGGATGATACTTTCAGGAAATGATCAGTACACTTAGGCGACTTGGTTCCCCAAATTTCGTTCTTCTATGTTGAAGCGTTCGTTTCCAGTAACAGTTTGAATTTTTAGGTTTCACTCTGTTTTCTCCTATATTGATAGATATATTTGGAACTCTAAATCCAACACGGTTTGTGCTAGCTTCTTGAAACTTGACACAATAAAGTAGTTTCACGTTCTATCTCTATGTTTTGTTTCCTCTTGATGTAGCCCTAACAGTGACTGGCGAGAAACACTTTCATGGAAAGGGGTTGCCAGGCTTCCCAAATATACGAATCTCCAGAAATCTCAGCAAATATTTTTTCACCCAAACAGGATGATACTTTCAGGTAATGATCAGTACACTAAGGCGACTTGGTTCCCCAAATGTCGTTCTTCTATGTTGAAGCGTTCGTTTCCAGTAACAGTTTGAATTTTTAGGTTTCACTCTGTTTTCTCCTATATTGATAGATGTATTTGGAACTCTAAATCCAACACGGTTTGTGCTAGCTTCTTGAAACTTGACACAATAAAGTAGTTTCACGTTCTATCTCTATGTTTTGTTTCCTCTTGATGTAGCCCTAACAGTGACTGGCGAGAAACACTTTCATGGAAAGGGGTTTCCAGGCTTCCCAAAATTACGAATCTCCAGAAATCTCAGCAAATATTTTTTCACCCAAACTGGATGATACTTTCAGGTAATGATCACTACACTAACGCGACTTGGTTCCCCAAATTTCGTTCTTCTATGTTGAAGCGTTCGTTTCCAGTAACAGTTTGAATTTTTAGGTTTCACTCTGTTTTTTCATATATTGATAGATGTATTTGGAACTCTAAATCCAACACGGTTTGTGCTAGCTTCTTGAAACTTGACACAATAAAGCAGTTTCACGTTCTATCTCTATGTTTTGTTTCCTCTTGATGTAGCCCTAAGCAGTGACTGGCGAGAAACACTTTCATGGAAAGGGTTGCCAGGCTTCCCAAAATTACGAATCTCCAGAAATCTCAGCAAATATTTTTTCACCCAAACTGGATGATACTTTCAGGTAATGATCAGTACACTAAGGTGACTTCGTTCCCCAAATGTCGTTCTTCTATGTTGAAGCGTTCGTTTCCAGTAACAGTTTGAATTTTTAGGTTTCACTCTGTTTTCTCCTATATTGATAGATGTATTTGGAACTCTAAATCCAACACGGTTTGTGCTAGCTTCTTGAAACTTGACACAATAAAGTAGTTTCACGTTCTATCTCTATGTTATGTTTCCTCTTGATGTAGCCCTAAGCAGTGACTGGCGAGAAACACTTTCATGGAAAGGGGTGGCTTCCCAAAATTACGAATCTCCAGAAATCTCAGCAAATATTTTTTCACCCAAACTGGATGATACTTTCAGGTAATGATCAGTACACTAAGGCGACTTGGTTCCCCAAATGTCGTTCTTCTATGTTGAAGCGTTCGTTTCCAGTAACAGTTTGAATTTTTAGGTTTCACTCTGTTTTCTCCTATATTGATAGATGTATTTGGAACTCTAAATCCAACACGGTTTGTGCTAGCTTCTTGAAACTTGACACAATAAAGTAGTTTCACGTTCTATCTCTATGTTTTGTTTCCTCTTGATGTAGCCCTAAGCCGTGACTGGCGAGATACACTTTCATGGAAAGGGGTTGCCAGGCTTCCCAAAATTACGAATCTCCAGAAATCTCAGCAAATATTTTTTCACCCAAACTGGATGATACTTTCAGGTAATGATCACTACACTAACGCGACTTGGTTCCCCAAATTTCGTTCTTCTATGTTGAAGCGTTCGTTTCCAGTAACAGTTTGAATTTTTAGGTTTCACTCTGTTTTCTCCTATATTGATAGATGTATTTGGAACTCTAAATCCAACACGGTTTGTGCTAGCTTCTTGAAACTTGACACAATAAAGCAGTTTCACGTTCTATCTCTATGTTTTGTTTCCTCTTGATGTAGCCCTAAGCAGTGACTGGCGAGAAACACTTTCATGGAAAGGGGTTGCCAGGCTTCCCAAAATTACGAATCTCCAGAAATCTCAGCAAATATTTTTTCACCCAAACTGGATGATACTTTCAGGTAATGATCAGTACACTAAGGCGACTTGGTTCCCCAAATGTCGTTCTTCTATGTTGAAGCGTTCGTTTCCAGTAACAGTTTGAATTTTTAGGTTTCACTCTGTTTTCTCCTATATTGATAGATGTATTTGGAACTCTAAATCCAACACGGTTTGTGCTAGCTTCTTGAAACTTGACACAATAAAGTAGTTTCACGTTCTATCTCTATGTTTTGTTTCCTCTTGATGTAGCCCTAAGCAGTGACTGGAGAGAAACACTTTCATGGAAAGGGGTTGCCAGGCTTCCCAAAATTACGAATCTCCAGAAATCTCAGCAAATATTTTTTCACCCAAACTGGATGATACTTTCAGGTAATGATCACTACACTAACTCGACTTGGTTCCCCAAATTTCGTTCTTCTATGTTGAAGCGTTCGTTTCCAGTAACAGTTTGAATTTTTAGGTTTCACTCTGTTTTCTCCTATATTGATAGATGTATTTGGAACTCTAAATCCAACACGGTTTGTGCTAGCTTCTTGAAACTTGACACAATAAAGCAGTTTCACGTTCTATCTCTATGTTTTGTTTCCTCTTGATGTAGCCCTAAGCAGTGACTGGCGAGAAACACTTTCATGGAAAGGGGTTGCCAAGCTTCCTAAAATTACGAATCTCCAGAAATCTCAGCAAATATTTTTTCACCCAAACTGGATGATACTTTCAGGTAATGATCAGTACACTAAAGCGACTTGGTTCCCCAAATGTCGTTCTTCTATATTGAAGCGTTCGTTTCCAGTAACAGTTTGAATTTTTAGGTTTCACTCTGTTTTCTCCTATATTGATAGATGTATTTGGAACTCTAAATCAAACACGGTTTGTGCTAGCTTCTTGAAACTTGACACAATAAAGCAGTTTCACGTTCTATCTCTATGTTTTGTTTCCTCTTGATGTAGCCCTAACAGTGACTGGCGAGAAACACTTTCATGGAAAGGGGTTGCCAGGCTTCCCAAATATACGAATCTCCAGAAATCTCAGGAAATATTTTTTCACCCAAACTGGATGATACTTTCAGGTAATGATCAGTACACTAAGGCGACTTGGTTCCCCAAATTTCGTTCTTCTATGTTGAAGCGTTCGTTTCCAGTAACAGTTTGAATTTTTAGGTTTCACTCTGTTTTCTCCTATATTGATAGATGTATTTGGAACTCTAAATCCAACACGGTTTGTGCTAGCTTCTTGAAACTTGACACAATAAAGTAGTTTCACGTTCTATCTCTATGTTTTGTTTCCTCTTGATGTAGCCCTAACAGTGACTGGCGAGAAACACTTTCATGGAAAGGGGTTGCCAGGCTTCCCAAATATACGAATCTCCAGAAATCTCAGCAAATATGTTTTCACCCAAACAGGATGATACTTTCAGGTAATGATCAGTACACTAAGGCGACTTGGTTCCCCAAATTTCGTTCTTCTATGTTGAAGCGTTCGTTTCCAGTAACAGTTTGAATTTTTAGGTTTCACTCTGTTTTCTCCTATATTGATAGATGTATTTGGAACTCTAAATCCAACACGGTTTGTGCTAGCTTCTTGAAACTTGACACAATAAAGTAGTTTCACGTTCTATCTCTATGTTTTGTTTCCTCTTGATGTAGCCCTAACAGTGACTGGCGAGAAACACTTTCATGTAAAGGGGTTTCCAGGCTTCCCAAAATTACGAATCTCCAGAAATCTCAGCAAATATTTTTTCACCCAAACTGGATGATACTTTCAGGTAATGATCACTACACTAACGCGACTTGGTTCCCCAAATTTCGTTCTTCTATGTTGAAGCGTTCGTTTCCAGTAACAGTTTGAATTTTTAGGTTTCACTCTGTTTTTTCATATATTGATAGATGTATTTGGAACTCTAAATCCAACACGGTTTGTGCTAGCTTCTTGAAACTTGACACAATAAAGCAGTTTCACGTTCTATCTCTATGTTTGTTTCCTCTTGATGTAGCCCTAAGCAGTGACTGGCGAGAAACACTTTCATAAAAAGGGTTGCCAGGCTTCCCAAAATTACGAATCTCCAGAAATCTCAGCAAATATTTTTTCACCCAAACTGGATGATACTTTCAGGTAATGATCAGTACACTAAGGCGACTTCGTTCCCCAAATGTCGTTCTTCTATGTTGAAGCGTTCGTTTCCAGTAACAGTTTGAATTTTTAGGTTTCACTCTGTTTTCTCCTATATTGATAGATGTATTTGGAACTCTAAATCCAACACGGTTTGTGCTAGCTTCTTGAAACTTGACACAATAAAGTAATTTCACGTTCTATCTCTATGTTTTGTTTCCTCTTGATGTAGCCCCAAGCAGTGACTGAGGAGAAACACTTTCATGGAAAGGGGTTGCCAAGCTTCCTAAAATTACAAATCTCCAGAAATCTCAGCAAATATTTTTTCACCCAAACTGGATGATACTTTCAGGTAATGATGAGTACACTAAGGCAACTTGGTTCCCCAAATGTCGTTCTTCTATGTTGAAGCGTTCGTTTCCAGTAACAGTTTGAATTTTTAGGTTTCGCTCTGTTTTCTCCTATATTGATAGATGTATTTGGAACTCCAAATCCAACACGGTTTGTGCTAGCTTCTTGAAACTTGACACAATAAAGTAGTTTCACGTTCTATCTCTATGTTTTGTTTCCTCTTGATGTAGCCCTAACAGTGACTGGCGAGAAACACTTTCATGGAAAGGGGTTGCCAGGCTTCCCAAATATACGAATCTCCAGAAATCTCAGGAAATATTTTTTCACCCAAACAGGATGATACTTTCAGGTAATGATCAGTACACTAAGGCGACTTGGTTCCCCAAATTTCGTTCTTCTATGTTGAAGCGTTCGTTTCCAGTAACAGTTTGAATTTTTAGGTTTCACTCTGTTTTCTCCTATATTGATAGATGTATTTGGAACTCTAAATCCAACACGGTTTGTGCTAGCTTCTTGAAACTTGACACAATAAAGTAGTTTCACGTTCTATCTCTATGTTTTGTTTCCTCTTGATGTAGCCCTAAGCAGTGACTGGCGAGAAACACTTTCATGGAAAGGGGTGGCTTCCCAAAATTACGAATCTCCAGAAATCTCAGCAAATATTTTTTCACCCAAACTGGATGATACTTTCAGGTAATGATCAGTACACTAAGGCGACTTGGTTCCCCAAATGTCGTTCTTCTATGTTGAAGCGTTCGTTTCCAGTAACAGTTTGAATTTTTAGGTTTCACTCTGTTTTCTCCTATATTGATAGATGTATTTGGAACTCTAAATCCAACACGGTTTGTGCTAGCTTCTTGAAACTTGACACAATAAAGTAATTTCACGTTCTATCTCTATGTTTTGTTTCCTCTTGATGTAGCCCCAAGCAGTGACTGAGGAGAAACACTTTCATGGAAAGGGGTTGCCAAGCTTCCTAAAATTACAAATCTCCAGAAATCTCAGCAAATATTTTTTCACCCAAACTGGATGATACTTTCAGGTAATGATCAGTACACTAAGGCGACTTGGTTCCCCAAATTTCGTTCTTCTATGTTGAAGCGTTCGTTTCCAGTAACAGTTTGAATTTTTAGGTTTCACTCTGTTTTCTCCTATATTGATAGATGTATTTGGAACTCTAAATCCAACACGGTTTGTGCTAGCTTCTTGAAACTTGACACAATAAAGTAGTTTCACGTTCTATCTCTATGTTTTGTTTCCTCTTGATGTAGCCCTAACAGTGACTGGCGAGAAACACTTTCATGGAAAGGGGTTGGCAGGCTTCCCAAATATACGAATCTCCAGAAATCTCAGCAAATATTTTTTCACCCAAACAGGATGATACTTTCAGGTAATGATCAGTACACTAAGGCGACTTGGTTCCCCAAATTTCGTTCTTCTATGTGGAAGCGTTCGTTTCCAGTAACAGTTTGAATTTTTAGGTTTCACTCTGTTTTCTCCTATATTGATAGATGTATTTGGAAATCTAAATCCAACACGGTTTGTGCTAGCTTCTTGAAACTTGACACAATAAAGCAGTTTCACGTTCTATCTCTATGTTTTGTTTCCTCTTGATGTAGCCCTAAGCAGTGACTGGCGAGAAACACTTTCATGGAAAGGGGTTGCCAGGCTTCCCAAAATTATGAATCTCCAGAAATCTCAGCAAATATTTTTTCACCCAAACTGGATGATACTTTCAGGTAATGATCAGTACACTAAAGCGACTTGGTTCCCCAAATGTCGTTCTTCTATGTTGAAGCGTTCGTTTCCAGTAACAGTTTGAATTTTTAGGTTTCACTCTGTTTTCTCCTATATTGATAGATGTATTTGGAACTCTAAATCAAACACGGTTTGTGCTAGCTTCTTGAAACTTGACACAATAAAGCAGTTTCACGTTCTATCTCTATGTTTTGTTTCCTCTTGATGTAGCCCTAACAGTGACTGGCGAGAAACACTTTCATGGAAAGGGGTTGCCAGGCTTCCCAAATATACGAATCTGCAGAAATCTCAGGAAATATTTTTTCACCCAAACTGGATGATACTTTCAGGTAATGATCACTACACTAACGCGACTTGGTTCCCCAAATTTCGTTCTTCTATGTTGAAGCGTTCGTTTCCAGTAACAGTTTGAATTTTTAGGTTTCACTCTGTTTTCTCCTATATTGATAGATGTATTTGGAACTCTAAATCCAACACGGTTTGTGCTAGCTTCTTGAAACTTGACACAATAAAGCAGTTTCACGTTCTATCTCTATGTTTTGTTTCCTCTTGATGTAGCCCTAAGCAGTGACTGGCGAGAAACACTTTCATGGAAAGGGGTTGCCAGGCTTCCCAAAATTACGAATCTCCAGAAATCTCAGCAAATATTTTTTCACCCAAACTGGATGATACTTTCAGGTAATGATCAGTACACTAAGGCGACTTGGTTCCCCAAATGTCGTTCTTCTATGTTGAAGCGTTCGTTTCCAGTAACAGTTTGAATTTTTAGGTTTCACTCTGTTTTCTCCTATATTGATAGATGTATTTGGAACTCTAAATCCAACACGGTTTGTGCTAGCTTCTTGAAACTTGACACAATAAAGTAGTTTCACGTTCTATCTCTATGTTTTGTTTCCTCTTGATGTAGCCCTAAGCAGTGACTGGAGAGAAACACTTTCATGGAAAGGGGTTGCCAGGCTTCCCAAAATTACGAATCTCCAGAAATCTCAGCAAATATTTTTTCACCCAAACTGGATGATACTTTCAGGTAATGATCACTACACTAACTCGACTTGGTTCCCCAAATTTCGTTCTTCTATGTTGAAGCGTTCGTTTCCAGTAACAGTTTGAATTTTTAGGTTTCACTCTGTTTTCTCCTATATTGATAGATGTATTTGGAACTCTAAATCCAACACGGTTTGTGCTAGCTTCTTGAAACTTGACACAATAAAGCAGTTTCACGTTCTATCTCTATGTTTTGTTTCCTCTTGATGTAGCCCTAAGCAGTGACTGGCGAGAAACACTTTCATGGAAAGTGGTTGCCAAGCTTCCTAAAATTACGAATCTCCAGAAATCTCAGCAAATATTTTTTCACCCAAACTGGATGATACTTTCAGGTAATGATCAGTACACTAAAGCGACTTGGTTCCCCAAATGTCGTTCTTCTATGTTGAAGCGTTCGTTTCCAGTAACAGTTTGAATTTTTAGGTTTCACTCTGTTTTCTCCTATATTGATAGATGTATTTGGAACTCTAAATCAAACACGGTTTGTGCTAGCTTCTTGAAACTTGACACAATAAAGCAGTTTCACGTTCTATCTCTATGTTTTGTTTCCTCTTGATGTAGCCCTAACAGTGACTGGCGAGAAACACTTTCATGGAAAGGGGTTGCCAGGCTTCCCAAATATACGAATCTCCAGAAATCTCAGCAAATATTTTTTCACCCAAACAGGATGATACTTTCAGGTAATGATCAGTACACTAAGGCGACTTGGTTCCCCAAATTTCGTTCTTCTATGTTGAAGCGTTCGTTTCCAGTAACAGTTTGAATTTTTAGGTTTCACTCTGTTTTCTCCTATATTGATAGATGTATTTGGAACTCTAAATCCAACACGGTTTGTGCTAGCTTCTTGAAACTTGACACAATAAAGTAGTTTCACGTTCTATCTCTATGTTTTGTTTCCTCTTGATGTAGCCCTAAGCAGTGACTGGCGATAAACACTTTCATGGAAAGGGGTGGCTTTCCAAAATTACGAATCTCCAGAAATCTCAGCAAATATTTTTTCACCCAAACTGGATGATACTTTCAGGTAATGATCAGTACACTAAGGCGACTTGGTTCCCCAAATGTCGTTCTTCTATGTTGAAGCGTTCGTTTCCAGTAACAGTTTGGATTTTTAGGTTTCACTCTGTTTTCTCCTATATTGATAGATGTATTTGGAACTCTAAATCCAACACGGTTTGTGCTAGCTTCTTGAAACTTGACACAATAAAGCAGTTTCACGTTCTATCTCTATGTTTTGTTTCCTCTTGATGTAGCCCTAACAGTGACTGGCGAGAAACACTTTCATGGAAAGGGGTTGCCAGGCTTCCCAAATATACGAATCTCCAGAAATCTCAGGAAATATTTTTTCACCCAAACAGGATGATACTTTCAGGTAATGATCAGTACACTAAGGCGACTTGGTTCCCCAAATTTCGTTCTTCTATGTTGAAGCGTTCGTTTCCAGTAACAGTTTGAATTTTTAGGTTTCACTCTGTTTTCTCCTATATTGATAGATGTATTTGGAACTCTAAATCCAACACGGTTTGTGCTAGCTTCTTGAAACTTGAAACAATAAAGTAGTTTCACGTTCTATCTCTATGTTTTGTTTCCTCTTGATGTAGCCCTAACTGTGACTGGCGAGAAACACTTTCATGGAAAGGGGTTGCCAGGCTTCCCAAATATACGAATCTCCAGAAATCTCAGGAAATATTTTTTCACCCAAACAGGATGATACTTTCAGGTAATGATCAGTACACTAAGGCGACTTGGTTCCCCAAATGTCGTTCTTCTATGTTGAAGCGTTCGTTTCCAGTAACAGTTTGAATTTTTAGGTTTCACTCTGTTTTCTCCTATATTGATAGATGTATTTGGAACTCTAAATCCAACACGGTTTGTGCTAGCTTCTTGAAACTTGACACAATAAAGTAGTTTCACGTTCTATCTCTATGTTTTGTTTCCTCTTGATGTAGCCCTAACTGTGACTGTCGAGAAACACTTTCATGGAAAGGGGTTGCCAGGCTTCCCAAATATACGAATCTCCAGAAATCTCAGGAAATATTTTTTCACCCAAACAGGATGATACTTTCAGGTAATGATCAGTACACTAAGGCGACTTGGTTCCCCAAATTTCGTTCTTCTATGTTGAAGCGTTCGTTTCCAGTAACAGTTTGAATTTTTAGGTTTCACTCTGTTTTCTCCTATATTGATAGATGTATTTGGAACTCTAAATCCAACACGGTTTTTGCTAGCTTCTTGAAACTTGACACAATAAAGTAGTTTCACGTTCTATCTCTATGTTTTGTTTCCTCTTGATGTAGCCCTAAGCAGTGACTGGCGAGAAACACTTTCATGGAAAGGGGTTGCCAGGCTTCCCAAAATTACGAATCTCCAGAAATCTCAGCAAATACTTTTTCACCCAAACTGGATGATACTTTCAGGTAATGATCAGTACACTAAAGCGACTTGGTTCCCCAAATGTCGTTCTTCTATGTTGAAGCGTTCGTTTCCAGTAACAGTTTGAATTTTTAGGTTTCACTCTGTTTTCTCCTATATTGATAGATGTATTTGGAACTCTAAATCAAACACGGTTTGTGCTAGCTTCTTGAAACTTGACACAATAAAGCAGTTTCAAGTTCTATCTCTATGTTTTGTTTCCTCTTGATGTAGCCCTAACAGTGACTGGCGAGAAACACTTTCATGGAAAGGGGTTGCCAGGCTTCCCAAATATACGAATCTCCAGAAATCTCAGGAAATATTTTTTCACCCAAACAGGATGATACTTTCAGGTAATGATCAGTACACTAAGGCGACTTGGTTCCCCAAATTTCGTTCTTCTATGTTGAAGCGTTCGTTTCCAGTAACAGTTTGAATTTTTAGGTTTCACTCTGTTTTCTCCTATATTGATAGATGTATTTGGAACTCTAAATCCAACACGGTTTGTGCTAGCTTCTTGAAACTTGACACAATAAAGTAGTTTCACGTTCTATCTCTATGTTTTGTTTCCTCTTGATGTAGCCCTAAGCAGTGACTGGCGATAAACACTTTCATGGAAAGGGGTGGCTTTCCAAAATTACGAATCTCCAGAAATCTCAGCAAATATTTTTTCACCCAAACTGGATGATACTTTCAGGTAATGATCAGTACACTAAGGCGACTTGGTTCCCCAAATGTCGTTCTTCTATGTTGAAGCGTTCGTTTCCAGTAACAGTTTGGATTTTTAGGTTTCACTCTGTTTTCTCCTATATTGATAGATGTATTTGGAACTCTAAATCCAACACGGTTTGTGCTAGCTTCTTGAAACTTGACACAATAAAGCAGTTTCACGTTCTATCTCTATGTTTTGTTTCCTCTTGATGTAGCCCTAACAGTGACTGGCGAGAAACACTTTCATGGAAAGGGGTTGCCAGGCTTCCCAAATATACGAATCTCCAGAAATCTCAGGAAATATTTTTTCACCCAAACAGGATGATACTTTCAGGTAATGATCAGTACACTAAGGCGACTTGGTTCCCCAAATTTCGTTCTTCTATGTTGAAGCGTTCGTTTCCAGTAATAGTTTGAATTTTTAGGTTTCACTCTGTTTTCTCCTATATTGATAGATGTATTTGGAACTCTAAATCCAACACGGTTTGTGCTAGCTTCTTGAAACTTGAAACAATAAAGTAGTTTCACGTTCTATCTCTATGTTTTGTTTCCTCTTGATGTAGCCCTAACTGTGACTGGCGAGAAACACTTTCATGGAAAGGGGTTGCCAGGCTTCCCAAATATACGAATCTCCAGAAATCTCAGGAAATATTTTTTCACCCAAACAGGATGATACTTTCAGGTAATGATCAGTACACTAAGGCGACTTGGTTCCCCAAATGTCGTTCTTCTATGTTGAAGCGTTCGTTTCCAGTAACAGTTTGAATTTTTAGGTTTCACTCTGTTTTCTCCTATATTGATAGATGTATTTGGAACTCTAAATCCAACACGGTTTGTGCTAGCTTCTTGAAACTTGACACAATAAAGTAGTTTCACGTTCTATCTCTATGTTTTGTTTCCTCTTGATGTAGCCCTAACTGTGACTGGCGAGAAACACTTTCATGGAAAGGGGTTGCCAGGCTTCCCAAATATACGAATCTCCAGAAATCTCAGGAAATATTTTTTCACCCAAACAGGATGATACTTTCAGGTAATGATCAGTACACTAAGGCGACTTGGTTCCCCAAATTTCGTTCTTCTATGTTGAAGCGTTCGTTTCCAGTAACAGTTTGAATTTTTAGGTTTCACTCTGTTTTCTCCTATATTGATAGATGTATTTGGAACTCTAAATCCAACACGGTTTTTGCTAGCTTCTTGAAACTTGACACAATAAAGTAGTTTCACGTTCTATCTCTATGTTTTGTTTCCTCTTGATGTAGCCCTAAGCAGTGACTGGCGAGAAACACTTTCATGGAAAGGGGTTGCCAGGCTTCCCAAAATTACGAATCTCCAGAAATCTCAGCAAATACTTTTTCACCCAAACTGGATGATACTTTCAGGTAATGATCAGTACACTAACGCGACTTGGTTCCCCAAATTTCGTTCTTCTATGTTGAAGCGTTCGTTTCCAGTAACAGTTTGAATTTTTAGGTTTCACTCTGTTTTCTCCTATATTGATAGATGTATTTGGAACTCTAAATCCAACACGGTTTGTGCTAGCTTCTTGAAACTTGACACAATAAAGTAATTTCACGTTCTATCTCTATGTTTTGTTTCCTCTTGATGTAGCCCTAAGCAGTGACTGGCGAGAAACACTTTCATGGAAAGGGGTTGCCAGGCTTCCCAAAATTACGAATCTCCAGAAATCTCAGCAAATATTTTTTCACCCAAACTGGATGATACTTTCAGGTAATGATCAGTACACTAAGGCGACTTGGTTCCCCAAATGTCGTTCTTCTATGTTGAAGCGTTCGTTTCCAGTAACAGTTTGAATTTTTAGGTTTCACTCTGTTTTCTCCTATATTGATAGATGTATTTGGAACTCTAAATCCAACACGGTTTGTGATAGCTTCTTGAAACTTGACACAATAAAGTAATTTCACGTTCTATCTCTATGTTTTGTTTCCTCTTGATGTAGCCCCAAGCAGTGACTGAGGAGAAACACTTTCATGGAAAGGGGTTGCCAAGCTTCCTAAAATTACAAATCTCCAGAAATCTCAGCAAATATTTTTTCACCCAAACTGGATGATACTTTCAGGTAATGATCAGTATACTAAGGCGACTTGGGTCCCCAAATTTCGTTCTTCTATGTTGAAGCGTTCGTTTCCAGTAACAGTTTGAATTTTTAGGTTTCACTCTGTTTTCTCCTATATTGATAGATGTATTTGGAACTCTAAATCCAACACGGTTTGTGCTAGCTTCTTGAAACTTGACACAATAAAGTAGTTTCACGTTCTATCTCTATGTTTTGTTTCCTCTTGATGTAGCCCTAACAGTGACTGGCGAGAAACACTTTCATGGAAAGGGGTTGCCAGGCTTCCCAAATATACGAATCTCCAGAAATCTCAGCAAATATTTTTTCACCCAAACAGGATGATACTTTCAGGTAATGATCAGTACACTAAGGCGACTTGGTTCCCCAAATGTCGTTCTTCTATGTTGAAGCGTTCGTTTCCAGTAACAGTTTGAATTTTTAGGTTTCACTCTGTTTTCTCCTAAATTGATAGATGTATTTGGAACTCTAAATCCAACACGGTTTGTGCTAGCTTCTTGAAACTTGACACAATAAAGTAATTTCACGTTCTATCTCTATGTTTTGTTTCCTCTTGATGTAGCCCCAAGCAGTGACTGAGGAGAAACACTTTCATGGAAAGGGGTTGCCAAGCTTCCTAAAATTACAAATCTCCAGAAATCTCAGCAAATATTTTTTCAACCAAACTGGATGATACTTTCAGGTAATGATCAGTACACTAAGGCGACTTGGTTCCCCAAATTTCGTTCTTCTATGTTGAAGCGTTCGTTTCCAGTAACAGTTTGAATTTTTAGGTTTCGCTCTGTTTTCTCCTATATTGATAGATGTATTTGGAACTCCAAATCCAACACGGTTTGTGCTAGCTTCTTGAAACTTGACACAATAAAGAAGTTTCACGTTCTATCTCTATGTTTTGTTTCCTCTTGATGTAGCCCTAACAGTGACTGGCGAGAAACACTTTCATGGAAAGGGGTTGCCAGGCTTCCCAAATATACGAATCTCCAGAAATCTCAGCAAATATTTTTTCACCCAAACAGGATGATACTTTCAGGTAATGATCAGTACACTAAGGTGACTTGGTTCCCCAAATTTCGTTCTTCTATGTTGAAGCGTTCGTTTCCAGTAACAGTTTGAATTTTTAGGTTTCACTCTGTTTTCTCCTATATTGATAGATGTATTTGGAACTCTAAATCCAACACGGTTTGTGCTAGCTTCTTGAAACTTGACACAATAAAGTAGTTTCACGTTCTATCTCTATGTTTTGTTTCCTCTTGATGTAGCCCTAAGCAGTGACTGGCGATAAACACTTTCATGGAAAGGGGTGGCTTTCCAAAATTACGAATCTCCAGAAATCTCAGCAAATATTTTTTCACCCAATCTGGATGATACTTTCAGGTAATGATCAGTACACTAAGGCGACTTGGTTCCCCAAATGTCGTTCTTCTATGTTGAAGCGTTCGTTTCCAGTAACAGTTTGAATTTTTAGGTTTCACTCTGTTTTCTCCTATATTGATAGATGTATTTGGAACTCTAAATCCAACACGGTTTGTGCTAGCTTCTTGAAACTTGACACAATAAAGTAGTTTCACGTTCTATCTCTATGTTTTGTTTCCTCTTGATGTAGCCCTAAGCAGTGACTGGCGAGAAACACTTTAATGGAAAGGGGTTGCCAGGCTTCCCAAAATTACGAATCTCCAGAAATCTCAGCAAATATTTTTTCACCCAAACTGGATGATACTTTCAGGTAATGATCACTACACTAACGCGACTTGGTTCCCCAAATTTCGTTCTCCTATGTTGAAGCGTTCGTTTCCAGTAACAGTTTGAATTTTTAGGTTTCACTCTGTTTTCTCCTATATTGATAGATGTATTTGGAACTCTAAATCCAACACGGTTTGTGCTAGCTTCTTGAAACTTGACACAATAAAGCAGTTTCACGTTCTATCTCTATGTTTTGTTTCCTCTTGATGTAGCCCCAAGCAGTTACTGAGGAGAAACACTTTCATGGAAAGGGGTTGCCAAGCTTCCTAAAATTACAAATCTCCAGAAATCTCAGCAAATATTTTTTCACCCAAACTGGATGATACTTTCAGGTAATGATCACTACACTAACGCGACTTGGTTCCCCAAATGTCGTTCTTCTATGTTGAAGCGTTCGTTTCCAGTAACAGTTTGAATTTTTAGGTTTCACTCTGTTTTCTCCTATATTGATAGATGTATTTGGAACTCTAAATCCAACACGGTTTGTGCTAGCTTCTTGAAACTTGACACAATAAAGTAGTTTCACGTTCTATCTCTATGTTTTGTTTCCTCTTGATGTAGCCCTAACAGTGACTGGCGAGAAACACTTTCATGGAAAGGGGTTGCCAGGCTTCCCAAATATACGAATCTCCAGAAATCTCAGCAAATATTTTTTCACCCAAACTGGATGATACTTTCAGGTAATGATCAGTACACTAAGGCGACTTGGTTCCCCAAATTTCGTTCTTCTATGTTGAAGCGTTCGTTTCCAGTAACAGTTTGAATTTTTAGGTTTCACTCTGTTTTCTCCTATATTGATAGATGTATTTGGAACTCTAAATCCAACACGGTTTGTGCTAGCTTCTTGAAACTTGACACAATAAAGTAGTTTCACGTTCTATCTCTATGTTTTGTTTCCTCTTGATGTAGCCCTAAGCAGTGACTGGCGAGAAACACTTTCATGGAAAGGGGTTGCCAGGCTTCCCAAAATTACGAATCTCCAGAAATCTCAGCAAATATTTTTTCACCCAAACTGGATGATACTTTCAGGTAATGATCACTACACTAACGCGACTTGGTTCCCCAAATTTCGTTCTCCTATGTTGAAGCGTTCGTTTCCAGTAACAGTTTGAATTTTTAGGTTTCACTCTGTTTTCTCCTATATTGATAGATGTATTTGGAACTCTAAATCCAACACGGTTTGTGCTAGCTTCTTGAAACTTGACACAATAAAGTAGTTTCACGTTCTATCTCTATGTTTTGTTTCCTCTTGATGTAGCCCTAACAGTGACTGGCGAGAAACACTTTCATGGAAAGGGGTTGCCAGGCTTCCCAAATATACGAATCTCCAGAAATCTCAGCAAATATTTTTTCACCCAAACTGGATGATACTTTCAGGTAATGATCAGTACACTAAGGCGACTTGGTTCCCCAAATTTCGTTCTTCTATGTTGAAGCGTTCGTTTCCAGTAACAGTTTGAATTTTTAGGTTTCACTCTGTTTTCTCCTATATTGATAGATGTATTTGGAACTCTAAATCCAACACGGTTTGTGCTAGCTTCTTGAAACTTGACACAATAAAGTAGTTTCACGTTCTATCTCTATGTTTTGTTTCCTCTTGATGTAGCCCTAAGCAGTGACTGGCGAGAAACACTTTCATGGAAAGGGGTTGCCAGGCTTCCCAAAATTACGAATCTCCAGAAATCTCAGCAAATATTTTTTCACCCAAACTGGATGATACTTTCAGGTAATGATCACTACACTAACGCGACTTGGTTCCCCAAATTTCGTTCTCCTATGTTGAAGCGTTCGTTTCCAGTAACAGTTTGAATTTTTAGGTTTCACTCTGTTTTCTCCTATATTGATAGATGTATTTGGAACTCTAAATCCAACACGGTTTGTGCTAGCCTCTTGAAACTTGACACAATAAAGCAGTTTCACGTTCTATCTCTATGTTTTGTTTCCTCTTGATGTAGCCCCAAGCAGTGACTGAGGAGAAACACTTTCATGGAAAGGGTTTGCCAAGCTTCCTAAAATTACAAATCTCCAGAAATCTCAGCAAATATTTTTTCACCCAAACTGGATGATACTTTCAGGTAATGATCACTACACTAACGCGACTTGGTTGCCCTAATGTCGTTCTTCTATGTTGAAGCGTTCGTTTCCAGTAACAGTTTGAATTTTTAGGTTTCACTCTGTTTTCTCCTATATTGATAGGTGTATTTGGAACTCTAAATCCAACACGGTTTGTGCTAGCTTCTTGAAACTTGACACAATAAAGTAGTTTCACGTTCTATCTCTATGTTTTGTTTCCTCTTGATGTAGCCCTAACAGTGACTGGCGAGAAACACTTTCATGGAAAGGGGTTGCCAGGCTTCCCAAAATTACGAATCTCCAGAAATCTCAGCAAATACTTTTTCACCCAAACTGGATGATACTTTCAGGTAATGATCAGTACACTAAAGCGACTTGGTTCCCCAAATGTCGTTCTTCTATGTTGAAGCGTTCGTTTCCAGTAACAGTTTGAATTTTTAGGTTTCACTCTGTTTTCTCCTATATTGATAGATGTATTTGGAACTCTAAATCAAACACGGTTTGTGCTAGCTTCTTGAAACTTGACACAATAAAGCAGTTTCAAGTTCTATCTCTATGTTTTGTTTCCTCTTGATGTAGCCCTAACAGTGACTGTCGAGAAACACTTTCATGGAAAGGGGTTGCCAGGCTTCCCAAATATACGAATCTCCAGAAATCTCAGGAAATATTTTTTCACCCAAACAGGATGATACTTTCAGGTAATGATCAGTACACTAAGGCGACTTGGTTCCCCAAATTTCGTTCTTCTATGTTGAAGCGTTCGTTTCCAGTAACAGTTTGAATTTTTAGGTTTCACTCTGTTTTCTCCTATATTGATAGATGTATTTGGAACTCTAAATCCAACACGGTTTGTGCTAGCTTCTTGAAACTTGACACAATAAAGTAGTTTCACGTTCTATCTCTATGTTTTGTTTCCTCTTGATGTAGCCCTAAGCAGTGACTGGCGATAAACACTTTCATGGAAAGGGGTGGCTTTCCAAAATTACGAATCTCCAGAAATCTCAGCAAATATTTTTTCACCCAAACTGGATGATACTTTCAGGTAATGATCAGTACACTAAGGCGACTTGGTTCCCCAAATGTCGTTCTTCTATGTTGAAGCGTTCGTTTCCAGTAACAGTTTGGATTTTTAGGTTTCACTCTGTTTTCTCCTATATTGATAGATGTATTTGGAACTCTAAATCCAACACGGTTTGTGCTAGCTTCTTGAAACTTGACACAATAAAGCAGTTTCACGTTCTATCTCTATGTTTTGTTTCCTCTTGATGTAGCCCTAACAGTGACTGGCGAGAAACACTTTCATGGAAAGGGGTTGCCAGGCTTCCCAAATATACGAATCTCCAGAAATCTCAGGAAATATTTTTTCACCCAAACAGGATGATACTTTCAGGTAATGATCAGTACACTAAGGCGACTTGGTTCCCCAAATTTCGTTCTTCTATGTTGAAGCGTTCGTTTCCAGTAATAGTTTGAATTTTTAGGTTTCACTCTGTTTTCTCCTATATTGATAGATGTATTTGGAACTCTAAATCCAACACGGTTTGTGCTAGCTTCTTGAAACTTGAAACAATAAAGTAGTTTCACGTTCTATCTCTATGTTTTGTTTCCTCTTGATGTAGCCCTAACTGTGACTGGCGAGAAACACTTTCATGGAAAGGGGTTGCCAGGCTTCCCAAATATACGAATCTCCAGAAATCTCAGGAAATATTTTTTCACCCAAACAGGATGATACTTTCAGGTAATGATCAGTACACTAAGGCGACTTGGTTCCCCAAATGTCGTTCTTCTATGTTGAAGCGTTCGTTTCCAGTAACAGTTTGAATTTTTAGGTTTCACTCTGTTTTCTCCTATATTGATAGATGTATTTGGAACTCTAAATCCAACACGGTTTGTGCTAGCTTCTTGAAACTTGACACAATAAAGTAGTTTCACGTTCTATCTCTATGTTTTGTTTCCTCTTGATGTAGCCCTAACTGTGACTGGCGAGAAACACTTTCATGGAAAGGGGTTGCCAGGCTTCCCAAATATACGAATCTCCAGAAATCTCAGGAAATATTTTTTCACCCAAACAGGATGATACTTTCAGGTAATGATCAGTACACTAAGGCGACTTGGTTCCCCAAATTTCGTTCTTCTATGTTGAAGCGTTCGTTTCCAGTAACAGTTTGAATTTTTAGGTTTCACTCTGTTTTCTCCTATATTGATAGATGTATTTGGAACTCTAAATCCAACACGGTTTTTGCTAGCTTCTTGAAACTTGACACAATAAAGTAGTTTCACGTTCTATCTCTATGTTTTGTTTCCTCTTGATGTAGCCCTAAGCAGTGACTGGCGAGAAACACTTTCATGGAAAGGGGTTGCCAGGCTTCCCAAAATTACGAATCTCCAGAAATCTCAGCAAATACTTTTTCACCCAAACTGGATGATACTTTCAGGTAATGATCAGTACACTAACGCGACTTGGTTCCCCAAATTTCGTTCTTCTATGTTGAAGCGTTCGTTTCCAGTAACAGTTTGAATTTTTAGGTTTCACTCTGTTTTCTCCTATATTGATAGATGTATTTGGAACTCTAAATCCAACACGGTTTGTGCTAGCTTCTTGAAACTTGACACAATAAAGTAATTTCACGTTCTATCTCTATGTTTTGTTTCCTCTTGATGTAGCCCTAAGCAGTGACTGGCGAGAAACACTTTCATGGAAAGGGGTTGCCAGGCTTCCCAAAATTACGAATCTCCAGAAATCTCAGCAAATATTTTTTCACCCAAACTGGATGATACTTTCAGGTAATGATCAGTACACTAAGGCGACTTGGTTCCCCAAATGTCGTTCTTCTATGTTGAAGCGTTCGTTTCCAGTAACAGTTTGAATTTTTAGGTTTCACTCTGTTTTCTCCTATATTGATAGATGTATTTGGAACTCTAAATCCAACACGGTTTGTGATAGCTTCTTGAAACTTGACACAATAAAGTAATTTCACGTTCTATCTCTATGTTTTGTTTCCTCTTGATGTAGCCCCAAGCAGTGACTGAGGAGAAACACTTTCATGGAAAGGGGTTGCCAAGCTTCCTAAAATTACAAATCTCCAGAAATCTCAGCAAATATTTTTTCACCCAAACTGGATGATACTTTCAGGTAATGATCAGTATACTAAGGCGACTTGGGTCCCCAAATTTCGTTCTTCTATGTTGAAGCGTTCGTTTCCAGTAACAGTTTGAATTTTTAGGTTTCACTCTGTTTTCTCCTATATTGATAGATGTATTTGGAACTCTAAATCCAACACGGTTTGTGCTAGCTTCTTGAAACTTGACACAATAAAGTAGTTTCACGTTCTATCTCTATGTTTTGTTTCCTCTTGATGTAGCCCTAACAGTGACTGGCGAGAAACACTTTCATGGAAAGGGGTTGCCAGGCTTCCCAAATATACGAATCTCCAGAAATCTCAGCAAATATTTTTTCACCCAAACAGGATGATACTTTCAGGTAATGATCAGTACACTAAGGCGACTTGGTTCCCCAAATGTCGTTCTTCTATGTTGAAGCGTTCGTTTCCAGTAACAGTTTGAATTTTTAGGTTTCACTCTGTTTTCTCCTAAATTGATAGATGTATTTGGAACTCTAAATCCAACACGGTTTGTGCTAGCTTCTTGAAACTTGACACAATAAAGTAATTTCACGTTCTATCTCTATGTTTTGTTTCCTCTTGATGTAGCCCCAAGCAGTGACTGAGGAGAAACACTTTCATGGAAAGGGGTTGCCAAGCTTCCTAAAATTACAAATCTCCAGAAATCTCAGCAAATATTTTTTCAACCAAACTGGATGATACTTTCAGGTAATGATCAGTACACTAAGGCGACTTGGTTCCCCAAATTTCGTTCTTCTATGTTGAAGCGTTCGTTTCCAGTAACAGTTTGAATTTTTAGGTTTCGCTCTGTTTTCTCCTATATTGATAGATGTATTTGGAACTCCAAATCCAACACGGTTTGTGCTAGCTTCTTGAAACTTGACACAATAAAGAAGTTTCACGTTCTATCTCTATGTTTTGTTTCCTCTTGATGTAGCCCTAACAGTGACTGGCGAGAAACACTTTCATGGAAAGGGGTTGCCAGGCTTCCCAAATATACGAATCTCCAGAAATCTCAGCAAATATTTTTTCACCCAAACAGGATGATACTTTCAGGTAATGATCAGTACACTAAGGTGACTTGGTTCCCCAAATTTCGTTCTTCTATGTTGAAGCGTTCGTTTCCAGTAACAGTTTGAATTTTTAGGTTTCACTCTGTTTTCTCCTATATTGATAGATGTATTTGGAACTCTAAATCCAACACGGTTTGTGCTAGCTTCTTGAAACTTGACACAATAAAGTAGTTTCACGTTCTATCTCTATGTTTTGTTTCCTCTTGATGTAGCCCTAAGCAGTGACTGGCGATAAACACTTTCATGGAAAGGGGTGGCTTTCCAAAATTACGAATCTCCAGAAATCTCAGCAAATATTTTTTCACCCAATCTGGATGATACTTTCAGGTAATGATCAGTACACTAAGGCGACTTGGTTCCCCAAATGTCGTTCTTCTATGTTGAAGCGTTCGTTTCCAGTAACAGTTTGAATTTTTAGGTTTCACTCTGTTTTCTCCTATATTGATAGATGTATTTGGAACTCTAAATCCAACACGGTTTGTGCTAGCTTCTTGAAACTTGACACAATAAAGTAGTTTCACGTTCTATCTCTATGTTTTGTTTCCTCTTGATGTAGCCCTAAGCAGTGACTGGCGAGAAACACTTTAATGGAAAGGGGTTGCCAGGCTTCCCAAAATTACGAATCTCCAGAAATCTCAGCAAATATTTTTTCACCCAAACTGGATGATACTTTCAGGTAATGATCACTACACTAACGCGACTTGGTTCCCCAAATTTCGTTCTCCTATGTTGAAGCGTTCGTTTCCAGTAACAGTTTGAATTTTTAGGTTTCACTCTGTTTTCTCCTATATTGATAGATGTATTTGGAACTCTAAATCCAACACGGTTTGTGCTAGCTTCTTGAAACTTGACACAATAAAGCAGTTTCACGTTCTATCTCTATGTTTTGTTTCCTCTTGATGTAGCCCCAAGCAGTTACTGAGGAGAAACACTTTCATGGAAAGGGGTTGCCAAGCTTCCTAAAATTACAAATCTCCAGAAATCTCAGCAAATATTTTTTCACCCAAACTGGATGATACTTTCAGGTAATGATCACTACACTAACGCGACTTGGTTCCCCAAATGTCGTTCTTCTATGTTGAAGCGTTCGTTTCCAGTAACAGTTTGAATTTTTAGGTTTCACTCTGTTTTCTCCTATATTGATAGATGTATTTGGAACTCTAAATCCAACACGGTTTGTGCTAGCTTCTTGAAACTTGACACAATAAAGTAGTTTCACGTTCTATCTCTATGTTTTGTTTCCTCTTGATGTAGCCCTAACAGTGACTGGCGAGAAACACTTTCATGGAAAGGGGTTGCCAGGCTTCCCAAATATACGAATCTCCAGAAATCTCAGCAAATATTTTTTCACCCAAACTGGATGATACTTTCAGGTAATGATCAGTACACTAAGGCGACTTGGTTCCCCAAATTTCGTTCTTCTATGTTGAAGCGTTCGTTTCCAGTAACAGTTTGAATTTTTAGGTTTCACTCTGTTTTCTCCTATATTGATAGATGTATTTGGAACTCTAAATCCAACACGGTTTGTGCTAGCTTCTTGAAACTTGACACAATAAAGTAGTTTCACGTTCTATCTCTATGTTTTGTTTCCTCTTGATGTAGCCCTAAGCAGTGACTGGCGAGAAACACTTTCATGGAAAGGGGTTGCCAGGCTTCCCAAAATTACGAATCTCCAGAAATCTCAGCAAATATTTTTTCACCCAAACTGGATGATACTTTCAGGTAATGATCACTACACTAACGCGACTTGGTTCCCCAAATTTCGTTCTCCTATGTTGAAGCGTTCGTTTCCAGTAACAGTTTGAATTTTTAGGTTTCACTCTGTTTTCTCCTATATTGATAGATGTATTTGGAACTCTAAATCCAACACGGTTTGTGCTAGCTTCTTGAAACTTGACACAATAAAGTAGTTTCACGTTCTATCTCTATGTTTTGTTTCCTCTTGATGTAGCCCTAACAGTGACTGGCGAGAAACACTTTCATGGAAAGGGGTTGCCAGGCTTCCCAAATATACGAATCTCCAGAAATCTCAGGAAATATTTTTTCACCCAAACTGGATGATACTTTCAGGTAATGATCAGTACACTAAGGCGACTTGGTTCCCCAAATTTCGTTCTTCTATGTTGAAGCGTTCGTTTCCAGTAACAGTTTGAATTTTTAGGTTTCACTCTGTTTTCTCCTATATTGATAGATGTATTTGGAACTCTAAATCCAACACGGTTTGTGCTAGCTTCTTGAAACTTGACACAATAAAGTAGTTTCACGTTCTATCTCTATGTTTTGTTTCCTCTTGATGTAGCCCTAAGCAGTGACTGGCGAGAAACACTTTCATGGAAAGGGGTTGCCAGGCTTCCCAAAATTACGAATCTCCAGAAATCTCAGCAAATATTTTTTCACCCAAACTGGATGATACTTTCAGGTAATGATCACTACACTAACGCGACTTGGTTCCCCAAATTTCGTTCTCCTATGTTGAAGCGTTCGTTTCCAGTAACAGTTTGAATTTTTAGGTTTCACTCTGTTTTCTCCTATATTGATAGATGTATTTGGAACTCTAAATCCAACACGGTTTGTGCTAGCCTCTTGAAACTTGACACAATAAAGCAGTTTCACGTTCTATCTCTATGTTTTGTTTCCTCTTGATGTAGCCCCAAGCAGTGACTGAGGAGAAACACTTTCATGGAAAGGGTTTGCCAAGCTTCCTAAAATTACAAATCTCCAGAAATCTCAGCAAATATTTTTTCACCCAAACTGGATGATACTTTCAGGTAATGATCACTACACTAACGCGACTTGGTTGCCCTAATGTCGTTCTTCTATGTTGAAGCGTTCGTTTCCAGTAACAGTTTGAATTTTTAGGTTTCACTCTGTTTTCTCCTATATTGATAGGTGTATTTGGAACTCTAAATCCAACACGGTTTGTGCTAGCTTCTTGAAACTTGACACAATAAAGTAGTTTCACGTTCTATCTCTATGTTTTGTTTCCTCTTGATGTAGCCCTAACAGTGACTGGCGAGAAACACTTTCATGGAAAGGGGTTGCCAGGCTTCCCAAATATACGAATCTCCAGAAATCTCAGCAAATATTTTTTCACCGAAACAGGATGATACTTTCAGGTAATGATCAGTACACTAAGGCGACTTGGTTCCCCAAATTTCGTTCTTCTATGTTGAAGCGTTCGTTTCCAGTAACAGTTTGAATTTTTAGGTTTCACTCTGTTTTCTCCTATATTGATAGATGTATTTGGAACTCTAAATCCAACACGGTTTGTGCTAGCTTCTTGAAACTTGACACAATAAAGTAGTTTCACGTTCTATCTCTATGTTTTGTTTCCTATTGATGTAGCCCTATGCAGTGACTGGCGAGAAACACTTTCATGGAAAGGGGTTGCGAGGCTTCCCAAAATTACGAATCTCCAGAAATCTCAGCAAATATTTTTTCACCCAAACTGGATGATACTTTCAGGTAACGATCACTACACTAACGCGACTTGGTTCCCCAAATTTCGTTCTTCTATGTTGAAGCGTTCGTTTCCAGTAACAGTTTGAATTTTTAGGTTTCACTCTGTTTTCTCCTATATTGATAGATGTATTTGGAACTCTAAATCCAACACGGTTTGTGCTAGCTTCTTGAAACTTGACACAATAAAGCAGTTTCACGTTCTATCTCTATGTTTTGTTTCCTCTTGATGTAGCCCTAAGCAGTGACTGGCGAGAAACACTTTCATGGAAAGGGGTTGCCAGGCTTCCCAAAATTACGAATCTCCAGAAATCTCAGCAAATATTTTTTCACCCAAACTGGATGATACTTTCAGGTAATGATCAGTGCACTAAGGCGACTTGGTTCCCCAAATGTCGTTCTTCTATGTTGAAGCGTTCGTTTCCAGTAACAGTTTGAATTTTTAGGTTTCACTCTGTTTTCTCCTATATTGATAGATGTATTTGGAACTCTAAATCCAACACGGTTTGTGCTAGCTTCTTGAAACTTGACACAATAAAGTAGTTTCACGTTCTATCTCTATGTTTTGTTTCCTCTTGATGTAGCCCTAAGCAGTGACTGGCGAGAAACACTTTCATGGAAAGGGGTTGCCAGGCTTCCCAAAATTACGAATCTCCAGAAATCTCAGCAAATATTTTTTCACCCAAACTGGATGATACTTTCAGGTAATGATCACTACACTAACGCGACTTGGTTCCCCAAATTTCGTTCTCCTATGTTGAAGCGTTCGTTTCCAGTAACAGTTTGAATTTTTAGGTTTCACTCTGTTTTCTCCTATATTGATAGATGTATTTGGAACTCTAAATCCAACACGGTTTGTGCTAGCTTCTTGAAACTTGACACAATAAAGCAGTTTCACGTTCTATATCTATGTTTTGTTTCCTCTTGATGTAGCCCCAAGCAGTGACTGAGGAGAAACACTTTCATGGAAAGGGGTTGCCAAGCTTCCTAAAATTACAAATCTCCAGAAATCTCAGCAAATATTTTTTCACCCAAACTGGATGATACTTTCAGGTAATGATCACTACACTAACGCGACTTGGTTCCCCAAATGTCGTTCTTCTATGTTGAAGCGTTCGTTTCCAGTAACAGTTTGAATTTATAGGTTTCACTCTGTTTTCTCCTATATTGATAGATGTATTTGGAACTCTAAATCCAACACGGTTTGTGCTAGCTTCTTGAAACTTGACACAATAAAGTAATTTCACGTTCTATCTCTATGTTTTGTTTCCTCTTGATGTAGCCCCAAGCAGTGACTGAGGAGAAACACTTTCATGGAAAGGGGTTGCCAAGCTTCCTAAAATTACAAATCTCCAGAAATCTCAGCAAATATTTTTTCACCCAAACTGGATGATACTTTCAGGTAATGATCAGTACACTAAGGCGACTTGGTTCCCCAAATGTCGTTCTTCTATGTTGAAGCGTTCGTTTCCAGTAACAGTTTGAATTTTTAGGTTTCACTCTGTTTTCTCCTATATTGATAGATGTATTTGGAACTCCAAATCCAACACGGTTTGTGCTAGCTTCTTGAAACTTGACATAATAAAGTAGTTTCACGTTCTATCTCTACGTTTTGTTTCCTCTTGATGTAGCCCTAACAGTGACTGGCGAGAAACACTTTCATGGAAAGGGGTTGCCAGGCTTCCCAAATATACGAATCTCCAGAAATCTCAGCAAATATTTTTTCACCCAAACAGGATGATACTTTCAGGTAATGATCAGTACACTAAGGCGACTTGGTTCCCCAAATTTCGTTCTTCTATGTTGAAGCGTTCGTTTCCAGTAACAGTTTGAATTTTTAGGTTTCACTCTGTTTTCTCCTATATTGATAGATGTATTTGGAACTCTAAATCCAACACGGTTTGTGCTAGCTTCTTGAAACTTGACACAATAAAGTAGTTTCACGTTCTATCTCTATGTTTTGTTTCCTCTTGATGTAGCCCTAAGCAGTGACCGGCGATAAACACTTTCATGGAAAGGGGTGGCTTTCCAAAATTACGAATCTCCAGAAATCTCAGCAAATATTTTTTCACCCAAACTGGATGATACTTTCAGGTAATGATCAGTACACTAAGGCAACTTGGTTCCCCAAATGTCGTTCTTCTATGTTGAAGCGTTCGTTTCCAGTAACAGTTTGGATTTTTAGGTTTCACTCTGTTTTCTCCTATATTGATAGATGTATTTGGAACTCTAAATCCAACACGGTTTGTGCTAGCTTCTTGAAACTTGACACAATAAAGCAGTTTCACGTTCTATCTCTATGTTTTGTTTCCTCTTGATGTAGCCCTAACAGTGACTGGCGAGAAACACTTTCATGGAAAGGGGTTGCCAGGCTTCCCAAATATACGAATCTCCAGAAATCTCAGGAAATATTTTTTCACCCAAACAGGATGATACTTTCAGGTAATGATCAGTACACTAAGGCGACTTGGTTCCCCAAATTTCGTTCTTCTATGTTGAAGCGTTCGTTTCCAGTAACAGTTTGAATTTTTAGGTTTCACTCTGTTTTCTCCTATATTGATAGATGTATTTGGAACTCTAAATCCAACACGGTTTGTGCTAGCTTCTTGAAACTTGACACAATAAAGTAGTTTCACGTTCTATCTCTATGTTTTGTTTCCTATTGATGTAGCCCTATGCAGTGACTGGCGAGAAACACTTTCATGGAAAGGGGTTGCGAGGCTTCCCAAAATTACGAATCTCCAGAAATCTCAGCAAATATTTTTTCACCCAAACTGGATGATACTTTCAGGTAACGATCACTACACTAACGCGACTTGGTTCCCCAAATTTCGTTCTTCTATGTTGAAGCGTTCGTTTCCAGTAACAGTTTGAATTTTTAGGTTTCACTCTGTTTTCTCCTATATTGATAGATGTATTTGGAACTCTAAATCCAACACGGTTTGTGCTAGCTTCTTGAAACTTGACACAATAAAGCAGTTTCACGTTCTGTCTCTATGTTTTGTTTCCTCTTGATGTAGCCCTAAGCAGTGACTGGCGAGAAACACTTTCATGGAAAGGGGTTGCCAGGCTTCCCAAAATTACGAATCTCCAGAAATCTCAGCAAATATTTTTTCACCCAAACTGGATGATACTTTCAGGTAATGATCAGTACACTAAGGCGACTTGGTTCCCCAAATGTCGTTCTTCTATGTTGAAGCGTTCGTTTCCAGTAACAGTTTGAATTTTTAGGTTTCACTCTGTTTTCCCCTATATTGATAGATGTATTTGGAACTGTAAATCCAACACGGTTTGTGCTAGCTTCTTGAAACTTGACACAATAAAGTAATTTCACGTTCTATCTCTATGTTTTATTTCCTCCTGATGTAGCCCCAAGCAGTGACTGAGGAGAAACACTTTCATGGAAAGGGGTTGCCAGGCTTCCCAAAATTACGAATCTCCAGAAATCTCAGCAAATATTTTTTCACCCAAACTGGATGATACTTTCAGGTAATGATCAGTGCACTAAGGCGACTTGGTTCCCCAAATGTCGTTCTTCTATGTTGAAGCGTTCGTTTCCAGTAACAGTTTGAATTTTTAGGTTTCACTCTGTTTTCTCCTATATTGATAGATGTATTTGGAACTCTAAATCCAACACGGTTTGTGCTAGCTTCTTGAAACTTGACACAATAAAGTAGTTTCACGTTCTATCTCTATGTTTTGTTTCCTCTTGATGTAGCCCTAAGCAGTGACTGGCGAGAAACACTTTCATGGAAAGGGGTTGCCAGGCTTCCCAAAATTACGAATCTCCAGAAATCTCAGCAAATATTTTTTCACCCAAACTGGATGATACTTTCAGGTAATGATCACTACACTAACGCGACTTGGTTCCCCAAATTTCGTTCTCCTATGTTGAAGCGTTCGTTTCCAGTAACAGTTTGAATTTTTAGGTTTCACTCTGTTTTCTCCTATATTGATAGATGTATTTGGAACTCTAAATCCAACACGGTTTGTGCTAGCTTCTTGAAACTTGACACAATAAAGCAGTTTCACGTTCTATATCTATGTTTTGTTTCCTCTTGATGTAGCCCCAAGCAGTGACTGAGGAGAAACACTTTCATGGAAAGGGGTTGCCAAGCTTCCTAAAATTACAAATCTCCAGAAATCTCAGCAAATATTTTTTCACCCAAACTGGATGATACTTTCAGGTAATGATCAGTACACTAAGGCGACTTGGTTCCCCAAATGTCGTTCTTCTATGTTGAAGCGTTCGTTTCCAGTAACAGTTTGAATTTTTAGGTTTCACTCTGTTTTCTCCTATATTGATAGATGTATTTGGAACTCCAAATCCAACACGGTTTGTGCTAGCTTCTTGAAACTTGACATAATAAAGTAGTTTCACGTTCTATCTCTATGTTTTGTTTCCTCTTGATGTAGCCCTAACAGTGACTGGCGAGAAACACTTTCATGGAAAGGGGTTGCCAGGCTTCCCAAATATACGAATCTCCAGAAATCTCAGCAAATATTTTTTCACCCAAACAGGATGATACTTTCAGGTAATGATCAGTACACTAAGGCGACTTGGTTCCCCAAATTTCGTTCTTCTATGTTGAAGCGTTCGTTTCCAGTAACAGTTTGAATTTTTAGGTTTCACTCTGTTTTCTCCTATATTGATAGATGTATTTGGAACTCTAAATCCAACACGGTTTGTGCTAGCTTCTTGAAACTTGACACAATAAAGTAGTTTCACGTTCTATCTCTATGTTTTGTTTCCTCTTGATGTAGCCCTAAGCAGTGACCGGCGATAAACACTTTCATGGAAAGGGGTGGCTTTCCAAATTACGAATCTCCAGAAATCTCAGCAAATATTTTTTCACCCAAACTGGATGATACTTTCAGGTAATGATCAGTACACTAAGGCGACTTGGTTCCCCAAATGTCGTTCTTCTATGTTGAAGCGTTCGTTTCCAGTAACAGTTTGGATTTTTAGGTTTCACTCTGTTTTCTCCTATATTGATAGATGTATTTGGAACTCTAAATCCAACACGGTTTGTGCTAGCTTCTTGAAACTTGACACAATAAAGCAGTTACACGTTCTATCTCTATGTTTTGTTTCCTCTTGATGTAGCCCTAACAGTGACTGGCGAGAAACACTTTCATGGAAAGGGGTTGCCAGGCTTCCCAAATATACGAATCTCCAGAAATCTCAGGAAATATTTTTTCACCCAAACAGGATGATACTTTCAGGTAATGATCAGTACACTAAGGCGACTTGGTTCCCCAAATTTCGTTCTTCTATGTTGAAGCGTTCGTTTCCAGTAACAGTTTGAATTTTTAGGTTTCACTCTGTTTTCTCCTATATTGATAGATGTATTTGGAACTCTAAATCCAACACGGTTTGTGCTAGCTTCTTGAAACTTGAAACAATAAAGTAGTTTCACGTTCTATCTCTATGTTTTGTTTCCTCTTGATGTAGCCCTAACTGTGACTGGCAAGAAACACTTTCATGGAAAGGGGTTGCCAGGCTTCCCAAATATACGAATCTCCAGAAATCTCAGGAAATATTTTTTCACCCAAACAGGATGATACTTTCAGGTAATGATCAGTACACTAAGGCGACTTGGTTCCCCAAATGTCGTTCTTCTATGTTGAAGCGTTCGTTTCCAGTAACAGTTTGAATTTTTAGGTTTCACTCTGTTTTCTCCTATATTGATAGATGTATTTGGAACTCTAAATCCAACACGGTTTGTGCTAGCTTCTTGAAACTTGACACAATAAAGTAGTTTCACGTTCTATCTCTATGTTTTGTTTCCTCTTGATGTAGCCCTAACTGTGACTGGCGAGAAACACTTTCATGGAAAGGGGTTGCCAGGCTTCCCAAATATACGAATCTCCAGAAATCTCAGGAAATATTTTTTCACCCAAACAGGATGATACTTTCAGGTAATGATCAGTACACTAAGGCGACTTGGTTCCCCAAATTTCGTTCTTCTATGTTGAAGCGTTCGTTTCCAGTAACAGTTTGAATTTTTAGGTTTCACTCTGTTTTCTCCTATATTGATAGATGTATTTGGAACTCTAAATCCAACACGGTTTTTGCTAGCTTCTTGAAACTTGACACAATAAAGTAGTTTCACGTTCTATCTCTATGTTTTGTTTCCTCTTGATGTAGCCCTAAGCAGTGACTGGCGAGAAACACTTTCATGGAAAGGGGTTGCCAGGCTTCCCAAAATTACGAATCTCCAGAAATCTCAGCAAATATTTTTTCACCCAAACTGGATGATACTTTCAGGTAATGATCAGTACACTAACGCGACTTGGTTCCCCAAATTTCGTTCTTCTATGTTGAAGCGTTCGTTTCCAGTAACAGTTTGAATTTTTAGGTTTCACTCTGTTTTCTCCTATATTGATAGATGTATTTGGAACTCTAAATCCAACACGGTTTGTGCTAGCTTCTTGAAACTTGACACAATAAAGTAATTTCACGTTCTATCTCTATGTTTTGTTTCCTCTTGATGTAGCCCTAAGCAGTGACTGGCGAGAAACACTTTCATGGAAAGGGGTTGCCAGGCTTCCCAAAATTACGAATCTCCAGAAATCTCAGCAAATATTTTTTCACCCAAACTGGATGATACTTTCAGGTAATGATCAGTACACTAAGGCGACTTGGTTCCCCAAATGTCGTTCTTCTATGTTGAAGCGTTCGTTTCCAGTAACAGTTTGAATTTTTAGGTTTCACTCTGTTTTCTCCTATATTGATAGATGTATTTGGAACTCCAAATCCAACACGGTTTGTGCTAGCTTCTTGAAACTTGACATAATAAAGTAGTTTCACGTTCTATCTCTATGTTTTGTTTCCTCTTGATGTAGCCCTAACAGTGACTGGCGAGAAACACTTTCATGGAAAGGGGTTGCCAGGCTTCCCAAATATACGAATCTCCAGAAATCTCAGCAAATATTTTTTCACCCAAACAGGATGATACTTTCAGGTAATGATCAGTACACTAAGGCGACTTGGTTCCCCAAATTTCGTTCTTCTATGTTGAAGCGTTCGTTTCCAGTAACAGTTTGAATTTTTAGGTTTCACTCTGTTTTCTCCTATATTGATAGATGT
The DNA here is from genome assembly GCF_964194105.1 of Spermophilus citellus. Classification (NCBI taxonomy): domain Eukaryota; kingdom Metazoa; phylum Chordata; class Mammalia; order Rodentia; family Sciuridae; genus Spermophilus; species Spermophilus citellus. The sequence continues at coordinate 12,931,029 of NC_138188.1, read as the reverse complement.
ATTTGGAACTCTAAATCCAACACGGTTTGTGCTAGCTTCTTGAAACTTGACACAATAAAGTAGTTTCACGTTCTATCTCTATGTTTTGTTTCCTCTTGATGTAGCCCTAAGCAGTGACCGGCGATAAACACTTTCATGGAAAGGGGTGGCTTTCCAAATTACGAATCTCCAGAAATCTCAGCAAATATTTTTTCACCCAAACTGGATGATACTTTCAGGTAATGATCAGTACACTAAGGCGACTTGGTTCCCCAAATGTCGTTCTTCTATGTTGAAGCGTTCGTTTCCAGTAACAGTTTGGATTTTTAGGTTTCACTCTGTTTTCTCCTATATTGATAGATGTATTTGGAACTCTAAATCCAACACGGTTTGTGCTAGCTTCTTGAAACTTGACACAATAAAGCAGTTACACGTTCTATCTCTATGTTTTGTTTCCTCTTGATGTAGCCCTAACAGTGACTGGCGAGAAACACTTTCATGGAAAGGGGTTGCCAGGCTTCCCAAATATACGAATCTCCAGAAATCTCAGGAAATATTTTTTCACCCAAACAGGATGATACTTTCAGGTAATGATCAGTACACTAAGGCGACTTGGTTCCCCAAATTTCGTTCTTCTATGTTGAAGCGTTCGTTTCCAGTAACAGTTTGAATTTTTAGGTTTCACTCTGTTTTCTCCTATATTGATAGATGTATTTGGAACTCTAAATCCAACACGGTTTGTGCTAGCTTCTTGAAACTTGAAACAATAAAGTAGTTTCACGTTCTATCTCTATGTTTTGTTTCCTCTTGATGTAGCCCTAACTGTGACTGGCAAGAAACACTTTCATGGAAAGGGGTTGCCAGGCTTCCCAAATATACGAATCTCCAGAAATCTCAGGAAATATTTTTTCACCCAAACAGGATGATACTTTCAGGTAATGATCAGTACACTAAGGCGACTTGGTTCCCCAAATGTCGTTCTTCTATGTTGAAGCGTTCGTTTCCAGTAACAGTTTGAATTTTTAGGTTTCACTCTGTTTTCTCCTATATTGATAGATGTATTTGGAACTCTAAATCCAACACGGTTTGTGCTAGCTTCTTGAAACTTGACACAATAAAGTAGTTTCACGTTCTATCTCTATGTTTTGTTTCCTCTTGATGTAGCCCTAACTGTGACTGGCGAGAAACACTTTCATGGAAAGGGGTTGCCAGGCTTCCCAAATATACGAATCTCCAGAAATCTCAGGAAATATTTTTTCACCCAAACAGGATGATACTTTCAGGTAATGATCAGTACACTAAGGCGACTTGGTTCCCCAAATTTCGTTCTTCTATGTTGAAGCGTTCGTTTCCAGTAACAGTTTGAATTTTTAGGTTTCACTCTGTTTTCTCCTATATTGATAGATGTATTTGGAACTCTAAATCCAACACGGTTTTTGCTAGCTTCTTGAAACTTGACACAATAAAGTAGTTTCACGTTCTATCTCTATGTTTTGTTTCCTCTTGATGTAGCCCTAAGCAGTGACTGGCGAGAAACACTTTCATGGAAAGGGGTTGCCAGGCTTCCCAAAATTACGAATCTCCAGAAATCTCAGCAAATATTTTTTCACCCAAACTGGATGATACTTTCAGGTAATGATCAGTACACTAACGCGACTTGGTTCCCCAAATTTCGTTCTTCTATGTTGAAGCGTTCGTTTCCAGTAACAGTTTGAATTTTTAGGTTTCACTCTGTTTTCTCCTATATTGATAGATGTATTTGGAACTCTAAATCCAACACGGTTTGTGCTAGCTTCTTGAAACTTGACACAATAAAGTAATTTCACGTTCTATCTCTATGTTTTGTTTCCTCTTGATGTAGCCCTAAGCAGTGACTGGCGAGAAACACTTTCATGGAAAGGGGTTGCCAGGCTTCCCAAAATTACGAATCTCCAGAAATCTCAGCAAATATTTTTTCACCCAAACTGGATGATACTTTCAGGTAATGATCAGTACACTAAGGCGACTTGGTTCCCCAAATGTCGTTCTTCTATGTTGAAGCGTTCGTTTCCAGTAACAGTTTGAATTTTTAGGTTTCACTCTGTTTTCTCCTATATTGATAGATGTATTTGGAACTCTAAATCCAACACGGTTTGTGCTAGCTTCTTGAAACTTGACACAATAAAGTAATTTCACGTTCTATCTCTATGTTTTGTTTCCTCTTGATGTAGCCCCAAGCAGTGAATGAGGAGAAACACTTTCATGGAAAGGGGTTGCCAAGCTTCCTAAAATTACAAATCTCCAGAAATCTCAGCAAATATTTTTTCACCCAAACTGGATGATACTTTCAGGTAATGATCAGTACACTAAGGCGACTTGGTTCCCCAAATTTCGTTCTTCTATGTTGAAGCGTTCGTTTCCAGTAACAGTTTGAATTTTTAGGTTTCGCTCTGTTTTCTCCTATATTGATAGATGTATTTGGAACTCCAAATCCAACACGGTTTGTGCTAGCTTCTTGAAACTTGACACAATAAAGTAGTTTCACGTTCTATCTCCATGTTTTGTTTCCTCTTGATGTAGCCCTAACAGTGACTGGCGAGAAACACTTTCATGGAAAGGGGTTGCCAGGCTTCCCAAATATACGAATCTCCAGAAATCTCAGCAAATATTTTTTCACCCAAACAGGATGATACTTTCAGGTAATGATCAGTACACTAAGGCGACTTGGTTCCCCAAATTTCGTTCTTCTATGTTGAAGCGTTCGTTTCCAGTAACAGTTTGAATTTTTAGGTTTCACTCTGTTTTCTCCTATATTGATAGATGTATTTGGAACTCTAAATCCAACACGGTTTGTGCTAGCTTCTTGAAACTTGACACAATAAAGTAGTTTCACGTCCTATCTCTATGTTTTGTTTCCTCTTGATGTAGCCCTAAGCAGTGACTGGCGATAAACACTTTCATGGAAAGGGGTGGCTTTCCAAAATTACGAATCTCCAGAAATCTAGGCAAATATTTTTTCACCCAAACTGGATGATACTTTCAGGTAATGATCAGTACACTAAGGCAACTTGGTTCCCCAAATGTCGTTCTTCTATGTTGAAGCGTTCGTTTCCAGTAACAGTTTGAATTTTTAGGTTTCACTCTGTTTTCTCCTATATTGATAGATGTATTTGGAACTCTAAATCCAACACGGTTTGTGCTAGCTTCTTGAAACTTGACACAATAAAGTAATTTCACGTTCTATCTCTATGTTTTGTTTCCTCTTGATGTAGCCCCAAGCAGTGACTGAGGAGAAACACTTTCATGGAAAGGGGTTGCCAAGCTTCCTAAAATTACAAATCTCCAGAAATCTCAGCAAATATTTTTTCACCCAAACTGGATGATACTTTCAGGTAATGATCAGTACACTAAGGCGACTTGGTTCCCCAAATTTCGTTCTTCTATGTTGAAGCGATCGTTTCCAGTAACAGTTTGAATTTTTAGGTTTCACTCTGTTTTCTCCTATATTGATAGATGTATTTGGAACTCTAAATCCAACACGGTTTGTGCTAGCTTCTTGAAACTTGACACAATAAAGTAGTTTCACGTTCTATCTCTATGTTTTGTTTCCTCTTGATGTAGCCCTAACAGTGACTGGCGAGAAACACTTTCATGGAAAGGGGTTGCCAGGCTTCCCAAATATACGAATCTCCAGAAATCTCAGCAAATATTTTTTCAACCAAACAGGATGATACTTTCAGGTAATGATCAGTACACTAAGGCGACTTGGTTCCCCAAATGTCGTTCTTCTATGTTGAAGCGTTCGTTTCCAGTAACAGTTTGAATTTTTAGGTTTCACTCTGTTTTCTCCTATATTGATAGATGTATTTGGAACTCTAAATCCAACACGGTTTGTGCTAGCTTCTTGAAACTTGACACAATAAAGTAGTTTCACGTTCTATCTCTATGTTTTGTTTCCTCTTGATGTAGCCCTAAGCAATGACTGGCGAGATACACTTTCAAGGAAAGGGGTTGCCAGGCTTCCCAAAATTACGAATCTCCAGAAATCTCAGCAAATATTTTTTCACCCAAACTGGATGATACTTTCAGGTAATGATCAGTGCACTAAGGCGACTTGGTTCCCCAAATGTCGTTCTTCTATGTTGAAGCGTTCGTTTCCAGTAACAGTTTGAATTTTTAGGTTTCACTCTGTTTTCTCCTATATTGATAGATGTATTTGGAACTCTAAATCCAACACGGTTTGTGCTAGCTTCTTGAAACTTGACACAATAAAGTAGTTTCACGTTCTATCTCTATGTTTTGTTTCCTCTTGATGTAGCCCTAAGCAGTGACTGGCGAGAAACACTTTCATGGAAAGGGGTTGCCAGGCTTCCCAAAATTACGAATCTCCAGAAATCTCAGCAAATATTTTTTCACCCAAACTGGATGATACTTTCAGGTAATGATCACTACACTAACGCGACTTGGTTCCCCAAATTTCGTTCTTCTATGTTGAAGCGTTCGTTTCAAGTAACAGTTTGAATTTTTAGGTTTCACTCTGTTTTCTCCTATATTGATAGATGTATTTGGAACTCTAAATCCAACACGGTTTGTGCTAGCTTCTTGAAACTTGACACAATAAAGCAGTTTCACGTTCTATCTCTATGTTTTGTTTCCTCTTGATGTAGCCCCAAGCAGTGACTGGCGAGAAACACTTTCATGGAAAGGGGTTGCCAGGCTTCCCAAATATACGAATCTCCAGAAATCTCAGCAAATATTTTTTCACCCAAACAGGATGATACTTTCAGGTAATGATCAGTACACTAAGGCGACTTGGTTCCCCAAATTTCGTTCTTCTATGTTGAAGCGTTCGTTTCCAGTAACAGTTTGAATTTTTAGGTTTCACTCTGTTTTCTCCTATATTGATAGATGTATTTGGAACTCTAAATCCAACACGGTTTGTGCTAGCTTCTTGAAACTTGACACAATAAAGTAATTTCACGTTCTATCTCTATGTTTTGTTTCCTCTTGATGTAGCCCCAAGCAGTGACTGAGGAGAAACACTTTCATGGAAAGGGGTTGCCAAGCTTCCTAAAATTACAAATCTCCAGAAATCTCAGCAAATATTTTTTCACCCAAACTGGATGATACTTTCAGGTAATGATCAGTACACTAAGGCGACTTGGTTCCCCAAATTTCGTTCTTCTATGTTGAAGCGTTCGTTTCCAGTAACAGTTTGAATTTTTAGGTTTCGCTCTGTTTTCTCCTATATTGATAGATGTATTTGGAACTCCAAATCCAACACGGTTTGTGCTAGCTTCTTGAAACTTGACACAATAAAGTAGTTTCACGTTCTATCTCCATGTTTTGTTTCCTCTTGATGTAGCCCTAACAGTGACTGGCGAGAAACACTTTCATGGAAAGGGGTTGCCAGGCTTCCCAAATATACGAATCTCCAGAAATCTCAGCAAATATTTTTTCACCCAAACAGGATGATACTTTCAGGTAATGATCAGTACACTAAGGCGACTTGGTTCCCCAAATTTCGTTCTTCTATGTTGAAGCGTTCGTTTCCAGTAACAGTTTGAATTTTTAGGTTTCACTCTGTTTTCTCCTATATTGATAGATGTATTTGGAACTCTAAATCCAACACGGTTTGTGCTAGCTTCTTGAAACTTGACACAATAAAGTAGTTTCACGTTCTATCTCTATGTTTTGTTTCCTCTTGATGTAGCCCTAAGCAGTGACTGGCGATAAACACTTTCATGGAAAGGGGTGGCTTTCCAAAATTACGAATCTCCAGAAATCTAGGCAAATATTTTTTCACCCAAACTGGATGATACTTTCAGGTAATGATCAGTACACTAAGGCAACTTGGTTCCCCAAATGTCGTTCTTCTATGTTGAAGCGTTCGTTTCCAGTAACAGTTTGAATTTTTAGGTTTCACTCTGTTTTCTCCTATATTGATAGATGTATTTGGAACTCTAAATCCAACACGGTTTGTGCTAGCTTCTTGAAACTTGACACAATAAAGTAATTTCACGTTCTATCTCTATGTTTTGTTTCCTCTTGATGTAGCCCCAAGCAGTGACTGAGGAGAAACACTTTCATGGAAAGGGGTTGCCAAGCTTCCTAAAATTACAAATCTCCAGAAATCTCAGCAAATATTTTTTCACCCAAACTGGATGATACTTTCAGGTAATGATCAGTACACTAAGGCGACTTGGGTCCCCAAATTTCGTTCTTCTATGTTGAAGCGATCGTTTCCAGTAACAGTTTGAATTTTTAGGTTTCACTCTGTTTTCTCCTATATTGATAGATGTATTTGGAACTCTAAATCCAACACGGTTTGTGCTAGCTTCTTGAAACTTGACACAATAAAGTAGTTTCACGTTCTATCTCTATGTTTTGTTTCCTCTTGATGTAGCCCTAACAGTGACTGGCGAGAAACACTTTCATGGAAAGGGGTTGCCAGGCTTCCCAAATATACGAATCTCCAGAAATCTCAGCAAATATTTTTTCACCCAAACAGGATGATACTTTCAGGTAATGATCAGTACACTAAGGCGACTTGGTTCCCCAAATTTCGTTCTTCTATGTTGAAGCGTTCGTTTCCAGTAACAGTTTGAATTTTTAGGTTTCACTCTGTTTTCTCCTATATTGATAGATGTATTTGGAACTCTAAATCCAACACGGTTTGTGCTAGCTTCTTTAAACTTGACACAATAAAGTAGTTTCACGTTCTATCTCTATGTTTTGTTTCCTCTTGATGTAGCCCTAAGCAATGACTGGCGAGATACACTTTCAAGGAAAGGGGTTGCCAGGCTTCCCAAAATTACGAATCTCCAGAAATCTCAGCAAATATTTTTTCACCCAAACTGGATGATACTTTCAGGTAATGATCACTACACTAACGCGACTTGGTTCCCCAAATTTCGTTCTTCTATGTTGAAGCGTTCGTTTCCAGTAACAGTTTGAATTTTTAGGTTTCACTCTGTTTTCTCCTATATTGATAGATGTATTTGGAACTCTAAATCCAACACGGTTTGTGCTAGCTTCTTGAAACTTGACACAATAAAGCAGTTTCACGTTCTATCTCTATGTTTTGTTTCCTCTTGATGTAGCCCTAAGCAGTGACTGGCGAGAAACACTTTCATGGAAAGGGGTTGCCAGGCTTCCCAAAATTACGAATCTCCAGAAATCTCAGCAAATATTTTTTCACCCAAACTGGATGATACTTTCAGGTAATGATCAGTGCACTAAGGCGACTTGGTTCCCCAAATGTCGTTCTTCTATGTTGAAGCGTTCGTTTCCAGTAACAGTTTGAATTTTTAGGTTTCACTCTGTTTTCTCCTATATTGATAGATGTATTTGGAACTCTAAATCCAACACGGTTTGTGCTAGCTTCTTGAAACTTGACACAATAAAGTAGTTTCACGTTCTATCTCTATGTTTTGTTTCCTCTTGATGTAGCCCTAACAGTGACTGGCGAGAAACACTTTCATGGAAAGGGGTTGCCAGGCTTCCCAAATATACGAATCTCCAGAAATCTCAGCAAATATTTTTTCACCCAAACAGGATGATACTTTCAGGTAATGATCAGTACACTAAGGCGACTTGGTTCCCCAAATTTCGTTCTTCTATGTTGAAGCGTTCGTTTCCAGTAACAGTTTGAATTTTTAGGTTTCACTCTGTTTTCTCCTATATTGATAGATGTATTTGGAACTCTAAATCCAACACGGTTTGTGCTAGCTTCTTGAAACTTGACACAATAAAGTAGTTTCACGTTCTATCTCTATGTTTTGTTTCCTCTTGATGTAGCCCTAAGCAATGACTGGCGAGATACACTTTCAAGGAAAGGGGTTGCCAGGCTTCCCAAAATTACGAATCTGCAGAAATCTCAGCAAATATTTTTTCACCCAAACTGGATGATACTTTCAGGTAATGATCACTACACTAACGCGACTTGGTTCCCCAAATTTCGTTCTTCTATGTTGAAGCGTTCGTTTCCAGTAACAGTTTGAATTTTTAGGTTTCACTCTGTTTTCTCCTATATTGATAGATGTATTTGGAACTCTAAATCCAACACGGTTTGTGCTAGCTTCTTGAAACTTGACACAATAAAGCAGTTTCACGTTCTATCTCTATGTTTTGTTTCCTCTTGATGTAGCCCTAAGCAGTGACTGGCGAGAAACACTTTCATGGAAAGGGGTTGCCAGGCTTCCCAAAATTACGAATCTCCAGAAATCTCAGCAAATATTTTTTCACCCAAACTGGATGATACTTTCAGGTAATGATCAGTGCACTAAGGCGACTTGGTTCCCCAAATGTCGTTCTTCTATGTTGAAGCGTTCGTTTCCAGTAACAGTTTGAATTTTTAGGTTTCACTCTGTTTTCTCCTATATTGATAGATGTATTTGGAACTCTAAATCCAACACGGTTTGTGCTAGCTTCTTGAAACTTGACACAATAAAGTAGTTTCACGTTCTATCTCTATGTTTTGTTTCCTCTTGATGTAGCCCTAAGCAGTGACTGGCGAGAAACACTTTCATGGAAAGGGGTTGCCAGGCTTCCCAAAATTACGAATCTCCAGAAATCTCAGCAAATATTTTTTCACCCAAACTGGATGATACTTTCAGGTAATGATCACTACACTAACGCGACTTGGTTCCCCAAATTTCGTTCTTCTATGTTGAAGCGTTCGTTTCAAGTAACAGTTTGAATTTTTAGGTTTCACTCTGTTTTCTCCTATATTGATAGATGTATTTGGAACTCTAAATCCAACACGGTTTGTGCTAGCTTCTTGAAACTTGACACAATAAAGCAGTTTCACGTTCTATCTCTATGTTTTGTTTCCTCTTGATGTAGCCCCAAGCAGTGACTGGCGAGAAACACTTTCATGGAAAGGGGTTGCCAGGCTTCCCAAATATACGAATCTCCAGAAATCTCAGCAAATATTTTTTCACCCAAACAGGATGATACTTTCAGGTAATGATCAGTACACTAAGGCGACTTGGTTCCCCAAATTTCGTTCTTCTATGTTGAAGCGTTCGTTTCCAGTAACAGTTTGAATTTTTAGGTTTCACTCTGTTTTCTCCTATATTGATAGATGTATTTGGAACTCTAAATCCAACACGGTTTGTGCTAGCTTCTTGAAACTTGACACAATAAAGCAGTTTCACGTTCTATCTCTATGTTTTGTTTCCTCTTGATGTAGCCCTAAGCAGTGACTGGCGAGATACACTTTCATGGAAAGGGGTTGCCAGGCTTCCCAAAATTACGAATCTCCAGAAATCTCAGCAAATATTTTTTCACCCAAACTGGATGATACTTTCAGGTAATGATCAGTACACTAAGGCGACTTGGTTCCCCAAATGTCGTTCTTCTATGTTGAAGCGTTCGTTTCCAGTAACAGTTTGAATTTTTAGGTTTCACTCTGTTTTCTCCTATATTGATAGATGTATTTGGAACTCTAAATCCAACACGGTTTGTGCTAGCTTCTTGAAACTTGACACAATAAAGCAGTTTCACGTTCTATCTCTATGTTTTGTTTCCTCTTGATGTAGCCCTAAGCAGTGACTGGCGAGAAACACTTTCATGGAAAGGGGTTGCCAGGCTTCCCAAAATTACGAATCTTCAGAAATCTCAGCAAATATTTTTTCACCCAAACTGGATGATACTTTCAGGTAATGATCAGTACACTAAGGCGACTTGGTTCCCCAAATGTCGTTCTTCTATGTTGAAGCGTTCGTTTCCAGTAACAGTTTGAATTTTTAGGTTACACTCTGTTTTCTCCTATATTGATAGATGTATTTGGAACTCCAAATCCAACACGGTTTGTGCTAGCTTCTTGAAACTTGACATAATAAAGTAGTTTCACGTTCTATCTCTATGTTTTGTTTCCTCTTGATGTAGCCCTAACAGTGACTGGCGAGAAACACTTTCATGGAAAGGGGTTGCCAGGCTTCCCAAATATACGAATCTCCAGAAATCTCAGCAAATATTTTTTCACCCAAACAGGATGATACTTTCAGGTAATGATCAGTACACTAAGGCGACTTGGTTCCCCAAATTTCGTTCTTCTATGTTGAAGCGTTCGTTTCCAGTAACAGTTTGAATTTTTAGGTTTCACTCTGTTTTCTCCTATATTGATAGATGTATTTGGAACTCTAAATCCAACACGGTTTGTGCTAGCTTCTTGAAACTTGACACAATAAAGTAGTTTCACGTTCTATCTCTATGTTTTGTTTCCTCTTGATGTAGCCCTAAGCAGTGACTGGCGATAAACACTTTCATGGAAAGGGGTGGCTTTCCAAAATTACGAATCTCCAGAAATCTCAGCAAATATTTTTTCACCCAAACTGGATGATACTTTCAGGTAATGATCAGTACACTAAGGCGACTTGGTTCCCCAAATGTCGTTCTTCTATGTTGAAGCGTTCGTTTCCAGTAACAGTTTGGATTTTTAGGTTTCACTCTGTTTTCTCCTATATTGATAGATGTTTTTGGAACTCTAAATCCAACACGGTTTGTGCTAGCTTCTTGAAACTTGACACAATAAAGCAGTTTCACGTTCTATCTCTATGTTTTGTTTCCTCTTGATGTAGCCCTAACAGTGACTGGCGAGAAACACTTTCATGGAAAGGGGTTGCCAGGCTTCCCAAATATACGAATCTCCAGAAATCTCAGGAAATATTTTTTCACCCAAACAGGATGATACTTTCAGGTAATGATCAGTACACTAAGGCGACTTGGTTCCCCAAATTTCGTTCTTCTATGTTGAAGCGTTCGTTTCCAGTAACAGTTTGAATTTTTAGGTTTCACTCTGTTTTCTCCTATGTTGATAGATGTATTTGGAACTCTAAATCCAACACGGTTTGTGCTAGCTTCTTGAAACTTGAAACAATAAAGTAGTTTCACGTTCTATCTCTATGTTTTGTTTCCTCTTGATGTAGCCCTAACTGTGACTGGCGAGAAACACTTTCATGGAAAGGGGTTGCCAGGCTTCCCAAATATACGAATCTCCAGAAATCTCAGGAAATATTTTTTCACCCAAACAGGATGATACTTTCAGGTAATGATCAGTACACTAAGGCGACTTGGTTCCCCAAATGTCGTTCTTCTATGTTGAAGCGTTCGTTTCCAGTAACAGTTTGAATTTTTAGGTTTCACTCTGTTTTCTCCTATATTGATAGATGTATTTGGAACTCTAAATCCAACACGGTTTGTGCTAGCTTCTTGAAACTTGACACAATAAAGTAGTTTCACGTTCTATCTCTATGTTTTGTTTCCTCTTGATGTAGCCCTAAGCAGTGACTGGCGATAAACACTTTCATGGAAAGGGGTGGCTTTCCAAAATTACGAATCTCCAGAAATCTCAGCAAATATTTTTTCACCCAATCTGGATGATACTTTCAGGTAATGATCAGTACACTAAGGCGACTTGGTTCCCCAAATGTCGTTCTTCTATGTTGAAGCGTTCGTTTCCAGTAACAGTTTGAATTTTTAGGTTTCACTCTGTTTTCTCCTATATTGATAGATGTATTTGGAACTCCAAATCCAACACGGTTTGTGCTAGCTTCTTGAAACTTGACACAATAAAGTAATTTCACGTTCTATCTCTATGTTTTGTTTCCTCTTGATGTAGCCCCAAGCAGTGACTGAGGAGAAACACTTTCATGGAAAGGGGTTGCCAAGCTTCCTAAAATTACAAATCTCCAGAAATCTCAGCAAATATTTTTTCACCCAAACTGGATGATACTTTCAGGTAATGATCAGTACACTAAGGCGACTTGGGTCCCCAAATTTCGTTCTTCTATGTTGAAGCGTTCGTTTCCAGTAACAGTTTGAATTTTTAGGTTTCACTCTGTTTTCTCCTATATTGATAGATGTATTTGGAACTCTAAATCCAACACGGTTTGTGCTAGCTTCTTGAAACTTGACACAATAAAGTAGTTTCACGTTCTATCTCTATGTTTTGTTTCCTCTTGATGTAGCCCTAACAGTGACTGGCGAGAAACACTTTCATGGAAAGGGGTTGCCAGGCTTCCCAAATATACGAATCTCCAGAAATCTCAGCAAATATTTTTTCACCCAAACAGGATGATACTTTCAGGTAATGATCAGTACACTAAGGTGATTTGGTTCCCCAAATTTCGTTCTTCTACGTTGAAGCGTTCGTTTCCAGTAACAGTTTGAATTTTTAGGTTTCACTCTGTTTTCTCCTATATTGATAGATGTATTTGGAACTCTAAATCCAACACGGTTTGTGCTAGCTTCTTGAAACTTGACACAATAAAGTAGTTTCACGTTCTATCTCTATGTTTTGTTTCCTCTTGATGTAGCCCCAAGCAGTGACTGAGGAGAAACACTTTCATGGAAAGGGGTTGCCAAGCTTCCTAAAATTACAAATCTCCAGAAATCTCAGCAAATATTTTTTCACCCAAACTGGATGATACTTTCAGGTAATGATCAGTACACTAAGGCGACTTGGTTCCCCAAATTTCGTTCTTCTATGTTGAAGCGTTCGTTTCCAGTAACAGTTTGAATTTTTAGGTTTCACTCTGTTTTCTCCTATATTGATAGATGTATTTGGAACTCTAAATCCAACACGGTTTGTGCTAGCTTCTTGAAACTTGACACAATAAAGTAGTTTCACGTTCTATCTCTATGTTTTGTTTCCTCTTGATGTAGCCCTAACAGTGACTGGCGAGAAACACTTTCATGGAAAGGGGTTGCCAGGCTACCCAAATATACGAATCTCCAGAAATCTCAGCAAATATTTTTTCACCCAAACTGGATGATACTTTCAGGTAATGATCAGTACACTAAGGCGACTTGGTTCCCCAAATTTCGTTCTTCTATGTTGAAGCGTTCGTTTCCAGTAACAGTTTGAATTTTTAGGTTTCACTCTGTTTTCTCCTATATTGATAGATGTATTTGGAACTCTAAATCCAACACGGTTTGTGCTAGCTTCTTGAAACTTGACACAATAAAGTAGTTTCACGTTCTATCTCTATGTTTTGTTTCCTCTTGATGTAGCCCTAAGCAGTGACTGGCGATAAACACTTTCATGGAAAGGGGTGGCTTTCCAAAATTACGAATCTCCAGAAATCTCAGCAAATATTTTTTCACCCAAACTGGATGATACTTTCAGGTAATGATCAGTACACTAAGGCGACTTGGTTCCCCAAATGTCGTTCTTCTATGTTGAAGCGTTCGTTTCCAGTAACAGTTTGGATTTTTAGGTTTCACTCTGTTTTCTCCTATATTGATAGATGTTTTTGGAACTCTAAATCCAACACGGTTTGTGCTAGCTTCTTGAAACTTGACACAATAAAGCAGTTTCACGTTCTATCTCTATGTTTTGTTTCCTCTTGATGTAGCCCTAACAGTGACTGGCGAGAAACACTTTCATGGAAAGGGGTTGCCAGGCTTCCCAAATATACGAATCTCCAGAAATCTCAGGAAATATTTTTTCACCCAAACAGGATGATACTTTCAGGTAATGATCAGTACACTAAGGCGACTTGGTTCCCCAAATTTCGTTCTTCTATGTTGAAGCGTTCGTTTCCAGTAACAGTTTGAATTTTTAGGTTTCACTCTGTTTTCTCCTATGTTGATAGATGTATTTGGAACTCTAAATCCAACACGGTTTGTGCTAGCTTCTTGAAACTTGAAACAATAAAGTAGTTTCACGTTCTATCTCTATGTTTTGTTTCCTCTTGATGTAGCCCTAACTGTGACTGGCGAGAAACACTTTCATGGAAAGGGGTTGCCAGGCTTCCCAAATATACGAATCTCCAGAAATCTCAGGAAATATTTTTTCACCCAAACAGGATGATACTTTCAGGTAATGATCAGTACACTAAGGCGACTTGGTTCCCCAAATGTCGTTCTTCTATGTTGAAGCGTTCGTTTCCAGTAACAGTTTGAATTTTTAGGTTTCACTCTGTTTTCTCCTATATTGATAGATGTATTTGGAACTCTAAATCCAACACGGTTTGTGCTAGCTTCTTGAAACTTGACACAATAAAGTAGTTTCACGTTCTATCTCTATGTTTTGTTTCCTCTTGATGTAGCCCTAAGCAGTGACTGGCGATAAACACTTTCATGGAAAGGGGTGGCTTTCCAAAATTACGAATCTCCAGAAATCTCAGCAAATATTTTTTCACCCAATCTGGATGATACTTTCAGGTAATGATCAGTACACTAAGGCGACTTGGTTCCCCAAATGTCGTTCTTCTATGTTGAAGCGTTCGTTTCCAGTAACAGTTTGAATTTTTAGGTTTCACTCTGTTTTCTCCTATATTGATAGATGTATTTGGAACTCCAAATCCAACACGGTTTGTGCTAGCTTCTTGAAACTTGACACAATAAAGTAATTTCACGTTCTATCTCTATGTTTTGTTTCCTCTTGATGTAGCCCCAAGCAGTGACTGAGGAGAAACACTTTCATGGAAAGGGGTTGCCAAGCTTCCTAAAATTACAAATCTCCAGAAATCTCAGCAAATATTTTTTCACCCAAACTGGATGATACTTTCAGGTAATGATCAGTACACTAAGGCGACTTGGGTCCCCAAATTTCGTTCTTCTATGTTGAAGCGTTCGTTTCCAGTAACAGTTTGAATTTTTAGGTTTCACTCTGTTTTCTCCTATATTGATAGATGTATTTGGAACTCTAAATCCAACACGGTTTGTGCTAGCTTCTTGAAACTTGACACAATAAAGTAGTTTCACGTTCTATCTCTATGTTTTGTTTCCTCTTGATGTAGCCCTAACAGTGACTGGCGAGAAACACTTTCATGGAAAGGGGTTGCCAGGCTTCCCAAATATACGAATCTCCAGAAATCTCAGCAAATATTTTTTCACCCAAACAGGATGATACTTTCAGGTAATGATCAGTACACTAAGGTGATTTGGTTCCCCAAATTTCGTTCTTCTACGTTGAAGCGTTCGTTTCCAGTAACAGTTTGAATTTTTAGGTTTCACTCTGTTTTCTCCTATATTGATAGATGTATTTGGAACTCTAAATCCAACACGGTTTGTGCTAGCTTCTTGAAACTTGACACAATAAAGTAGTTTCACGTTCTATCTCTATGTTTTGTTTCCTCTTGATGTAGCCCCAAGCAGTGACTGAGGAGAAACACTTTCATGGAAAGGGGTTGCCAAGCTTCCTAAAATTACAAATCTCCAGAAATCTCAGCAAATATTTTTTCACCCAAACTGGATGATACTTTCAGGTAATGATCAGTACACTAAGGCGACTTGGTTCCCCAAATTTCGTTCTTCTATGTTGAAGCGTTCGTTTCCAGTAACAGTTTGAATTTTTAGGTTTCACTCTGTTTTCTCCTATATTGATAGATGTATTTGGAACTCTAAATCCAACACGGTTTGTGCTAGCTTCTTGAAACTTGACACAATAAAGTAGTTTCACGTTCTATCTCTATGTTTTGTTTCCTCTTGATGTAGCCCTAACAGTGACTGGCGAGAAACACTTTCATGGAAAGGGGTTGCCAGGCTACCCAAATATACGAATCTCCAGAAATCTCAGCAAATATTTTTTCACCCAAACTGGATGATACTTTCAGGTAATGATCAGTACACTAAGGCGACTTGGTTCCCCAAATTTCGTTCTTCTATGTTGAAGCGTTCGTTTCCAGTAACAGTTTGAATTTTTAGGTTTCACTCTGTTTTCTCCTATATTGATAGATGTATTTGGAACTCTAAATCCAACTCGGTTTGTGCTAGCTTCTTGAAACTTGACACAATAAAGTAGTTTCACGTTCTATCTCTATGTTTTGTTTCCTCTTGATGTAGCCCTAAGCAGTGACTGGCGAGATACACTTTCATGGAAAGGGGTTGCCAGGCTTCCCAAAATTACGAATCTCCAGAAATCTCAGCAAATATTTTTTCACCCAAACTGGATGATACTTTCAGGTAATGATCACTACACTAACGCGACTTGGTTCCCCAAATTTCGTTCTTCTATGTTGAAGCGTTCGTTTCCAGTAACAGTTTGAATTTTTAGGTTTCACTCTGTTTTCTCCTATATTGATAGATGTATTTGGAACTCTAAATCCAACACGGTTTGTGCTAGCTTCTTGAAACTTGACACAATAAAGCAGTTTCACGTTCTATCTCTATGTTTTGTTTCCTCTTGATGTAGCCCTAAGCAGTGACTGGCGAGAAACACTTTCATGGAAAGGGGTTGCCAGGCTTCCCAAAATTACGAATCTCCAGAAATCTCAGCAAATATTTTTTCACCCAAACTGGATGATACTTTCAGGTAATGATCAGTGCACTAAGGCGACTTGGTTCCCCAAATGTCGTTCTTCTATGTTGAAGCGTTCGTTTCCAGTAACAGTTTGAATTTTTAGGTTTCACTCTGTTTTCTCCTATATTGATAGATGTATTTGGAACTCTAAATCCAACACGGTTTGTGCTAGCTTCTTGAAACTTGACACAATAAAGTAGTTTCACGTTCTATCTCTATGTTTTGTTTCCTCTTGATGTAGCCCTAAGCAGTGACTGGCGAGAAACACTTTCATGGAAAGGGGTTGCCAGGCTTCCCAAAATTACGAATCTCCAGAAATCTCAGCAAATATTTTTTCACCCAAACTGGATGATACTTTCAGGTAATGATCACTACACTAACGCGACTTGGTTCCCCAAATTTCGTTCTTCTATGTTGAAGCGTTCGTTTCCAGTAACAGTTTGAATTTTTAGGTTTCACTCTGTTTTCTCCTATATTGATAGATGTATTTGGAACTCTAAATCCAACACGGTTTGTGCTAGCTTCTTGAAACTTGACACAATAAAGCAGTTTCACGTTCTATCTCTATGTTTTGTTTCCTCTTGATGTAGCCCTAAGCAGTGACTGGCGAGAAACACTTTCATGGAAAGGGGTTGCCAGGCTTCCCAAAATTACGAATCTCCAGAAATCTCAGCAAATATTTTTTCACCCAAACTGGATGATACTTTCAGGTAATGATCAGTACACTAAGGCGACTTGGTTCCCCAAATGTCGTTCTTCTATGTTGAAGCGTTCGTTTCCAGTAACAGTTTGAATTTTTAGGTTTCACTCTGTTTTCTCCTATATTGATAGATGTATTTGGAACTCTAAATCCAACACGGTTTGTGCTAGCTTCTTGAAACTTGACACAATAAAGTAATTTCACGTTCTATCTCTATGTTTTGTTTCCTCTTGATGTAGCCCCAAGCAGTGACTGAGGAGAAACACTTTCATGGAAAGGGGTTGCCAAGCTTCCTAAAATTACAAATCTCCAGAAATCTCAGCAAATATTTTTTCACCCAAACTGGATGATACTTTCAGGTAATGATCAGTACACTAAGGCGACTTGGTTCCCCAAATTTCATTCTTCTATGTTGAAGCGTTCGTTTCCAGTAACAGTTTGAATTTTTAGGTTTCACTCTGTTTTCTCCTATATTGATAGATGTATTTGGAACTCTAAATCCAACACGGTTTGTGCTAGCTTCTTGAAACTTGACACAATAAAGTAGTTTCACGTTCTATCTCTATGTTTTGTTTCCTCTTGATGTAGCCCTAACAGTGACTGGCGAGAAACACTTTCATGGAAAGGGGTTGCCAGGCTTCCCAAATATACGAATCTCCAGAAATCTCAGCAAATATTTTTTCACCCAAACAGGATGATACTTTCAGGTAATGATCAGTACACTAAGGCGACTTGGTTCCCCAAATTTCGTTCTTCTATGTTGAAGCGTTCGTTTCCAGTAACAGTTTGAATTTTTAGGTTTCACTCTGTTTTCTCCTATATTGATAGATGTATTTGGAACTCTAAATCCAACACGGTTTGTGCTAGCTTCTTGAAACTTGACACAATAAAGTAGTTTCACGTTCTATCTCTATGTTTTGTTTCCTCTTGATGTAGCCCTAAGCAGTGACTGGCGAGATACACTTTCATGGAAAGGGGTTGCCAGGCTTCCCAAAATTACGAATCTCCAGAAATCTCAGCAAATATTTTTTCACCCAAACTGGATGATACTTTCAGGTAATGATCACTACACTAACGCGACTTGGTTCCCCAAATTTCGTTCTTCTATGTTGAAGCGTTCGTTTCCAGTAACAGTTTGAATTTTTAGGTTTCACTCTGTTTTCTCCTATATTGATAGATGTATTTGGAACTCTAAATCCAACACGGTTTGTGCTAGCTTCTTGAAACTTGAAACAATAAAGCAGTTTCACGTTCTATCTCTATGTTTTGTTTCCTCTTGATGTAGCCCTAAGCAGTGACTGGCGAGAAACACTTTCATGGAAAGGGGTTGCCAGGCTTCCCAAAATTACGAATCTCCAGAAATCTCAGCAAATATTTTTTCACCCAAACTGGATGATACTTTCAGGTAATGATCAGTACACTAAGGCGACTTGGTTCCCCAAATGTCGTTCTTCTATGTTGAAGCGTTCGTTTCCAGTAACAGTTTGAATTTTTAGGTTTCACTCTGTTTTCTCCTATATTGATAGATGTATTTGGAACTCTAAGTCCAACACGGTTTGTGCTAGCTTCTTGAAACTTGACACAATAAAGTAGTTTCACGTTCTATCTCTATGTTTTGTTTCCTCTTGATGTAGCCCTAAGCAGTGACTGGCGAGAAACACTTTCATGGAAAGGGGTTGCCAGGCTTCCCAAAATTACGAATCTCCAGAAATCTCAGCAAATATTTTTTCACCCAAACTGGATGATACTTTCAGGTAATGATCACTACACTAACTCGACTTGGTTCCCCAAATTTCGTTCTTCTATGTTGAAGCGTTCGTTTCCAGTAACAGTTTGAATTTTTAGGTTTCACTCTGTTTTCTCCTATATTGATAGATGTATTTGGAACTCTAAATCCAACACGGTTTGTGCTAGCTTCTTGAAACTTGACACAATAAAGTAGTTTCACGTTCTATCTCTATGTTTTGTTTCCTCTTGATGTAGCCCTAAGCAGTGACTGGCGAGAAACACTTTCATGGAAAGGGGTTGCCAGGCTTCCCAAAATTACGAATCTCCAGAAATCTCAGCAAATATTTTTTCACCCAAACTGGATGATACTTTCAGGTAATGATCACTACACTAACGCGACTTGGTTCCCCAAATTTCGTTCTTCTATGTTGAAGCGTTCGTTTCCAGTAACAGTTTGAATTTTTAGGTTTCACTCTGTTTTCTCCTATATTGATAGATGTATTTGGAACTCTAAATCCAACACGGTTTGTGCTAGCTTCTTGAAACTTGACACAATAAAGCAGTTTCACGTTCTATCTCTATGTTTTGTTTCCTCTTGATGTAGCCCTAAGCAGTGACTGGCGAGAAACACTTTCATGGAAAGGGGTTGCCAGGCTTCCCAAAATTACGAATCTCCAGAAATCTCAGCAAATATTTTTTCACCCAAACTGGATGATACTTTCAGGTAATGATCAGTACACTAAGGCGACTTGGTTCCCCAAATGTCGTTCTTCTATGTTGAAGCGTTCGTTTCCAGTAACAGTTTGAATTTTTAGGTTTCACTCTGTTTTCTCCTATATTGATAGATGTATTTGGAACTCTAAATCCAACACGGTTTGTGCTAGCTTCTTGAAACTTGACACAATAAAGTAGTTTCACGTTCTATCTCTATGTTTTGTTTCCTCTTGATGTAGCCCTAACAGTGACTGGCGAGAAACACTTTCATGGAAAGGGGTTGCCAGGCTTCCCAAATATACGAATCTCCAGAAATCTCAGCAAATATTTTTTCACCCAAACAGGATGATACTTTCAGGTAATGATCAGTACACTAAGGCGACTTGGTTCCCCAAATTTCGTTCTTCTATGTTGAAGCGTTCGTTTCCAGTAACAGTTTGAATTTTTAGGTTTCACTCTGTTTTCTCCTATATTGATAGATGTATTTGGAACTCTAAATCCAACACGGTTTGTGCTAGCTTCTTGAAACTTGACACAATAAAGTAGTTTCACGTTCTATCTCTATGTTTTGTTTCCTCTTGATGTAGCCCTAAGCAATGACTGGCGAGATACACTTTCAAGGAAAGGGGTTGCCAGGCTTCCCAAAATTACGAATCTCCAGAAATCTCAGCAAATATTTTTTCACCCAAACTGGATGATACTTTCAGGTAATGATCACTACACTAACGCGACTTGGTTCCCCAAATTTCGTTCTTCTATGTTGAAGCGTTCGTTTCCAGTAACAGTTTGAATTTTTAGGTTTCACTCTGTTTTCTCCTATATTGATAGATGTATTTGGAACTCTAAATCCAACACGGTTTGTGCTAGCTTCTTGAAACTTGACACAATAAAGCAGTTTCACGTTCTATCTCTATGTTTTGTTTCCTCTTGATGTAGCCCTAAGCAGTGACTGGCGAGAAACACTTTCATGGAAAGGGGTTGCCAGGCTTCCCAAAATTACGAATCTCCAGAAATCTCAGCAAATATTTTTTCACCCAAACTGGATGATACTTTCAGGTAATGATCAGTGCACTAAGGCGACTTGGTTCCCCAAATGTCGTTCTTCTATGTTGAAGCGTTCGTTTCCAGTAACAGTTTGAATTTTTAGGTTTCACTCTGTTTTCTCCTATATTGATAGATGTATTTGGAACTCTAAATCCAACACGGTTTGTGCTAGCTTCTTGAAACTTGACACAATAAAGTAGTTTCACGTTCTATCTCTATGTTTTGTTTCCTCTTGATGTAGCCCTAACAGTGACTGGCGAGAAACACTTTCATGGAAAGGGGTTGCCAGGCTTCCCAAATATACGAATCTCCAGAAATCTCAGCAAATATTTTTTCACCCAAACAGGATGATACTTTCAGGTAATGATCAGTACACTAAGGCGACTTGGTTCCCCAAATTTCGTTCTTCTATGTTGAAGCGTTCGTTTCCAGTAACAGTTTGAATTTTTAGGTTTCACTCTGTTTTCTCCTATATTGATAGATGTATTTGGAACTCTAAATCCAACACGGTTTGTGCTAGCTTCTTGAAACTTGACACAATAAAGTAGTTTCACGTTCTATCTCTATGTTTTGTTTCCTCTTGATGTAGCCCTAAGCAATGACTGGCGAGATACACTTTCAAGGAAAGGGGTTGCCAGGCTTCCCAAAATTACGAATCTGCAGAAATCTCAGCAAATATTTTTTCACCCAAACTGGATGATACTTTCAGGTAATGATCAGTGCACTAAGGCGACTTGGTTCCCCAAATGTCGTTCTTCTATGTTGAAGCGTTCGTTTCCAGTAACAGTTTGAATTTTTAGGTTTCACTCTGTTTTCTCCTATATTGATAGATGTATTTGGAACTCTAAATCCAACACGGTTTGTGCTAGCTTCTTGAAACTTGACACAATAAAGTAGTTTCACGTTCTATCTCTATGTTTTGTTTCCTCTTGATGTAGCCCTAAGCAGTGACTGGCGAGAAACACTTTCATGGAAAGGGGTTGCCAGGCTTCCCAAAATTACGAATCTCCAGAAATCTCAGCAAATATTTTTTCACCCAAACTGGATGATACTTTCAGGTAATGATCACTACACTAACGCGACTTGGTTCCCCAAATTTCGTTCTTCTATGTTGAAGCGTTCGTTTCCAGTAACAGTTTGAATTTTTAGGTTTCACTCTGTTTTCTCCTATATTGATAGATGTATTTGGAACTCTAAATCCAACACGGTTTGTGCTAGCTTCTTGAAACTTGACACAATAAAGCAGTTTCACGTTCTATCTCTATGTTTTGTTTCCTCTTGATGTAGCCCTAAGCAGTGACTGGCGAGAAACACTTTCATGGAAAGGGGTTGCCAGGCTTCCCAAAATTACGAATCTCCAGAAATCTCAGCAAATATTTTTTCACCCAAACTGGATGATACTTTCAGGTAATGATCAGTACACTAAGGCGACTTGGTTCCCCAAATGTCGTTCTTCTATGTTGAAGCGTTCGTTTCCAGTAACAGTTTGAATTTTTAGGTTTCACTCTGTTTTCTCCTATATTGATAGATGTATTTGGAACTCTAAATCCAACACGGTTTGTGCTAGCTTCTTGAAACTTGACACAATAAAGTAATTTCACGTTCTATCTCTATGTTTTGTTTCCTCTTGATGTAGCCCCAAGCAGTGACTGAGGAGAAACACTTTCATGGAAAGGGGTTGCCAAGCTTCCTAAAATTACAAATCTCCAGAAATCTCAGCAAATATTTTTTCACCCAAACTGGATGATACTTTCAGGTAATGATCAGTACACTAAGGCGACTTGGTTCCCCAAATTTCATTCTTCTATGTTGAAGCGTTCGTTTCCAGTAACAGTTTGAATTTTTAGGTTTCACTCTGTTTTCTCCTATATTGATAGATGTATTTGGAACTCTAAATCCAACACGGTTTGTGCTAGCTTCTTGAAACTTGACACAATAAAGTAGTTTCACGTTCTATCTCTATGTTTTGTTTCCTCTTGATGTAGCCCTAACAGTGACTGGCGAGAAACACTTTCATGGAAAGGGGTTGCCAGGCTTCCCAAATATACGAATCTCCAGAAATCTCAGCAAATATTTTTTCACCCAAACAGGATGATACTTTCAGGTAATGATCAGTACACTAAGGCGACTTGGTTCCCCAAATTTCGTTCTTCTATGTTGAAGCGTTCGTTTCCAGTAACAGTTTGAATTTTTAGGTTTCACTCTGTTTTCTCCTATATTGATAGATGTATTTGGAACTCTAAATCCAACACGGTTTGTGCTAGCTTCTTGAAACTTGACACAATAAAGTAGTTTCACGTTCTATCTCTATGTTTTGTTTCCTCTTGATGTAGCCCTAAGCAGTGACTGGCGAGATACACTTTCATGGAAAGGGGTTGCCAGGCTTCCCAAAATTACGAATCTCCAGAAATCTCAGCAAATATTTTTTCACCCAAACTGGATGATACTTTCAGGTAATGATCACTACACTAACGCGACTTGGTTCCCCAAATTTCGTTCTTCTATGTTGAAGCGTTCGTTTCCAGTAACAGTTTGAATTTTTAGGTTTCACTCTGTTTTCTCCTATATTGATAGATGTATTTGGAACTCTAAATCCAACACGGTTTGTGCTAGCTTCTTGAAACTTGAAACAATAAAGCAGTTTCACGTTCTATCTCTATGTTTTGTTTCCTCTTGATGTAGCCCTAAGCAGTGACTGGCGAGAAACACTTTCATGGAAAGGGGTTGCCAGGCTTCCCAAAATTACGAATCTCCAGAAATCTCAGCAAATATTTTTTCACCCAAACTGGATGATACTTTCAGGTAATGATCAGTACACTAAGGCGACTTGGTTCCCCAAATGTCGTTCTTCTATGTTGAAGCGTTCGTTTCCAGTAACAGTTTGAATTTTTAGGTTTCACTCTGTTTTCTCCTATATTGATAGATGTATTTGGAACTCTAAGTCCAACACGGTTTGTGCTAGCTTCTTGAAACTTGACACAATAAAGTAGTTTCACGTTCTATCTCTATGTTTTGTTTCCTCTTGATGTAGCCCTAAGCAGTGACTGGCGAGAAACACTTTCATGGAAAGGGGTTGCCAGGCTTCCCAAAATTACGAATCTCCAGAAATCTCAGCAAATATTTTTTCACCCAAACTGGATGATACTTTCAGGTAATGATCACTACACTAACTCGACTTGGTTCCCCAAATTTCGTTCTTCTATGTTGAAGCGTTCGTTTCCAGTAACAGTTTGAATTTTTAGGTTTCACTCTGTTTTCTCCTATATTGATAGATGTATTTGGAACTCTAAATCCAACACGGTTTGTGCTAGCTTCTTGAAACTTGACACAATAAAGTAGTTTCACGTTCTATCTCTATGTTTTGTTTCCTCTTGATGTAGCCCTAAGCAGTGACTGGCGAGAAACACTTTCATGGAAAGGGGTTGCCAGGCTTCCCAAAATTACGAATCTCCAGAAATCTCAGCAAATATTTTTTCACCCAAACTGGATGATACTTTCAGGTAATGATCACTACACTAACGCGACTTGGTTCCCCAAATTTCGTTCTTCTATGTTGAAGCGTTCGTTTCCAGTAACAGTTTGAATTTTTAGGTTTCACTCTGTTTTCTCCTATATTGATAGATGTATTTGGAACTCTAAATCCAACACGGTTTGTGCTAGCTTCTTGAAACTTGACACAATAAAGCAGTTTCACGTTCTATCTCTATGTTTTGTTTCCTCTTGATGTAGCCCTAAGCAGTGACTGGCGAGAAACACTTTCATGGAAAGGGGTTGCCAGGCTTCCCAAAATTACGAATCTCCAGAAATCTCAGCAAATATTTTTTCACCCAAACTGGATGATACTTTCAGGTAATGATCAGTACACTAAGGCGACTTGGTTCCCCAAATGTCGTTCTTCTATGTTGAAGCGTTCGTTTCCAGTAACAGTTTGAATTTTTAGGTTTCACTCTGTTTTCTCCTATATTGATAGATGTATTTGGAACTCTAAATCCAACACGGTTTGTGCTAGCTTCTTGAAACTTGACACAATAAAGTAGTTTCACGTTCTATCTCTATGTTTTGTTTCCTCTTGATGTAGCCCTAACAGTGACTGGCGAGAAACACTTTCATGGAAAGGGGTTGCCAGGCTTCCCAAATATACGAATCTCCAGAAATCTCAGCAAATATTTTTTCACCCAAACAGGATGATACTTTCAGGTAATGATCAGTACACTAAGGCGACTTGGTTCCCCAAATTTCGTTCTTCTATGTTGAAGCGTTCGTTTCCAGTAACAGTTTGAATTTTTAGGTTTCACTCTGTTTTCTCCTATATTGATAGATGTATTTGGAACTCTAAATCCAACACGGTTTGTGCTAGCTTCTTGAAACTTGACACAATAAAGTAGTTTCACGTTCTATCTCTATGTTTTGTTTCCTCTTGATGTAGCCCTAAGCAATGACTGGCGAGATACACTTTCAAGGAAAGGGGTTGCCAGGCTTCCCAAAATTACGAATCTCCAGAAATCTCAGCAAATATTTTTTCACCCAAACTGGATGATACTTTCAGGTAATGATCACTACACTAACGCGACTTGGTTCCCCAAATTTCGTTCTTCTATGTTGAAGCGTTCGTTTCCAGTAACAGTTTGAATTTTTAGGTTTCACTCTGTTTTCTCCTATATTGATAGATGTATTTGGAACTCTAAATCCAACACGGTTTGTGCTAGCTTCTTGAAACTTGACACAATAAAGCAGTTTCACGTTCTATCTCTATGTTTTGTTTCCTCTTGATGTAGCCCTAAGCAGTGACTGGCGAGAAACACTTTCATGGAAAGGGGTTGCCAGGCTTCCCAAAATTACGAATCTCCAGAAATCTCAGCAAATATTTTTTCACCCAAACTGGATGATACTTTCAGGTAATGATCAGTGCACTAAGGCGACTTGGTTCCCCAAATGTCGTTCTTCTATGTTGAAGCGTTCGTTTCCAGTAACAGTTTGAATTTTTAGGTTTCACTCTGTTTTCTCCTATATTGATAGATGTATTTGGAACTCTAAATCCAACACGGTTTGTGCTAGCTTCTTGAAACTTGACACAATAAAGTAGTTTCACGTTCTATCTCTATGTTTTGTTTCCTCTTGATGTAGCCCTAACAGTGACTGGCGAGAAACACTTTCATGGAAAGGGGTTGCCAGGCTTCCCAAATATACGAATCTCCAGAAATCTCAGCAAATATTTTTTCACCCAAACAGGATGATACTTTCAGGTAATGATCAGTACACTAAGGCGACTTGGTTCCCCAAATTTCGTTCTTCTATGTTGAAGCGTTCGTTTCCAGTAACAGTTTGAATTTTTAGGTTTCACTCTGTTTTCTCCTATATTGATAGATGTATTTGGAACTCTAAATCCAACACGGTTTGTGCTAGCTTCTTGAAACTTGACACAATAAAGTAGTTTCACGTTCTATCTCTATGTTTTGTTTCCTCTTGATGTAGCCCTAAGCAATGACTGGCGAGATACACTTTCAAGGAAAGGGGTTGCCAGGCTTCCCAAAATTACGAATCTGCAGAAATCTCAGCAAATATTTTTTCACCCAAACTGGATGATACTTTCAGGTAATGATCACTACACTAACGCGACTTGGTTCCCCAAATTTCGTTCTTCTATGTTGAAGCGTTCGTTTCCAGTAACAGTTTGAATTTTTAGGTTTCACTCTGTTTTCTCCTATATTGATAGATGTATTTGGAACTCTAAATCCAACACGGTTTGTGCTAGCTTCTTGAAACTTGACACAATAAAGCAGTTTCACGTTCTATCTCTATGTTTTGTTTCCTCTTGATGTAGCCCTAAGCAGTGACTGGCGAGAAACACTTTCATGGAAAGGGGTTGCCAGGCTTCCCAAAATTACGAATCTCCAGAAATCTCAGCAAATATTTTTTCACCCAAACTGGATGATACTTTCAGGTAATGATCAGTGCACTAAGGCGACTTGGTTCCCCAAATGTCGTTCTTCTATGTTGAAGCGTTCGTTTCCAGTAACAGTTTGAATTTTTAGGTTTCACTCTGTTTTCTCCTATATTGATAGATGTATTTGGAACTCTAAATCCAACACGGTTTGTGCTAGCTTCTTGAAACTTGACACAATAAAGTAGTTTCATGTTCTATCTCTATGTTTTGTTTCCTCTTGATGTAGCCCTAAGCAGTGACTGGCGAGAAACACTTTCATGGAAAGGGGTTGCCAGGCTTCCCAAAATTACGAATCTCCAGAAATCTCAGCAAATATTTTTTCACCCAAACTGGATGATACTTTCAGGTAATGATCACTACACTAACGCGACTTGGTTCCCCAAATTTCGTTCTTCTATGTTGAAGCGTTCGTTTCCAGTAACAGTTTGAATTTTTAGGTTTCACTCTGTTTTCTCCTATATTGATAGATGTATTTGGAACTCTAAATCCAACACGGTTTGTGCTAGCTTCTTGAAACTTGACACAATAAAGCAGTTTCACGTTCTATCTCTATGTTTTGTTTCCTCTTGATGTAGCCCCAAGCAGTGACTGGCGAGAAACACTTTCATGGAAAGGGGTTGCCAGGCTTCCCAAATATACGAATCTCCAGAAATCTCAGCAAATATTTTTTCACCCAAACAGGATGATACTTTCAGGTAATGATCAGTACACTAAGGCGACTTGGTTCCCCAAATTTCGTTCTTCTATGTTGAAGCGTTCGTTTCCAGTAACAGTTTGAATTTTTAGGTTTCACTCTGTTTTCTCCTATATTGATATATGTATTTGGAACTCTAAATCCAACACGGTTTGTGCTAGCTTCTTGAAACTTGACACAATAAAGCAGTTTCACGTTCTATCTCTATGTTTTGTTTCCTCTTGATGTAGCCCTAAGCAGTGACTGGCGAGATACACTTTCATGGAAAGGGGTTGCCAGGCTTCCCAAAATTACGAATCTCCAGAAATCTCAGCAAATATTTTTTCACCCAAACTGGATGATACTTTCAGGTAATGATCAGTACACTAAGGCGACTTGGTTCCCCAAATGTCGTTCTTCTATGTTGAAGCGTTCGTTTCCAGTAACAGTTTGAATTTTTAGGTTTCACTCTGTTTTCTCCTATATTGATAGATGTATTTGGAACTCTAAATCCAACACGGTTTGTGCTAGCTTCTTGAAACTTGACACAATAAAGCAGTTTCACGTTCTATCTCTATGTTTTGTTTCCTCTTGATGTAGCCCTAACAGTGACTGGCGAGAAACACTTTCATGGAAAGGGGTTGCCAGGCTTCCCAAAATTACGAATCTTCAGAAATCTCAGCAAATATTTTTTCACCCAAACTGGATGATACTTTCAGGTAATGATCAGTACACTAAGGCGACTTGGTTCCCCAAATGTCGTTCTTCTATGTTGAAGCGTTCGTTTCCAGTAACAGTTTGAATTTTTAGGTTTCACTCTGTTTTCTCCTATATTGATAGATGTATTTGGAACTCCAAATCCAACACGGTTTGTGCTAGCTTCTTGAAACTTGACATAATAAGTAGTTTCACGTTCTATCTCTATGTTTTGTTTCCTCTTGATGTAGCCCTAACAGTGACTGGCGAGAAACACTTTCATGGAAAGGGGTTGCCAGGCTTCCCAAATATACGAATCTCCAGAAATCTCAGCAAATATTTTTTCACCCAAACAGGATGATACTTTCAGGTAATGATCAGTACACTAAGGCGACTTGGTTCCCCAAATTTCGTTCTTCTATGTTGAAGCGTTCGTTTCCAGTAACAGTTTGAATTTTTAGGTTTCACTCTGTTTTCTCCTATATTGATAGATGTATTTGGAACTCTAAATCCAACACGGTTTGTGCTAGCTTCTTGAAACTTGACACAATAAAGTAGTTTCACGTTCTATCTCTATGTTTTGTTTCCTCTTGATGTAGCCCTAAGCAGTGACTGGCGATAAACACTTTCATGGAAAGGGGTGGCTTTCCAAAATTACGAATCTCCAGAAATCTCAGCAAATATTTTTTCACCCAAACTGGATGATACTTTCAGGTAATGATCAGTACACTAAGGCGACTTGGTTCCCCAAATGTCGTTCTTCTATGTTGAAGCGTTCGTTTCCAGTAACAGTTTGGATTTTTAGGTTTCACTCTGTTTTCTCCTATATTGATAGATGTATTTGGAACTCTAAATCCAACACGGTTTGTGCTAGCTTCTTGAAACTTGACACAATAAAGCAGTTTCACGTTCTATCTCTATGTTTTGTTTCCTCTTGATGTAGCCCTAACAGTGACTGGCGAGAAACACTTTCATGGAAAGGGGTTGCCAGGCTTCCCAAATATACGAATCTCCAGAAATCTCAGGAAATATTTTTTCACCCAAACAGGATGATACTTTCAGGTAATGATCAGTACACTAAGGCGACTTGGTTCCCCAAATTTCGTTCTTCTATGTTGAAGCGTTCGTTTCCAGTAACAGTTTGAATTTTTAGGTTTCACTCTGTTTTCTCCTATATTGATAGATGTATTTGGAACTCTAAATCCAACACGGTTTGTGCTAGCTTCTTGAAACTTGAAACAATAAAGTAGTTTCACGTTCTATCTCTATGTTTTGTTTCCTCTTGATGTAGCCCTAACTGTGACTGGCGAGAAACACTTTCATGGAAAGGGGTTGCCAGGCTTCCCAAATATACGAATCTCCAGAAATCTCAGGAAATATTTTTTCACCCAAACAGGATGATACTTTCAGGTAATGATCAGTACACTAAGGCGACTTGGTTCCCCAAATGTCGTTCTTCTATGTTGAAGCGTTCGTTTCCAGTAACAGTTTGAATTTTTAGGTTTCACTCTGTTTTCTCCTATATTGATAGATGTATTTGGAACTCTAAATCCAACACGGTTTGTGCTAGCTTCTTGAAACTTGACACAATAAAGTAGTTTCACGTTCTATCTCTATGTTTTGTTTCCTCTTGATGTAGCCCTAAGCAGTGACTGGCGATAAACACTTTCATGGAAAGGGGTGGCTTTCCAAAATTACGAATCTCCAGAAATCTCAGCAAATATTTTTTCACCCAATCTGGATGATACTTTCAGGTAATGATCAGTACACTAAGGCGACTTGGTTCCCCAAATGTCGTTCTTCTATGTTGAAGCGTTCGTTTCCAGTAACAGTTTGAATTTTTAGGTTTCACTCTGTTTTCTCCTATATTGATAGATGTATTTGGAACTCCAAATCCAACACGGTTTGTGCTAGCTTCTTGAAACTTGACACAATAAAGTAATTTCACGTTCTATCTCTATGTTTTGTTTCCTCTTGATGTAGCCCCAAGCAGTGACTGAGGAGAAACACTTTCATGGAAAGGGGTTGCCAAGCTTCCTAAAATTACAAATCTCCAGAAATCTCAGCAAATATTTTTTCACCCAAACTGGATGATACTTTCAGGTAATGATCAGTACACTAAGGCGACTTGGGTCCCCAAATTTCGTTCTTCTATGTTGAAGCGTTCGTTTCCAGTAACAGTTTGAATTTTTAGGTTTCACTCTGTTTTCTCCTATATTGATAGATGTATTTGGAACTCTAAATCCAACACGGTTTGTGCTAGCTTCTTGAAACTTGACACAATAAAGTAGTTTCACGTTCTATCTCTATGTTTTGTTTCCTCTTGATGTAGCCCTAACAGTGACTGGCGAGAAACACTTTCATGGAAAGGGGTTGCCAGGCTTCCCAAATATACGAATGTCCAGAAATCTCAGCAAATATTTTTTCACCCAAACAGGATGATACTTTCAGGTAATGATCAGTACACTAAGGCGACTTGGTTCCCCAAATGTCGTTCTTCTACGTTGAAGCGTTCGTTTCCAGTAACAGTTTGAATTTTTAGGTTTCACTCTGTTTTCTCCTAAATTGATAGATGTATTTGGAACTCTAAATCCAACACGGTTTGTGCTAGCTTCTTGAAACTTGACACAATAAAGTAATTTCACGTTCTATCTCTATGTTTTGTTTCCTCTTGATGTAGCCCCAAGCAGTGACTGAGGAGAAACACTTTCATGGAAAGGGGTTGCCAAGCTTCCTAAAATTACAAATCTCCAGAAATCTCAGCAAATATTTTTTCACCCAAACTGGATGATACTTTCAGGTAATGATCAGTACACTAAGGCGACTTGGTTCCCCAAATTTCGTTCTTCTATGTTGAAGCGTTCGTTTCCAGTAACAGTTTGAATTTTTAGGTTTCACTCTGTTTTCTCCTATATTGATAGATGTATTTGGAACTCCAAATCCAACACGGTTTGTGCTAGCTTCTTGAAACTTGACACAATAAAGTAGTTTCACGTTCTATCTCTATGTTTTGTTTCCTCTTGATGTAGCCCTAACAGTGACTGGCGAGAAACACTTTCATGGAAAGGGGTTGCCAGGCTTCCCAAATATACGAATCTCCAGAAATCTCAGCAAATATTTTTTCACCCAAACAGGATGATACTTTCAGGTAATGATCAGTACACTAAGGTGATTTGGTTCCCCAAATTTCGTTCTTCTATGTTGAAGCGTTCGTTTCCAGTAACAGTTTGAATTTTTAGGTTTCACTCTGTTTTCTCCTATATTGATAGATGTATTTGGAACTCTAAATCCAACACGGTTTGTGCTAGCTTCTTGAAACTTGACACAATAAAGTAGTTTCACGTTCTATCTCTATGTTTTGTTTCCTCTTGATGAAGCCCTAAGCAGTGACTGGCGATAAACACTTTCATGGAAAGGGGTGGCTTTCCAAAATTACGAATCTCCAGAAATCTCAGCAAATATTTTTTCACCCAATCTGGATGATACTTTCAGGTAATGATCAGTACACTAAGGCGACTTGGTTCCCCAAATGTCGTTCTTCTATGTTGAAGCGTTCGTTTCCAGTAACAGTTTGAATTTTTAGGTTTCACTCTGTTTTCTCCTATATTGATAGATGTATTTGGAACTCTAAATCCAACACGGTTTGTGCTAGCTTCTTGAAACTTGACACAATAAAGTAGTTTCACGTTCTATCTCTATGTTTTGTTTCCTCTTGATGTAGCCCTAAGCAGTGACTGGCGAGATACACTTTCAAGGAAAGGGGTTGCCAGGCTTCCCAAAATTACGAATCTCCAGAAATCTCAGCAAATATTTTTTCACCCAAACTGGATGATACTTTCAGGTAATGATCACTACACTAACGCGACTTGGTTCCCCAAATTTCGTTCTTCTATTTTGAAGCGTTCGTTTCCAGTAACAGTTTGAATTTTTAGGTTTCACTCTGTTTTCTCCTATATTGATAGATGTATTTGGAACTCTAAATCCAACACGGTTTGTGCTAGCTTCTTGAAACTTGACACAATAAAGCAGTTTCACGTTCTATCTCTATGTTTTGTTTCCTCTTGATGTAGCCCTAAGCAGTGACTGGCGAGAAACACTTTCATGGAAAGGGGTTGCCAGGCTTCCCAAAATTACGAATCTCCAGAAATCTCAGCAAATATTTTTTCACCCAAACTGGATGATACTTTCAGGTAATGATCAGTGCACTAAGGCGACTTGGTTCCCCAAATGTCGTTCTTCTATGTTGAAGCGTTCGTTTCCAGTAACAGTTTGAATTTTTAGGTTTCACTCTGTTTTCTCCTATATTGATAGATGTATTTGGAACTCTAAATCCAACACGGTTTGTGCTAGCTTCTTGAAACTTGACACAATAAAGTAGTTTCACGTTCTATCTCTATGTTTTGTTTCCTCTTGATGTAGCCCTAAGCAGTGACTGGCGAGAAACACTTTCATGGAAAGGGGTTGCCAGGCTTCCCAAAATTACGAATCTCCAGAAATCTCAGCAAATATTTTTTCACCCAAACTGGATGATACTTTCAGGTAATGATCACTACACTAACGCGACTTGGTTCCCCAAATTTCGTTCTTCTACGTTGAAGCGTTCGTTTCCAGTAACAGTTTGAATTTTTAGGTTTCACTCTGTTTTCTCCTAAATTGATAGATGTATTTGGAACTCTAAATCCAACACGGTTTGTGCTAGCTTCTTGAAACTTGACACAATAAAGTAATTTCACGTTCTATCTCTATGTTTTGTTTCCTCTTGATGTAGCCCCAAGCAGTGACTGAGGAGAAACACTTTCATGGAAAGGGGTTGCCAAGCTTCCTAAAATTACAAATCTCCAGAAATCTCAGCAAATATTTTTTCACCCAAACTGGATGATACTTTCAGGTAATGATCAGTACACTAAGGCGACTTGGTTCCCCAAATTTCGTTCTTCTATGTTGAAGCGTTCGTTTCCAGTAACAGTTTGAATTTTTAGGTTTCACTCTGTTTTCTCCTATATTGATAGATGTATTTGGAACTCCAAATCCAACACGGTTTGTGCTAGCTTCTTGAAACTTGACACAATAAAGTAGTTTCACGTTCTATCTCTATGTTTTGTTTCCTCTTGATGTAGCCCTAACAGTGACTGGCGAGAAACACTTTCATGGAAAGGGGTTGCCAGGCTTCCCAAATATACGAATCTCCAGAAATCTCAGCAAATATTTTTTCACCCAAACAGGATGATACTTTCAGGTAATGATCAGTACACTAAGGTGATTTGGTTCCCCAAATTTCGTTCTTCTATGTTGAAGCGTTCGTTTCCAGTAACAGTTTGAATTTTTAGGTTTCACTCTGTTTTCTCCTATATTGATAGATGTATTTGGAACTCTAAATCCAACACGGTTTGTGCTAGCTTCTTGAAACTTGACACAATAAAGTAGTTTCACGTTCTATCTCTATGTTTTGTTTCCTCTTGATGAAGCCCTAAGCAGTGACTGGCGATAAACACTTTCATGGAAAGGGGTGGCTTTCCAAAATTACGAATCTCCAGAAATCTCAGCAAATATTTTTTCACCCAATCTGGATGATACTTTCAGGTAATGATCAGTACACTAAGGCGACTTGGTTCCCCAAATGTCGTTCTTCTATGTTGAAGCGTTCGTTTCCAGTAACAGTTTGAATTTTTAGGTTTCACTCTGTTTTCTCCTATATTGATAGATGTATTTGGAACTCTAAATCCAACACGGTTTGTGCTAGCTTCTTGAAACTTGACACAATAAAGTAGTTTCACGTTCTATCTCTATGTTTTGTTTCCTCTTGATGTAGCCCTAAGCAGTGACTGGCGAGATACACTTTCAAGGAAAGGGGTTGCCAGGCTTCCCAAAATTACGAATCTCCAGAAATCTCAGCAAATATTTTTTCACCCAAACTGGATGATACTTTCAGGTAATGATCACTACACTAACGCGACTTGGTTCCCCAAATTTCGTTCTTCTATTTTGAAGCGTTCGTTTCCAGTAACAGTTTGAATTTTTAGGTTTCACTCTGTTTTCTCCTATATTGATAGATGTATTTGGAACTCTAAATCCAACACGGTTTGTGCTAGCTTCTTGAAACTTGACACAATAAAGCAGTTTCACGTTCTATCTCTATGTTTTGTTTCCTCTTGATGTAGCCCTAAGCAGTGACTGGCGAGAAACACTTTCATGGAAAGGGGTTGCCAGGCTTCCCAAAATTACGAATCTCCAGAAATCTCAGCAAATATTTTTTCACCCAAACTGGATGATACTTTCAGGTAATGATCAGTGCACTAAGGCGACTTGGTTCCCCAAATGTCGTTCTTCTATGTTGAAGCGTTCGTTTCCAGTAACAGTTTGAATTTTTAGGTTTCACTCTGTTTTCTCCTATATTGATAGATGTATTTGGAACTCTAAATCCAACACGGTTTGTGCTAGCTTCTTGAAACTTGACACAATAAAGTAGTTTCACGTTCTATCTCTATGTTTTGTTTCCTCTTGATGTAGCCCTAAGCAGTGACTGGCGAGAAACACTTTCATGGAAAGGGGTTGCCAGGCTTCCCAAAATTACGAATCTCCAGAAATCTCAGCAAATATTTTTTCACCCAAACTGGATGATACTTTCAGGTAATGATCACTACACTAACGCGACTTGGTTCCCCAAATTTCGTTCTCCTATGTTGAAGCGTTCATTTCCAGTAACAGTTTGAATTTTTAGGTTTCACTCTGTTTTCTCCTATATTGATAGATGTATTTGGAACTCTAAATCCAACACGGTTTGTGCTAGCTTCTTGAAACTTGACACAGTAAAGCAGTTTCATGTTCTATCTCTATGTTTTGTTTCCTCTTGATGTAGCCCCAAGCAGTGACTGAGGAGAAACACTTTCATGGAAAGGGGTTGCCAAGCTTCCTAAAATTAGAAATCTCCAGAAATCTCAGCAAATATTTTTTCACCCAAACTGGATGATACTTTCAGGTAATGATCAGTACACTAAGGCGACTTGGTTCCCCAAATTTCGTTCTTCTATGTTGAAGCGTTCGTTTCCAGTAACAGTTTGAATTTTTAGGTTTCACTCTGTTTTCTCCTATATTGATAGATGTATTTGGAACTCTAAATCCAACACGGTTTGTGCTAGCTTCTTGAAACTTGACACAATAAAGTAGTTTCACGTTCTATCTCTATGTTTTGTTTCCTCTTGATGTAGCCCTAACAGTGACTGGCGAGAAACACTTTCATGGAAAGGGGTTGCCAGGCTACCCAAATATACGAATCTCCAGAAATCTCAGCAAATATTTTTTCACCCAAACTGGATGATACTTTCAGGTAATGATCAGTACACTAAGGCGACTTGGTTCCCCAAATTTCGTTCTTCTATGTTGAAGCGTTCGTTTCCAGTAACAGTTTGAATTTTTAGGTTTCACTCTGTTTTCTCCTATATTGATAGATGTATTTGGAACTCTAAATCCAACACGGTTTGTGCTAGCTTCTTGAAACTTGACACAATAAAGTAGTTTCACGTTCTATCTCTATGTTTTGTTTCCTCTTGATGTAGCCCTAAGCAGTGACTGGCGAGATACACTTTCATGGAAAGGGGTTGCCAGGCTTCCCAAAATTACGAATCTCCAGAAATCTCAGCAAATATTTTTTCACCCAAACTGGATGATACTTTCAGGTAATGATCACTACACTAACGCGACTTGGTTCCCCAAATTTCGTTCTTCTATGTTGAAGCGTTCGTTTCCAGTAACAGTTTGAATTTTTAGGTTTCACTCTGTTTTCTCCTATATTGATAGATGTATTTGGAACTCTAAATCCAACACGGTTTGTGCTAGCTTCTTGAAACTTGACACAATAAAGCAGTTTCACGTTCTATCTCTATGTTTTGTTTCCTCTTGATGTAGCCCTAAGCAGTGACTGGCGAGAAACACTTTCATGGAAAGGGGTTGCCAGGCTTCCCAAAATTACGAATCTCCAGAAATCTCAGCAAATATTTTTTCACCCAAACTGGATGATACTTTCAGGTAATGATCAGTGCACTAAGGCGACTTGGTTCCCCAAATGTCGTTCTTCTATGTTGAAGCGTTCGTTTCCAGTAACAATTTGAATTTTTAGGTTTCACTCTGTTTTCTCCTATATTGATAGATGTATTTGGAACTCTAAATCCAACACGGTTTGTGCTAGCTTCTTGAAACTTGACACAATAAAGTAGTTTCACGTTCTATCTCTATGTTTTGTTTCCTCTTGATGTAGCCCTAAGCAGTGACTGGCGAGAAACACTTTCATGGAAAGGGGTTGCCAGGCTTCCCAAAATTACGAATCTCCAGAAATCTCAGCAAATATTTTTTCACCCAAACTGGATGATACTTTCAGGTAATGATCACTACACTAACGCGACTTGGTTCCCCAAATTTCGTTCTTCTATGTTGAAGCGTTCGTTTCCAGTAACAGTTTGAATTTTTAGGTTTCACTCTGTTTTCTCCTATATTGATAGATGTATTTGGAACTCTAAATCCAACACGGTTTGTGCTAGCTTCTTGAAACTTGACACAATAAAGCAGTTTCACGTTCTATCTCTATGTTTTGTTTCCTCTTGATGTAGCCCTAAGCAGTGACTGGCGAGAAACACTTTCATGGAAAGGGGTTGCCAGGCTTCCCAAAATTACGAATCTCCAGAAATCTCAGCAAATATTTTTTCACCCAAACTGGATGATACTTTCAGGTAATGATCAGTACACTAAGGCGACTTGGTTCCCCAAATGTCGTTCTTCTATGTTGAAGCGTTCGTTTCCAGTAACAGTTTGAATTTTTAGGTTTCACTCTGTTTTCTCCTATATTGATAGATGTATTTGGAACTCTAAATCCAACACGGTTTGTGCTAGCTTCTTGAAACTTGACACAATAAAGTAATTTCACGTTCTATCTCTATGTTTTGTTTCCTCTTGATGTAGCCCCAAGCAGTGACTGAGGAGAAACACTTTCATGGAAAGGGGTTGCCAAGCTTCCTAAAATTACAAATCTCCAGAAATCTCAGCAAATATTTTTTCACCCAAACTGGATGATACTTTCAGGTAATGATCAGTACACTAAGGCGACTTGGTTCCCCAAATTTCGTTCTTCTATGTTGAAGCGTTCGTTTCCAGTAACAGTTTGAATTTTTAGGTTTCACTCTGTTTTCTCCTATATTGATAGATGTATTTGGAACTCTAAATCCAACACGGTTTGTGCTAGCTTCTTGAAACTTGACACAATAAAGTAGTTTCACGTTCTATCTCTATGTTTTGTTTCCTCTTGATGTAGCCCTAACAGTGACTGGCGAGAAACACTTTCATGGAAAGGGGTTGCCAGGCTTCCCAAATATACGAATCTCCAGAAATCTCAGCAAATATTTTTTCACCCAAACAGGATGATACTTTCAGGTAATGATCAGTACACTAACGCGACTTGGTTCCCCAAATGTCGTTCTTCTATGTTGAAGCGTTCGTTTCCAGTAACAGTTTGAATTTTTAGGTTTCACTCTGTTTTCTCCTATATTGATAGATGTATTTGGAACTCTAAATCCAACACGGTTTGTGCTAGCTTCTTGAAACTTGACACAATAAAGTAGTTTCACGTTCTATCTCTATGTTTTGTTTCCTCTTGATGTAGCCCTAAGCAGTGACTGGCGAGAAACACTTTCATGGAAAGGGGTTGCCAGGCTTCCCAAAATTACGAATCTCCAGAAATCTCAGCAAATATTTTTTCACCCAAACTGGATGATACTTTCAGGTAATGATCACTACACTAACGCGACTTGGTTCCCCAAATTTCGTTCTTCTATGTTGAAGCGTTCGTTTCCAGTAACAGTTTGAATTTTTAGGTTTCACTCTGTTTTCTCCTATATTGATAGATGTATTTGGAACTCTAAATCCAACACGGTTTGTGCTAGCTTCTTGAAACTTGAAACAATAAAGCAGTTTCACGTTCTATCTCTATGTTTTGTTTCCTCTTGATGTAGCCCTAAGCAGTGACTGGCGAGAAACACTTTCATGGAAAGGGGTTGCCAGGCTTCCCAAAATTACGAATCTCCAGAAATCTCAGCAAATATTTTTTCACCCAAACTGGATGATACTTTCAGGTAATGATCAGTACACTAAGGCGACTTGGTTCCCCAAATGTCGTTCTTCTATGTTGAAGCGTTCGTTTCCAGTAACAGTTTGAATTTTTAGGTTTCACTCTGTTTTCTCCTATATTGATAGATGTATTTGGAACTCTAAATCCAACACGGTTTGTGCTAGCTTCTTGAAACTTGACACAATAAAGTAGTTTCACGTTCTATCTCTATGTTTTGTTTCCTCTTGATGTAGCCCTAAGCAGTGACTGGCGAGAAACACTTTCATGGAAAGGGGTTGCCAGGCTTCCCAAAATTACGAATCTCCAGAAATCTCAGCAAATATTTTTTCACCCAAACTGGATGATACTTTCAGGTAATGATCACTACACTAACTCGACTTGGTTCCCCAAATTTCGTTCTTCTATGTTGAAGCGTTCGTTTCCAGTAACAGTTTGAATTTTTAGGTTTCACTCTGTTTTCTCCTATATTGATAGATGTATTTGGAACTCTAAATCCAACACGGTTTGTGCTAGCTTCTTGAAACTTGACACAATAAAGTAGTTTCACGTTCTATCTCTATGTTTTGTTTCCTCTTGATGTAGCCCTAAGCAGTGACTGGCGAGAAACACTTTCATGGAAAGGGGTTGCCAGGCTTCCCAAAATTACGAATCTCCAGAAATCTCAGCAAATATTTTTTCACCCAAACTGGATGATACTTTCAGGTAATGATCACTACACTAACGCGACTTGGTTCCCCAAATTTCGTTCTTCTATGTTGAAGCGTTCGTTTCCAGTAACAGTTTGAATTTTTAGGTTTCACTCTGTTTTCTCCTATATTGATAGATGTATTTGGAACTCTAAATCCAACACGGTTTGTGCTAGCTTCTTGAAACTTGACACAATAAAGCAGTTTCACGTTCTATCTCTATGTTTTGTTTCCTCTTGATGTAGCCCTAAGCAGTGACTGGCGAGAAACACTTTCATGGAAAGGGGTTGCCAGGCTTCCCAAAATTACGAATCTCCAGAAATCTCAGCAAATATTTTTTCACCCAAACTGGATGATACTTTCAGGTAATGATCAGTACACTAAGGCGACTTGGTTCCCCAAATGTCGTTCTTCTATGTTGAAGCGTTCGTTTCCAGTAACAGTTTGAATTTTTAGGTTTCACTCTGTTTTCTCCTATATTGATAGATGTATTTGGAACTCTAAATCAAACACGGTTTGTGCTAGCTTCTTGAAACTTGACACAATAAAGAAGTTTCACGTTCTATCTCTATGTTTTGTTTCCTCTTGATGTAGCCCTAACAGTGACTGGCGAGAAACACTTTCATGGAAAGGGGTTGCCAGGCTTCCCAAATATACGAATCTCCAGAAATCTCAGGAAATATTTTTTCACCCAAACAGGATGATACTTTCAGGAAATGATCAGTACACTTAGGCGACTTGGTTCCCCAAATTTCGTTCTTCTATGTTGAAGCGTTCGTTTCCAGTAACAGTTTGAATTTTTAGGTTTCACTCTGTTTTCTCCTATATTGATAGATATATTTGGAACTCTAAATCCAACACGGTTTGTGCTAGCTTCTTGAAACTTGACACAATAAAGTAGTTTCACGTTCTATCTCTATGTTTTGTTTCCTCTTGATGTAGCCCTAACAGTGACTGGCGAGAAACACTTTCATGGAAAGGGGTTGCCAGGCTTCCCAAATATACGAATCTCCAGAAATCTCAGCAAATATTTTTTCACCCAAACAGGATGATACTTTCAGGTAATGATCAGTACACTAAGGCGACTTGGTTCCCCAAATTTCGTTCTTCTATGTTGAAGCGTTCGTTTCCAGTAACAGTTTGAATTTTTAGGTTTCACTCTGTTTTCTCCTATATTGATAGATGTATTTGGAACTCTAAATCCAACACGGTTTGTGCTAGCTTCTTGAAACTTGACACAATAAAGTAGTTTCACGTTCTATCTCTATGTT
The DNA here is from genome assembly GCF_964194105.1 of Spermophilus citellus. Classification (NCBI taxonomy): domain Eukaryota; kingdom Metazoa; phylum Chordata; class Mammalia; order Rodentia; family Sciuridae; genus Spermophilus; species Spermophilus citellus. Next base: position 12,891,249 of record NC_138188.1, on the reverse strand, counting down.
TTGTTTCCTCTTGATGTAGCCCTAACAGTGACTGGCGAGAAACACTTTCATGGAAAGGGGTTTCCAGGCTTCCCAAAATTACGAATCTCCAGAAATCTCAGCAAATATTTTTTCACCCAAACTGGATGATACTTTCAGGTAATGATCACTACACTAACGCGACTTGGTTCCCCAAATTTCGTTCTTCTATGTTGAAGCGTTCGTTTCCAGTAACAGTTTGAATTTTTAGGTTTCACTCTGTTTTTTCATATATTGATAGATGTATTTGGAACTCTAAATCCAACACGGTTTGTGCTAGCTTCTTGAAACTTGACACAATAAAGCAGTTTCACGTTCTATCTCTATGTTTTGTTTCCTCTTGATGTAGCCCTAAGTAGTGACTGGCGAGAAACACTTTCATGGAAAGGGTTGCCAGGCTTCCCAAAATTACGAATCTCCAGAAATCTCAGCAAATATTTTTTCACCCAAACTGGATGATACTTTCAGGTAATGATCAGTACACTAAGGCGACTTCGTTCCCCAAATGTCGTTCTTCTATGTTGAAGCGTTCGTTTCCAGTAACAGTTTGAATTTTTAGGTTTCACTCTGTTTTCTCCTATATTGATAGATGTATTTGGAACTCTAAATCCAACACGGTTTGTGCTAGCTTCTTGAAACTTGACACAATAAAGTAATTTCACGTTCTATCTCTATGTTTTGTTTCCTCTTGATGTAGCCCCAAGCAGTGACTGAGGAGAAACACTTTCATGGAAAGGGGTTGCCAAGCTTCCTAAAATTACAAATCTCCAGAAATCTCAGCAAATATTTTTTCACCCAAACTGGATGATACTTTCAGGTAATGATGAGTACACTAAGGCGACTTGGTTCCCCAAATGTCGTTCTTCTATGTTGAAGCGTTCGTTTCCAGTAACAGTTTGAATTTTTAGGTTTCGCTCTGTTTTCTCCTATATTGATAGATGTATTTGGAACTCCAAATCCAACACGGTTTGTGCTAGCTTCTTGAAACTTGACACAATAAAGTAGTTTCACGTTCTATCTCTATGTTTTGTTTCCTCTTGATGTAGCCCTAACAGTGACTGGCGAGAAACACTTTCATGGAAAGGGGTTGCCAGGCTTCCCAAATATACGAATCTCCAGAAATCTCAGGAAATATTTTTTCACCCAAACAGGATGATACTTTCAGGTAATGATCAGTACACTAAGGCGACTTGGTTCCCCAAATTTCGTTCTTCTATGTTGAAGCGTTCGTTTCCAGTAACAGTTTGAATTTTTAGGTTTCACTCTGTTTTCTCCTATATTGATAGATGTATTTGGAACTCTAAATCCAACACGGTTTGTGCTAGCTTCTTGAAACTTGACACAATAAAGTAGTTTCACGTTCTATCTCTATGTTATGTTTCCTCTTGATGTAGCCCTAAGCAGTGACTGGCGAGAATCACTTTCATGGAAAGGGGTGGCTTCCCAAAATTACGAATCTCCAGAAATCTCAGCAAATATATTTTCACCCAAACTGGATGATACTTTCAGGTAATGATCAGTACACTAAGGTGACTTGGTTCCCCAAATGTCGTTCTTCTATGTTGAAGCGTTCGTTTCCAGTAACAGTTTGAATTTTTAGGTTTCACTCTGTTTTCTCCTATATTGATAGATGTATTTGGAACTCTAAATCCAACACGGTTTGTGCTAGCTTCTTGAAACTTGACACAATAAAGTAATTTCACGTTCTATCTCTATGTTTTGTTTCCTCTTGATGTAGCCCCAAGCAGTGACTGAGGAGAAACACTTTCATGGAAAGGGGTTGCCAAGCTTCCTAAAATTACAAATCTCCAGAAATCTCAGCAAATATTTTTTCACCCAAACTGGATGATACTTTCAGGTAATGATCAGTACACTAAGGCGACTTGGTTCCCCAAATTTCGTTCTTCTATGTTGAAGCGTTCGTTTCCAGTAACAGTTTGAATTTTTAGGTTTCACTCTGTTTTCTCCTATATTGATAGATGTATTTGGAACTCTAAATCCAACACGGTTTGTGCTAGCTTCTTGAAACTTGACACAATAAAGTAGTTTCACGTTCTATCTCTATGTTTTGTTTCCTCTTGATGTAGCCCTAACAGTGACTGGCGAGAAACACTTTCATGGAAAGGGGTTGCCAGGCTTCCCAAATATACGAATCTCCAGAAATCTCAGGAAATATTTTTTCACCCAAACAGGATGATACTTTCAGGAAATGATCAGTACACTAAGGCGACTTGGTTCCCCAAATTTCGTTCTTCTATGTTGAAGCGTTCGTTTCCAGTAACAGTTTGAATTTTTAGGTTTCACTCTGTTTTCTCCTATATTGATAGATATATTTGGAACTCTAAATCCAACACGGTTTGTGCTAGCTTCTTGAAACTTGACACAATAAAGTAGTTTCACGTTCTATCTCTATGTTTTGTTTCCTCTTGATGTAGCCCTAACAGTGACTGGCGAGAAACACTTTCATGGAAAGGGGTTGCCAGGCTTCCCAAATATACGAATCTCCAGAAATCTCAGCAAATATTTTTTCACCCAAACAGGATGATACTTTCAGGTAATGATCAGTACACTAAGGCGACTTGGTTCCCCAAATTTCGTTCTTCTATGTTGAAGCGTTCGTTTCCAGTAACAGTTTGAATTTTTAGGTTTCACTCTGTTTTCTCCTATATTGATAGATGTATTTGGAACTCTAAATCCAACACGGTTTGTGCTAGCTTCTTGAAACTTGACACAATAAAGTAGTTTCACGTTCTATCTCTATGTTTTGTTTCCTCTTGATGTAGCCCTAACAGTGACTGGCGAGAAACACTTTCATGGAAAGGGGTTTCCAGGCTTCCCAAAATTACGAATCTCCAGAAATCTCAGCAAATATTTTTTCACCCAAACTGGATGATACTTTCAGGTAATGATCACTACACTAACGCGACTTGGTTCCCCAAATTTTGTTCTTCTATGTTGAAGCGTTCGTTTCCAGTAACAGTTTGAATTTTTAGGTTTCACTCTGTTTTTTCATATATTGATAGATGTATTTGGAACTCTAAATCCAACACGGTTTGTGCTAGCTTCTTGAAACTTGACACAATAAAGCAGTTTCACGTTCTATCTCTATGTTTTGTTTCCTCTTGATGTAGCCCTAAGCAGTGACTGGCGAGAAACACTTTCATGGAAAGGGTTGCCAGGCTTCCCAAAATTACGAATCTCCAGAAATCTCAGCAAATATTTTTTCACCCAAACTGGATGATACTTTCAGGTAATGATCAGTACACTAAGGTGACTTCGTTCCCCAAATGTCGTTCTTCTATGTTGAAGCGTTCGTTTCCAGTAACAGTTTGAATTTTTAGGTTTCACTCTGTTTTCTCCTATATTGATAGATGTATTTGGAACTCTAAATCCAACACGGTTTGTGCTAGCTTCTTGAAACTTGACACAATAAAGTAATTTCACGTTCTATCTCTATGTTTTGTTTCCTCTTGATGTAGCCCCAAGCAGTGACTGAGGAGAAACACTTTCATGGAAAGGGGTTGCCAAGCTTCCTAAAATTACAAATCTCCAGAAATCTCAGCAAATATTTTTTCACCCAAACTGGATGATACTTTCAGGTAATGATGAGTACACTAAGGCGACTTGGTTCCCCAAATGTCGTTCTTCTATGTTGAAGCGTTCGTTTCCAGTAACAGTTTGAATTTTTAGGTTTCACTCTGTTTTCTCCTATATTGATAGATGTATTTGGAACTCTAAATCCAACACGGTTTGTGCTAGCTTCTTGAAACTTGACACAATAAAGTAATTTCACGTTCTATCTCTATGTTTTGTTTCCTCTTGATGTAGCCCCAAGCAGTGACTGAGGAGAAACACTTTCATGGAAAGGGGTTGCCAAGCTTCCTAAAATTACAAATCTCCAGAAATCTCAGCAAATATTTTTTCACCCAAACTGGATGATACTTTCAGGTAATGATCAGTACACTAAGGCGACTTGGTTCCCCAAATTTCGTTCTTCTATGTTGAAGCGTTCGTTTCCAGTAACAGTTTGAATTTTTAGGTTTCACTCTGTTTTCTCCTATATTGATAGATGTATTTGGAACTCTAAATCCAACACGGTTTGTGCTAGCTTCTTGAAACTTGACACAATAAAGTAGTTTCACGTTCTATCTCTATGTTTTGTTTCCTCTTGATGTAGCCCTAACAGTGACTGGCGAGAAACACTTTCATGGAAAGGGGTTGCCAGGCTTCCCAAATATACGAATCTCCAGAAATCTCAGCAAATATTTTTTCACCCAAACAGGATGATACTTTCAGGTAATGATCAGTACACTAAGGCGACTTGGTTCCCCAAATTTCGTTCTTCTATGTTGAAGCGTTCGTTTCCAGTAACAGTTTGAATTTTTAGGTTTCACTCTGTTTTCTCCTATATTGATAGATGTATTTGGAACTCTAAATCCAACACGGTTTGTGCTAGCTTCTTGAAACTTGACACAATAAAGTAGTTTCACGTTCTATCTCTATGTTTTGTTTCCTCTTGATGTAGCCCTAAGCAGTGACTGGCGAGATACACTTTCATGGAAAGGGGTTGCCAGGCTTCCCAAAATTACGAATCTCCAGAAATCTCAGCAAATATTTTTTCACCCAAACTGGATGATACTTTCAGGTAATGATCACTACACTAACGCGACTTGGTTCCCCAAATTTCGTTCTTCTATGTTGAAGCGTTCGTTTCCAGTAACAGTTTGAATTTTTAGGTTTCACTCTGTTTTCTCCTATATTGATAGATGTATTTGGAACTCTAAATCCAACACGGTTTGTGCTAGCTTCTTGAAACTTGACACAATAAAGCAGTTTCACGTTCTATCTCTATGTTTTGTTTCCTCTTGATGTAGCCCTAAGCAGTGACTGGCGAGAAACACTTTCATGGAAAGGGGTTGCCAGGCTTCCCAAAATTACGAATCTCCAGAAATCTCAGCAAATATTTTTTCACCCAAACTGGATGATACTTTCAGGTAATGATCAGTACACTAAGGCGACTTGGTTCCCCAAATGTCGTTCTTCTATGTTGAAGCGTTCGTTTCCAGTAACAGTTTGAATTTTTAGGTTTCACTCTGTTTTCTCCTATATTGATAGATGTATTTGGAACTCTAAATCCAACACGGTTTGTGCTAGCTTCTTGAAACTTGACACAATAAAGTAGTTTCACGTTCTATCTCTATGTTTTGTTTCCTCTTGATGTAGCCCTAAGCAGTGACTGGAGAGAAACACTTTCATGGAAAGGGGTTGCCAGGCTTCCCAAAATTACGAATCTCCAGAAATCTCAGCAAATATTTTTTCACCCAAACTGGATGATACTTTCAGGTAATGATCACTACACTAACTCGACTTGGTTCCCCAAATTTCGTTCTTCTATGTTGAAGCGTTCGTTTCCAGTAACAGTTTGAATTTTTAGGTTTCACTCTGTTTTCTCCTCTATTGATAGATGTATTTGGAACTCTAAATCCAACACGGTTTGTGCTAGCTTCTTGAAACTAGACACAATAAAGCAGTTTCACGTTCTATCTCTATGTTTTGTTTCCTCTTGATGTAGCCCTAAGCAGTGACTGGCGAGAAACACTTTCATGGAAAGGGGTTGCCAAGCTTCCTAAAATTACGAATCTCCAGAAATCTCAGCAAATATTTTTTCACCCAAACTGGATGATACTTTCAGGTAATGATCAGTACACTAAAGCGACTTGGTTCCCCAAATGTCGTTCTTCTATGTTGAAGCGTTCGTTTCCAGTAACAGTTTGAATTTTTAGGTTTCACTCTGTTTTCTCCTATATTGATAGATGTATTTGGAACTCTAAATCAAACACGGTTTGTGCTAGCTTCTTGAAACTTGACACAATAAAGCAGTTTCACGTTCTATCTCTATGTTTTGTTTCCTCTTGATGTAGCCCTAACAGTGACTGGCGAGAAACACTTTCATGGAAAGGGGTTGCCAGGCTTCCCAAATATACGAATCTCCAGAAATCTCAGGAAATATTTTTTCACCCAAACAGGATGATACTTTCAGGTAATGATCAGTACACTAAGGCGACTTGGTTCCCCAAATTTCGTTCTTCTATGTTGAAGCGTTCGTTTCCAGTAACAGTTTGAATTTTTAGGTTTCACTCTGTTTTCTCCTATATTGATAGATGTATTTGGAACTCTAAATCCAACACGGTTTGTGCTAGCTTCTTGATACTTGACACAATAAAGTAGTTTCACGTTCTATCTCTATGTTTTGTTTCCTCTTGATGTAGCCCTAACAGTGACTGGCGAGAAACACTTTCATGGAAAGTGGTTGCCAGGCTTCCCAAATATACGAATCTCCAGAAATCTCAGCAAATATGTTTTCACCCAAACAGGATGATACTTTCAGGTAATGATCAGTACACTAAGGCGACTTGGTTCCCCAAATTTCGTTCTTCTATGTTGAAGCGTTCGTTTCCAGTAACAGTTTGAATTTTTAGGTTTCACTCTGTTTTCTCCTATATTGATAGATGTATTTGGAACTCTAAATCCAACACGGTTTGTGCTAGCTTCTTGAAACTTGACACAATAAAGTAGTTTCACGTTCTATCTCTATGTTTTGTTTCCTCTTGATGTAGCCCTAACAGTGACTGGCGAGAAACACTTTCATGTAAAGGGGTTTCCAGGCTTCCCAAAATTACGAATCTCCAGAAATCTCAGCAAATATTTTTTCACCCAAACTGGATGATACTTTCAGGTAATGATCACTACACTAACGCGACTTGGTTCCCCAAATTTCGTTCTTCTATGTTGAAGCGTTCGTTTCCAGTAACAGTTTGAATTTTTAGGTTTCACTCTGTTTTTTCATATATTGATAGATGTATTTGGAACTCTAAATCCAACACGGTTTGTGCTAGCTTCTTGAAACTTGACACAATAAAGCAGTTTCACGTTCTATCTCTATGTTTGTTTCCTCTTGATGTAGCCCTAAGCAGTGACTGGTGAGAAACACTTTCATGGAAAGGGTTGCCAGGCTTCCCAAAATTACGAATCTCCAGAAATCTCAGCAAATATTTTTTCACCCAAACTGGATGATACTTTCAGGTAATGATCAGTACACTAAGGCGACTTCGTTCCCCAAATGTCGTTCTTCTATGTTGAAGCGTTCGTTTCCAGTTACAGTTTGAATTTTTAGGTTTCACTCTGTTTTCTCCTATATTGATAGATGTATTTGGAACTCTAAATCCAACACGGTTTGTGCTAGCTTCTTGAAACTTGACACAATAAAGTAATTTCACGTTCTATCTCTATGTTTTGTTTCCTCTTGATGTAGCCCCAAGCAGTGACTGAGGAGAAACACTTTCATGGAAAGGGGTTGCCAAGCTTCCTAAAATTACAAATCTCCAGAAATCTCAGCAAATATTTTTTCACCCAAACTGGATGATACTTTCAGGTAATGATGAGTACACTAAGGCAACTTGGTTCCCCAAGTGTCGTTCTTCTATGTTGAAGCGTTCGTTTCCAGTAACAGTTTGAATTTTTAGGTTTCGCTCTGTTTTCTCCTATATTGATAGATGTATTTGGAACTCCAAATCCAACACGGTTTGTGCTAGCTTCTTGAAACTTGACACAATAAAGTAGTTTCACGTTCTATCTCTATGTTTTGTTTCCTCTTGATGTAGCCCTAACAGTGACTGGCGAGAAACACTTTCATGGAAAGGGGTTGCCAGGCTTCCCAAATATATGAATCTCCAGAAATCTCAGGAAATATTTTTTCACCCAAACAGGATGATACTTTCAGGTAATGATCAGTACACTAAGGCGACTTGGTTCCCCAAATTTCGTTATTTCGTTCTTCTATGTTGAAGCGTTCGTTTCCAGTAACAGTTTGAATTTTTAGGTTTCACTCTGTTTTCTCCTATATTGATAGATGTATTTGGAACTCTAAATCCAACACGGTTTGTGCTAGCTTCTTGAAACTTGACACAATAAAGTAGTTTCACGTTCTATCTCTGTTTTGTTTCCTCTTGATGTAGCCCTAAGCAGTGACTGGCGATGAACACTTTCATGGAAAGGGGTGGCTTTCCAAAATTACGAATCTCCAGAAATCTCAGCAAATATTTTTTCACCCAAACTGGATGATACTTTCAGGTAATGATCAGTACACTAAGGCGACTTGGTTCCCCAAATGTCGTTCTTCTATGTTGAAGCGTTCGTTTCCAGTAACAGTTTGAATTTTTAGGTTTCACTCTGTTTTCCCCTATATTGATAGATGTATTTGGAACTCTAAATCCAACACGGTTTGTGCTAGCTTCTTGAAACTTGACACAATAAAGTAATTTCACGTTCTATCTCTATGTTTTGTTTCCTCTTGATGTAGCCCCAAGCAGTGACTGAGGAGAAACACTTTCATGGAAAGGGGTTGCCAAGCTTCCTAAAATTACAAATCTCCAGAAAACTCAGCAAATATTTTTTCACCCAAACTGGATGATACTTTCAGGTAATGATCAGTACACTAAGGCGACTTGGTTCCCCAAATGTCGTTCTTCTATGTTGAAGCGTTCGTTTCCAGTAACAGTTTGAATTTTTAGGTTTCACTCTGTTTTCTCCTATATTGATAGATGTATTTGGAACTCTAAATCCAACACGGTTTGTGCTAGCTTCTTGAAACTTGACACAATAAAGTAGTTTCACGTTCTATCTCTATGTTTTGTTTCCTCTTGATGTAGCCCTAACAGTGACTGGCGAGAAACACTTTCATGGAAAGGGGTTGCCAGGCTTCCCAAATATACGAATCTCCAGAAATCTCAGCAAATATTTTTTCACCCAAACTGGATGATACTTTCAGGTAATGATCAGTACACTAATGCGACTTGGTTCCCCAAATGTCGTTCTTCTATGTTGAAGCATTCGTTTCCAGTAACAGTTTGAATTTTTAGGTTTCACTCTGTTTTCCCCTATATTGATAGATGTATTTGGAACTCTAAATCCAACACGGTTTGTGCTAGCTTCTTGAAACTTGACACAATAAAGTAATTTCACGTTCTATCTCTATGTTTTGTTTCCTCTTGATGTAGCCCCAAGCAGTGACTGAGGAGAAACACTTTCATGGAAAGGGGTTGCCAAGCTTCCTAAAATTACAAATCTCCAGAAATCTCAGCAAATATTTTTTCACCCAAACTGGATGATACTTTCAGGTAATGATCACTACACTAACGCGACTTGGTTCCCCAAATGTCGTTCTTCTATGTTGAAGCGTTCGTTTCCAGTAACAGTTTGAATTTTTAGGTTTCACTCTGTTTTCTCCTATATTGATAGATGTATTTGGAACTCTAAATCCAACACGGTTTGTGCTAGCTTCTTGAAACTTGACACAATAAAGTAGTTTCACGTTCTATCTCTATGTTTTGTTTCCTCTTGATGTAGCCCTAACAGTGACTGGCGAGAAACACTTTCATTGAAAGGGGTTGCCAGGCTTCCCAAATATACGAATCTCCAGAAATCTCAGCAAATATTTTTTCACCCAAACAGGATGATACTTTCAGGTAATGATCAGTACACTAAGGCGACTTGGTTCCCCAAATTTCGTTCTTCTATGTTGAAGCGTTCGTTTCCAGTAACAGTTTGAATTTTTAGGTTTCACTCTGTTTTCTCCTATATTGATAGATGTATTTGGAACTCTAAATCCAACACGGTTTGTGCTAGCTTCTTGAAACTTGACACAATAAAGTAGTTTCACGTTCTATCTCTATGTTTTGTTTCCTCTTGATGTAGCCCTAAGCAGTGACTGGCGAGAAACACTTTCATGGAAAGGGGTTGCCAGGCTTCCCAAAATTACGAATCTCCAGAAATCTCAGCAAATATTTTTTCACCCAAACAGGATGATACTTTCAGGTAATGATCAGAACACTAAGGCGACTTGGTTCCCCAAATTTCGTTCTTCTATGTTGAAGCGTTCGTTTCCAGTAACAGTTTGAATTTTTAGGTTTCACTCTGTTTTCTCCTATATTGATAGATGTATTTGGAACTCTAAATCCAACACGGTTTGTGCTAGCTTCTTGAAACTTGACACAATAAAGTAGTTTCACGTTCTATCTCTATGTTTTGTTTCCTCTTGATGTAGCCCTAACAGTGACTGGCGAGAAACACTTTCATGGAAAGGGGTTTCCAGGCTTCCCAAAATTACGAATCTCCAGAAATCTCAGCAAATATTTTTTCACCCAAACTGGATGATACTTTCAGGTAATGATCACTACACTAACGCGACTTGGTTCCCCAAATTTCGTTCTTCTATGTTGAAGCGTTCGTTTCCAGTAACAGTTTGAATTTTTAGGTTTCACTCTGTTTTTTCATATATTGATAGATGTATTTGGAACTCTAAATCCAACACGGTTTGTGCTAGCTTCTTGAAACTTGACACAATAAAGCAGTTTCACGTTCTATCTCTATGTTTTGTTTCCTCTTGATGTAGCCCTAAGCAGTGACTGGCGAGAAACACTTTCATGGAAAGGGTTGCCAGGCTTCCCAAAATTACGAATCTCCAGAAATCTCAGCAAATATTTTTTCACCCAAACTGGATGATACTTTCAGGTAATGATCAGTACACTAAGGCGACTTCGTTCCCCAAATGTCGTTCTTCTATGTTGAAGCGTTCGTTACCAGTAACAGTTTGAATTTTTAGGTTTCACTCTGTTTTCTCCTATATTGATAGATGTATTTGGAACTCTAAATCCAACACGGTTTGTGCTAGCTTCTTGAAACTTGACACAATAAAGTAATTTCACGTTCTATCTCTATGTTTTGTTTCCTCTTGATGTAGCCCCAAGCAGTGACTGAGGAGAAACACTTTCATGGAAAGGGGTTGCCAAGCTTCCTAAAATTACAAATCTCCAGAAATCTCAGCAAATATTTTTTCACCCAAACTGGATGATACTTTCAGGTAATGATGAGTACACTAAGGCGACTTGGTTCCCCAAATGTCGTTCTTCTATGTTGAAGCGTTCGTTTCCAGTAACAGTTTGAATTTTTAGGTTTCGCTCTGTTTTCTCCTATATTGATAGATGTATTTGGAACTCCAAATACAACACGGTTTGTGCTAGCTTCTTGAAACTTGACACAATAAAGTAGTTTCACGTTCTATCTCTATGTTTTGTTTCCTCTTGATGTAGCCCTAACAGTGACTGGCGAGAAACACTTTCATGGAAAGGGGTTGCCAGGCTTCCCAAATATACGAATCTCCAGAAATCTCAGGAAATATTTTTTCACCCAAACAGGATGATACTTTCAGGTAATGATCAGTACACTAAGGCGACTTGGTTCCCCAAATTTCGTTCTTCTATGTTGAAGCGTTCGTTTCCAGTAACAGTTTGAATTTTTAGGTTTCACTCTGTTTTCTCCTATATTGATAGATGTATTTGGAACTCTAAATCCAACACGGTTTGTGCTAGCTTCTTGAAACTTGACACAATAAAGTAGTTTCACGTTCTATCTCTATGTTTTGTTTCCTCTTGATGTAGCCCTAAGCAGTGACTGGCGAGAAACACTTTCATGGAAAGGGGTTGCCAAGCTTCCTAAAATTACGAATCTCCAGAAATCTCAGCAAATATTTTTTCACCCAAACTGGATGATACTTTCAGGTAATGATCAGTACACTAAAGCGACTTGGTTCCCCAAATGTCGTTCTTCTATGTTGAAGCGTTCGTTTCCAGTAACAGTTTGAATTTTTAGGTTTCACTCTGTTTTCTCCTATATTGATAGATGTATTTGGAACTCTAAATCCAACACGGTTTGTGCTAGCTTCTTGAAACTTGACACAATAAAGCAGTTTCACGTTCTATCTCTATGTTTTGTTTCCTCTTGATGTAGCCCTAACAGTGACTGGCGAGAAACACTTTCATGGAAAGGGGTTGCCAGGCTTCCCAAATATACGAATCTCCAGAAATCTCAGGAAATATTTTTTCACCCAAACAGGATGATACTTTCAGGTAATGATCAGTACACTAAGGCGACTTGGTTCCCCAAATTTCGTTCTTCTATGTTGAAGCGTTCGTTTCCAGTAACAGTTTGAATTTTTAGGTTTCACTCTGTTTTCTCCTATATTGATAGATGTATTTGGAACTCTAAATCCAACACGGTTTGTGCTAGCTTCTTGAAACTTGACACAATAAAGTAGTTTCACGTTCTATCTCTATGTTTTGTTTCCTCTTGATGTAGCCCTAACAGTGACTGGCGAGAAACACTTTCATGTAAAGGGGTTTCCAGGCTTCCCAAAATTACGAATCTCCAGAAATCTCAGCAAATATTTTTTCACCCAAACTGGATGATACTTTCAGGTAATGATCACTACACTAACGCGACTTGGTTCCCCAAATTTCGTTCTTCTATGTTGAAGCGTTCGTTTCCAGTAACAGTTTGAATTTTTAGGTTTCACTCTGTTTTTTCATATATTGATAGATGTATTTGGAACTCTAAATCCAACACGGTTTGTGCTAGCTTCTTGAAACTTGACACAATAAAGCAGTTTCACGTTCTATCTCTATGTTTGTTTCCTCTTGATGTAGCCCTAAGCAGTGACTGGCGAGAAACACTTTCATGGAAAGGGTTGCCAGGCTTCCCAAAATTACGAATCTCCAGAAATCTCAGCAAATATTTTTTCCCCCAAACTGGATGATACTTTCAGGTAATGATCAGTACACTAAGGCGACTTCGTTCCCCAAATGTCGTTCTTCTATGTTGAAGCGTTCGTTTCCAGTAACAGTTTGAATTTTTAGGTTTCGCTCTGTTTTCTCCTATATTGATAGATGTATTTGGAACTCCAAATCCAACACGGTTTGTGCTAGCTTCTTGAAACTTGACACAATAAAGTAGTTTCACGTTCTATCTCTATGTTTTGTTTCCTCTTGATGTAGCCCTAACAGTGACTGGCGAGAAACACTTTCATGGAAAGGGGTTGCCAGGCTTCCCAAATATACGAATCTCCAGAAATCTCAGGAAATATTTTTTCACCCAAACAGGATGATACTTTCAGGTAATGATCAGTACACTAAGGCGACTTGGTTCCCCAAATTTCGTTATTTCGTTCTTCTATGTTGAAGCGTTCGTTTCCAGTAACAGTTTGAATTTTTAGGTTTCACTCTGTTTTCTCCTATATTGATAGATGTATTTGGAACTCTAAATCCAACACGGTTTGTGCTAGCTTCTTGAAACTTGACACAATAAAGTAGTTTCACGTTCTATCTCTGTTTTGTTTCCTCTTGATGTAGCCCTAAGCAGTGACTGGCGATGAACACTTTCATGGAAAGGGGTGGCTTTCCAAAATTACGAATCTCCAGAAATCTCAGCAAATATTTTTTCACCCAAACTGGATGATACTTTCAGGTAATGATCACTACACTAACGCGACTTGGTTCCCCAAATGTCGTTCTTCTATGTTGAAGCCTTCGTTTCCAGTAACAGTTTGAATTTTTAGGTTTCACTCTGTTTTCTCCTATATTGATAGATGTATTTGGAACTCTAAATCCAACACGGTTTGTGCTAGCTTCTTGAAACTTGACACAATAAAGCAGTTTCACGTTCTATCTCTATGTTTTGTTTCCTCTTGATGTAGCCCTAAGCAGTGACTGGCGAGAAACCCTTTCATGGAAAGGGGTTGCCAGGCTTCCCAAAATTACGAATCTCCAGAAATCTCAGCAAATATTTTTTCACCCAAACTGGATGATACTTTCAGGTAATGATCAGTACACTAATGCGACTTGGTTCCCCAAATGTCGTTCTTCTATGTTGAAGCGTTCGTTTCCAGTAACAGTTTGAATTTTTAGGTTTCACTCTGTTTTCCCCTATATTGATAGATGTATTTGGAACTCTAAATCCAACACGGTTTGTGCTAGCTTCTTGAAACTTGACACAATAAAGTAATTTCATGTTCTATCTCTATGTTTTGTTTCCTCTTGATGTAGCCCCAAGCAGTGACTGAGGAGAAACACTTTCATGGAAAGGGGTTGCCAAGCTTCCTAAAATTACAAATCTCCAGAAAACTCAGCAAATATTTTTTCACCCAAACTGGATGATACTTTCAGGTAATGATCAGTACACTAAGGCGACTTGGTTCCCCAAATGTCGTTCTTCTATGTTGAAGCGTTCGTTTCCAGTAACAGTTTGAATTTTTAGGTTTCACTCTGTTTTCTCCTATATTGATAGATGTATTTGGAACTCTAAATCCAACACGGTTTGTGCTAGCTTCTTGAAACTTGACACAATAAAGTAGTTTCACGTTCTATCTCTATGTTTTGTTTCCTCTTGATGTAGCCCTAACAGTGACTGGCGAGAAACACTTTCATGGAAAGGGGTTGCCAGGCTTCCCAAATATACGAATCTCCAGAAATCTCAGCAAATATTTTTTCACCCAAACTGGATGATACTTTCAGGTAATGATCAGTACACTAATGCGACTTGGTTCCCCAAATGTCGTTCTTCTATGTTGAAGCATTCGTTTCCAGTAACAGTTTGAATTTTTAGGTTTCACTCTGTTTTCCCCTATATTGATAGATGTATTTGGAACTCTAAATCCAACACGGTTTGTGCTAGCTTCTTGAAACTTGACACAATAAAGTAATTTCACGTTCTATCTCTATGTTTTGTTTCCTCTTGATGTAGCCCCAAGCAGTGACTGAGGAGAAACACTTTCATGGAAAGGGGTTGCCAAGCTTCCTAAAATTACAAATCTCCAGAAATCTCAGCAAATATTTTTTCACCCAAACTGGATGATACTTTCAGGTAATGATCACTACACTAACGCGACTTGGTTCCCCAAATGTCGTTCTTCTATGTTGAAGCGTTCGTTTCCAGTAACAGTTTGAATTTTTAGGTTTCACTCTGTTTTCTCCTATATTGATAGATGTATTTGGAACTCTAAATCCAACACGGTTTGTGCTAGCTTCTTGAAACTTGACACAATAAAGTAGTTTCACGTTCTATCTCTATGTTTTGTTTCCTCTTGATGTAGCCCTAACAGTGACTGGCGAGAAACACTTTCATTGAAAGGGGTTGCCAGGCTTCCCAAATATACGAATCTCCAGAAATCTCAGCAAATATTTTTTCACCCAAACAGGATGATACTTTCAGGTAATGATCAGTACACTAAGGCGACTTGGTTCCCCAAATTTCGTTCTTCTATGTTGAAGCGTTCGTTTCCAGTAACAGTTTGAATTTTTAGGTTTCACTCTGTTTTCTCCTATATTGATAGATGTATTTGGAACTCTAAATCCAACACGGTTTGTGCTAGCTTCTTGAAACTTGACACAATAAAGTAGTTTCACGTTCTATCTCTATGTTTTGTTTCCTCTTGATGTAGCCCTAAGCAGTGACTGGCGAGAAACACTTTCATGGAAAGGGGTTGCCAGGCTTCCCAAAATTACGAATCTCCAGAAATCTCAGCAAATATTTTTTCACCCAAACAGGATGATACTTTCAGGTAATGATCAGAACACTAAGGCGACTTGGTTCCCCAAATTTCGTTCTTCTATGTTGAAGCGTTCGTTTCCAGTAACAGTTTGAATTTTTAGGTTTCACTCTGTTTTCTCCTATATTGATAGATGTATTTGGAACTCTAAATCCAACACGGTTTGTGCTAGCTTCTTGAAACTTGACACAATAAAGTAGTTTCACGTTCTATCTCTATGTTTTGTTTCCTCTTGATGTAGCCCTAACAGTGACTGGCGAGAAACACTTTCATGGAAAGGGGTTTCCAGGCTTCCCAAAATTACGAATCTCCAGAAATCTCAGCAAATATTTTTTCACCCAAACTGGATGATACTTTCAGGTAATGATCACTACACTAACGCGACTTGGTTCCCCAAATTTCGTTCTTCTATGTTGAAGCGTTCGTTTCCAGTAACAGTTTGAATTTTTAGGTTTCACTCTGTTTTTTCATATATTGATAGATGTATTTGGAACTCTAAATCCAACACGGTTTGTGCTAGCTTCTTGAAACTTGACACAATAAAGCAGTTTCACGTTCTATCTCTATGTTTTGTTTCCTCTTGATGTAGCCCTAAGCAGTGACTGGCGAGAAACACTTTCATGGAAAGGGTTGCCAGGCTTCCCAAAATTACGAATCTCCAGAAATCTCAGCAAATATTTTTTCACCCAAACTGGATGATACTTTCAGGTAATGATCAGTACACTAAGGCGACTTCGTTCCCCAAATGTCGTTCTTCTATGTTGAAGCGTTCGTTACCAGTAACAGTTTGAATTTTTAGGTTTCACTCTGTTTTCTCCTATATTGATAGATGTATTTGGAACTCTAAATCCAACACGGTTTGTGCTAGCTTCTTGAAACTTGACACAATAAAGTAATTTCACGTTCTATCTCTATGTTTTGTTTCCTCTTGATGTAGCCCCAAGCAGTGACTGAGGAGAAACACTTTCATGGAAAGGGGTTGCCAAGCTTCCTAAAATTACAAATCTCCAGAAATCTCAGCAAATATTTTTTCACCCAAACTGGATGATACTTTCAGGTAATGATGAGTACACTAAGGCGACTTGGTTCCCCAAATGTCGTTCTTCTATGTTGAAGCGTTCGTTTCCAGTAACAGTTTGAATTTTTAGGTTTCGCTCTGTTTTCTCCTATATTGATAGATGTATTTGGAACTCCAAATACAACACGGTTTGTGCTAGCTTCTTGAAACTTGACACAATAAAGTAGTTTCACGTTCTATCTCTATGTTTTGTTTCCTCTTGATGTAGCCCTAACAGTGACTGGCGAGAAACACTTTCATGGAAAGGGGTTGCCAGGCTTCCCAAATATACGAATCTCCAGAAATCTCAGGAAATATTTTTTCACCCAAACAGGATGATACTTTCAGGTAATGATCAGTACACTAAGGCGACTTGGTTCCCCAAATTTCGTTCTTCTATGTTGAAGCGTTCGTTTCCAGTAACAGTTTGAATTTTTAGGTTTCACTCTGTTTTCTCCTATATTGATAGATGTATTTGGAACTCTAAATCCAACACGGTTTGTGCTAGCTTCTTGAAACTTGACACAATAAAGTAGTTTCACGTTCTATCTCTATGTTTTGTTTCCTCTTGATGTAGCCCTAAGCAGTGACTGGCGAGAAACACTTTCATGGAAAGGGGTGGCTTCCCAAAATTACGAATCTCCAGAAATCTCAGCAAATATTTTTTCACCCAAACTGGATGATACTTTCAGGTAATGATCAGTACACTAAGGCGACTTGGTTCCCCAAATGTCGTTCTTCTATGTTGAAGCGTTCGTTTCCAGTAACAGTTTGAATTTTTAGGTTTCACTCTGTTTTCTCCTATATTGATAGATGTATTTGGAACTCTAAATCCAACACGGTTTGTGCTAGCTTCTTGAAACTTGACACAATAAAGTAATTTCACGTTCTATCTCTATGTTTTGTTTCCTCTTGATGTAGCCCCAAGCAGTGACTGAGGAGAAACACTTTCATGGAAAGGGGTTGCCAAGCTTCCTAAAATTACAAATCTCCAGAAATCTCAGCAAATATTTTTTCACCCAAACTGGATGATACTTTCAGGTAATGATCAGTACACTAAGGCGACTTGGTTCCCCAAATTTCGTTCTTCTATGTTGAAGCGTTCGTTTCCAGTAACAGTTTGAATTTTTAGGTTTCACTCTGTTTTCTCCTATATTGATAGATGTATTTGGAACTCTAAATCCAACACGGTTTGTGCTAGCTTCTTGAAACTTGACACAATAAAGTAGTTTCACGTTCTATCTCTATGTTTTGTTTCCTCTTGATGTAGCCCTAACAGTGACTGGCGAGAAACACTTTCATGGAAAGGGGTTGCCAGGCTTCCCAAATATACGAATCTCCAGAAATCTCAGCAAATATTTTTTCACCCAAACAGGATGATACTTTCAGGTAATGATCAGTACACTAAGGCGACTTGGTTCCCCAAATTTCGTTCTTCTATGTTGAAGCGTTCGTTTCCAGTAACAGTTTGAATTTTTAGGTTTCACTCTGTTTTCTCCTATATTGATAGATGTATTTGGAACTCTAAATCCAACACGGTTTGTGCTAGCTTCTTGAAACTTGACACAATAAAGCAGTTTCACGTTCTATCTCTATGTTTTGTTTCCTCTTGATGTAGCCCTAAGCAGTGACTGGCGAGAAACATTTTCATGGAAAGGGGTTGCCAGGCTTCCCAAAATTATGAATCTCCAGAAATCTCAGCAAATATTTTTTCACCCAAACTGGATGATACTTTCAGGTAATGATCAGTACACTAAAGCGACTTGGTTCCCCAAATGTCGTTCTTCTATGTTGAAGCGTTCGTTTCCAGTAACAGTTTGAATTTTTAGGTTTCACTCTGTTTTCTCCTATATTGATAGATGTATTTGGAACTCTAAATCAAACACGGTTTGTGCTAGCTTCTTGAAACTTGACACAATAAAGCAGTTTCACGTTCTATCTCTATGTTTTGTTTCCTCTTGATGTAGCCCTAACAGTGACTGGCGAGAAACACTTTCATGGAAAGGGGTTGCCAGGCTTCCCAAATATACGAATCTGCAGAAATCTCAGGAAATGTTTTTTCACCCAAACAGGATGATACTTTCAGGTAATGATCAGTACACTAAGGCGACTTGGTTCCCCAAATTTCGTTCTTCTATGTTGAAGCGTTCGTTTCCAGTAACAGTTTGAATTTTTAGGTTTCACTCTGTTTTCTCCTATATTGATAGATGTATTTGGAACTCTAAATCCAACACGGTTTGTGCTAGCTTCTTGAAACTTGACACAATAAAGTAGTTTCACGTTCTATCTCTATGTTTTGTTTCCTCTTGATGTAGCCCTAACAGTGACTGGCGAGAAACACTTTCATGGAAAGGGGTTGCCAGGCTTCCCAAATATACGAATCTCCAGAAATCTCAGCAAATATTTTTTCACCCAAACAGGATGATACTTTCAGGTAATGATCAGTACACTAAGGCGACTTGGTTCCCCAAATTTCGTTCTTCTATGTTGAAGCGTTCGTTTCCAGTAACAGTTTGAATTTTTAGGTTTCACTCTGTTTTCTCCTATATTGATAGATGTATTTGGAACTCTAAATCCAACACGGTTTGTGCTAGCTTCTTGAAACTTGACACAATAAAGTAGTTTCACGTTCTATCTCTATGTTTTGTTTCCTCTTGATGTAGCCCTAACAGTGACTGGCGAGAAACACTTTCATGTAAAGGGGTTTCCAGGCTTCCCAAAATTACGAATCTCCAGAAATCTCAGCAAATATTTTTTCACCCAAACTGGATGATACTTTCAGGTAATGATCACTACACTAACACGACTTGGTTCCCCAAATTTCGTTCTTCTATGTTGAAGCGTTCGTTTCCAGTAACAGTTTGAATTTTTAGGTTTCACTCTGTTTTTTCATATATTGATAGATGTATTTGGAACTCTAAATCCAACACGGTTTGTGCTAGCTTCTTGAAACTTGACACAATAAAGCAGTTTCACGTTCTATCTCTATGTTTTGTTTCCTCTTGATGTAGCCCTAAGCAGTGACTGGCGAGAAACACTTTCATGGAAAGGGTTGCCAGGCTTCCCAAAATTACGAATCTCCAGAAATCTCAGCAAATATTTTTTCACCCAAACTGGATGATACTTTCAGGTAATGATCAGTACACTAAGGCGACTTCGTTCCCCAAATGTCGTTCTTCTATGTTGAAGCGTTCGTTTCCAGTAACAGTTTGAATTTTTAGGTTTCACTCTGTTTTCTCCTATATTGATAGATGTATTTGGAACTCTAAATCCAACACGGTTTGTGCTAGCTTCTTGAAACTTGACACAATAAAGTAATTTCACGTTCTATCTCTATGTTTTGTTTCCTCTTGATGTAGCCCCAAGCAGTGACTGAGGAGAAACACTTTCATGGAAAGGGGTTGCCAAGCTTCCTAAAATTACAAATCTCCAGAAATCTCAGCAAATATTTTTTCACCCAAACTGGATGATACTTTCAGGTAATGATGAGTACACTAAGGCGACTTGGTTCCCCAAATGTCGTTCTTCTATGTTGAAGCGTTCGTTTCCAGTAACAGTTTGAATTTTTAGGTTTCGCTCTGTTTTCTCCTATATTGATAGATGTATTTGGAACTCCAAATCCAACACGGTTTGTGCTAGCTTCTTGAAACTTGACACAATAAAGTAGTTTCACGTTCTATCTCTATGTTTTGTTTCCTCTTGATGTAGCCCTAACAGTGACTGGCGAGAAACACTTTCATGGAAAGGGGTTGCCAGGCTTCCCAAATATACGAATCTCCAGAAATCTCAGGAAATATTTTTTCACCCAAAGAGGATGATACTTTCAGGTAATGATCAGTACACTAAGGCGACTTGGTTCCCCAAATTTCGTTATTTCGTTCTTCTATGTTGAAGCGTTCGTTTCCAGTAACAGTTTGAATTTTTAGGTTTCACTCTGTTTTCTCCTATATTGATAGATGTATTTGGAACTCTAAATCCAACACGGTTTGTGCTAGCTTCTTGAAACTTGACACAATAAAGTAGTTTCACGTTCTATCTCTGTTTTGTTTCCTCTTGATGTAGCCCTAAGCAGTGACTGGCGATGAACACTTTCATGGAAAGGGGTGGCTTTCCAAAATTACGAATCTCCAGAAATCTCAGCAAATATTTTTTCACCCAAACTGGATGATACTTTCAGGTAATGATCACTACACTAACGCGACTTGGTTCCCCATATGTCGTTCTTCTATGTTGAAGCGTTCGTTTCCAGTAACAGTTTGAATTTTTAGGTTTCACTCTGTTTTCTCCTATATTGATAGATGTATTTGGAACTCTAAATCCAACACGGTTTGTGCTAGCTTCTTGAAACTTGACACAATAAAGCAGTTTCACGTTCTATCTCTATGTTTTGTTTCCTCTTGATGTAGCCCTAAGCAGTGACTGGCGAGAAACCCTTTCATGGAAAGGGGTTGCCAGGCTTCCCAAAATTACGAATCTCCAGAAATCTCAGCAAATATTTTTTCACCCAAACTGGATGATACTTTCAGGTAATGATCAGTACACTAATGCGACTTGGTTCCCCAAATGTCGTTCTTCTATGTTGAAGCGTTCGTTTCCAGTAACAGTTTGAATTTTTAGGTTTCACTCTGTTTTCCCCTATATTGATAGATGTATTTGGAACTCTAAATCCAACACGGTTTGTGCTAGCTTCTTGAAACTTGACACAATAAAGTAATTTCACGTTCTATCTCTATGTTTTGTTTCCTCTTGATGTAGCCCCAAGCAGTGACTGAGGAGAAACACTTTCATGGAAAGGGGTTGCCAAGCTTCCTAAAATTACAAATCTCCAGAAATCTCAGCAAATATTTTTTCACCCAAACTGGATGATACTTTCAGGTAATGATCAGTACACTAAGGCGACTTGGTTCCCCAAATGTCGTTCTTCTATGTTGAAGCGTTCGTTTCCAGTAACAGTTTGAATTTTTAGGTTTCACTCTGTTTTCTCCTATATTGATAGATGTATTTGGAACTCTAAATCCAACACGGTTTGTGCTAGCTTCTTGAAACTTGACACAATAAAGTAGTTTCACGTTCTATCTCTATGTTTTGTTTCCTCTTGATGTAGCCCTAACAGTGACTGGCGAGAAACACTTTCATGGAAAGGGGTTGCCAGGCTTCCCAAATATACGAATCTCCAGAAATCTCAGCAAATATTTTTTCACCCAAACTGGATGATACTTTCAGGTAATGATCAGTACACTAATGCGACTTGGTTCCCCAAATGTCGTTCTTCTATGTTGAAGCGTTCGTTTCCAGTAACAGTTTGAATTTTTAGGTTTCACTCTGTTTTCCCCTATATTGATAGATGTATTTGGAACTCTAAATCCAACACGGTTTGTGCTAGCTTCTTGAAACTTGACACAATAAAGTAATTTCACGTTCTATCTCTATGTTTTGTTTCCTCTTGATGTAGCCCCAAGCAGTGACTGAGGAGAAACACTTTCATGGAAAGGGGTTGCCAAGCTTCCTAAAATTACAAATCTCCAGAAATCTCAGCAAATATTTTTTCACCCAAACTGGATGATACTTTCAGGTAATGATCACTACACTAACGCGACTTGGTTCCCCAAATGTCGTTCTTCTATGTTGAAGCGTTCGTTTCCAGTAACAGTTTGAATTTTTAGGTTTCACTCTGTTTTCTCCTATATTGATAGATGTATTTGGAACTCTAAATCCAACACGGTTTGTGCTAGCTTCTTGAAACTTGACACAATAAAGTAGTTTCACGTTCTATCTCTATGTTTTGTTTCCTCTTGATGTAGCCCTAACAGTGACTGGCGAGAAACACTTTCATTGAAAGGGGTTGCCAGGCTTCCCAAATATACGAATCTCCAGAAATCTCAGCAAATATTTTTTCACCCAAACAGGATGATACTTTCAGGTAATGATCAGTACACTAAGGCGACTTGGTTCCCCAAATTTCGTTCTTCTATGTTGAAGCGTTCGTTTCCAGTAACAGTTTGAATTTTTAGGTTTCACTCTGTTTTCTCCTATATTGATAGATGTGTTTGGAACTCTAAATCCAACACGGTTTGTGCTAGCTTCTTGAAACTTGACACAATAAAGTAGTTTCACGTTCTATCTCTATGTTTTGTTTCCTCTTGATGTAGCCCTAAGCAGTGACTGGCGAGAAACACTTTCATGGAAAGGGGTTGCCAGGCTTCCCAAAATTACGAATCTCCAGAAATCTCAGCAAATATTTTTTCACCCAAACAGGATGATACTTTCAGGTAATGATCAGAACACTAAGGCGACTTGGTTCCCCAAATTTCGTTCTTCTATGTTGAAGCGTTCGTTTCCAGTAACAGTTTGAATTTTTAGGTTTCACTCTGTTTTCTCCTATATTGATAGGTGTATTTGGAACTCTAAATCCAACACGGTTTGTGCTAGCTTCTTGAAACTTGACACAATAAAGTAGTTTCACGTTCTATCTCTATGTTTTGTTTCCTCTTGATGTAGCCCTAAGCAGTGACTGGCGAGAAACACTTTCATGGAAAGGGGTTGCCAGGCTTCCCAAAATTACGAATCTCCAGAAATCTCAGCAAATATTTTTTCACCCAAACTGGATGATACTTTCAGGTAACGATCACTACACTAACGCGACTTGGTTCCCCAAATTTCGTTCTTCTATGTTGAAGCGTTCGTTTCCAGTAACAGTTTGAATTTTTAGGTTTCACTCTGTTTTCTCCTATATTGATAGATGTATTTGGAACTCTAAATCCAACACGGTTTGTGCTAGCTTCTTGAAACTTGACACAATAAAGCAGTTTCACGTTCTATCTCTATGTTTTGTTTCCTCTTGATGTAGCCCTAAGCAGTGACTGGCAAGAAACACTTTCATGGAAAGGGGTTGCCATGCTTCCCAAAATTACGAATCTCCAGAAATCTCAGCAAATATTTTTACACCCAAAATGGATGATACTTTCAGGTAATGATCAGTACACTAAGGCGACTTGGTTCCCCAAATGTCGTTCTTCTATGTTGAAGCGTTCGTTTCCAGTAACAGTTTGAATTTTTAGGTTTCACTCTGTTTTCTCCTATATTGATAGATGTATTTGGAACTCTAAATCCAACACGGTTTGTGCTAGCTTCTTGAAACTTGACACAATAAAGTAGTTTCACGTTCTATCTCTATGTTTTGTTTCCTCTTGATGTAGCCCTAAGCAGTGACTGGCGAGAAACACTTTCATGGAAAGGGGTTTCCAGGCTTCCCAAAATTACGAATCTCCAGAAATCTCAGCAAATATTTTTTCACCCAAACTGGATGATACTTTCAGGTAATGATCACTACACTAACGCGACTTGGTTCCCCAAATGTCGTTCTTCTATGTTGAAGCGTTCGTTTCCAGTAACAGTTTGAATTTTTAGGTTTCACTCTGTTTTCCCCTATATTGATAGATGTATTTGGAACTCTAAATCCAACACGGTTTGTGCTAGCTTCTTGAAACTTGACACAATAAAGTAATTTCACGTTCTATCTCTATGTTTTGTTTCCTCTTGATGTAGCCACAAGCAGTGACTGAGGAGAAACACTTTCATGGAAAGGGGTTGCCAGGCTTCCCAAAATTACGAATCTCCAGAAATCTCAGCAAATATTTTTTCACCCAAACTGGATGATACTTTCAGGTAATGATCAGAACACTAAGGCGACTTGGTTCCCCAAATTTCGTTCTTCTATGTTGAAGCGTTCGTTTCCAGTAACAGTTTGAATTTTTAGGTTTCACTCTGTTTTCTCCTATATTGATAGGTGTATTTGGAACTCTAAATCCAACACGGTTTGTGCTAGCTTCTTGAAACTTGACACAATAAAGTAGTTTCACGTTCTATCTCTATGTTTTGTTTCCTCTTGATGTAGCCCTAACAGTGACTGGCGAGAAACACTTTCATGGAAAGGGGTTGCCAGGCTTCCCAAATATACGAATCTCCAGAAATCTCAGCAAATATTTTTTCACCCAAACAGGATGATACTTTCAGGTAATGATCAGTACACTAAGGCGACTTGGTTCCCCAAATTTCGTTCTTCTATGTTGAAGCGTTCGTTTCCAGTAACAGTTTGAATTTTTAGGTTTCACTCTGTTTTCTCCTATATTGATAGATGTATTTGGAACTCTAAATCCAACACGGTTTGTGCTAGCTTCTTGAAACTTGACACAATAAAGTAGTTTCACGTTCTATCTCTATGTTTTGTTTCCTCTTGATGTAGCCCTAACAGTGACTGGCGAGAAACACTTTCATGGAAAGGGGTTGCCAGGCTTCCCAAAATTACGAATCTCCAGAAATCTCAGCAAATATTTTTTCACCCAAACTGGATGATACTTTCAGGTAACGATCACTACACTAACGCGACTTGGTTCCCCAAATTTCGTTCTTCTATGTTGAAGCGTTCGTTTCCAGTAACAGTTTGAATTTTTAGGTTTCACTCTGTTTTCTCCTATATTGATAGATGTATTTGGAACTCTAAATCCAACACGGTTT